>NC_090445.1:55462550-56087550 GCF_031143425.1 Pleurodeles waltl | reverse complement strand
AAGAGAGCCTGGACCAGCCTGTAGTCTTCCTTAGAAGGAGACTAATCCCCAGCTAACAGAGGTGGACTGCATTTGAAAGGGAAGCTTTTGCTGAGGTCTGGGTGCTGAAGAAGCAAAGACCCTACTTGTTTGGGTCTCACTTCCAGGTTCAGAACCACCACAAGCCCCTCAGATGGTTAATGCAGATGAGGGGTGAGATCCCAAAACTGCTGAGGTGGTCCATTTCCCTACAGGGGATGGACTTTACGGTGGAACACCGTCCTGGCATAGAACACGCCAACGCTGATGGTCTGTCCAGGTTCTTCCGCCTTAGTGAGGAGGACTCCACAGGTGTTGGGTAGTTCCCCCTACTCTCAGCTGGAGGGGACATGTGTTAGACCTGGCAGCTTTTTGGTGTGTCTCCCCAGTCTTTTTGCCTTCCGACCTCCTGTTTTTATGGTATACTGGACTGTGTTTTTGCTGGTTTATTGTCTCTGCACACTTTACCACTGCTGATCAGTGCTAAAGCGCAAGTGCTCCCTATGTAAATTGTATTGGTGATTTATTTATCCATGATTGGCATATTTGATTTACTGGTAAGTCCTTAGTAAAGTGCACTGTATGTGCCCAGGGCCTGTAAATCAAATACTACTGGTTGGCCTGTAGCACTGGTTGTGTCACCCACATGAGTAGCCCTGTAAACATGTCTCAGACCTGCCACTGCAGTGTCTGTGTGTGCAGTTTTAAACTTCCAATTCGACTTGGCAAGTGTACCCACTTGCCGGGCCCAAACCTTCCCTTTCTATACATGTAAGGCACCCGTAAGGTAGGCCCTAGGTAGCCCCAAGGGCAGGGTGAGGTGTATTTAAAAGGTAAGAGATGTACTGGTGTGTTTTACATGTTCTAACAGTGAAATACTGCCAAATTCGGTTTTCACTGTTGCAAGGCCTATCTCTCTCATAGGTTAACATGGGGGCTGCTTTTAAATAACTTTAAAGTGCAGATTCCCCTTGAGGGCAGATAGAAATTTAGAGTTTGGGGTCTCTGAACTCACAATTTAAAAATACATCTTTAAGTGAAGTTGGTTTTTAGATTGTTATTTTGAAAATACCACTTTTAGAAAGTAGGCATTTTCTTCCTTAAACCATTATGTGCCTCTGCCTGGTTGTGGATCCCCTGTCTGGGTCAGTTTGACATTTGGGCTGTTTGTGCATCTCCTCTAGACAGTGACACAAAGGGAGCTTGGGTGTAGCCTGCATATCCTGATGAGCCGTGTGAGCTAGAGTGGAGAGAGGCGTGGTCACTTAAATCTGAAAGGGCTGTGCCTGCTCTCACACAATGCAGTCTCCAACCCCATGGTGTATTATGATTTCCCTGCTGGGCAGGTGGGTGGAAACAGTGTTTCTGCCTGCCTGCCGGCCCAGCGGGGAACAGGGCCTTAGCATTGACGCCGGCTCCAAATGGAGCCGGCGCCAATGTTGGTGTGCAGTGGGTGCAGCAGCACCCGTCGCGCATTTCACTGCCCATAATTTGGGCAGTGAACTGAGCAACGGGGCTGTGCATGGGGGCCCCTGCACTGCCTAGTGCATTGGCAGTGCATGGGCCACCAGGGGGCCCCAAGTCACCCCAACTCACCCATTCTGCCAGCCTTTCCCTGGCGGTATGAACCACCAGGAAAAGGCTGGCGGAATGGGATTCATAATCCGGAGCCTGTCAGATTAGAAACTCCGCCACCGCCAAGCTGGCTGGTGGCAGTAGCCTGGCAGTGGCGGTGTTTCTGCTGTGGCCTTTCCGCCGCAGTCAGAATATGGCGGTCTGGACCGCCATGCCAACCGCCAAGTTCAAAATGAGGGCCTTTGTTTTGAAGTTTGCTAAATTCAAAGGTAGAAAGGGGTATAAGTAACCCCAGACTTCTAGAATCTTTCTGGAATCAAGAGAAACCTCTGCCAAGGAGAATAGCTGGAGGAGGAGTACTGTCCTTTTGCTGTGTTGCTGTGCTGGGTTGGCCTGCAGTTGCTGTTTCTGCCTTAAAAGAGAGCAAAGGGTGAACTTTGATGTGTATCCTCCTTGGGAAAGTTCTCCAAGGGCTTTGAGTAGAGCTTTCTTGTTGTTGGAAGTCTCAAGGACACCAAAGACTTCAGTTTCTTCGACCTGCAGCACAAGGAACTGCGTGTTCTGTGCTGTAAAAGAAAGAAAAACACTGCGACGCCACCAACGACGCTGGTGGCCTGCATTGAGACCTGCCAACGCTGCACGGAGCCGCACTGCCCCACGTCGCCCCGCGACCCTGGTCTCACCGACGCCGCCATCGGAAGACTTCACGAGTTGCTGCTCTGACCTCGGCCTGTGGGCCCCATACTCCGGGATTGCCTGCACACACCACAGCCTGGGCATTCCCGACGACGACGATGCTCCTGCTAACACCGGCACCGCTGCCTTCACCGTGGCATGTGGACGCAGCTTGTGAGTTACATGAAGTACCGTCCCGTCCCGCACCGCAGCCCTGGTCCACTAACCCAGCATCATCTACGCCAGTGTCATCAACAGGCATCCCTTCCTGAACTGTGGCCTGTGGACACTGCTCGTGAGGGTTACAAAGCACCGTCCCGTCCTGCACCGCCAGCTTGGGTCTACCGACGACAACGCTTCAGCAAGGACGACGCCGCTGCCTGCATCGTAACCTGGTGGCCCCGCATGTCGCGCCGCCGCGCTTCACACTGCATCCCCAGTCTCACTGATGCCGCTGGACGCCGTCACCGAGCCACTGCCTGCACCGGGATCTGTGGGCACAGCACGTCGCATCGTGTCGCTTCGCACCGCAGCTCCGACGCCATCTACGCCAGCACTCCTGACTCCATCAGCCCGGAGTTCGATCCGCAACGCGTCTGACTTTAAGGGCTCGAGGACCTCCGCACCAACTTCAGAACTGACACCACAACGCCAGCGGCGCCCTCTCCAGATCCCATAGTGAGGATCACGATGCCCTGCAATTCCAAAGGTACTGTTTGCGGGTCTTCCCAAAACTGTAGTTGTCCTGCGATGCCGCAGCCGGCCTGAAATGTTGGTTTTGTTGATCACGTCGCCGTGATAGTCCCAGGTGGAGCTGTAGACTTCAAGGAACTGTCTTTTTAAGTAACTTTTGCAGAATTCCTATATTTATTCCTGTATGTTGGATTTTTATCGTATTTGGTCTTGTTTTATATAGATAAGTATTGGCTATTTTTCGAAAACTGGTGTGGTGTTTTTTGTAGTGTTTTCACTGTGTGTTATGTGCAAATGCCTTACACATTCCTTCTTAGATAAGCCTGACTGCTCATGCCAAGGTACCAAGGGAGTGAGCAGGGGTTATCTGAGATGGTATCTCCCTTATCCTGACTAGAGTGAGGGTCCCTACTTGGACAGGGTGCAAACTGACTGCCAACTCGAGACCCCATTTCTAGCACATGTCAATCGCTTAAAACCCTTCTATGACAGAGCTGATGTGACCATACTCATGGTTACAGATGAGAGACAGGAAGATGAGAGTGGGTCTCTCCCTGATCACCTCTCCAGCAACCCACAAGATGATTCTGTGGAAGGAGTGGTCTTATCAGACACAGTAATAGAGCAACAGCAAACTGTTTGCAAGCAAGTCCTCAACCAGTATGCTAAATTATTCTCTCTGACCCCTGGAAAGACAAACTGGTGTATCCATGATGTGGACACTGGTGACAGCCTGCCTGTCAAGAAAAAGATTAATAGACAGTCAGACCATACCAGAGAGTATTCAAGCAGAAAGTAAAAATATGCTTGAATTGGGTGTCCTTTAACCCTCTGAGAGTCCCTGGTCTAGCCCAGTAGTTTTAGTCCCCAAACCTCACTCCAAAGGAGGGAAAAGGGAAATGAGGCTTTGTGTGGATCACAGGGGCTCGACTCTGTGACAAATACTGATGCACACACAATTACAAGAGCTGATGAGCTCATAGACAGACTAGGGGCAGCCAAATATCTGAGTACCTTTGATTTGACATCTGGGTACTGGCAGATTGTTCTGACCCTGGGAGCAAAAGAATGGTCAGCATTTCCTACTCCTAGTGGGCATTATATGTTCACTGTTATGACCTATGTACTAAAGAATGCACCTGCCACCTTCCAGAGGTTCATGAACCAAGTTCTTGCTGGACTGGAATCTTTTAGTGCAGCTTATCTGGATCACATAGCTGTCCATAGCTCCACCTGACAGGATCACCTAATCAACCTAGCGAAGGTCCTTAAGGCTCTGCAGAAGGCAGGCCTCACTATCAAGGCCAATAAGTGCAGATAGGGCAGGGTAAAGTTGATTACTTGGGCCACCTGGTTGGTGGAGGCCAAGTACAACCCCTATAAGCTACGATTCAGACCATTCAGAAAATTCCCAAAAAGTTTAAATGCACAGTGAGCTGTCAAAAGGCCTTTGACACTCTGAAGAATGCTATGTGATCTGCTCCAGCCCTACAAGGACCAGACTATTCCAGGCCATTCATAGTCCAAACAGATGCTTTCTGAAATGCGGATAGGAGCAGTCCTTTCCTAGAAAAATGATGATGGACATGACTGTAGGAGGCTGGCCTGGCTTGTAGTGGGTGCCAGAGGTACTTACACCTTGTGCCAGGTCCAGTTATCCCTTATTAGTGTAGAAGAGGTGTTTCTAGCAGCTAAGGCTGATAGAAGGTAGCTATGGCAAAGCAGCTTAGGCTGAACTAGGAGACATGTAAAGCTCCTACTATACCACTGGTGTCATACACACAACATCATAAGAAAACACATTACACAGATATACTAAAAATAAAGGTACTTTATTTTTATGACAATATGCCAAAAGTATCACAGTGAGTACCCTCAGTATGAGGATGAGAAATATACACAAAATATATGTACACAACCAAAATTATGCAGTTAATAGCAAAAGGAAGTAATGCAAGCAATGTAAAGTTACAGTAGATTGCAATAGGAGCACATAGGTATAGGGGTAACACAAACCACATACTCCAAAAGTGTAATGTGAACCACGAATGGACCCCAAACCTATGTGAGCTTGTAGAGGGTCGCTGGCACTGTAAGAAAACAGTGAGGGTTAGAAAAATAGCCCACGCCAAGACCCTGAAAGGTAGGTGTAAAGTGCACCTACTACCCCCAGAGAGCACAGAAGTCTTGATAGGGGGATTCTGCAAGGAGAACACACACCACCAATGCAACAACAGTGGATTTCCGGACCTGAGTACCTGTAAGACAATGGGACCAAGTCCAAGAGTCACGACAGTGTCGAGAGTGGGCAGGAGCCCAAGAAATGCCAGCTAAGGGTGCAAGGAAGCTGCCACCTGTTGGAAGAAGCTTAGTGTTCTGCAAGAACGAAGAGGACTAGGAACTTTCCCTTTGGAGGATGGATGTCACACATCGTGAAGAAGCTTGCAGAGGTGTTCCCACGCAGAAAGACCGCAAACAAGCCTTGCTAGCTGCAAGGGTCGCGGTTAGGGTTTTTGGATGCTGCTGTGGCCCAGGAGGGACCAGGATGTCGCCACTTGGATGAGGAGACAGAGGGGGCGCCCAGCAATGTAGGGAGCCCTCACAGAAGCAGGCAGCACCTGCAGAAGTACCGGAACAGGCACTTAGAAGAAAAGTGAACCGGAGTCCACCCAAAGTCACAAAAGGGAGTCCCACGACGCCGGAGGACAACTCAGAAGGTTGTGCACTGCAGGTTAGAGTGTCGGGGACCCAGGCTCGGCTGTGCATGAAGGAAATCCTGAAAGAGTGCGCAGGAACTGAGCAGCTGCAAATCACGTGCTACACAGCAATGCAGTCTAGCATGGGGAGGCAAGGACTTACCTCCACCAAACTTGGCCTGAAGAGTCACTGGACTGTGGGAGTCACTTGGACAGAGTTGCTGAGTTCCAGGGACCATGCTCGTTGTGCTGAGAGGGGACCCAGAGGACCGGTGATGCAGTCTTTTGTTGCCTGCGGTTGCAGGGGGAAGATTCCATCGACCCACTGGAGACTTCTTCAGAGCTCCTGGTGCAGAGAGGAGGCAGGCTACCCCCAGAGCATGCACCACCTGAAAACAGTCGAGAAAGCCGGCAGGATGAAGCAATACAAGGTTGATAGTAGTCGTCTTGCTACTTTGTTGCGGTTTTGCAGGCATCCTGAGCAGTCAGCGGTCAATCGTTTGGCAGAAGGTGAAGAGGGAGATGCAGAGGAACTCTGGTGAGCTCTTGCATTCGTTATCTGGTGAGATCCCCAAAGCAGAGACCCTAAATAGCCAGAAAAGGAGGTTTGGCTACCTAGGAAGGAGGATTGGCTAACAAGAGAGGTAAGAGCCTATCAGAAGGAGCCTCTGACGTCACCTGCTGGCACTGGCCACTCAGAGCAGTTCAGTGTTCTACAACCACCTCTGTTTCCAAGATGGCAGAGGTCTGGGGCACACTGGAGGAGCTCTGGGCACCTTCCCTGGGAGGTGCAGGTCAGGGGAGTGGTCACTCCCCTTTCCTTTGTCCAGTTTCGCGCCAGAGCAGGGCTGGGGGATCCCTGAACCGTTGTAGACTGGCTTATGTAGAGATGGGCACCATCTGTGCCCATCAAAGCATTTCCAGAGGCTGGGGGAGGCTACTCCTCCCCAGCCTTCACACCTATTTCCAAAGGGAGAGGGTGTTACACCCTCTCTCAGACGAAGTCCATTGTTCTGCCTTCCTGGGCCAGTGCTGCCTGGACCCCAGGAGGGCATAAACCTGTCTGAGGGGTTGGCAGCAGCAGCAGCTGCAGTGGAGACCCCGGAAAGGCAGTTTGGCGGTACCTGGGTTCTGTGCTAGAGACCCGGGGGATCAGGGAATTGTCCCCCCAATGCCAGAATGGCATTGGGGTGACAATTCCATGATCTTAGACATCTTACATGGCCATGTTCGGCCATGTTCGGAGTTACCATTGTGACGCTGTACATAGGTAGTGACCTATGTACAGTGCACGTGTGTAATGGTGTCCCCGCACTCACAAAGTCCGGGGAATTTGCCCTGAACGATGTGGGGGCACGTTGGCTAGTGGCAGGGTGCCCTCACACTAAGTAACTTTGCACCCAACCTTCACCAGGTGAAGGTTAGACATATAGGTGACTTATAAGTTACTTAAGTGCAGTGGTAAATGGCTATGAAATAACGTCCACGTTATTTCACTCAGGCTGCACTGGCAGGCCTGTGTAAGAATTGTCAGATCTCCTGGAACCCCAATACCATGGGTACCTCAGTATCATATACTAGAGAATTATATGGGTGTACCAGTATGCTAATGTGAATTGGTAAATTTAGTCACTAGCCTGTTAGTGACAAATTTGGAAAGCAGAGAGAGCATAACCACTGAGGTTCTGGTTAGCAGAGCCTCAGTGAGACAGTTAGGCATCACACAGGGAACACATACAGGGTACATACTTATGAGCACTGGGGCCCTGTCTGGCAGGGTCCCAGTGACACATAAACTAAAACAACATATATACAGTGAAATATGGGGGTAACATGCCAGGCAAGATGGTACTTTCCTACAATGACGAGCTAGTTGCTTTTGTAAGCAAGAAACTACTCCCTAGGGAACAAAATTGGAATGCCATAGGGACGGAAGCCTTTGCTGTGGTTTGGGCCCGGAAGAAGCTGAGGAGATACCTGTTTGGCTCTCACTTCATAGTTCAGACTGACCATAGGCCTCTCAGATGGCTACAACAGATGAAGGGTGAAAGCCCTAAACTGCTTAGCTGGTCCATTCCCCTAGATGGAATGGACTTTCAAGTGGAACACAGACCTGGGACTGCCCATGCAAATGAAGATGGCCTTTGCAGGTTCTACCACTTAGATGATGAAGACTCACTACAGAAAGGGTAGTCTCATCCTCTTTTGTTTGGAGGGGGGGTAGTGTGAGGAAGGGCCTCTTTGTGAAATGGTTAGCCCCCAGCTTTTCCTGGTGTATGATGTAGCCTAGAAATTGTAGTGCCCAGTGCCCCTGCTAACCAGGTTCCCTGGGCCAGAGCTCTTTCCCTAAACTGTTGCTATGTATTGGCACAATTGGATACACCTTTAGGTACCAATATAAGTCCCTAGTAAAAGGTACTTAGGTGCCCAGGGCATAGGGTACTAAGGGTAGGTCCCTGAGGGCAGCAGCACTAATTGTGCCACCCTCTAGGGCCATGTACCCAGATACACCCAGTCCTACCATTGTAGGCTGAGTACTCTAGGGCAAACCTAAAACACAAATTTGACATGGCACACTGCCTGTGTGCTCTGTCCACCATACTCTGCATACACTATGGGTAAGACACCCCTCTGACAGGCTTTACAGCCCTAAGGCAAGGTGCACCATATTGTATGTGAGGGCATTGCTGCATGAGCAATATGCCCCCACTGTGTCCATGCCAAACCTGGGGCATAGTGAGTGAACAGAGCGGCCATTTTAATACATATGCTGGACACTGGTCAATACAAGTTCCCCAGCTACATTATGGCCACTCTGAACACTGGGTTGTTTGGTAACAAACCACTCAGAATGATAAATCCAAACTGGCACCAGTATTGGATTTATTGCAAAAAGTACCCAGGGGCGCCTTAGAGGGTGCCCCCTGCAAAAGCTAACTACCCTGGCATGGTTGCTGACTGGTCCTATCCAACCTTGGGGTGGGAGATTCTTCTCCCTGGGTTGCAGAACAAAGCACTTTCTGGGTGGAGGTGCCAACACCTCCTCCTCAGGAATGTGCACTGCCCTGGCAGTGAACTGAATAGGGCTTACCGTCTTTGAAACTAAGGGCCAGATGTATGAAAGGATTTTACACATTCTGTGTCTATGGGAAAAAGATTTCGTACATATGGCCCTAAACCCCCAGGCCTGCTGCGAGGTGCAGATGGCTGCCCCGTTGCAAACCCCCACTTTTGGCAAGAAAAACACATAAAGGACAGGAGGAGTGGCCCTACCTAGCAGGCACCACCTCTAAGGTATTGCCTGCGAGGTAAACCCTCCATTTCACTTCTCTCCATCTTGAATGGAGGAAAAATAGCCAACCAGGTATAGGGAAGTGACCCCTCTCCACAGGAAGTGGTCACCTATTGGGTGTAGCTACCCTAAGGTAGATGACCTATTGGTCACTACGAGGTTCCCCCTAAAACACCCACTAAATACAGTATTTAGTGTGCATCCCTAGACCAAGAAGTCAGATTCAACGGACAAAAGAAGACCAACACCAAGAAAATCCAAGGCACAAAAACTGTGGACCTGCTGCAACAAAGAAAAGGCACCAAACCCTGCCTGCTGCACCCAGGGCCCGACAATCGCCGCTGAGGAGCTGCTGGACAATTAAAAAAACTCTAAAGAACCCCAGAGGACCCAGAGACTTTGAACATCGCCACAGAACTTCCTCCAGAGCGAAGGTATTGCTCTAGAAACAAGAAACCAGCAAGCAAGAGTAATGACACCAAGAGTCACTTCACTGACCAGCCGCTAACTACCAAACCGATGCCACATCTGGACCAAGCTAAACACCGACAACCGCAAGGACAAACCCTACCAATTCTGCCAAGTTCAGTGGTACTACACCCTCCAGTGGCAGAAATGTGCCAATATCCTGGTATAGGAAGCTGGCTCTGTACATACTATATCAAAATGAGATCTAGTGTGCACAGAGTCCAGGGGCTCCCCAGAGGCTTAACAGAGGCTAAAGTAGATCATACTAATGCTCTCTTTTGTGGTAGTGTGGTGGAGCAGTTAGGCTTATCAGTGGGTAGTGCAAAACATTTGTTGTACATACACAAGCAATAGAAGAAGCACACACTGAATGACTTAACTCCAGATCAATAGGATTTTATATAGAAAAATATATTTTTGTTACTTTATTACTAGAACCACAAGATTCAGTTCAGAAGTAAATACTGTTGCAGGTAAGTACTCAACTTAGACATCAATGTAACTTTTTTTACTTTAGTCAAGTAAACAGTTTTTAACAAAACAGAGAAAAACTATTTAAAAAGTGGACACAGTGCATTTTCAGACGAGTTCCTGGGGGAAGAAAATAAAGCAGTTTTAGAGGTAAGTACACGACTTACAGTTCCTGTTCCTGGGTTTTTAGGCAGTCCACGGTTGGGAGTTCCAGTTAATCCCAAACACCCACCACCAGCAACACGGGGCCACTCGGGTGCAGAGGTCAAAGTGGAGCCAAATTAACGTGGGCTCCTATGGAGACAGGGGGCACAATTAACATGGGCTCCTATGCAGGCAGGGGGCACTCAGAATTTGGGCTGCCAGCAGGTAAGTACCCGTGGTTTCTGAGGGCAGACCTGGGGGGTCCGAGGAGCACTGGAGGGGCCCTAAGTAGGCCCAAATACACATCCTCAGCCGGCACTGGAGCGGCCGGGTGCAGGGTGCAACCATGGCGTCGGGTTGCCAAAGGTTCTCTATGAGGGGACCCCGGGGGTCACTCAGATGCTGTAGGCGAGGTCCAGGGGGTCTCTTCGGGCAAACCACCCACTGGACAGGGAGGAGGGACGCCTGCTGGCCGATGCTGCACCGGGGGGTTGGATTCTCCAAGGCCTGGGGGCTGCAGGTGCAGTGGGTTCTTTTGGCGTTGGTTATCTTCGTCCAGGGTGGTCACGGTCAGGGGGTCCTCGGGATTCCCTCTACAGGCATCGTCGTGGAGGGATGGAGAGGTAAGCTCAGAGTGAGCACTTGCTCAGAGTCGCCTGGGGATCCTCTCTGGCTAGTTGGGCCTCCTGGACATAGGCTGTAGGCGTCGGGTGCAGAGTGGGTTAGGACTCACACATTCAGAGTGAGGTTGGAGTCCTTAGAAGCAGATTCTTCTCTTCTTTCTTTTGGACGGAGCCGCTGTCCACAGGAGTTCTTGATCCTCTGTGATGCCGGAAGTCCTCTGGAGGTTTTTCAGAGGTCGCTGGAGCTGCAGGATGCATCACTTTTCTTTTGCAGGTTCTTTGAAGCAGGAGACAGGCTGGTAGGGCTGGGGCCAAGTCAGTTGTTGCCTCCTTTTCTTCTCTGCTGGGGTTTCAGCTAAGAGGTCCTTCTCCTTGTGAGGTCGTCAGGAATCTGGTGAGCTGGGTTCAAGGAAGCCCTCAAATCCAAGATTTAGGGGCGTTTTAGGGTTGGCTACTGACCCTGAGGGTGGCACACCCTGCTTGTGCTCACTCCCTTTGGGGAGGGGGCACAAACCTAATCCAATTAGTCCCTGTCCCCCAAACCAAGGTGGAGGATTCTGCAGGGAGGGGGTCACCTCAGCTTTGGACACCTTAGGGGGCTTACTCCTCCCTGCTTTCCCTAGTTTTCCCGCCGAACTTGCAGCCAAAAGTGGGCAGAAGAACTTGCTGTGCCCTAAGGGTCCCCCACCCCTTGCGTCCTCGAC
The DNA here is from genome assembly GCF_031143425.1 of Pleurodeles waltl. Classification (NCBI taxonomy): domain Eukaryota; kingdom Metazoa; phylum Chordata; class Amphibia; order Caudata; family Salamandridae; genus Pleurodeles; species Pleurodeles waltl. The sequence goes on along the minus strand of NC_090445.1, from coordinate 56,076,191 downwards.
ACTCCAAGGGAACCACAAGCAACCATCTTCAAACTTACCTGTGCAGCGCATTTCCAAGTGGTCCTCCGCAGTGACCCTGCACCAGCTCCAGAGACCTTCTCCTGCTGCTCCTGCCAGAACCGAGAGCCACCTGAATGTCTCCAGCTGACACAATGTGCCTACCGACGACCTTGACCAACCTGCAAAGTGTACAATTTTACATGTATTTATAAAGGTGATCTTCCACTGATTCCTATGGTGCGTAATTATGCACAAAAAGACTATTTTTACTAAAATGTCAAAAATTCATACCTCAAAAAGTACTTAAACAATTTTGATAATCTTGGTCTTAAAAATGACAGAAAAACTGGTGTTTTTATAAATCGGTCTCGAGTTATTCCCTTGAGCATGTGAGTTGCAGGATTGATGCTGTGGGTACAACAAATGCTTTGCACTTCTCCAAGATTGGCCTAACTGCTCGACCAAGCTACCTTAGAAATTAGAGCATTAGGTGATCTCGTTTTTAACCCTGTAAACAAATGTGTGGTTGGCTGGACCTCCTGCACAGTGTACCTAGCTTTGCACACTACATAGAGTGCCAGCCTCCTACATTATGCACTCTTCCATTCTTGGCACTGGTGCCTTGTTGAAATCATTTCTTTTCACAACACTATCTGGAACCATCACATCTTCTCTAAGCATTTTTCCATGAAGAGGAAGTATTGCACACTGTGTTCGCTTTTGTGTCATGGGAACAGATCAAACAAATATGTTATAATTATTTTTACCATACATTGTGTAGATACTCTTGGAGTCATTATTCTCATTGTATTGTTATTTTATTGTTTGACACATCCTGGAGGAGGTCAATACTGGGAATGTGGTCTGTGGAACTTGACTTGTGTTTTTTGGTTGGGGCTATTACCTTTTATAATTATGTTATTAACTATTGCATTGATGGTATTAATATACTCTTTTAGAGCCTTGGGGAGTATGAACAATGTACATCTCTTAGGTGTTTCTGTACAGTTAGATATAACTTTGTTATAAACCAAACCACAGTTGTTTTCTTTTCTTCTTGTTGTAACACTGACCTTTTGTGTGCTCTGTTGCCATTTTTTGTTCATTTACTTTCTTCTACCGATGTGAAAACAAATGCAGGCTAACCTTGATTTCCTGTTTATATCTGTCTTTCACCTGAGTCCTAATAACGCAGGGGTGTCATGTGCACTTTGACTACTGTAGGAAGTTGGCTCTGTATGCACTATTTCAAAGTAACGAATAGTATGCACAGAGTCCAAGGGTTCCCCTTAGAGGTAAGATAGTGGCAAAAAGAGATAATACTAATGCTCTATTTTGTGGTAGTGTGGTCGAGCAGTAGGCTTACCAAAGGAGCAGGACAGGGGCGGCCGGGTGCAGTCTGCAAACACGCGTCGGGTTTTCAATAGGTTTCAATGGGAGACGAAGGGGTCTCTTCAGCGATGCAGGCAGGCAAGGGGGGGGCTCCTCGGGGTAGCCACCACCTGGGCAAGGGAGAGGGCCTCCTGGGGGTCACTCCTGCACTGGAGTTCGGATGCTTCAGGTCCTGGGAGCTGCGGGTGCAGAGTCTTTACCAGGCGTCAGGATCTGAGGAACAGGCAGTCGCGGTCAGGGGGAGCTTCGGGATTCCCTCTGCAGGCGTCGCTGTGGGGGATCAGGGGTGGCAACTCTGGCTACTCACGGTCTCGCAGTTGCTAGGGAGTCCTCCCTGAAGTGATTGTTTTCCACAAGTCGAGCCGGGGGCGTCGGGTGCAGAGTTGCAAGTCTCACTCTTCCGGCGGGAAACGCAAGTTGTTTTAAAGTTGCTCCTTCGTTACAAAGTTGCAGTCTTGGGTGAACAGAGCCGCTGTCCTCAGGAGTTCTTGGTCCTTCTAGAGCAGGGCAGTCCTCTGAGGATTCAGAGGTCGCTTGTCCCTGGGTAAAGTGTAGCTGGAGCAGTGTCTTTAGAAGGGGGGAGACAGGCCGGTAGAGCTGGGGCCAAAGCAGTTGGTGTCTCTGTCTTCTCTGCAGGGTTTTTCAGCTTAGCAGTCCTCTTCTTCTTAGGTTGCAGGAATCTGCGTTCCTAGGTTCTGGGGAGCCCCTAAATACAGAATTTAGGGGTGTGTTTAGGTCTGGGAGGGCAGTATCCAATGGCTACTAGCCCTGAGGGTGGCTACACCCTCTTTGTGCCTCCTCCCAAGGGGACGGGGTCACATTCCTATCCCTATTGGGGGAATCCTCCATCTGCAAGATGGAGGATTTCTAAAAGTCAGAGTCACCTCAGCTCAGGTTGCCTTAGGGGCTGTCCTGACTGGCCAGTGACTCCTCCTTGTTTTTCTCATGATCTCCTCCGGCCTTGCCACCAAAAGTGGGGCCGTGGCCGGAGGGGGCGGGCAACTCCACTAGCTGGGATGCCCTGGGGTGCTGTAACAAAGGGGGTGAGCCTTTGAGGCTCACCGCCAGGTGTTACAGATCCTGCAAGGGGGAGGTGATAAGCATCTCCACCCAGTACAGGCTTTGTTACTAGCCACAGAGTGACAAAGGCACTCTCCCCATGTGGCCAGCAACATGTCTCGAGTGTGGCAGGCTGCTAAAACCAGTCAGCCTACACGGGTAGTTGATTAAGGTTTCAGGGGGCACCTCTAAGGTGCCCTCTGGGGTGTATGTTACAATAAAATGTACACTGGCATCAGTGTGCATTTATTGTGCTGAGAAGTTTGATACCAAACTTCCCAGTTTTCAGTGTTGCCATTATGGTGCTGTGGAGTTTGTGTATGACAGACTCCCAGACCATATACTCTTATGGCTACCCTGCACTTACAATGTCAAAGGTTTTGCTTAGACACTGTAGGGGCACAGTGCTCATGCACTGGTGCCCTCACCTATGGTATAGTGCACCCTGCCTTAGGGCTGTAAGGCCTGCTAGAGGGGTTACTTATCTATACTGCATGGGCAGTGTGAGGTTGGCATGGCACCCTGAGGGGAGTGCCATGTCAACTTACTCGTTTTGTCCTCACCAGCACACACAAGCTGGCAAGCAGTGTGTCTGTGCTGAGTGAGGGGTCCCCAGGGTGGCATAAGTTATGCTGCAGCCCTTAGAGACCTTCCCTGGCATCAGGGCCCTTGGTACCAGGGGTACCAGTTACAAGGGACTTACCTGGGTGCCAGGGTGTGCCAATTTTGGAAACAAATGTACAGGTTAGGGAAAGAACACTGGTGCTGGGGCCTGGTTAGCAGGCCTCAGCACACTTTCAAATCAAAACTTAGCATCAGCAAAGGCAAAATGTCAGGGGGTAACCATGCCAAGGAGGCATTTCCTTACACAACCCCCCCCCCCCCAAACGAAAGAGGATGAGACTAACCTTTCCCAAGAGAGTCTTCATTTTCTAAGTGGAAGAACCTGGAAAGGCCATCTGCATTGGCATGGGCAGTCCCAGGTCTGTGTTCCACTATAAAGTCCATTCCCTGTAGGGAGATGGACCACCTCAACAGTTTTGGATTTTCACCTTTCATTTGCATCCGCCATCTGAGAGGTCGGTGGTCAGTTTGAACTACAAAGTGAGTACCAAAGAGGTATGGTCTCAACTTATTCAGGGACCAAACCACAGCAAAGGCCTCCCTCTCAATGGCACTCCAACGCTACTCCCTGGGGAGTAACCTCCTGCTAATGAAAGCAACAGGCTGGTCAAGGCCATCATCATTTGTTTGGGACAAAACTGCCCCTATCCCATGTTCAGAGGCATCTGTCTGCACAATGAACTGCTTGGAGTAATCTGGAGCTTTTAGAACTGGTGCTGTGCACATTGCTTGTTTCAGGGTGTCAAAGGCATGTTGGCATTCTACAGTTCAGTTTACCTTCTTGGGCATTTTCTTGGAGGTACGTTCTGTGAGGGCTGTCACTATGGATCCATATCCCTTCACAAACCTCCTGTAATCCCCAGTCAAGCCAAGGAATGCCCTGACTTGAGTCTGGGTTTTTGGAGCTGCCCAGTCCAGAATAGTCTGGATCTTAGGCTGGAGTGGCTGAACTTGGCCTCCACCTACAAGGTGTCCCAAGTAAACCACAGTTCCCTGCCCTATCTGGCATTTGGGTGCCTTGATAGAGAGGCCTGCTGATTGCAGAGCCTTCAAAACCTTCTTCAGGTGGACCAGGTGATCCTGCCAGCTGGAGCTAAAGACAACAATATCGTCAAGATAAGCTGCACTAAAGGACTCCAAGCCAGCAAGGACTTGATTCACCAACCTTCGGAAGGTGGCAGGGGCATTCTTTAAACCAAAGGGCATAACAGTAAACTGATAATGCCCATCAGGTGTGGAGAATGCTGTCTTTTCTTTTGCTCCTGGTGTCATTTTGATTTGCCAGTACCCTGCTGTTAAGTCAAAGGTACTTAACAATTTGGCAGCACCTAATTTATCAATCAGTTCATCAGCCCTTGGAATGGGATGGGCATCTGTCTTGGTGACAGAATTAAGTCCTCTGTAGTCCACACAAAACCTCATCTCTCTCTTTCCATCTTTGGTGTGAGGTTTGGGGACTAAGACCACTGGGCTAGCCCAGGGGCTGTCAGAGTGCTCAATGACTCCCAATTCCAGCATCTTGTGGACTTCCACCTTGATGCTTTCCTTAACTTGGTCAGACTGTCTGAATATTGTGTTTTTGACAGGCATGCTGTCTCCTGTGTCCACATCATGGGTACACAGGTGTGTCTGACCAGGGGTTAGGGGAAAGAGCTCAGCAAACTGTTGCAGGACCTTCCTACAATCAGATTGCTGTTGGCTAGAGAGGGTGTCTGAGTAGATCACTCCATCAACTGAGCCATCTTTAGGGTTTGTGGAGAGGAGATCAGGGAGAGGTTCACTCTCAGCTTCCTGGTCCTCATCTGTTACCATCAACAGATTCACATCAGCCCTGTCATGGAAGAGCTTAAGGCGGTTCACATGGATCACCCTCTTGGGGCTCCTGCTAGTGCCTAGGTCCACCAGGTAGGTGACCTGACTCTTCTTTTCTAGCACTGGGTAAGGGCCACTCCATTTGTCCTGAAGTGTCCTGGGAGCCACAGGCTCCAGAACCCAGACTTTCTGCCCTGGTTGAAATTCAACCATTGCAGCCTTTTGGTCATACCAAATCTTCTGGAGCTGTTGGCTGGCCTCGAGGTTTTTACTTGCCTTTTCCATGTACTCTGCCATCCTTGAACGTAGGCCAAGTACATAGTCCACTATGTCTTGTTTAGGCTCATGAAGAGGTCTCTCCCAGCCTTCTTTCACAAGAGCTAGTGGTCCCCTTACAGGGTGGCTAAACAGAAGTTCAAAGGGTGAGAACCCTACTCCCTTCTGAGGCACCTCTCTGTAAGCGAAAAGCAGACATGGCAAGAGGACATCCCATCTCTTTTTGAGTTTTTCAGGGAGCCCCATGATCATGCCTTTTAATGTCTTGTTGAATCTCTCAACAAGGCCATTAGTTTGTGGATGGTAGGGTGTAGTGAATTTATAAGTCACTCCACACTCATTCCACATGTGTTTCAGGTATGCTGACATGAAGTTGGTACCTCTGTCAGACACCACCTCCTTAGGGAAACCCACTCTGCTAAAAATACCAATGAGGGCCTTGGCTACTGCAGGGGCAGTAGTCGACCTAAGGGGAATAGCTTCAGGATATCTAGTAGCATGATCCACTACTACTAGTATGTACATGTTCCCTGAGTCAGTGGGAGGTTCAAGTGAACCCACTATGTCCACAACCACTCTTTCAAAGGGGACTCCCACCACTGGAAGTAGAATGAGGGGGGCCTTTGGGTGTCCACCTGTCTTACCACTGGCTTGACAGGTGGTACAGGAGACACAAACCTCCTTGACTTTCTGGGACATGTTGGGCCAATAGAAGTGGTTGACTAGTCTCTCCCATGTCTTGGTTTGTCCCAAATGCCCAGCAAGAGGAATATCATGGGCTAAGGTCAGTATGAACTCTCTAAACTCCTGAGGCACTACCACTCTCCTAGTGGCACCAGGTTTGGGATCTCTTGCCTCAGTGTAAAGGAGTCCATCTTCCCAATAGACCCTATGTGTTCCAGTTTTCTTGCCATTGGACGCTTCAGCAGCTTGCTGCCTAAGACCTTCAAGAGAGGGATAGGTTTCTTGCCCCTTACACAACTGCTCCCTTGAGGGTCCCCCTGGGCCTAAGAGCTCAACCTGATAAGGTTCTAACTCCATAGGCTCAGTTCCCTCAGAGGGCAGAACTTCTTCCTGGGGAGAGAGGTTCTCTTTTTGTTGTTGTGTTGCAGCTGGTTTCCCAGTTGTCTTTCCTTTTCTCTTGGTAGGCTGGGCCCTTTTTCCAGGCTCCAACTCTACTTTTTCACCCTGAGCCTTGCACTGTGCCCTTGTCTTGACACACACAAGTTCAGGGATTCCCAGCATGGCTGCATGGGTTTTCAGTTCTACCTCAGCCCATGCTGAGGACTCCAGGTCATTTCCAAGCAAACAATCTACTGGGATATTTGAGGAGACCACCACCTGTTTCAGGCCATTGACCCCTCCCCACTCTAAAGTTACCATAGCCATGGGATGTACTTTAGTCTGATTGTCAGCATTGGTGACTGTATAGGTTTGTCCAGCCAGGTATTGACCAGGGGAAACCAGTTTCTCTGTCACCATGGTGATACTGGCACCTGTATCCCTCAGGCCTTCTACACTTGTCCCATTAATTAAGAGCTGCTGCCTATATTTTTGCATGTTAGGAGGCCAGGCATCCAGTGGGGCTAAATCCACCCCACCCTTAGAGACTAATGTAGCTTCAGTGTGACACCTGATTTGCTCTGGGCACACTGTTGATCCCACTTGGAGACTAGCCATTCCAGTGTTAGCTGGAGTGGAGTTAGAAGTGGTACTTTTCTTGGGACAGGCCTTGTCTCCAGTTTGGTGTCCAGGCTGATTACAACTACGACACCAGGCCTTTTTGGGATCAAGGTTTTTACCCTTGTACCCAAAATTGTTTTGTGAAGAGGTTCTGGGCCCACCCTCCTGTGCAGGTTTTTGGGGGCCTGTAGAAGACTCTTTACTATTTTAGTTTTTGGATGTCTCAACACTCTTCCCCTGGGGAGGCTTTGTGACCCCTTTCTTTTGGTCACCCCCTGTGGAAGTCTTGGTCACCCTAGTCTTGACCCAATGGTCCGCCTTCTTTCCCAATTCTTGGGGAGAAATTGGTCCTAGGTCTACCAGATGCTGATGCAGTTTATCATTTGAACAATTATGTAATAGGTGTTCTTTCACAAATAAATTGTACAGCCCATCATAATCATTTACACCACTGCCTTGAATCCAACCATCCAGTGTTTTCACTGAGTAGTCCACAAAATCAACCCAGGTCTGGCTCGAGGATTTTTGAGCCCCCCTGAACCTAATTCTATACTCCTCAGTTGAGAATCCAAAGCCTTCAGTCAGGGTACCCTTCATGAGGTCATAGGATTCTGCATCTTTTCCAGAGAGTGTGAGGAGTCTATTCCTACACTTTCCAGTGAACATTTCCCAAAGGAGAGCACCCCAGTGAGATCTGTTTACTTTTCTGGTTGCACAAGCCCTCTCAAAAGCTGTGAACCATTTGGTGATGTCATCACCATCTTCATATTTAGTTACAATCCCTTTTGGGATTTTCAACATGTCAGGAGAATCTCTGACCCTATTTATGTTGCTGCCACCATGGATGGGACCAAAACCCATCTCTTGTCTTTCCCTTTCTATGGCTAGGAGCTGTCTCTCCAAAGCCAATCTTTTGGCCATCCTGGCTAACAGGAGGTCATCTTCACTGAGGCTCTCCTCAGTGATTACAGAGGTGCTGGACCCTCCTGTGAGGGAAGCAGCATCTCTGACTATTATATTTGGAGACAGGGCTTGAGGGGCCCTGATCTCCCTAATTAGGACTGGAAGGGGGGAATTCTCCTCCAAGTCACTAACATCATCCTCTGGGAGGTCATCCTCAGAGGGGATGGCTTTTTCAAACTCTGCCAGCAGCTCCTGGAGCTGTTGTTTGGAGGGTCTTAAGCCAACTGTTTTTTTCTTTATTTTGCAGAGAGACCTTAGCTCCCTCATCTTAAGATGGAGGTAAGGTGTGAGGTCGAGTTCCATCACATTCTCTTCTGCACCAGACATTATGTTTCTAAAAGTTGGAATACTTTTTAAGAATCTAAAACTATTTCTAGAACCTAATTCAAACTTTCACAAAACTTTTAAACTCTAAAAGAAATGCTAACAGGGACTAACACAAGGCCCTAGCAGGACTTTTAAAAATGTAGAAAAATAGCTCAAATTGCAAAAATCAGTTTCTAATGACAATTTTGGGAATTTTTGTCGTGTGATCAGGTATTGGCTGAGTAGTCCAGCAAATGCAAAGTCTTGTACCCCACCGCTGATCCACCAATGTAGGAAGTTGGCTCTGTATGCACTATTTCAAAGTAAGGAATAGTATGCACAGGGTCCAAGGGTTCCCCTTAGAGGTAAGATAGTGGCAAAAAGAGATAATACTAATGCTCTATTTTGTGGTAGTGTGGTCGAGCAGTAGGCTTATCAAAGGAGTAGTGTTAAGCATTTGTTGTACACACACAGGCAATACATGAGGAACACACACTCAGAGACAATTCCAGGTCAATAGGTTTTTGTATAGAAAAATATATTTTCTTAGTTTATTTTAAGAACCACAGGTTCACATTTTAAGTGTAATACTTCAAATGAAAGGTATTGCAGGTAGGTACTTTAGGAACTTTGAATAATCAAAATAGCATACACAGTTTCCATATAAATCACATATAGCTATTTTAAAACTAGACACAGTGCAATTTTCACAGTTCCTAGGGGGAGTAAGAGTTTGTTAGTTTTTGCAGGTAAGTAAACCACCTACGGGGTTCAAGTTTGGGTCCAAGGTAGCCCACCGTTGGGGGTTCAGAGCAACCCCAAAGTTACCACACCAGCAGCTCAGGGCCGGTCAGGTGCAGAGGTCAAAGTGGTGCCCAAAACGCATAGGCTTCAATGGAGAAGGGGGTGCCCCGGTTTCAGTCTGCCAGAAGGTAAGTACCCGCGTCTTCGGAGGGCAGACCAGGGGGGTTTTGTAGGGCACCGGGGGGGGACACAAGTTAGCACAGAAAGTACACCCTCAGCAGCACGGGGGCGGCCGGGTGCAGTCTGCAAACACGCGTCGGGTTTTCAATAGGTTTCAAGGGAGACCAAGGGGTCTCTTCAGCGATGCAGGCAGGCAAGGGGGGGAGGCTCCTCGGGGTAGCCACCACCTGGGCAAGGGAGAGGGCCTCCTGGGGGTCACTCCTGCACTGGAGTTCAGATCCTTCAGGTCCTGGGAGCTGCGGGTGCAGAGTCTTTACCAGGCGTCTGGATCTGAGGAACAGGCAGTCGCGGTCAGGGGGAGCTTCGGGATTCCCTCTGCAGGCGTCGCTGTGGGGACTCAGGGGTGGCAACTCTGGCTACTCACGGTCTCGCAGTTGCTAGGGAGTCCTCCCTGAAGTGATTGTTCTCCACAAGTCGAGCCGGGGGAGTCGGGTGCAGAGTAGCAAGTCTCACGCTTCCGGCGGGAAACGCAAGTTGTTTTAAAGTTGCTCCTTCGTTACAAAGTTGCAGTCTTGGGTGAAAAAAAGCCGCTGTCCTCGGGAGTTCTTGGTCCTTCTAGAGCAGAGCAGTCCTATGAGGATTCAGAGGTCACTGGTCCCTGGGGAAAGCGTAGCTGGAGCAGTGTCTTTAGAAGGGGGGAGACAGGCCGGCAGAGCTGGGGCCAAAGCAGTTGGTGTCTCCGTCTTCTCTGCAGGGTTTTTCAGCTTAGCAGTCCTCTTCTTCTTAGGTTGCAGGAATCTGCGTTCCTAGGTTCTGAGGAGCCCCTATATACAGAATTTAGGGGTGTGTTTAGGTCTGGGAGGGCAGTATCCAATGGCTACTAGCCCTGAGGGTGGCTACACCCTCTTTGTGCCTCCTCCCAAGGGGACGGGGTCACATTCCTATCCCTATTGGGGGAATCCTCCATCTGCAAAATGGAGGATTTCTAAAAGTCAGAGTCACCTCAGCTCAGGTTGCCTTAGGGGCTGTCCTGACTGGCCAGTGACTCCTCCTTGTTTTTCTCATGATCTCCTCCGGCCTTGCCACCAAAAGTGGGGCCGTGGCCGGAGGGGGCGGGCAACTCCACTAGCTGGGATGCCCTGGGGTGCTGTAACAAAGGGGGTGCCCCTTTGAGGCTCACCGCCAGGTGGTACAGTTCCTGCAAGGGGGAGGTGATAAGCATCTCCACCCAGTACAGGCTTTGTTACTAGCCACAGAGTGACCAAGGCACTCTCCCCATGTGGCCAGCAACATGTCTCGAGTGTGGCAGACTGCTAAAACCAGTCAGCCTACACGGGTAGTTGGTTAAGGTTTCAGGGGGCACCTCTAAGGTGCCCTCTGGGGTGTATGTTACAATAAAATGTACACTGGCATCAGTGTACATTTATTGTGCTGAGAAGTTTGATACCAAACTTCCCAGTTTTCAGTGTAGCCATTATGGTGCTGTGGAGTTCGTGTATGACAGACTCCCAGACCATATACTCTTATGGCTACCCTGCACTTACAATGTCTAAGGTTTTGCTTAGACACTGTAGGGGCACAGTGCTCATGCACTGGTGCCCTCACCTATGGTATAGTGCACCCTGCCTTAGGGCTGTAAGGCCTGCTAGAGGGGGGACTTATCTATACTGCATAGGCAGTGTGAGGTTGGCATGGCACCCTGAGGGGAGTGCCATGTCGACTTACTCGTTTTGTCCTCACCAGCACACACAAGCTGGCAAGCAGTGTGTCTGTGCTGAGTGAGGGGTCTCCAGGGTGGCATAAGCTATGCTGCAGCCCTTAGAGACCTTCCCTGGCATCAGGGCCCTTGGTACCAGGGTTACCAGTTACAAGGGACTTACCTGGGTGCCAGGGTGTTCCAATTGTGGAAACAAAAGTACAGGTTAGGGAAAGAACACTGGTGCTGGGGCCTGGTTAGCAGGCCTCAGCACACTTTCAAATCAAAACTTAGCATCAGCAAAGGCAAAAAGTCAGGGGGTAACCATGCCAAGGAGGCATTTCCTTACAACTACCATCTATCCATTCTGCTTAGGCTCAGGAAGATTTGTGTTCCATGTTCTGTTAGCGTGCTCACTGCAGTAAATCCCACTCCTCCCAGCGTGTGGCAGTAAGTTTGGGGTGTCTGAGTATGCACTGAAAACTAGCCTAAACATGTTTGGATAGAATCTAAAGTTCCCTAAAGTGCAGTTCTGGAAAGAATAAGGGCCAGATGTATTAAGAGCTTTTGCAGTTGTAAAGGGTTTGATTTACAAAATCAGGCCGTTTGCGACCACTAAAAGACATTTTGGTATGCAACAAACACAAATTGTGATTCTGTAACATGTTATTGAATGGCAATTTGTGTTCGCGACTAAAATCTGAATCAGTATTTTGAAGAGCCGTGTTTAGGGCATCCCTTCCAAATATGGATTAAGAATTATATGCATTAGTGTGGGCATATCACATTAATAATTAATTCATATACTCACCTTCAATATGATACTTCATTCACAAACTCATTCCTAATGGACCTCCTCCCCTTTATGAATGTTGACAAAAAAAAAATTAAGAGTAGGCAGTGGTGCCATGGACCACTGCTTTTCTTAAGAAAATGTTAGTAAAACTTTTCTTTTTTTTAAAAAAAAACATCCCATTTTCCTTTAAAGCAAATGGGCTGCATAAAAAAAAAATAAAAAAAAATTTAAAAGCAATCACAGTTATGGTGGTCTGCTGACCCCAGCAGGCCACCATCTCTGTCGTGTCTGCGACTCATAACGGTTTGGAAGTTGAAACCTTTCCCATTAATAATGATGAGGTGGGTCAAATTGTGACTTGCTACGATTTGGTATGTTGCAAACCGACCTATTATTATATAGGTTGATTTGCAAAATACCACACTTGCTGTAAAAATGGTGGTCATAAACTGCGACCAGTATTTTGTAACCAGTTCTTATTACCTGTCACTAAGGCCGATTTATACTTTTTTGGTGCAAAACTGCACTAATGCAGTTTTGCACCAAAACGTTTAGCACCGGCTTGCACCATTTCTGTGCAGCAGCGGGGCACCATATTTATGGAATTGTGCAAGCCAGTGCCAAGGGTAGGCTAGCGTCAACAAAAATGACGTTAGTCAGGTGGGGCTGGCGGTATGGAAGAATGGGGTTTTGCACCAAAAAATTACATTAGGCAGGTTAGAGTAAAAAAGAATGACTCTAACCTGCCTAGAGTCATTTTCTGATGCAAAACCATCCATACAACATGTCTCCTGTCTTAGAAAAGACAGGAGTCATGCCCACCACCCCAATGGCCAGCACAGGGGAGTAGGGCCCCCTGGGCCTGGCCATTGCACCCAGTGCAATGTAGGGGGGCCCATTTTCAGGGGCCCCAATGGCACTTCAAAAAAATAAATAAAATACTTACCTGTACTTACCTACACTTACATGGGATGGGAGTCCCCCATCCTTTGCTGTGGGTGGGGGTGTCCCTGGGGCCTGTTCCATCATGGAAAGAGGCCCACAGGTCCCCTAACGCCTTCCCTGACCCAGGCGTTAAATAATGGGGCAAAGCTAGCTTTGCACCATTTTTTGACCCCTCCTCCCTCCTGTGCATGATTTTAGCACTAGAGGACAAATATGGCGCTAAGGCCATAGAGCCATTTTTTGCACAGGAACGCCTACTTTGCATCTCATTGACGCAAAGTAGGTTTCCACGTCAAAAAAATGACTTTAACTCCATAAATTTGGTGCTAGACGGGTCTAGCGCCAAAGTATAACTATGGAGTTAGTTTTGCACCGAATTTGCGTAAAAAAAATTAAGCATATTCGGTGCAAAACAAGTATAAATATGCCCCAAAATACCTTAGGGTTTGATAAACAGTGTACTCAGTCAAAAAAGGGCACATGTCCTGTCCAACCATTAGGTGTAGTGCATTGACTGTAATGCACTGTAATATGGCGGAAGATCCATCATGTTTGACGGAGGATGAAGGTGGCAAGCAACCAAAAGCAAGACCAATGTGTGCCTCTTTAGTGAAGTCAGTAAAGACACGGTGGCTCAAATCTAATTAAGGAAGAAAAAATCTTAGATTTGAGTCTTTCTTTCCAAATTAGATGGGAGAATTTAAAAAGCTACAGTGCTACTCAAGTAATTGGCCATGGGAAGTATGTAGCCATTAACAGTAATTTGGGGCAGATTATAGCTCTTAATCCATGTGCTCCATTTCAGTCAGTTTCCCATACCTTTTGTGTGGTACAAAGTGAAGCAAGCAGGAAAACACAGGCCAGGCTGAGATGGGCACTAGGGGCAATAGTATTGACCCTCTTACCTCTTTCCTTGCCCAGCACAAACTCTGCATCTGCGATATCTGTGACTATTATGCTCTGCAGTAGGAACTCTCCCCTTTCCAAAATGTCTTTTCGAATACTGTGCTGCCCAAGGGGTGGCAGATACGTGCTGGGCAGCATAAGGAGAAAAACCAAAACGGCTTCTTAATTTTCCTTTCCCTGGGATGCCAGAGGCAATTCCACCCTCCCTCAGGGGCCAATCAGTGCCGCAGGAGAGAGAAAATCAATAAATATTATTAATAGTCCCCAAGGACGGTTGACGCATGCCAGGGGGGCCATCTCCCTCCCGCACTCCCCCTGCCCCCCGCAAATTGAAGTTCCTGGTGGTAAGCAGGATCTCTGCTGGTGGATTGTGGGGGACAGATTTCCAGTTTTATACAAATGACGGCCACTTTCATTTGGTCAAACGGAGAATGTTTATATTTTGCATGCAGTATCATTTTTCTGTTCAACACATATTAAATCATATTCATTGGATGTAGGGCAGAAGTTAATGTTGGAAATGGCCCTCTCTGCTGGGTCATCCCAAACTTTTTTCTTTCATCCTCCTATTTTTACTGTTTTTTTTGCTTTTGCTGGCCTAAGGACTCTGTGCACTTTACCATTGCTAACCAGTGCTAAAATGCTTGTGCTCTCTCCCTCAAACATGGTTTAATAGGTTTATACTTAATTGGCATATTTAATTTACTTGTAAATCCCTTGTACAGTGGTATACCATATACCCAGGGTCTGTCAGTTAAATGCTACCAGTGGGCTTGCAACACTTATTGTGTCACCCACATAAGTAGCACTATGAAATGTGTCCCAGGTCGGCCATTGCAGCCTGAATGCAGTGACACACTGCCAGCTAAAAGCTGGAATGACACACTAGCAGCACTCTCACACCCTCCCACACCCTTCTAAATATTTTAGAAGACACTGTTAATAGCTTTTAAATCACAGCACATCTTCCTCATGTTGTCACCAGGGCACAAGTTGGGGAAACACGGGGAAGACAGTGTCTACCGACTATTTTCACAGCGCAGACACTGTCCACGCTGCTAAGCAGTTGGGCCACACCAAAAATATGCTGACCTCATCCCAGTGTAATTTTCAGACACCAGGGCACATTCAGCAGCTCCTGCATGTAGTGTGCCTTCATTCCCAGCAGCAACATGCAGGCGGCGAGGGGGCTCTGTTATTTTAAGTTTCAGCTAGGTCCAAACAGAGGCCGAAGCTAAGGATCATCAGGCATCCTTTTGTTTGAGTATCCTGGCTGGGAGCTATGTGCAGCCTCACACCTTCAAATGCAATGGAGGGAAAACAAAGGGTCACAGCTTATCACCTAACAGGTACTTAGGAGAGGCATGGTTTTGACGTGTTCAGTCCCTGCTTATAAGAGATATGCATGCACAGTAAGAATGTCACGTGTTAGTCTGTCCCAGTATTTACACAAATAACAATTTAGATACCACTATTTTGTTTCTTTTCTTTTAAAGCGGTACTCATCCATTGAAGAGTGTCGGAGTTCTTTACATCACATGTACACATTATACATTGACAATAAATCATATAAGTGTGTAAATCAATGTACAGAATGTCTTACATAAGATAGTGAGGGTTACAACATGTCCTCCATAGCTCACTGTGCTATGCTAGAAGTAATACAATTTATGAACTGCAAGTAACAAAAGTATATCTGTGTTAAAAGCAGCAACCCACTTACCTTGCTAAATAAAATCTGTAATCTTTATGTTACATGGTGTGATTTGCAAAAGGCACATTAACACGCCATGTTACTTTGATTCAAAACTGGGACTAACAAAACACAAAACTCCCCAGCTAAAGAGTTAACCTCCAGAATGATCTCACCATCATTAATATTCCCTGAAATCTACCATACACACGCAAAGATCCCTGCAGCAGTTGCATTAACAGCATAAGATATTTTAAAATGCAGACTTTGCAAACAATTGAGCAGAACAAATGTACTGCCATGTTTCTCCTTGTTGCCAATTACATTGTGGCAGAGTTTTTAAAAATTAAATATGTAAGTTAAGGCCCAGCTCTTGTGCAGGATTGCGTCACTTTTATGATACAACCTCACTCAAAATGTTATTTTAATGAGCGTAAATGTACACGATAGACCTGCTAAACATATGTGTGAAGTGTTAAGATTAAGATCTGAGGTCACTTCTGTGAGCGTGTATGGCCTTATTTGGTATTTGGTAATTTATTTATAAGGAGATGCGTTAGAGGTTCGATGGAGCTTTTGACTACACTTAGAGTGATTCCACCATGTACACAATCTTTACTCATAATCTAACCAGCAACAATATAACATGTTTAACAGATCAAGCATCAGAAACTTTGAGTCAATAATCTTCACGTACCACGACCCATGTGGACCGAACCCCCACACCTTTCAGTAAAGTTAGAAAGTTTATTTTGCTAGATTAACAATGCTAATATCACATAAATTATTCTCAACACCAAGTGATATGTATATACAAACAACACAGGCTGACCAAAGCGGCGGAAGAATCTCAATTTAACCAAAGCATTTATCATTAAACATTCAAGAGTTACCGTACAAATTAATAACAAAAATAACTGAACAACAGAGATGGCATACATTGATTCAAAATGTGAACAAAATAATTTATTTGTTAATAACATTTGTTATCACATGGCACACTAACTAAACCTTCAATTTGAATGGCATGTTTGGCTTTCATGCAAAAATAAGTTAGTCAAAAGTTAATTTGGAAAACATCTAACTAGGGCTCTAACAAAATAGCGGTTGGTACCCAAAAGAAAGAACAATAATCTATAACAGAAACATTAGTATGTTATCATACCTCTCCTGAATGGATCAGCTGTAGAAGGCTGGCCTGGCTTGTAGTGGGTACCAAGGGGTACTTACACTCTGTACCAGTTCCAGTTATCCCTTATTAGTGTAGAATAGGTGTTTCTAGCAGCTTAGGCTGATAGAAGGTAGCTATAGCAGAGCAGCTTAGGCTGAACTACGAGACATGCAAAGCTCCTACTATACCACTGGTGTCATATGCACGATATCATGAGAAAACACAATACACAGATATACTAAAAATAAAGGTACTTTATTTTTATGACAATATGCCAAAAGTATCTCAGTGAGTACCCTCAGTATGAGGATGCCAAATATACACAAGATATATGTACACAATACCAAAAATATGCAGTAATAGCAAAAGGAAGTAATGCAAGCAATGTAAAGTTACAGTAGATTGCAATAGGAGCACATAGGTATAGGGGCAACACAAACCATATACTCTAAAAGTGGAATGCGAATAACGTATGGACCCCAAACCTATGTGAGCTTGTAGAGGGTCGCTGGGACTGTAAGAAAACAGTGAGGGTTAGAAAAATAGCCCACCCCAAGACCCTGAAAAGTAGGTGTAAAGTGCACCTATATTCCCCAGAGAGCACAGAAGTCGTGATAGGGGAATTCTGCAAGGAAGACCAACACCAGCAACGCAACCAAAGTGGATTTCCGGACGAGAGTACCTGTGAAACAAGGGGACCAAGTCCAAGAGTCGCGACAAAGTCGAGATTGGGCAGATGCCCAGGAAATGCCAGCTGAGGGTGCAAAGAAGCTGCCACCGGATGGTAGAAGCTGTGGATTCTGCAAGAACGAAGAGGGCTAGAAACTTCCCCTTTGGAGGATGGATGTCCCACGTCGTGAAAAAGCTTGCAGAGGTGTTCCCACGCAGAAAGACCGCAAACAAGCCTTGCTAGCTGCAAGGGTCGCGGTTAGGGTTTTTGGATGCTGCTGTGGCCCAGGAGGGACCACGATGTCGCCACTTGCGTGAGGAGACAGAGGGGGCGCCCAACAAGACAGGGA
This sequence comes from Pleurodeles waltl, assembly GCF_031143425.1. NCBI lineage: Eukaryota > Metazoa > Chordata > Amphibia > Caudata > Salamandridae > Pleurodeles > Pleurodeles waltl. The sequence continues at coordinate 56,058,926 of NC_090445.1, read as the reverse complement.
GCCCTCACAGAAGCAGGCAGCTCCCGCAGAAGTGCCAGAACAGGCACTACGAAGAGGAGTGAACCGGTGCTCACCTGAAGTCACAAAAGAAGATCCCACGACGCCGGAGGACAACTCAGGAGGTTGTGCACTGCAGGTTAGAGTGTCGGGACCCAGGCTTGGCTGTGCACAAAGGAAATCCTAGAAGAGTGCACAGGAGCCGGAGCAGCTGCAAATCAGATTGTACCCAGCAATGCAGTCTAGGGTGGGGAGTCAAGGACTTACCTCCACCAAACTTGGACTGAAGAGTCGCTGGACTGTGGGAGTCACTTGGACAGAGTTGCTGAGTTCCAGGGACCACGCTTGTCGTGCTGAGAGGGGACCCAGAGGACCAGTGATGTAGTTCTTTTGGTGCCTGCGGTTGCAGGGGGAAGATTCCGTCGTCCCACAGGAGATTTCTTTGGAGCTTCTAGTGCAGAGAGGAGGCAGACTACCCCCACAGCATGCACCACCAGGAAAACAGTCGAGAAGGCGGCAGGATCAGCGATACAAGGTTGCAGTAGTCGTCTTTGCTACTTTGTTGCGGTTTTGCAGGCGTCGTGAGCAGCAGTGGTCGATTCCTTGGCAGAAGGTGAAGAGAGAGATGCAGAGAAACTCTGATGAGCTCTTGCATTCATTATCTAAAGAATTCCCCAAAGCAGAGACCCTAAATAGCCAGAAAAGGAGGTTTGGCTACCTAGGAAGGATGATAGGCTAGCAACACAGGTAAGAGCCTATCAGGAGGAGTCTCTGATGTCACCTGCTGGCACTGGCCACTCACAGCCGTCCAGTGTGCCAGCAGCACCTCTGTTTCCAAGATGGCAGAGGTCTGGAGCACACTGGAGGAGCTCTGAGCACCTCCCCTGGGAGGTGCAGGTCAGGGGAGTGGTCACTCCCCTTTCCTTTGTCCAGTTTCGCGCCAGAGCAGGGCTGGGGGATCCCTGAACAGGTGTAGACTGGCTTATGCAGAGATGGGCACCATCTGTGCCCATCAAAGCATTTCCAGAGGCTGGGAGAGGCTACTCCTCCCCAGCCCTGACACCTTTTTTCCAAAGGGAGAGGGTGTAACACCCTCTCTCTGAGGAAGTCCTTTGTTCTGCCTTCCTGGGCCAAGCCTGGCTAGACCCCAGGAGGGCAGAAACCTGTCTGAGGGGTTGGCAGCAGCAGCAGCTGCAGTGAAACCCCGGGAAAGGTAGTTTGGCAGTACCCGGGTCTGTGCTAGAGACTCGGGGGATCATGGAATTGTCTCCCCAATGCCAGAATGGCATTGGGGTGACAATTCCATGATCTTAGACGACATGTTACAAGGCCATGTTCGGAGTTACCATTGTGATGCTATACATAGGTAGTGACCTATGTATAGTGCACGCGTGTAATGGTGTCCCCGCACTCACAAAGTCCGGGGAATTTGCCCTGAACGATGTGGGGGCACCTTGGCTAGTGCCAGGGTGCCCACACACTAAGTAACTTAGCACCCAACCTTTACCAGGTAAAGGTTAGACATAAAGGTGACTTATAAGTTACTTAAGTGCAGTGGTAAATGGCTGTGAAATAACGTGGACGTTATTTCACTCAGGCTGCAGTGGCAGGCCTGTGTAAGAATTGTCAGAGCTCCCTATGGGTGGCAAAAGAAATGCTGCAGCCCATAGGGATCTCCTGGAACCCCAATACCCTGGGTACCTCAGTACCATATACTAGGGAATTATAAGGGTGTTCCAGTATGCCAATGTGAATTGGTGAAATTGGTCACTAGCCTGTTAGTGACAATTTGGAAAGCAAAGAGAGAGCATAACCACTGAGGTTCTGGTTAGCAGAGTCTCAGTGAGACAGTTAGTCATCACACAGGGAACACATACAGGGCACACTTATGAGCACTGGGGCCCTGGCTGCTAGGGTCCCAGTGACACATACACTAAAACAACATATATACAGTGAAATATGGGGGTAACATGCCAGGCAAGATGGTACTTTCCTACATCAGCAAGCTGTGATTTCTTCATCAGTTGGACATCCATCTAGTCAGCGTCAGGAAAGGACAGTGAAAGGGATTTGGTTCAGCCACGGTCAGGCTCTAAGTTAACTAAACTAACTTAGATAGGGCATCAAGCTAAGAAACAGCATCAATAGCACGACAATTAAGCTAAAAGGCCAAAGTAAGGAAGGGAAAACATCAGGAACTGCTGTGCTCCTCGCACAGGACTGGAACAAGACTAACTGCTAAAAGAACCGCTCTCCCCTCTCCATGTAGTTGGGGTTACATAAAAGTATTTTCTCATGTCGCCATTGGTCGGAATATCGTGTGTTCACAGTAGAACCAATAAACATTAATTTCTAAATGTATGATATAACTAGACAGTCTTTCATACGCCGATGATTGGCTCCTCTTCTCCCGTTCCCATTACCAGTTTCGTCAAGTAACTTTTTAGTTGCAATCATAGCTCCAGTCAGTGAAGCCTTCGTTAAGGCCTGAGAACATTTGCTTCTCACGCACCAAGGAAACATTTGTATCCATAGGAAATACACTACATTTCAACAGACAGTTCTCACAAGAAAGTTTAAGACATCAACTTGTTTAACATTGCAAGGTTACAAATCTATTTGGTCAGCACTGCATAAACAATGAACAAGTGTTCATTCTCTCATTTCACAAAAAAACATTTACAATCATTTGTTTATGTTATGAAGCTTAACATGAGGCTCTGTCGACTAGGCCCACAAATCTCACAATCACTAAATGCCTAATATAGTTAAGCAACTACATAGCATTAATACATTAGTATGATCCACTAAAACATTTTATTCTACTCCTGCACATCATTTAATCTATTAATTTCAATTCTTTATTAATGTCGTACATGTCATGGTGGCAACTTCAGTGGGCACATTTTCCAAGATACTCGATTTCTCTATGTTAGCAGAATTCATGTAAATTCTTAGATATTTTAATCAATGCAATTTTTTTTGTAATGATTTCAGCTTTCTCACTTCCTGTGAGGTCCTGGGTTCTAATGCTATTCCCCGTGAGGTCACGCTCCATGTCACTTGCATTCTGCCTATCTTGTTTAGCCCCTCCTGCCCCCCTTCAGTTTTTAGGACTTGTTTCCTGATTGTCACTGACCCAAAAACACTATCTAATCATATCCAGGCTGCATTCAGGAAGTAAACTGGGCACTGTGACAGTAATATTGCTTCATAATTCACCTCTTAAAATCTATTCTGCAGAGCCCTCGAGCTGTAGGAGGGGTCAGGTGTGGAAAGGATGCGGTCAGGCAGGAGCCTGACGTCAGAACTGGAGTTTTCGGAAGTGGGGAAGCAAGTTCGACTCCCCGCGTTGGTTCAACATCCCGTGATTCTGGGAAATCGCTTCACTTCCATGTACCTAAAAAAACATAAAATATATGAATCCGACTTTCTGTAATGTAGCGGGCGAGTCACGTAAGTCGCTCTGGTGGGGCCTTGAGGCTACTTTGCGCGACATAAAACTCAAAAATAAACAGGAGCGTGATCCTGTTCCTTCTTGGGCTGGAACTTGTAGTTTTTATTGTAAGTGCAGCATGACGTGTGCTGGAATACACACACACATGGAAAGTGATTACTTTTGATCAGGACTCGAATTTAAACCTCTTCCGCTTTGGAGCTGCAGAGAAGTGGAATCTCCGCCCCTCCTCACCGGGTCCAGAGTAAAACACAAGCGACTGAACCATGTAGCGTGGTTCAGTCAAATCAGGCAGAGACTTATTATCGAGAGGGCCAGCTCAACTGAAGCCACGCCCACTCACACCTGGAGCCACGCCCACTCACACCTGGAGCCACGCCTCTGCAGCTGTAGACGCGCCCATCTACAGATGTTCACCCGCCCCTGTCTACTGCATACACTCCCAGGCATAGATGTGACCACACCCCTCCAAGGAAAGCCACGCCCATCTGGTGCGACACGCCCACCTCAGCTGGATCCAGCCCTGAGACTCCTGTTGAGAGGAGTAGAGAATAGACAAAGACACGCCCACTTCACAGACCGGGAGAAACGAAACTTTAATATAGGAAATGGCGGCAAACAAACAGCTCAGGGAGGAGGCCACCTGCTCCATATGCCTGGAATATTTCACAGACCCCGTGGCTGCGGAGTGTGGACATGCCTTCTGTCTGTCCTGTATCACCCGGTGCTGGGAAGGGTTGGAGACAGACTTCCCCTGTCCTCAGTGCAGAGAAACCTCTAAAAACAAAATACTAAGACCCATCAGACAGCTGGGAAACATAGTGGAGCTGTTGAAACAGCTTCAGACCCTGAGTGCGGCGCCCCAGGGGGAGAATCTGTGCAGAGAACATGAAGAGAAGCTGAAGCTGTTCTGTGAAGAGGACCAGGTGCCCATCTGTGTGATCTGTCGAGAGTCCAGGGAGCACAAGGCTCACTCGGTGCTCCCCATTCCAGAGGCTGCCCTGGGGTACAAGGTGAGTCTGCCCCAGTTCTGAGATACGGATGTGGTCGCACTCCGAGCGTTCCATAACATTGGCTGCCCAGGAGTACAAGGTGAGTGCGCCCCAGCTCTGGGAGGGTCTCTCTCCGTGCGCCCGCCCCATTCCATTTTGCGTTTTTTTGAGAGATATGTTACTCCTGCAGCCGTTATAAAGTTGACGTTTGCTTCATATAAACTCTGGACAAACTAGTCCACAAAGGTCAGTTCACAGAATCACAATTATGTGGTAAACGGACAGTCTGCTTTCAGTTTCTCATTAAACACTAGTACATGTTCATCAGCACAAGGTCGCCATTTGCTTGCGGAATAATTAATCTATAGTTATCGTACCACACAGCGCCCCCTTTAAGGAGTCTCCCAGGCAGTAGGTCTCGTTCGCTGCACCCCTACATTCCCGAGGCTTCCAAGAGTACAAGGTGTATAATACCATGTGTTAGTGAACTTTGTTACCCGGAGCAGGAGGCTGCTGGTGTCCAAGTGCAGGTGTTAGTCACGGGTGGAACCTCACAATATGCCCAAGAGTACGCAGTGTTAACAGTTCCTGGACTGAGGTGGACACAGCCCCATATAGCGCCCTCCAATATCTTATTGTTTCCATTCCTCCTCCCTTCTGCCCCCCCTTTGTGTATCCGTACCCCGAGATAGACGGCCATATTGGCACCCACTGAGTCGAAATTCATTTCTCCCATCGCTGGGCTCCAATAAATCGGTTAAACTAACCCTGCGTCTTTCCTTTTTGTTCTCCCTTCGGAAGTACCTGGCCAGGGTCAGGGCGTGCTCACCAGTCCTGGGTGGGCCTGGACATTGCCTGTACATATGTAGACTGTGTATCAAGGAACTAACTGGCTGATGCCCTTAAACAAATATCCAGTGCCCTGACCTTTCATGGGGGATATTTCCCCCTAGGGCTGGACTGATGGCTCGGATCTCAGTTCAGAAGACCCCTCATAGCTCTATGGTACAGTAAAGAGGCACCCCTCACATCTCTACGGTACAGTAAGGAGGCACCCCTCACATCTCTACGGTACAGTAAGGAGGCTCCCCTCACATCTCTACGGTACAGTAAGGAGGCTCCCCTCACATCTCTACGGTACAGTAAGGAGGCTCCCCTCACATCTCTACGGTACAGTAAGGAGGCTTCCCTCACATTTCTATGGTACGATAAGGAGGCTTCCCTCACATCTCTATGGTACCATAAGGAGGCTCTTCCGACATCTCTGTGGTATCCTTGTTTCCCACGTTGCGTCGGCTGGAGGCCTCACATAGTCCATCCTTCCCATGGATTACCCAGGTGCCCCTGCTCTGGATTCGGATTACTGAGCTATTTGGAGGGCCACTGGAATTATCTGTCAGCGAAGTATCAAATTATGCGGCAGGGCTCGTTAAATTATGCATCAAGAAAAGGCAAATCATGCTGTGTAATATGGCTCACTTTGGGATAATATTACTTTATTAGTTTGTTACTTTTACCCATGTTAACACTGCCTGGACATTAGTATCAGTTTAACAACCAAGTACAACAGAAAGGTGACCAGTCAGCCTTTATGAAGGGCCTTCCATTTCGTGGCAAAACGTGTTGCTGCACTTTTTGTAACTTTTGATCAGTTTAAGCTAGAAACAAGATGACTGCCAGCTAAACAAAATGTTAGTTGAATTCAGAGTCCTTCAGCACAAATCATTAGAAGGCCAAATTAATTTATATCAATGAGTGAATTGTGCAAGATCAATCCAAAAATCAGCATCACATTTGAAGCGCCTACCTTCAGATTCTCCGATGAATGATGAATCCGGGGTTTTTAATATTCATATTTCACTTTTCTCTTTTACTATTTTAACCATTGGTCCAACACTTACCAAAGATTCTCCAGTGGCTGCCATCATGCACATATAAACTCCTTCTCAGCGGTCTGTAGCCATTTCTCTAGGCCTGCATTCAGAGACTTTTAAGGCATAGGGAGAGTGGGCAATTGTCCAGGGCCCCACCTTCCAAGGGACCCTCTGGTACAGTGAGTGGGACAGTCAAAATCCAGGCTGTCCATAATACTGTTGCTAAAAAACAAAAAAGAGCTTTTTTTCTAATTTCAGAACCGAGCTTGCTTAACAGAAACATAGATGCAGGTTTACCAAGGGTTTGCCATGGGGCAAAGTCATGCAGAGTGATGCAAAGCATTGCAAACTCCCGCAAAGGCATTTAGGGCCATATGTACGAAGACATTTTCCCATTGACACAAAATGGGTAAAACCCTTTGATACATCTGACCCTTGATTTCCAGCACAAAAAGTATTTCACTCTGGAAAGGTGCTCTCTTCTCTGCGCAAGTAGCGCTTTTCTCTACCTAGTCCACTTTGCATCAGTGTGTGTTACTTGGGTTTGGTCTAATTTTATAACTGAGCAAACTTAATAGAAACGTGGGTGCAGATTTAGCAATGGTTTCCTCTGACGCAAAGTCGCACATAATTACTCAAAGCAATGCAAACTCCTGCAAAGGCACTTACTTTCCAGCACTAAGGGTATTTCACTGTGGAAAGGTGCTCTTTTCTCTACACAAATAGTGCTTTGCTCTGCCTGGTGCACTTTGCAACAATGGTGTGTTACTTGGGTTAGCGCAATCACCCATAGTTTGTGATGCAAAGCCCGATTTGGAGTGGAAATAATGCCTCCCTGAAGCAGGCAGTAACACAGAGAATGTTGGACTCTACACCACACACTGAATGTGTGCAGCACTGTACGTACACATACAATGTGTGGAATGTTTTAGATTCTGTCTAGTCATAGGATTTTGTACCTATCTTTGCTAGATAGCAAGTGCACACAGCTCCACATTATGTTGCAAAGGATGTGCGTGGTGGTGGGCAGCCTCTCTCTGAACTCAGAGCACTGTTTCCATCTAACCTCCCTGTAACTCTCCTCCATCCACTTCACTTCTAACTCAACTCCATCTCTGTTTCCCCCACATCTCTATTTCTCTCTCTTCATGTCTCTATTCCCTTACCTCTCGCTCAGTCCTTTTTCTACTTTATCACTGCCTTCTCCACTGTAGCTCAATTCTCTCTCTACCTCACATCTACCTCAATACCTCATGTCTCTACCCATCTGTCCTCGCTCTCTCTCTCTCGCTAGGTAACCTTTCAATTAACCTCATCATTAGTTTATTACCTCATCGCTCCACCTTCCGTTTCTCTCATTCTGCCTTTGTCCCCTTTCTTTCACCACTATAAATGTCTTTCTCATTTCTGCCTACCTCTATTTCTCTACCTCTACCCATTTTCTCTGTCATCAACTCCTCTGTGTCTATGTGTACCTGTTTTCCACTCTCACACAAACACACATGTCTCTGGTCTGCCTTACTGATTTCAACTCACCTCTTCCTCCTTAACTAGCTCTTTGAACCTCTGTATTTATTGATCTCTGTATCTCACCATCTTATTTTCTTTTTCTATCTCACAACTTTCTATCTTAGCATAAACTTCACCCCTCTTTCTCTATTTTACCTATGCGGCTTGTTAGCACGTCGGTCCTTAATAAGTAAACTTACAAGGAGACGTGTATAGGTTGATGAACCTTTTGACTCGTTTAAGATGTTCTTACCATAGCTCCAGTATAGAAACAAAAATCAATACAGAATAATCAATAAACAGTCAAATCAATAATCAGTAATCTAAGGAGTCAGTAATTGTTACGCATCACGACTGAAGGGTCATGAATAATCACACCTTTAGGAAAAAGTCTAGTAATTTTATTTCACTTATATTAACAATACTAAAGTCATGTAGATTAGTCTCAATATCAATTCAAAACTGCATAAGAGAATAGTATTGATTAACCAATAAGACGCAAGAAACACAACCTAATCAAAACTTGAATCACAATACATTTTACAGCATCAGTGCAAATCATTAGTAAAGTCAGCTTCGATAATGTTACATAATCCATATAGTTCAGCAACATAGTTCGTCAATCATTGTCTCTGCAAATTGTCAGTCGTCCTGTAGATACCCTACACTAACCCAAAATAGCATCAGCATGTGGGGCTTCATGCAAAACAATTTAGAACATGAATTTAGAAAATATTTAGCTAAGGAAAACTAATCAAGACAGCGCAGTTGGTACCTAGCAAGAAAAGGCATAAGATGCATTTCAGTCATATTGTCATATCTACCTATCCACGGTATGGGTCAGCAAAACAGAATCAGTCTTCGTCCTCAGGTCATCAATCGATCAGCAACACATCAGGCTCTCAGAGAGATTGAGCCCAATGTCATAATCTCGAGTCTCTTCTTCTCAATGTTGCAGTAAATCTGAATAAGGTCTCAAGTCTTTTTCCCTCTGTCACATTCTTGTATCAGTCACCCAAACTATACTCTAACTTCCAATTGGTCAGATAATCGTACATTATTACTCTACCCAATAGTTTTCTTATACCAAATCTATGAATTCTAATATTTCTTCATTCACACAACGTTAATTGGTCTGCTTTACAATGTTCTCATCATCCAGCTCGTCTGGTATCAATTTTGTTGCATCTTCTTCTACAGTCAGTACCTTCACTGTTCGCGTCCTGGGAAAGTACTTCTCACACATATTACACACAATTTTTACGCTTTTAAGGACCCTGTCTTCTGCTAGTCGGTTCTCATGGAAAGCTTCTGCTAAGCATTTTATTAAAACAATAAGCATTTCACAGTTAATTCACTCTGTCAGCATTTTCTATTAAACGCTAAGAAATACAGCTTTTGCATGAGGCCAGGCAAAACTAGGCCAAGATACTCACTAAGTTAAGGCCTACAATTAAAAAGCAAGAACATAGTTCATATCTCTCAATATGACATATTACTACATTAATCTAATACATTTTCAATATTTCTTATACGTATTAATCATTTAATTAGTACATTTCATTAATACTGGTGGCCATTCTTCGAGGTCACAATTTTGAATGTCCACATTATTTTTCTACGTTATTCAATTTCTATATAAGTCATTATTCAAAATACATAAACACTCATTAATAATTTAATGCTGGCGGTCTTTCTATAGACCGCCAGCCTCCTTGAGACCCCGCCAGCCGCATGAAGAACATTCTGCTGGGCCGGCGGGCAGTGTTTCCGCCCGCCGGCCCAGCAGAATGCAGGGCCGGAACATTGCCAACTGCTCCACATGGAGCCGTCGTCAATGCCTCAGTGCGGCGGGTGCAGCAGCACCCGTCGCGCAGATCACTGCCCATAAATTGGGCAGTGACCTGCGCGACGGGTCACTGCATGGGGACCAAGTGCATGAGCAAAGGGGGCCCCAGAGCACCCATTCCGCCAGCCTTTTCCTGGTGGGGGATTCCGCCAGGGAAAGGCTGGGGGAAACAGGGTACATTATGCAGAGGGCAGCGCTGCTTGCACCGCTGCCCTGTCGGATAATGTAATCCACCATCGTCAGGCTGCCTGTCGGCGGTAGCCTGGTGGTGGCGGAGGGCCGCTGCAGACAGCCCTCCCTGTGTTCATAATATGGCGGTTCAACCCGCCATGCCAGTGGCAGTCTTTTCCACCGGCGCCGGCATGGCAGTCTGAACTGCCAAGTACTCAGTGACCCCCTAAGTCTCACACAGGGCTTCTCTCAACTTCCCCTGAAGCTGCAATCTCATTGTATTAAGTTACCACCCCCTAGTAACTGTTGTATGCTTCTCACTCAAGGATTTCTCGTGGTAGGATTTGAGAGAGTGGTCCCATAAATATGGCGAAGGAACACAAAATTATGTGCATAGACCCACAAACCGGGGTGCTACACTAACAACAGGGACTATATCATTAGCCTTTTTTCTGCGCTTTGCATCTTGAGTGCACATATTAATTAGACATATCTCTGAGTTAGTGCTGGGTTGCAGACAGCAATCTTGGTAAAGCAGGGCAATAAGTACCTCTTTGTGTTTCTGAACTCTGCTGTTTACAAAACATGCACTAACTCAGAGGTTTTTTAAGTTAGTGTATGTGCTCAAGACCCCAAAAAGAAATGCACAGATCCGTTCTGCACCAGCTCAGAAAAGAGGAACTTGGTGTACGCTTTTGAACGACCTATAGAGACTTAGGGCCAGATGTAGCAAAGAGTTTTACCCATTCTATGTCTATGGGGAAAATGTGTTCATACATATGGCCCTTAGTAACACAATTGACTGAATTATGACAATGTAGACATAAGTTAGTGCCCCTTGTGCACAATTATGAGACTGTTTGGTGACTCTCTCTAAGGTGATAGTAGCCAGATTAAAACACAAGTTGGCTGCAGTTCGGGGAAATCAAAGTTCTTATATTCAAGATCTAAAGTTTGCAAAAAACATTACCAAATGTACTGTAGATTATGTTAGTATCGCTGAACATAGCTACAGACAGTCACATTTAACCACATGGTAACTGATAAAGTAACTGTTCTTGTTTTCTTTGATTAAGCACAGATATTGGTGTTCAGTAAAGTGATTGGGTAATAAGAATCTGTGGTCTACATTTCAGAAATCACTTCATGACCATGTGGAGCGACTGAAGAAGGAGCTGAAGGACCTGCAGACATGGACAGCTGAAGGAAGCAGGACAGCGGAGGAGCTTGAGGTGAGGGGAGCCCTGATGGTGTTTATGTGAAGTAAGCTGTAACAGTGCAGCGAGGGGAGAGGCACAAAGGTACCCCTGAGAGGCTAAACTAGAGGTGAGGGGAGCCCTGATGGTGTTTATGAGAAGTAAGCTGTAACAGTGCAGTGAGGGGAAAGGCACAAGGGTACCCCTGAGAGGCTAAACTAGAGGTGAGTGGAGCCCTGCTTGTGCTTATGTAAAGGGTAACAGGGCCTGCTTGTGTTAAATCTCTCAATTAATTAAAAAAAAAAAAAACTTCAAACATAACCTACTCAAACAACTTCCAGGAAAATAAATAGCCAATACCTACTACAGCACAAACAACAGCAACTGGAAAACCGACTTCATTTTCTACTCTAAACGCCCCGCAAAATGGAAAACATTTTCCTTCATTACCTACAAATTACAGAATGCCCCATGGAACTACACTCACCAGTGCCCCCTCCCAAAGATTTAGAGGTGAGATTTCCATATATATGAGCTTGACAGGAACATTGAACTAATTCAAGCGTCAGACCATCACCTCACCATCTTTAATCAGCACTTCTAGTCACTTCTCGCCTTATTAACTCAAGCTGGTTTTGCTCCCCACCCACCTCCTTCACTTCATCCCCGGTCCATTAACCCAGAACCTATTCCCTCCCAGGACTCCTCTTCCACACTATACACCACTGCCACCCCCATCACATTCCTTAGTCTAGAAAGCGTCATTCTAAACTCCGCTGCACCCAACCTAACTAACGACCACACTGAAACACAGACCCTTGATTCACAGTGTACGTGACAATGCCAGCCCCAATTCTAGACCGTACCCACTGAACCCCCTTCGAACTCAACCCTGACAGTTTGAAATTGGTGTTAACTGTGCTTGTTTTGTGACCACATTCATGTTCACAAAACAATCATACATAGAACTGCGACTTGCAATTAGGAAGGGACGCCGTTGGCATGGCCCTTCCTAATTGTGACTCACAAACCTATTTTGCGATTTGGTAAATAGATTACCCTAATGGCAAAATAGCATTTGTATATACAAAAATGCTTTTTTCTGTGTGCAAACGGCCTGATTCTGCAAATCTGGCTGTTTGCGCACACAAAAAAACTTTGTACATCTGGTTCAATACGACCTAATAGCACAGCACATCCTAACTCCCTAAATGATGTGTTCCCAGGGGACTTCAACCTGCACTGGAACGACACGGAAGACGCCACAGTCCGTAACCTAATAAGCCTTCTTGATCTCAATGACCTCAAGCAACTTTGCAGCAAATGAGGATTCCAGCTCGGTTAGCGGGATTTGTTTGATGGGATGGGCATTGAGATTAAACAGTATTAAGATGGTGATCAGACCAAATGATGGGCATGATGGATTGAAGGGAGACAAGCTCACTTCTGGTAATTTTGAACCACAGCAAAGGCTGTACTCTAGAGCCTAAAATTTCCACAAGCAAGCTTGTCTCCCTTCAATCCATCATGCCCATCAACTGGTCTGATCACCATCTGAATACTGTTGGAATCCAGGATCAGCGTCCAATTACCCTTGCAACCTCTCATTCACACCGTAGATGACCTCACCGCCCAGTATAGCTCCGGCATGTGAGACGTTCTTGACCAAGTTGCACTGCTCAAACTAAAGCGATCTAGAAAAATCCAGTCTAGATCCTGGTTCAACTGAGAGCTTAACAATGAGAGGAGACCACTAAGACAGACCGAAAGGCTATGGAGACAGAACCCCTCACCGGCACACCTCACACTCCTAAGATCCAAATGGCTCTCCTACAAGAAACACATCTTTAGAGAAAATGCCACTTTCTTTCACAATCAACTGGACTGTGCCTAGAACAGACCAAGGGAGCTCTTCAACAGAGTAAAACAACAAACTACACTTACCTTCCAATGTGAAACAACAGCCTCCATTGAACGCTGTGAAGAAATAACGAACTGCTCACTGACTGTATTGCTAAAAGTCAACAATCTCTATTCGCAACACTGGTCCAACATCCCAGCCTGCCTGCTTCAATGACACACAAGTCATCACGGACACCCCCTACCAAGAATTAATTAAAGACTGGAGAGATCCAAGAAAAATCAAAAACAGTAGTGTTCTCCTACAACTGAAAAATATTGTTAAGTGGACAGAGTTCAAACCCATGACAGAAGAAGAAGTCTTCAAAATAACTGAGAACCTGAAGCCCACATCCCACACTCCTAATTCCCTCCCCTTCACCCTAGTGCAGATCCTCAACCATAATATCTCCTTAATTTTGACCAAAATCAACGCCTCTCTATCATCGTGCTGTGTACCGGAATACGTCCACAGAGGCCAAGTCACACCCATTCTAAAAAAAACAGGGGTGGACCCAACGACCTCAATAACCTCAGACTTATCACCAACCTTCCCTTCCTAGCCAAAACACTGGAGAAGTGTGTCCTACTTCAACTCAACCAACACATAGAATAATTCAACCTCCACAGCACATTCCAATCAGGATTCAGGAAAGGCTGTAGCACAGAAAGTGCCATTCTCAGTACATTAGATGACATTCTCATATCCTTAGATGAAGGCGACTCTTGCCTCCTAATCCTACTGGACATTTCTGTGGCATTTGATATAGTAAATCATCTACCTTCACTTGGTACATTCAAGAACTGCACTAGTATCAATGGCACTGCCTTGAGATGGTTCACGTTTTATCTGCAATATTGCTTTCAACAAATAAAAATGAACAGTTGCCTCTCTAAACCTGCACCAGTTTCACAAGGTGTACCTCAAGGCTCATTCCTCTCTCCAGCCCTATTTAATCTCTTCATGAAACCCCTCACAGTTATTTTGAACCAAGCAAGGTTCAACTTTCACCTATATGCAGATGACAGACACCTCTGCTACAGTGTAAAATCACCTAGTGACCACTGCATCTTAACACCACACTAATTAAGATACAAACATGACTAAACACCAACCATTTTAAGCGGAACTCCAACAAGACAGAACTACTACTCCTCTTCCCCAAAAAATAATCCTTTACCTATCCAAGAATGGCTCACGACTGGATGCGCTAACCTTCTTTCTTTCATTTTCCAACTCCATCAAATCCTTGGGTATCACTCTGGACAAAAACATGTTGATGGAGCATAACGCAGCCAAAGGAGCACTCTACTCAAGAAAAAATCTCAACTGTTTATTTCCCTTGACGATCTTAAGATGGTAATGCAATCACTAGTCCTCTCGAAACTTGACTACGGCAATGCCATCCTAGCAGAAACTCAGAAATGTCAACGCGGCTCCAAGTCTCCTCACAGGAATTAAACGATGGGATCACATCTCACCTGCCCTCCAACAGTCTCATTTGGCTTCCCGTTGAAGGAAGGTGCTTTTTCAAGACAGCTTGCATCACCTACAAAGCCTTAATGCAAAAAAAAACCAATGACGTAGAAACCATACTGTTGAGATTAGGAAGCGTCCATCACTAGCAAGCTCCAAATCTTTTCTTCTCATATCTCCTGATCTGAAAAAGAAATCATCCCAGGCACGCTCCTTCCCAGGAAAAGCTCCTAAGATCTGGCACTCGCTCCCTAATGACCTTCGCTGCAACCCCTCTTTTTATTGCTTCAAACAAGACCTCAGATCTCTACTGTGCAACAACTACTTCAGCATGCGCACAAGCTGAGCTATGATTCCCAAAGATCCAGCCCACAGCAACACGATCCATAGGGACAGTCGCCTGGCTCTTTCAGTCTCTTATCTGTCTCCAACGCCATTCTACAAGGCTTCATTATTTACTTTCGGGACTTTTTTGATATTTTAATGCTGTATCGAGCGTTACATTTAGTTTTATCAGAGACTGCGCACCCTAGGTCTCTCTCCCACGCTTTCTTAGATTCTTCCAGCCCAATAGTACATAACGGAAAAGAGGTACGATATAGGCGGGAAATCAGCCTGCTGTTATCCGGTGTGGAAATGACAATGGACATGTGGGGGGGGAGTCGAGAGGTTCCTCAGGGTATGTTGGTAGTCTGACTCACAGAGTACTATACAAGTGATTTAATATGAACTTAGACATAGGTGTGGGGATCGCACCCAAGGTAATTTCTATAGTAGGTTTCAATTTACCATCCTGGAAGAGGTCTCCTACCATATGTAAGTGTTTATCAAGCGCTCTTCAGTTAGAGGTAACCAAGGATTGTTATGGAGGGGTAAATGTGGTGACTATAAGGGCGGGTCACCTAGATATTGTTGAAGTTGAAACCAAGCCCAGCACGTGTGGCAGCAAAAGTGTGTATATCCGTGGGGTCTAGGGAGGTTCAGTGAAAAGAGTGGGAAGTTGGGTTCCTACGCGTCTCTGGATTTAGGTATGATGTCCTGGCATCCAGGTGATACCAGTAGTAAGCAAAATGAGTAGTAAGGAATTCCCTGTCACCAGTAGCCTTTCCTCCATTGTTTTCGTGGTGGTGCTACCGCTGCAGAAACCATGACGGAAAGGCGGCTCCTAATACCACCTTTGGTCTTCTGTGGACCGCTGGGTCGGAGATGATCATCTCTGGCCCTGCAGTTCTGACTGCCATGGCGGTATGAGTGGAGATAAGGCAGGTTGGCAGTGGCCAACCCGCCACACTTACAATGTGGCAGTCTGCACCGCCAGCCTGTCAAAATGACCACCTATATGTTGTTTTAATAGTATAACCCAGTGCTTTCCTATTGGCCAGCCAGCCTGACCACAGTGATAAATGACTAGATGTTTATCACTGCCAGGACATTTAAAGCATTAAACATACATGTCATGCTTTTCAAATACAATGACCTCTGCCATATGGGCATTTAGGGACAACCTTACGGGTAGCTTATAAACATTAAAAAAGGAAGGTGTAAGCCTGGCAAAAGGTTTATCTTGCCAGGTCGAAATCTGGGCAGTTTAAGACTGCCCAGATTGCATTGACAGGCGTAGAGACATGTTTAGTTTAGTGAGTAGCACCATATGTTCTGCAGCCCACTCTTAGCATAAAATATTCCAGCTCTGGGTGCATGTAGTACCATATGCTAAGTACTTTTTAGTAAATTTAATGTGCCAATTAGGTATAACCTAAATTAGTAATGTTTGAAAATGAGAGCTTAGGCATTTTAGCCCTGGTTTGCAGGGGTATAGCACGCAGAGTCTGGTGGCGATCAAAACAGGTTTAGATCAAGAAGAAAAAAACGGGGTATATACCATGCAAAAGGTGGTCATTTCCAACAAAGGCAGCTTTTGCTGGGTTCCTTTTTGCTGATATCTAATGAGTGTTGCTGGCTATTCCAGATCTGTGCATGTCAAATGATCCATGCTTATCAGGGGTGAATAGGGCCAGTGGGTTTGTTCTCTGCAATTGGTTTGTTGCTGGTGTGTGAAGGGAATTTCTGGACATTCACAGCCAGCAGGCCCTATATATCAAACTTATAGTACCCCTGGAAGTGTCAAAAAGGAATAGTCTCTACTTTACTTTTCCTCTGTCGCATCTGTAGAGGCAAAGCTGCAAAAGCAGTTAATATCATCTGTGCATGCTGAGCATCCTGATATCGGTGTCCGAGGACCTGGTATTCTCACAGTGCACCTGAAGCAGCTGGACTTAGTGCCAGAACTCAGAGTACATGATGCAACTGGTAATGCAGTGCTGAAAGATGAGCTCCATGTTGTTAATACTCTAGTGCTTAACAGGGCTACATTACAAGATTTCCATAATGTAGAATGGGTCATACCAGGGCTGTAAATATTGATTTTGACCTTTATCGACCCCATAAACTGTGTGCATACCAAGTTTTAGTCCTCACAATAGGTGCACCTGAAATTATCAAGTTCTTTTCCAACGGTCATTCCCGATTCTGGACACTTTCTCTATGAGCAGCTGGCAAATGTGAGTGGGAGCTATAGCGGTTCCTTGATGACGATGAACAGGGTATGGGCAGAGATGGTAGACTATGATGTGACCAGGATGAGAGTTTGATGCTCCACCATGCTGTGGAATGGGGTCAGGTGGAGGCCGGTAAGGTTCTCCTTCCTTTAGCTTGGCCCAAAGCCCCAGTGGTTTCTACTAAAACAACTTGGCATCATGTTCCAGCACCTGGAAATCTCAGGGATGCCATTTTACTCACTTCCTTTGGCATAATATTTTATTTAATTTGCCTTGTAGCCTGCTTTATTTTTTCCTACCCTTCCTCATTCTTGAACTGACAACACAGACCGTGAACATCCTGAGGGTGCCCATGCCAATGCCACTGCACTCTTTCCACCGGGCTGACATATTACAACATTTCCGTCGGTCAGCCTAGTGGAAACATCATAATACGACAGTGGGGAGGCCGCCGGCTTGATGGCTGCCTCACCACCGCTTTTTAAGCTCTCTGTGATGGGAGTGTTGTGTAGCCATTTTAAGTATAGCTCCATGCACGTTAGTTTAACATACTAGGCCGATGTGCACTTTGCCCTAGATATCTTTTATTCAGCTTTGTACTGTTATTTTACAATAACCAGTTTTTATTGTCTTGTTTTAATTTCTTCTATCACACTGTTTAGCTTCGTTCAGCACTGTGTTCTCAAACAATGCATTCTTGATCGCTCTGTGCTTCAGTCAAGGCTACAATCTGGTACATTGCCGGTAAACGTGGTAGAAGTTTAGTCTCCAACATTCGTAGAAACTACACATCCTTACATCGGGACATTTTCTTAGAACATTTGCTGTGTTAGTTATAAAAACACTTTCTAGTCCTAGTACACGTCAAGAGGGAGATTCCAGCCAGGGAACCTCAACTGTATGCTGAATTCCCCGTTGCAGATGCTGATGTAGAGCACAGGCCTTTGCTCAGGTATGAGGGTTGATGTCCTCCCCGGGGAACCTGAAAGGCAGGCTTAGAGCTTAACATGCTGTGCTCGAAATATAATTTAGAGAGGGAATAATCCGTCGATACTAACAGCACTATGATAGCCTTATTCTTGTGCTTCGCTCTCATCATCACTATTTTAATATTACTGTGTTGTGTAGTTCTGGTTATTGCAGTTCACACTTTGCTATCCAAAATTCAGTCGTTTTATTAAACCAATCTTTAAAACTTATACTGCCTCTATTGTCATTTATATATGAGACCGTACTGTGTAAGAGAGAACCGGTTGTAACCTGAGTGACCACGACCTCCCTGAGAAGTACTTATATGTCATGCGCTCGGCTGCCCAATTGTCTCTACCATTTGGGAGAGATGAGGCACTGCTAGTTAGCCAGAGCAAAACCTGGATTTGGAGTGACAAGTGTCATCCACCGTGGGTCAGATTCAGTTCCCCACATAGGGGACGATCTTGCTGCTCAAAATCCAGTAGTCTCATTAGGATAATGAGAGCCTACGCAACAGAAGACAATTGGAGAGTGAGCGATAAAGATGAGTTTTTGCAAAGTTAAAACTCCTCTGCTCTGTGGTGGGATCAGACTGACTGCACATAGTGTTTGTCTCAGAGAAACGTGGTAGTGGTATGTGGTTAACATGAAAAGCATTATCAGTGAAATATATGGGGAGAATGTGATAAATCTCACTGTATTATAATAATACAAACATAATGTGATTTGTTTGGTTTTTAATGAAGGAAATCTTCAAGAACCAGACCAAGAAGATACTGAATACATTTGAGCTTCTGAAGCAGTTTCTGGAGAAGGAAGAGAAACAACTTCTGAGTGAACTGGAAGAGGAACATGAAGAAAAGATGACAAAGATTCGGGAGAAACTGAGTAAACTGGAGAAGCTGCAATCTACCCACCAAGACATGATCACAGAGGTGGAAGGGAAGTGTCAGCAGCAGGACGTGGAGCTCCTGAAGGTGAGAAGTAAAGTTCTGTAGAACTAAAAGAGTAGAGTTCTTCTGAAGGAGAAAGTGTCAGCAGTAGGATGTGGAGCTACTGAAGGTTGGATTTGAACATCTGTAGATCTAGAAGAGCAGAGTTCCTCTGAGGCAAGATGTGTCAACTGCAATATAAGGGACTACTTCAACCGTTTATTTTGTTGTATGTTTTTGTTTCCATACACCACTAAACACAGCACGAGGCCCATGATAAAGTGCTTTTGCAGAAAGTGTTACATAGACAGGGAGGTTATTATTCTCCGGTTAGGGTCAATTATTAGATGCGGAAGATGAGCAGGTTCAAGTAAGGTTCAGACTCTGAGATAAAAACCAACAACCTGTTAAGAAAGAAGGGCTTTCAGTCACGTCTGAAGTTTGCCTTCTGTAAGACGGGTAAGAAGAGAGAGCTCCATAGAGATCCAAAAAGTGGGAGGGTCATCTGTACTCTTCTGTATTCTGCATTGCACCTGAATGCTCTACTTTACTGTACTATACTGCACTTGTCACCAGCACATATACAATATATCCATTCATTAAATATTTAGTTTTAAAGCATTGATTTTTATTAATAAGGATGCGCAATTGATTTTTATTAATAAGGATGGCTCAGAAACCAAAGCAAAACAGCAAATTGCCCTCCACTATAGTTAGCCCCTCCCTCAAAACATCTATAATAGCGGAAATGGTTGAGATGGCAGATGAAAAGAACAAATGCACAAAAAACTTCCACAACCTAAGTGTACTCTGGGAGGTCAAACAGAACTCCTCATCAATGACTGGAGGAGACACGAGCCCAAAGACCCTTAACCAAGACCATACAGGGATCGACCAGGTAAATGACTGAAACTGGATAATCCACACACAGACCATCTAGGTAGACAACCCACATGGGGCTACCCTTGCAGGGGTTCCAAGAAGAAAGAAAATCTCAGCCCAGGCCCAAGTCCACTAATCCGCCAGTTGCCTGTTCAACAACTCACAGTGCACGGAAAATGGGAGATATAATTGGGAACGTTCACCCACCTAAATAACTCTTAAAGGGCACAATGGACTCTGTAGAACCCTCGCAACTCCCACAAGCTGGGTTTCTCTGTCCCCCTGGGGGTTTCACAGCTCCCACACATTGGAATCCTGGCAAAACCATGCATTGAATTCACCTGGTGTGGAGAACTCCACAAGCAGGGAGGTGATAGAGCCCCTGGGAATATCAGGGTCTACACACTCAGGGGATTATACCCTGCAATATATTCCAAGCAATGACGATGTACCTGACACTCAATCAGTGTGTTATGCTCAATCGGAAGATGGATTTCTGTGTAAATAAGCACTAGGGAGGAAACGGAGTAGCTGGTGACACCATAATCAATAAGGTAGCTACATTGCCGGTTCTATTGACCAGGCTAGTAAATCAGGAACTACACAGTCCAGCACTGGTCATGGTGGAGATACTCCAACCCGAGACAGTCATGTGCAGAAGGAGGCCATGGGACATGCAGGCAGTGACTCGATGAGAGGTCCTGTTGGGAGACTTGCCGTAAGAGAATTGGATGAGCAATATAACACAATAAATCAAGGCTCCAAAAGTAACAGCGGGGACAGTGGTAATAATGAGAAGTCACAACATGCCCCCACCCCCAGCCTGTTGGGCATCCTCCGCAGAAATATTGAGGGCAGTAAGCAGTTGCAATATGAAGTTTGGACCGAAAATAGCAGGTCCTCCTGTGGCCATAGCAGGTACGCCATCAATACGTTATAATGCAATTGACCTCCAGCAGTTTAAAATACTCAAAGACCTCATTCACAACAACAAAAGAAAAAAACATGAAAATCCTTGAAAAACAGCAAAAGAAATGAGACAAATCCACAATGTACAAAATGGAATGCACAGTCAATCACAAAGACTAAACATCATAACAAATGGGAGGGTGCAGGGCGACGACAGTAGGGTTGAGGACCCTGACATCTATCCGATCTTCCATCGAAAGACAGCACTGAAGAAGTTGCCTAAACAGACCCCACAAGAAGATCAAGGCGCAAACACCCCGGGAAGTACCATTGCACTAATAAGCATCAGCCAGACCTTGCACTGAAAGGCACAAGAAAAGGAAAACCACAACCAATCCACTCATAACACTTTGCCAAAATTCTTCTCACAGGTTGTGGCCACTAAATCTAAGACAGCACATTGGAACACCAAATCTCTCCCTACATGAAAGGTAGCAGCCAGGCTAGGATGGGGAAGACCCAACAGGGATCCAGACTTTACCACTTACACCCCAATGTTGACGAAGAAAAAGATGAATATCCACCAACATCAGCAGGACTGATTTTTACCCTGGAATTAAAGTTGAGAGGGCCCTGGTTCTCTTTAAACAGTTCAAACATCCTACAGCTCCTACATAACATTCCCCCACTTTAATACCACACATGGAAGCACCTTAAATTAGTAAAATGTAAAACCTATTTCTGGATCAGTCGTAAAGAATCCACGTTAACCGAGCGGAATGACTATGCAGACTTTAAAAACATCATAGCAGAAAATTAGCAGTTCAAGGAGTGGGGCATCCTTAACAATGATGGAAAAATACCCCCACGTCTTATCAAAGAGGCAAAACTACTGTGAAGCAAAAGGCAGCAAATAGTATACTGAGAGGAAGAAAGCATATAACGACCCAGATATGGGGAATGAAAATCACTGTATGCCTAACAAGCAATAAAGAGAGCAGGTCTTCACTTGGGGCCAGATGTACGAAAAAAGCAATTTGCGACTTGCAAATTGCGAGTCCCTGCGACTCGCAATTTGCAAGTCGCAAATTGCTATGCAGTACGGTGTCTCAGACACCGACTGCAACTCGCAATGGGGTCGCAATGACCCACCTCATGAATATTCATGAGGTGGGTCGCAAATTGCGGCCCCATTGCGAGTATGGGCACTCGCTAACATGGAGGCCTGCTGACGTCAGCAGGCCTCCATGTTAGCGACCTGCTTGTCAATAAAGCAGGTTTTTTTTTTTTTTTGAAGTGTAGCCTGTTTTCCCTAAGGGAAAACGACCTGCACTACAAAAAAAAAACGAAACCTTTAGTTTCGGATTTTTCAGGGCAGGGAGTGGTCCCTTGGACCACTCCCTGCCCTGAAAAAATATTTTTGGGTGCAATCACAAACTGGAAGGGGTCCCATGGGGACCCATTCCAATTTGCGATTGGGTTACCATCCACTTGAAGTGGATGGTAACTGCGATGCCATTTGCGACCGCATATGCGGTCGCAAATGGTATTGCATCCCAATGCGACTCGCAAATAGGAAGGGAACACCCCTTCCTATTTGCGAGTCTGAAATGCATTTTGCGAGTCGGTAACGACTCGCAAAATGCATTTCTGCATTGGGATACGCGTTTTGCGACTCGCAAACGGCAATTTTTGCCGTTTGCAAGTCGCAAAACGTTTTGTACATCTGGCCCCAGATTCTCTAAACGTACACTCTAATACCCCCCACCCCACCCCAAAATGAACAGTCTAATTGGAGATGGCTATTTGCTGTCCTTATAACCAAGGGTAAGACGAGTTGCTAGTAGTAGAGGAACACTGAAAAGGGGATTAGAGCTACATAAAATATATAAGCTGGAATGTGACAGGATTAAAAATACTCTGATGAACAATACAAGCACCCTTGAATACTTGAACACAGGGGACATCTTAAGTTTTCAAGAAACATGGTCTACTCTGCCCACCTCTGTACTGGGGTACCATGCATTCCGCATAGTAGCTCAGAAAAAGAACCTGTTCGACAGACAAATTGGTGGTCTCTCCATCTTTGTGAAACTTGACCTGTGGCTAAATGCAAAGGAACTAAGTCCTATGATGTACAGGCCCTCAAACGTGAAGGCCTGGTAATGGATGGAAAAGTCATTCCCATCATGGTGGTAAATTTGTAAGTCAGTCCGCACAGGGACGAGAAAATGAACATCACTGGCCAGATTAAAAACTCACCTGTATGAACACCCAAGCCAGTAGTGCATAGTGGCTGGCGATTTTATTAAACAAAACATCTGTCAACCAGGGGGAGACCACAAGGATGCATCTCATAATTTACCAGTGGCTTGCATCAGAGAATTTGTTTTGTGCTCGCCAACCAGAAAGGCACCTCAGAGGACAAATCAAAACCCACGTTTAAAAAATATTTCAACATTGGACTTTATTTTTCTAAGCAGACATTTGCAGTGTGAATGTGAGGCATACCAAGTTCAAACTAGAACTGAACGCGACCATCATCCACTATCAGTATTGGTCAATGTGAGTTTGAAGATTCACAGGGGCTTTAACCCTGCTGGCCAACCGCATCCAACCAACATTGGTCCTCTATAAAAATAAATTAAATGGAGCCCAATCAGAAATGTCCTGTGATCGGCTCTGGGTCACAAAACGACCCTAGTAGAGAAGCACAGCGTGGAGCAACAATAAAAGAGCTACACGCAGCCCTAATATCCAATAAGCCCAAACCATACCTTGTATGCTTATGAGAGGAACGTCTTCCCCATACCCAGGAAATAAAGAGTTCTTGCAGAACTAAAACATAGAATGAAGAAGGGCCTAAACACAGAAAATGTGCTAAAAGAAGCAAGGAAAAACATAAAAAGACAGTCTTGGCTCTAAAACAAAAATGCATAGAGGAAGAGTAGGAACACATATTTTCTTTGTTGGCACCAAGAAAGTCACAGGAGTTCTGGGATTTCATTGAAGGCCTGGCAAGTAAGGAGCTCGCTGTCCCCACTGGAAAATGGGTCGATCGTGTATCAAACCTTTTGTAGACACTATCAAACTAACGGTTGCAATGGAGAACTTACTTGCCGGAGCACTAAAGGACCTTGAGGAAAATCCAGTCGTCACTGAAAAGGAGAGAGTAAAGATCCTGAAGTCTATTCTCAGGGATGGAGCCCCGGGGCTAACTGGCCTGCTGGGCAGCATCTTCAAGGAGGACATTGCACTTTGGGCACCCTACATGCATAATCTCTTTAATGAATATATCCTGCTGTCTGCCATCCCGGAATCTTGTGAAGGCTCCATCTTGCACCCAATCCTTTAAAAGAAGCTACATCACCTGAAAATTATAGGCTTATTGCGCTTCTAGAAGTAGACGGAAAAGCCTTTGCCAAGGTGCTCCTGAATGAGCTGGGGAATTGGATCAAGGATAATAACATCGTCCCATACTACCAAATGGGCTTCCGGCCAAACGCCTCAACAATGGACAGTGTGATAGCCCTCTCCTATCTGGGAGCCAAGGTCATTAAATAATCTGTGAGCCTGCACTACACTTGTTTCATTGATTATAGTACTGTGTTTGATGGAATTGATAGAAGCATATTATGGGCCAAACCTGCCGATTGGGGAATCCCAAAACAACTTCTGGCAGCCATTATAGCACTGTATACAGATACTGGGGTCCAGATTAAGATAACCCAAATCCATGTCACCTTAAAAACGCATACAAATAAAGGCTTGAAGCAGGGATAAGTCATTGCACCGATCTTGTTTAATCTGCAGACCTAGACTTGAAATTGCTGAAAGGAAATCTCTTTCCATCCAACGAAGCTAGGCCACACAAAACTCCCCATTATACAGTATGCGGACAACTTGGTGATATTTGACCATACACTCATTGGCATGAAGAGCGCACTTGGCATACTACATACCTATAACACCAACAACTCCCTGTTCACGAACACCACAAAAACTAAAGTTTTGATCTTTGGGCAAAAAGCCAAAAAACATCAGTTGGTATGGCACCTGAGCAGCTTAAACACAACCACAACATGCAAATACAATTACGTTGGCGTCTGGCTGTCTGACACAGGTAAACCCATTCTTCTTCTGAAGGCCTTGAAGAAAAAGCAGCCAAAACATTGTTTGTCCTAACTAAACTTTACCAAGAATTACAGACCTTTACAGCGAGAGGATCCAAAAAGTAACGTGGGCAAAATTGCAAACCGCTGTAAGCTGTGGGCACCTCGCTTTCGGCATGCTCACAGAGACATTAGAGCATAATGTTGCAAGGTAAGAACCTATCAAAGGTGCAGGACATAAATGAAATTAGACACATCACGGGCACTGTGGTGCTTGACAGATCCCATGAAGACGCTTCCTGTCAACCATATCCGAGAGCGGCCATGGGTAGACCAGCCCTAAGAAACATTTTGCTGACCAGGCTCCTGAAACTGCCTATATGGGAATATAGGACTCACTGGAAAACAAAGCCACTAGGGCAAAGGCAGCGCAGGTTGTACCTATACACCTCGGAATCAACAGAGCACTCAATATGCTGCTGTCCAGTGTTGCTTCCCCAAAGGCGTACTTAAATAAGATCATTATTATTTGAGCTCGGCATAAGAACATGCAAAGAGGCAGTGTTGTGACATTTTTTTCATCTGATGTCGCAATGGAGTTAGCACGGATTGGCAAGTTCTTTGGTACTGCTGGAAGGCTACTAAGTGCCAGTAGTCCATACCTGGGTACATCAAATCAAGAGGCATCAAGTACAAACTTGCTTGAATACAAATAATTTACTGGCGGGACAAAGGTTTCCTTTCATGGATAAGCATGACAACTTCCCTCACAGGCTTTACTGAGCTAAATAGTTGTACAGACTCAGTGCACAGCACATTGTACTTTGGAGCACACTTGCACTTTTTGGAAATAGCATGTTGCGCCCTTTTATTAGGAGAGTCCCTCATGCTAAGGCCTGTGCTGTTTTGATCCTCCTGTCTATCACTCCTTCCGCGGGATGTTTGTCTGAAATATAGGCAACAAGACATTGCATCAACCCTACTGGATTTATATTAGAGGATGCTCTATGTTTTAGTATGGCTCCTGGTTTTAGCCTAATGTTCTTATAATGCGGGGTTTTATCTGTTGCCTTTATGTACCCTGATGGAATGGCAAAGATTTTAATTAATAATGCAGTAAATTTACTTACATACTCATACAAAATGTTGACATTTTGCAGGAATAAACACAGTTCTATAGGAGAGTGCCCATGTCTTCTTCTTCAGCTAAGAGAGAAACATCTGTTCCAGCTGATCTGTGGTCATGCTCCGCTTTTAAAAAATGGAAGTTGTCTCTAATTCCCATGTTTCTATAACTAGTCATTATCCATTAAAGAAAGTTGTGTTTTCCCATTATTAGCTGACCCCGTGATCCATTTTGCAGCCCATATATTTCAGCAAAAATTCTCACGGAATAGCTTGTTTTTACAGCCTTAAAAAATAAATGAAATGCCTTTTCATTCCTAACACATCAAGTACGTAAACATAAAAGTATTCTGAACCTCATGGCTTCTTCAGAAGGTCCAGAATGTGCTTCCCCTATGTTGTTCAAATAGAAATTATCTAATCATTATTTTTAGTTCATCTTGCCCCCCTGTCCATTAGTCAATTGCCAGTATCTATGCTATGTCCTTTGGGCTTAATACAGTATTAGAACACATTTATGTTAAAGTAAGTATCACCACTAGCACCCAATCAGCTTGCTCCTCTCCTACTTTTATTCCAAGTTCCCAATACTGGATTTCAAACTTCAGACATCTGATTTGGGTATGGTTCTTTGTTTTGGCAGCCAAGTCATTGATTCTCCTGCCAAACAGTCTTAGGAGGGAATCTGCACCTCTTACATTTACAAAAATGTAAGATTTTTTGGTTGAGTGACAAATAATTGTCCCAGAGCACACAACCATCACCGGACCGCTCTGATCAGTCTAAAGCAACAGGAAACCTGCAGCTCTATTTTTTTACTGTAGAATTGCCATCTACTCTTTTTAAAAAAAACAATACCACATGCCACCCTAACAGGTTACTAAGCACTGCCTGTCCTCATTGCACAAGAACTCAGCTCAGGTACTTCATGACAAGCAGTAATGTTTTCTGAACAAGCAGTAATGTTTTCAAGTGGAAGCCTTACCCACCTCCACCTGAGGATTAGTGTCCATCAGAACCATTGTTGCCTCTGTTGCTGCCAGTCAGTGTTTGAGGGTCTCTCAGAAGAGCACAGTTGACTTTTCGTCACAGAATTGTATGCACAATACTGTGGACTTTGAGCTAGTCAGTGCCTCACTATTGGGAGCAGATTTGTAATTCTGTTTGTGTAACATATCGGTATCATCTTCACATCCAGTAAAGGTTCAGGAATGGTAAAAGTCAAAATCATTAAATGTTTTACATAAAAATGTGTTTATCTTAGACAATATTCCCTGGTAAATTCCATACATCTGCTTATTTCTGTAAAAATGTGGAAGAATTGACAGCTGTGAAGGCTTGAGCCTCACTTACTCATCAAGGCCCAATATTATGAAAAGTAAGAAACCAGCTCCATAACTAATTTTTTAATCTACTGAAGCTGAAAAGAAAGACCTATAATCTTCAGAGGCACTATATTGAAGTCTCATGTTGGATCTATTTTTCTGAAAAAGGTGAGACCTGCTGTAAACTCTCAAAATTCATTACTGATGGATATTTCACAGAAGGTGGTTTGAGATGGACTTTTCATGTAATGACCAACAAATTAAATCTCCGTGAAATGCAGAGAAATTGCAATTATAATGCCAATATCGTTGCCTTCTTTTGGTTGTTTTTACAATTAAAACTCTTCATATTATATGCACTATTTTTATTAAAGTAAAAGTATATTTCTGGTGTGAATTCTTGATTGGGACTATCCATGGTGAAAGGAGGTTTGAAGTCCAATAATTACAACTACTTCTGTGAGTCCCACAGGAGTGATCATTGCCTAGAGTAAACCTTGTTATGTGATGTTTAATGGTTTACGTGAGTTACAGTCCACTGGGTTATTTGTCTCATGTTGGTATGTTGACTAAATCTGTGCTACAGAGGGTTTAGAGAGCCCATATCTCATGCAGGATGCTGGAAAAATTCCAGAAAGA
Source organism: Pleurodeles waltl (assembly GCF_031143425.1). Taxonomy (NCBI): domain Eukaryota; kingdom Metazoa; phylum Chordata; class Amphibia; order Caudata; family Salamandridae; genus Pleurodeles; species Pleurodeles waltl. The sequence continues at coordinate 56,031,051 of NC_090445.1, read as the reverse complement.
TTTAGGATTTCATATCTGTGTTCCAAAAGATTTTGGCATTTTTGGTTCACTGGTTTTCACAGAGGTGGTTTAGCCATTCCAGTTATACAAACAGTTGTGTTATTTCAAAAGGTGCTCAGATATAAAAGAGCACGCCAGGATACCCTGCATCAATATATGGATTCTTGGCTTCAAATGTCTCTTTTCACAGCAATTAGAAGCTCTGGATCATCATTTAGCTTACACAAACTAGCTCAGGAAGCTGTTTTTTGCTTCCCAGAAAGTTTAGCGCAGTTCGCAATGCGCTTCATAAGTTATTAATAATCTGGAGTGCATTGTAAGTTTTCTGCTGTTACATTCCATTTTGTGTGGAATTCCTAGCCGCAGGGTGACTCAATATGGGCCAAAGTATTTTGTCATCAGTAGGAAACCTCTCCAACCCCAGTAGTAGCTTAGTGTGTCTTCATAAAAGAAATCCATGTCTAAAATCAGGTGGTATAAATATTTATCTCTTTACTTTGTCTCATTTTTCTCTCTAGGATGTGCAGATCATCTTGGGCAGGTATGTTATCTTTTACTCATGACAACCATGACCCAATTCTGTCAAGTTCTTGAATCCTTATCCTCACTCATATTATAGTGCACGTTTTTTTAATGATAACATTATCTAAAAGGTGGTATTTGCACATTACTGTTACATTGTAATAGCGTGTACTTGAGTATGAATCTTAAACAGCAGGTTAGGTGGGCATGTTTTAAGAAGCTCGATGAACTGAGTAGGGGTTGAGCAAGAATAATAATTTGCTGAAAGTGAGCTTCAAAGACGAGGTGTCTGGTGAGTAACACAGCAGCCTGACATCCATGAAAAACAATAACAAGCACTTGTGATTGTAGTGTCTTAGAACTGTAAGTGTTAGAACCCCGTGACACAAGGGGCGAACTTATGATGGAAATTATGTACTCAATCTGGGAGACGTCAGAGTGTGGTCTAATGGTTATTGGGATATTGAAAGTTCCGTTGAATGTTGTTCCCTGATAAGTATGTGTTCTTGTACATGCTATGGGGCTGGGGAAGATGCAGCAACCGGCGATGAGTAGGGGATACCCTCTCTGAAAAAACAGAAGTGCTCTCCCTGAGAGTTTGCAGGAAATAGCAAATAGCTTGTGCGTGCCACGTGTGCCCAAGCCACATCGAAGAAGTCTCCAGTTGGTGTTTGAGTGCAAGCACCACTCCAGCCAGTACAAGGCCTTGTGGAAAAGTTGAAAGCCCAACAAGGATGCACCAAGACTTGCCGACCAGGTTAAGGGCAAAGAAGATGCTGCGCCACAACACTGAATCATCAGTCCTGCAAAAAAAACGCTAAAGACAATGACAAGCAGTCAGCAACAACCAGACGCAAACAACAAAGTCTACTTTCCTGCCTTATGACCTCAGACTGGGCGAGGTGACTCGAGAGCCAACACAAGGGTGTGCTCAACAGGTTTTTGGTTCCCAAAGAAGCTGCCACGGACAGGGAAGGCGGAAGTCAGTGGCCTTCAGCACAGCTCAGAAGATCTTCATGATAGTGCAGATTTCATAAGGCTGCCACAAGAAATATGAAATACAATGCTTCTGCATTCTTGAAACCTCCGCCACCATTCAATCCCGCCAAAAAACTGTATATTGGCACCAGATGGCCAGACCTTGGCTGGGAATGGTAGCAGGGACACCAGTCTGTAGTTGACAAGTGTGGAAGGGTGCATGTAAGGTTTCTTCAGAAATGGAAAGTCACTTCATTGATTCTAAGGCCCTGATTTATACTTTTTGATGCTAAGCTGAGCTAACGCATGTTAGCGTCATGAAGTATACTGCCGGCTAGCGCCATCCCAAGATGCTAGCCGGGTAAGGCCCGGCTAGCGTCCTAAAAAAGGACGCTTGCCGGGTGGGGGAGGCGTAGGGGGAACAGGGGGGTTAGCGTCAAATGATAACGCTAGTATGGGCAGAGGCATAAAAATGCCTCTAACCAGACTAGCGTCATTTTCTGACGTTAAAACCCCATGGACATGACTCCTGTCTTGGAAAAGACAGGAGTCCTGCCCACCACTCCAATGGCCATGCCCAGGGGACATATGTCCCCTGGGCATGGCCATTGGGCCCAGTGCAATGTACGGGCCCAAGTTAGGCCCCCCCATGGCACTACAGAAAATAAAAAATAATACTTACCTATACTTAACTGGGATGGGGTCTCCCTCCCTCTGCTGTCCCTCTGGTGTGGGTGAGGGTATCCCTGGGGCTAGGGAAGGGCACCTGTGGGCTCTTTCCATGGTCTCAGAAAATGGAAAAAGGCCCACAGGTCCCCTAATGCCTGCCCTGACCCAGCCATTAAATAATGGTGCTAAACAAACTTAGAGACATTATTTAAGGCCCCCAACCCCCTGTGCTTGATTTTAGCACGGGGATAAATATGGCGCTAAGGCCATATCGTCATTTTTTGCCCAGGAATGCCTACCTTGCATCTGATTGACGCAAGGTAGTTTTCTACAGGCAAAAAATGACTAACTCTAATACTTTGGCGCCAGTCATGTCTAGCGCCAAAGTATATATATGGAATTAAGTTTGTGCTGAATTCGTTTTTTTTTTAAAAAATGACGCTAATTCAATGCAAACAGAGTATAAATATGCCCCTAAATGTATGGGAAGGAGGAAATGGAGGCATTCAGGAGGAGTGTAAGCATAGTGCTGATGATTTGCAATCCTCTGGAATAGGCATGGTGGGGACACTTCATGGTGGCAGCGTTTCTTTTGGGGTGAATATGGGACATGTGGTTAGCACTGGGCCTTTAGATAAGTTTGGGAGGCATTTAGCGAAGTCTCTCAGATCTGATTATGAGCTGAAGTTGCTTTTTGATTTTGTTCCTGAAGAATTGAGAGAGATTGTTCCACAGGTCCTGCAAGGGGGTTATCGAGTTGGAGGCAGGCAATGGTGAGGAGAAACTGTTCACAATGGTGAAGATGTATTTGGTTCTGTTGGTGCTAGAATCTATGCGGTATGTCAGCACAGCTCGTTTGGTGGTAGCATCATAGGCAAATTTGAACATGCTTCTGTCTGCATTGTCCTGGTTCATTATCCATTTGCACTTCAGTTGGATGCAGAGACATAACATCAGTCTGTGTTCCAAGGTGTACTATCTGCCTGTCGGTCTAAATCTTGTATTGCTGTCTTTGAAAGGGGATAAGGAAGTTGGTGGAGGAGGTGATCAAGTTGTTGAAATTCTTGATGGTTTTGGGGAGGCTGACCTGAACCTCAAGAGTCAAACCCCAGCTGTCACCAAGGTCACTCGGTTTTACCATGGAGACTGATTTTACCATCAAGAAACACATTACCAAGGAAACCAAGACAACTTGGTACCAGCTTTCCCTACTTAAGAAAATGAAACCATTCCTCTGAGAAACCTCACCACCTCCTGACCCTCACATCCAGGATTGGCGACAAAGAATGCCTAAAAAAAAAAAAGGGGGGAAAAAGCCCAAGGAATCAGGCTTTCTCCATCTGTGAACCAAGTTCTAGCAAAAGAACTCATATCCATCAGACCCATTCCAAATTAAACAAGCATTTACAATGCAACGGGCCTCGCGTTTGCTCATGTTAGAGCTGATCGCGTTGTTAACTCCTAACCCGACTTTTCACCTATCGGGCAAAAGTGCATTTATGTACATAACCCGAAAAAGTGAAATTAACTATGTAAAGCGCTCGACTTCTGCCAAGCGAGATCGCGCTCGTAAATTAGAGAAAAAGAAGTCCACGAGCCCGATAGAAAACAGCGAGCCTCGCATGTTTTTTCTGTACTTGGTCGCTGCGCTCGAGGAGGGCTAGCCACCGGAAAAGGCATGACGTATGCGTGCCTTCGACTAATGAAAGCAAGCAGATTTTATTAGTCAAGCCCACAAACCAATAAAAAACACTGACGTGAAGTTGACAGGGCTCCGAGTCCTTTTCTAAATACTAAAGCGTCTCGCTGCGATACGCATGCGCGAGCGCATACAACGCAGGCTCGGCCCTAAAAATACCTGAAGAGACCTTTCTTTAGAGAAAACTATATCGTGACACAGTAACTGTTCACGTCGACTTTCAAAACCCTCCACTTCCAATCACTTCTTAACTGTACCTTTCCCATTTCTCCTGTATTGTGCTCTACTGTCTTTTGTCTAGGTTTGTATGATCCAAAAACTGCATACATATTTAAAGTAGTTTAGAGTGCAACTGACAATGTATTGTCATGGTTTCAAGTTTATGTGCAAAACATAGTGCTGTAAGTGTCTTTTTCTGACATTGGAGATGTCAGCACTGTAACCCGTCCCCCACATAGTACAGCTCACTCCTGAAGTTCAAGCACCCCATGTAATTCATCAAGTCACACAGAGCTATGGCGATGCACTTTCCTCCCGACCAGCAATAACCTGCAGTATTCAATTTCATTCTCTGGACAAACTTCTACTTTTGTCAATTAGCTCAATTCTAAACAGACACTAACAATCATGTACACACATGCAGGCACACACTGATGTGTGCATACACATACTAACACACACATAGCATACACATTCATGAAAGCGCATGTTCTCCATTCAGGATATCTCGACTCCAAGTAACATGCTTACTTTTACCAGCTCAATGGTACTCATTTTACCCACCTTAAATAAGTAGCCATGTTTTAAGAAGTTAATTGATCTAACATGGTTTGCACAAGACTGAGTTGGAAGCAATGTGCTTCAAATCTCAGCAGATACCTGCTAAAGCATACAGTAGTGTGCCATCCACTATGACAATATGAAGTGCCCATGACCAACCTAGCAATTGGTGAACACGGATTGTTGATTTTTCCTGTAAATGATGTACAGATCATTAGATACTATAGGCTTATCCATAGGGTGTAAGTGCACTTGACGCAAAAATATGTCTTTGCAGATTGTTTCTAGTAACGGCACAAGCTGCAGAATTCTGTAGTCCCTCTGGTATCTTCACATGTCCAGGAAGCCTCATGTAGATATCTTTTGTTAATCTAAAATAGACTTTAGCAAAATTAAGACAAGTGGACTTGTTGTGAATACTTTGTGTGGGCAATGAAGTTGTGGTGATTAAGACTGCTTTCTGCCAAGGTTGAGCCCAATGAAGATGATTCTGGTGTTTGCACTCTAATAAGACCTCACTTGTTAATGGATTTCAATTCCACATGAAATAGCCCACAAAAATAATGACTATTGTAGTGTCTCCAAAAAACAGCTACATTACTGTGCAGACTCCCTCCTATCTCAACTACTCTGAGATTTCTTATCCCTGTGTTTTTTTAAATAACATAAACACTATACGTTGGATTCTTGCTTCTGAGTGAGATATCTTAGAGTAGTGTACTCTATTCTCAGAGTACACTCGTAGAGATGTTTTGTGGCTCTCATAATGTTTTGCCTGGGAAGGTGGGAAACTGGGGAGTAATGACTGCCTCCTTTTCCTTCTAGTAACTTTTCAATGCAAATCTTGCGTTTACCCCTACGGTCTCTTTCACAGTAGGAGTGAAACTCAGTAATAAAAATGGATCTCCTCTTTTTCATAAGGAGGTCTCAATCCATTACTATGTAAAACATTGATCCACTGCCCAAGCCCCAATTATGGGGGCTATCACAGTGATCAATTTTTCCCCCCACTGCGTTTCAATTTTTAACACCCTGCCACACCGAAGTCAAAATTATCAAATAAATTGAAACTTATTTCACAAACTTATGACACTCAGTTTGTGTTTATCTGGTATGCCCAACAATTCAAAAGCTATTCTTAACTCTGTACTTACTACCACTCAAAACCGAATTACAAAATATTTGTTGAAGCTCAACCATTCAAAAACTGACATTTTTATTATCTATAAAAAGAAAATGACAACTCCCACTGACCTTCTCCTTGGACAGTTGCCACACTGCGGATCACTTACAATTTTGAAAACAACAACATTTTGTGACAAAAACAGTGTAGCAAAAGTATTTTTTATTAAAATATTGTTTCAATGTATCTTTTTACACTATTATCGTTATAAAACATCCAAAAATATAGTTTCTCTTTCTCTCTCTCTCTCTATATATATATATATATATATATATATATATATATATATATATATATCCCAAAAGACAATTCTTCCCATTTTCAGGTTGAATAACGAGCCACACCAAATGCTGCTGCGTTTGTCAATTTATTCCATTAGCAGAGATAAAGACAATGCATTTCGACCTCATACGAGATCTTGATAAATATTTTAAAGTACTAAATAGTTTCATACATAAGATTAATATGATGGTTGCAATTACCTAATTAAATAAATCTCACTAATGTATATTAGTACATATAAATATATACTTGTATAAAGACACACACGTGTGTGTGTGTGTGTATATATATATTTATTTATTTATAGGTCTGTATATAGGTGTGTATGTTTAGCTTGGTACTGAGCAATCAGGCTTAACTTACAAGGCAATGTGTAAAGTATTTGTGCATGCAATAACACAGTATAACACCACAAAAATACACCACACAGTGTTTAGAAAAATATAGAATATTTATCTGGTTAAATGCAGGTCAAAACGAACAAGATTTGATAAGTACACGTTGAGATATCTCTTTAGAAAATGAAAAAGTCTTTAGTTCTTAAAAAGCAACAAGTGTCTCTTGCAAGCACAAAGTACCTGGTTTGCATTGAAATTATCCGCAAGGGGCTGCAGAGGAGGAGATGGGTGGAAAACAGGGAGGTGTGCGTCGGTTTCTCCGGGCACACACAGTTGATGCGTCAATTTTCAATGCAGGGAAGGCTTTGCGTCGATTTCCGGCATGCTGACTTGGATCCTCCTCAGGTTGCGGGGTATTTGGACACCCCATGGACGTTGCAGAGAAATCCTGGGTGTGCAGGATGAAGTCACAGGAGCTGCGTCGATCCCGTGGGCGATGCAGGGAAATTTCTGTCACACGGCAGGCGCTGCTTCGATTCTTACCAGGAAGTCGGCCTGCATTGTTCTGGCTCGGCTATGGGACGATCCACTGGGCCATGCGTCGAAGTTCCGGTTGCAATGCTGGCGCTGCGTTGATCTCCCCTCAGGGGGCCAGGCTGCATCATTCCGGTTTGGCATGCGTGATTTTCTCACCGCGATGCAGGCTGTGCGTCGTTTCTGGGAGGCTGTGCATCAAATTTTCACCACACATGGAGTTCTTTGCAGGATGAAGTCTTTTCAGTCCTGAAACTTCAAGGAACAGGAGGCAAGCTCTATCCAAGCCCTTGAAGAGCACTTCTTCAGCAGAGTCAAAGGGCAGAAAGGCAGCTGAGCAACAGCAGGGCAGCAGTCCTTTGCAGAAAAGCAGTCAGGAGAGTCCTTTGGGCAGCCAGGCCGTTCCTCTTGACAGGTTGCAGGTACAGGTCCAGACGTGTCTGAGTTGGTAGCGTCAGGGACCCTGCTTAAATACCCAAATGTGCCTTTGAAATCGGGGAGACTTCAAAGAGTGGCTTAGAAGTGCACAAGGTTCCCTTTCAGTTTCATCCTGTCTGCCAGGGTCCCAGTAGGGGGTTTGGCAGTCTATTGTGTGAGGGCAGGCCACTGTCCTTTGACATGTAAGTGTCAAGCCCTCCACGCTCCCAGCCCAGGAAGACCCATTCAGTATGCATATGTGTGCAGGTGTGACTGAGCATCTTGTGTTTGGGGTTATCTGAGTAAAATGCACAAGGTAGCTGTCAAGTAACCCAGCCAGATGTGGATTGTAAGGCACAGAAGGATTTAAGTGCAGAGAAATGCTCACTTTCTAAAGGTGGCAGTTGTAAAATAGTAATATGAAATCCAACTTCACCCGTCAGCAGATTTTGTATTACCATTCTGGCCATACTAAATATGACCTTGTTACTCCTTTCAGATCAGAATCTACCACTCAAACAGTATATGAGGGTAGCCCTAATGTTAGCCTATGAAAAGAGCAGGCCTCACAATAGTGGAAAACAAATTTAGGAGTTTTACACTACCAGGACATATAAACTACACAGGTACATGTCCTGCCTTTTACCTACATAGCACCCTGCCCTATGGGCTACCAAGGGCATGCCTTAGGGATGACTTGTATGTAGAAAAAGGGGAGTTTTAAGGCTTGGCAAGTACTTTTAAATGCCAAGTCGATGTGTCAGTGAAACTGCTCACACAGGCCTTGCAATGGCAGGCCTGAGGCATGGTTAAGGGGCTACTTATGTGGATGGCACAATCAGTGCTGCAGGCCCACTAGTAGCATTAAATCTACAGACCCTGGGAACATGTAGTGCACTTTACTGGGGACATACGAGTAGATAAGATAAGCCAATCGGGTATGAACCAATGTCACCATGTTTTAAGGGAGAGAGCATATGCACTTTAGCACTGGTTAGCAGTGGTAAAGTGTGCAGAGTCCTAAAACCAGCAAAAACAGTATCTAAAAAGTGGAGGGAGGCAGGCAGGCAAAAAGTTAGGGGTAACTGCCCTAAGGCTGTCAGGTCTAACACGTAGGCAGTGCGATCTCGCTGAGCAGTAACTGAGCACTTCGCATGACATCGACACTGTTTTGTGGATAATTGGACTTTTACCAATCCATTTCACTGTGAGCGAACTTCTGTTTCCTTTTGTGTGTCTGCTTTGCGCTCATTGCGTCCATCGGCTTGCTTATGTGAAACTGTTTTACTTTTCAGTTTATGTGGCAAGAAAAGTCCGATTAGGGGTTTAAAACGCTAATAGCTCTAATTCGTTCTGCCTTGTGATGGGGAAAGCTGCCCTAGCTGTAACTGTTCTCTTAATGCAAAAAGCTAGCACTGTTTCTGCCTAATGTATTCCCATTCTACGAAGAATATGTTTTCCAGTGCTGTTTCTTTATCTCATGAAAATAGGATATATTGAATTCAGTTTCATAACATGCCCTTTTGTCAAACCTGATACTTACTCACTTGCTTCAGAAGCCGTGAAAGAGTTTAAATGATAAGCTGTGTCAGCATGGCAATGTCTCTCTTAATGTCTACTTAAGATGGCTGTAAACAGTAACACATTTCCTTGTCACATCACATGGGTTTGTCTATTGATCAGCGTTGGTATTTTTGACTCTTCTCAAATGGACTCAGTTGTCACTCGTCAAAATATGTCTACCAAAGTTTCCAAAAGATTTTCAATTATGTCTCAGTGGTTGAGGATTGTCAATACCTTTCCAAAATTAAGGCCCTCATTATGACATTGGCGGGCAGCTGACCGCCACGCCGGCGATGGCTGTAGTACCGTCACCAGGCTGGGGGTGAAGACCACCAAATTTTTACCATGGCGGTGATCCCTCCCATAGACAGTCAATGTACCACCCGCACCGCCAGTTCAGTCCGTCCACCGCCCACAGCAGTAGGCATCTTCAGACAGGTGGTAGACAACGACCCACCCCGCATATTATGACCTAGCAGACCGCCAGGATTTCCAGGGCGGGACCACCGCCACCAAAAGCCTGGCAGAAACACATCATATCAAAGGAGACACTCACCTCCAGGGACACAGAGGAGTCTGCAGCCGATGTTGGAAGTCTTTCCGATGCTGTACCACACAATGGCAGTCCAGGAGCACCTACGGCAACGAAGACGACTACGACGGTGAATACAGCCGCCTAGTACACATGGGAGGAAGGGGAGAGTGACACACACGCACAACACACGCACAACACACGCACAACACACACCATACACACTCCGAGAACCATATGCAGAGTTAATCAACAACATCAATCTAACCCAGGAGCAAAGAAAGCCAGGACATATGCCTCTGGTCCAACCACTGTAATTATGTGGGAACAGAGACCTAATAAAAATATATATATACATACATACAGGTCAACGTCCAAGGCCCAACTTGACTCCTGACAGCCCAAGTCACTCCACTGGGCAGGGGCATCATGGTGATGGTAGCCAGGCACCTCAGGGGGCAGGTGGGGTGGAGTGGGTGTGAGGGGGGGGGGGGGTCTTCTTCGAAGGAGGGGTCCTTAGACTTGGGTTTGGGAGGAGGTGGGTTTTTACTCTTTTTGTTTAGGAGGCGGAGGAGTGGGCTTGGGGCAGAGGGCCGGAGTGTCACTCTTGTGCCCCTTAGTGGCAGGTGTAGCTTTAGGGGGAGGAACAGGAGTGGACTGGGAGCTGGAGGTACTGGGCTGGGGGAGAGGGATCTTTCTCTTACAGGCAGGAGGGGGGAAGGAGGAGGGAAGAGAGGGTTTGGGAGTGGAGGTAGAGGGAGTGGTTGTAGGAGGAGTAGGTGTGCTGGACTTGGGTGCAGGTGCATGGACAGTGTGCGTGTGTGAGGTGGATGGCTGTTAAGTGTCTGAGTTGGAGCGTTTATGTGTAATTGGAAGGAGGCAGACAGGATGGGAGACGAAAAAGGACGTGTGAATGTATGTTGTGGTGGTGACTGCGCATTGTGGTCTGTGGGGTGCTTGTCTGCTGTTGTGGTGACTGTGGGCAAGACTGAACAGGTGGCAGGATCTGGGACTGATGATGCAGTGCCACAGGTGTGAGTATTGATGTGAATGTGAGGGGGGAAGAGGAGGAGGGGGAGACAGTGGAGGCAGTGGCTACTGTTGTATGTTCATCTGTGTATGTGTGCGCTTGTGAAGTGTGGTGCCTGTGCAAGTCCTGTTTGTGTTCGTGGGATGGGTAGTGGGAGAGGGCTTTGGGACTGGGAAGTGGTAGTTGGAGGGGGGACTGAAGAACCAGGTACACTGGCTGCCGTCAAAGAGGAAGCCAGAGCCTGAAATTATCTCTGTAGGGCAGACAAGCCACCGTGAATGCCCTCCAGGTAGGCATTGCATTGCTGCATCTGGGATGCCAGCCCCTGGATGGCATTCACTATGGTTGAGTGCCCTACAGAGATGGATCTCAGGAGGTTAATAGCCTCCTCAGTGAGGTCAGCAGGGCTGACTGGGACAGGGCCTGGACTGCCTGGGGCGAAGAAGACGCCCACCCATCTTGGGTGAGCGGGCATGGGCAACTGGGTGGGGGGCTACTGGGAGGGCGGTGCTGGTACGGGGTTGGCGGAAGATATTGTAGCTGGGGTGGTCACAGAGGGGTCTGCTACCACCAGGGAGCTTTCATCGGAGGAGGACTCTGAGTCAGATGTTGTTGCTCCTGTCTCCCCCGTGGTGCTCCCCTCGCCCACCAACCCACTGTCCCTCGGTGTCAGTGGACTCTGCCTCCTGGGTCCCATGGGCTGCAGTTCCCCCACTTGCTGGTACCCCCGCTCCTTCGCCAGATGATGCTAATGCACACAAGGACAGGATGAGAAAAGGAGAGAGGGTGGGGGAGAAAGAAAGGGAGCACAGGATCAATCACAGCATCAACAGCACATATGGCATACACATCACAATCACTCACTGGGACTAACACTGTGCAATATGGACCACAATGACAAACCATTACCTGGTACAACAGCATCTGCACACCTACTGAGACTCACTAAGCCATATCTGCCATGGTATGCTAGCTTCTTACCAAAACCAAATATACATACCTCCCTACATTGTTAAGCAGGACCACACAGAATAGCTAAACCAGCCTATTGGGCCACCACTAACTAGAACCTTGCACCCAAACCCCAGCCAGGCAACAAAAACAAAATACCACACAGTCTGTACTCACCCCCTTGTGGCTGCTGTGCTGCTCTTAAGTGCCCATCCAACTCCGGATTGGCTACTGCCAGTATGCAGGCCATTAGGGGGGTAAGGGTCGGACCGGCACCCCTCCCTCGTTGAGAGGCCGTCCCCAGCTGGGCCTCTGCGGTCTTCCAGGCCCAGCATCTCAGGTCCTCCCACTGTTTCCTGCAGTGGGTGCTCTGCTGGCTATGGACCCCCAGGGTCCGCACGTCCTTGGCGATGGCACGCCACAACCGGTTTTTTTTTTATGGGCGCTGACCTGCAGAGAAGACACCGACAGAAGGACACCATGAACTCAACACTCCATTCTGTAACACAAATGGCTTACATACTGCATATGACCCACATTAAGCACACACATGACCCGTACCTCTGCATACACATTGCATGCAGCCAAACCCCCCCCCCCCCCAAAATGACACACTGACAGCACACATACATCTTCATACAGCCGTGTTGCATCCACCGTACCCATGATCTACTCACCTGTTGGTCTGGAGGCCCATACAACTGCCCAGACAGGGGCAGGACCCCATTCACAAGCATCTCCAGCACCTCAGTGTGAAGGCTGGGGCCCTTTCCCCTGTAGCACGGGCCATCGCAGGTTCGAGACACAGGACACAGCAGCACACGCAATGGGGATGTTGACCCGGATAGAGTCAGGAATCAAGTGAAGTGGTAAAGAGAAAATGGCAGTCACGTCCGTGACGATGAACACCGTCACCACCGGCGTTGATCACCATTGGTTCCTGTATTCCCTTGAGCTCCATGATAGCCAATGAGGAGTTGCACGGTGGTGCAGATCGCCTTTCGCCATGACGCCAAATGCCGCCGGAGTGAGGTCACTTCCACCTGTCCCTGCATACAGGACAGGCGGTTATCATTTCCTTATGTTAGTACTGATGTTGGACACATATATATGCATCATAGGTATTGATTGTACACACCAATACAATTCCAGTCTTCTTCATACATACATGCTCTGTGTATTGTGATATTGTGTGTCCATACTTCCTGTATTCACACATATCATGTTTGGCTCACTTGGATATCAACCACTGCGGAAGAAGAGGAGGAGGAGGCAAGCACCTGTGTACAAATCCCTTGTGGACTTGGCTACACTGGAGAACCGGCACATCATACTCACCTATCGTCTGGACAGGGCCACAATTTCTGAGCTGTGTCAACAATTGGAGCCAGATCGGTTTCCTGCTATCCGTAGCACTACAGCAATTCCCCCTGTAGTGCAGGTACTGTCAGTGCTTCACTTTCTGTCAAGTGGTTCATTCCAGGTGACTGTGGGCTTCGCTGCAGGAATGTCACAGGCAATGTTTTCGATTGTGCTTGGAAGGGTTTTGGCTGCCTTGCTCAAACACATGAGCAGCTACATCTCATTCCCCCAGAGTGAAGATTTTCCCACTGTGAAGGCTGAATTCTATGCAATGGGACACATACCACATGTGATTGGGGCTATTGATGGGACCCATATTGCCTTGGTCCCTCCAAGGGCAAATGAGCAGGTCTACAGGAATAGGAAGAGTTACCACTCTCTAAATGTCCAGATGGTGTGCCTTGCTGATCAATACATCTCCCATGTCACTGCTAAGTTTCATGGATCTGTGCATGATGCCTATGTATTGAGCTATAGCAGCGTCCCAGTGGTGATGGCACAACTGCAGAGGCACAGAGTGTGGCTCATAGGTGAGCTTGAGTCTTCACACAGTGTATGTCAGTTTATGCCAACTGGAGTTTTACTCCATGCCATTGTACATGAGTAATGTGTGTCCCTCACTATTTCCAGGTGGCTCAGGATACCCAAACTTGTCCTGGCTGTTGACCCCTGTGAGGAATCCGAGAACAGGGGCAGAAAATCAGTACAATGAAGGACATGGCCGTACCAGAAGGGTTGTAGAACGCACATTTGGTCTACTGAAAGCCAGGTTCCGGTGCCTCCATTTAACAGGTGGATCATTATGCTACACCCCTAGGAAGGTCTGCCAGATAGTGGTGATGGTGGCTTGCTGTATGCTGCACAATTTGGCCCTCAGACGCTATGTGCTCTACGTGCAGGAGAAGGGGTAGACAATGAACCTGTGGCAGCAGAGGACAGTGAAGACGGTGATGAGGAGGAGGATGTGGACAACAGGACACATCATACAGCAGTAATTCCAATGACACACAGGTAAGACTGTAATATTGTTCATATCTCCAGTTCAGTTAAGTGCTGTGTGCTAGCTTAATTGTGCCAATCACTAGCTTTTCATTTCAATTGACCGGCACTTATGCCTTCACTTTTTGCAGATGTTGGTGTGGTCACAGCTGTGTACTGTTGTTTGGCCGTGTGTTTGTTTGTTTGCTAGTGTTTTCACTGTTAAACCTTCCTAGTGATGGAACATTCAAGTTTCTCTCCAATCATATGTGTGCGTTGACTGTCAGAGGTATGTCTGCAGTATTACAGTAAGGAGTCACCCATGGCCTAAAGCTTATAGTCACAGACCCTCACACTGAAAGTTGAGAGTTCTACTCCAGGCATGTCTGTGGTAATTTTCCTTCTTTAGTGTCTTATAAACTTGTAAGGTTAAAGGTTCATACTGAAATGTGATCTCACTCTTTTCAACTGACAATATATTTTTCTTTTCAATATGTCCAGAAATGTCTCATTTTAAGTATATCATTCACCAAAGCCTAAAGAATTCTCTTTTTCTCTCTCTTGTTGAATCTTTCTTCCACTCACAAACCCACTGAGACCTTACGTACCCACTTACAGACCCACTCAGACACTCACGCACCCACTCAAGCTCCCACACACCCAGTCACAGACCCACTGAAACCCTCATGCACCCACTCACAGAGACACTGATGCACCCACTCTCACACCCAGACAGAACCTCGCAGACCCACTGTCACCCCAGATACACCCTCTCACACCCAGAGAGACAGGCTGCGGCCAACTTCTGCTGTGCACAGTGTGGGGTTGGGTGGTTAGGGGGGGTTGGCTGCAGGGTCTGGCAACATAACAGGCCCTGCAGCCAACCACTGCCACTCACGGCCAAAGGCTGTGCACGGTGATGGTTGGATTAACGCATAGTAATGAAAATGACTTAGCATGACAACTCACTGAAAAAGCCAAAGGTTACAGAAACATTATAGTTAGGAAATGGAATTTAAAAAAAACATAGAAATTCACTTAAAAAATGATATAGGGACGTCATAGTTAGGCTCATATTTTAAACGTACCGAACCATAGAAATTCACCTGTTATAGTTAGAGGTATCTCAAGTAACTATGGACCAGATGTACGTACCTTTTTTTTTCTTTCATTTTGGTATGTACAGTCCCTATTCTGCAATTCGGTAATTTATTTACTGAATCGCAAAATAGGTTTGGGAGTCACAATTAGAAACGGGCGTTACCTTCCTAATTGCGAGTCGCAGTGCGATGTAGGATTTTTTTGTGACCGTGAATGCGCAGTTAGCACCAATTTAAATTGGTGCTAACCCATTCGCAAATGGGAAGTGGTCACCATGGGACCCCTTCCCCTTTGTGAATGGTAGCGAAAATATTTTTTCAGAGGAGGCAGTGGTCCCACCCTGTGTCTCACCAATAAATAATCCATTATTCCGAGTAGCTAAACCAGACCATTTGTACAGAAAGTCTTAGACTGCAGACATTTAACAGTCCTACACCCACATATGCTATACAAAACTCACATAGCACAGCAGTAATGAACAACATAGTGCATAAAAAATATAAAGCAATACTGGATATTTCCAATGTTTTTTTTTCTGCCACAATATAGCATCTGAGAGTAGAGACTTAACATGTTTCAGCGCACTAGGCTCCCAGACAAAAATTCTGTTGTTTAACTCAGGGGTACAAGAACAGTCCTGGACTGTTCGCTGCTCGTGTGACTTCAATATTGCACGACATAGACCCTGAAGCATTGTCCTATGTAGATGATATATATCTTACGGATGTTGAATTACTGCAATATCTAAGATGGGTAGCCCGCATTGTTGTGGGATTTCCCAAGTTCAGCTACAAATTCAATTTTAAAAAAAAACAAAAACTGCCTTCGTTAGCTTCCTGTTTCTGGGATATGAGCTATCGACTGAAGGAAAGAGCCTAGCACCACAAGTCTTGGAAAAATGTGCACAGTTACAACCACCAAATATAATCAAGAAACTCCAATCGCTATTGGGTTTTCTAAATTTTGGCAGAACTTACATTCCTGATTATGCATCATGCATAAAACCTCTATATGACTTAATACGTCTTGATTTTACAAGTAAATTGTGGACAGTTGGAACACACACGTATTCTCAGAGCTTTGCAAACAGACATGCTTGCAGCACAACACCTCCACACAAGGGACAACAAAACACATTTGGTCATCAGAGTAATTGCTGGTGCCATTGGTTTCACCTATGTAACTTTCAACGAGGGTGAGACAGCCCCGATTGGATACAAATCACATTTATATTCACCAGCAGAACAACGATTTACTCCCACTGAGAAAACTCTCACTGCTGTCCAGATGGCCTTCATTAAAGAAAGACCACTAGCCCAAGGCAAACGCATTATTGTTGTCTCACCAATCCCAGCCCTTGGGGCTGTTACCAAAGCCAGCAGTCCAAACGCTAAGGCATTGCATCCACGCTGGATCCAATGGCAACGTCTTTGACAGCCACTGATGTTGACTATTTCTTTGACCCGAAATTACAAACTCATGAATTTTTGCAAAATGATCTAAAATACCCAGTTCCAGCAAATACACTGCCTATTGATCAATATCAAAGAGTCATGTATACCAATGTCTCAGCACAACCTGCTGTAGGTACCAAACATCAATACTCCGCTGCGTGCGCAGTCGTGAGTGGCTACATGGAAGGTAGCAAATTCAATCCACAGCATACTTTCACGCAAACCCTAGGGGATTGCACTGCACAGCTAGCAGAGTTAAAAGCTCTGGTAATGGCACTGTAATATACGGATCCTACACAGCTAACACTGATAGTTTGCGACTCATATTACTGCATCCAGTGAATACCTGCATTACTGGCACCAGAATGGGTTCAGACAGTCTAAATGCAACACCATGAAACACAGACGTCTGTGGGGTAAAATAGCGGATCTGAAGGAAACTCTACCAAATTTCCATGTTGTACATACACTTGGACACCAGAGCGTTGGGATACAAATTGCTGGAAATACATTTGCTGATGAAGCCCCAAAATCAGCAGTAGCTACAGCTGCTGTGGCTGCAGTAACCCTCTCAGGTGCGAAACTGGACGAGGATTTCCAGGCTGCCGTGAAAGCTACGGCCTAGGGCACGCCATATTCAAAAGCATTTCCTGCTAAATATTCCTACCAAATGGGAGGCTACCTAGATGCCGAAGTAACAATACCAGGCTTGGGGGTTCGCGTAATTCCCAATAAAAATATAAGATCGGAGTTGCTTAAAGCAGTGCACGAGGGGGTAGCATCTGCCCATGCTGGTGTGGCGGCTACAATATAATTGTTGCAAGCACGCTATTGGTGGCCAGGACTGTACAAACAGACCAAGCAGTATGTCCTTTGCTGTGACATCTGCCAACAAATCAAAGGTCCCACCGTCAAATGCCCACTGCAGACACCCCTCTTAATTTCAAACAAACTATTGCAATGTGTGTACTTGGATCATTGTGGTCCCCTAACACCGGATAGTGCATACAAATAAATTTTAGTCGCTGTTGACTCCTGCTCCAGATTTCTATGGGTGTGGCCACAATGCTCGGCTGACGCTCGGACTGTCATTAAGGATCTGCGAGTCTTTATCGGCACATATGCATTTGCTGCTTTCCACTCGGACCAGGGCCCTGCTTTTGTACCAAGGGCATTCAGGGACACCATGGCTTCGTTAGGGGTCCAACTCCATTACTCGTCTCCATTTCATCCTGAGGAAAATAGTGTTGTGGAGCGAGAAAACCGTGATTTAAAGCAATCTTTGATAGCCAGAGTTATAGGTATGGGTCGTAGTTGGCTTAACCACCTGCATGGAGTCCAGAGAGCAATTAATAATCTGCCTAGAAGGTCCTGGGGGGGCCGTACTTCATATGAGTGCCTGTTCGAAACCAGAATGTATGTTCCAGATCTTGATGGTCCTGGCGTGGAGGCGGCAGAAACACCTTTTGACATAAATGAACGTGTCACTGTCTTGATGGAATTACAACAGTTCCGTGATGACAACGCTTCTGCCAATATCTCCTCCACAGGAATTAAGGATGTGCCAATAACACCTACCAGCAGGATTCCTAAGGTTGCGGAAAGGTTGCTGTGAAAAAAGAGTTTGGTCCTTCTTATCGTGCACGGGTCCCAGTACTGGGGATACACAGTATCAGAACTGTCATTCTACCACCATTGGCTGGTGCTAAAGAAAATCGCTCTGTATCTTTTGACACTGTCAAGTTACACCAATTGGCCGATCCTGCACAGCAGACCAAGAGGAGCAGCCAGTAGTACCCGAATCCCTCTCACTACTGGTCAAGAAGTCCCTCTACAAGTTATGAGCATTAACGCTGATACCTCTCTGAGCTTGGGGAGGTTGGAAAATGATCTTGCATTGGTTTCACTAACTTCTGTTTCAACAGACAACAGAGAAATAATTGATCAACTTGACACAGTTTCAAAACAGATGGATAGCGTCATTTACTTTGAACCACCATGGGTGACCCCTACCGACTATTCCTTTATAAATATGTTTTTGCACAAACTGCTTCTGGATACTTTGCAGACGTCAATGACCCTTTCTCTGACTCATTCGCCTCTTCCACACCTGAACTATCAAGAGCACGTAAGCTGATAAACTGGCTTAAAGTAAATTACTTTATTTTCCCATGGAACTATCTATGGCTTTCTTTGACTTTACCAGCTCTCCTCCTTTGGATTGTTTTTGTCATAAAATTTTTCTTGTTAATAAATGGTCATTTTCTTCCTGAAAGAATAACAGTTGAACTGGTGGATGAGGTCCTAAAACCCCATTTTTCTTCTCACAAGGTCTCCAGAGACTTGTCCTTCGTGAATATTTCCGCTGTACCAATTCCTCATGAGATTGTTTGGGATCAAGTAACATTTGATATATATATATATGGCCCCACGGAGGTCATTCAAATACCACATGTGTTTAAACTTTCAATGAACAATGTAATACTACCTGGAGTTGTTTCTGATTACTGGGATGTGAAAACAGTTGATTCTATGATGACTGTATTACAGTATTATACTGTATTTGAAAGTGAAGATGTTTATCAGTTCAAAGAGAATTATGGAGATATGTTTTGCTATAGTTATTATGGGCACCACCTAATCCAGAGCACGTACCTTAAAAACTATTTATAATTATACACAATGGTAACATTGTACGATTTGCAAAAATATATAAATGCAACTGAAGATCAGCTCGATGAATGGGTCCAGTATGGTACATTTAATGTTTCACCGTCATGTCCTGGCGGATGATTATTGTGGCCAGTCGATAACAATGGGTGTCATAAACGGTTTATAAACTCCACTGGGGGCTTTAGAACTAATAGGCCTGACCCTCGCTATGTGTCATCCGAACATGCAGGTATAGTAGCAACATATAGTGTAGGCAAACTATGCCAGCAATGGTTGAAGAGCGCCTCACTAGATGGCCCCAAAAGACAACTCAGAAAGTGCTTCTTATACAAAGTTTATAATGAGATTTTGAAGCTTTCCCAACAAGAAGCTGCTGCCCGGTTAAAGCAAATAGACCAGGAATATTAACAGAAGGCATTAGCTGTTGTAGATAACAGAATTAATACACTGTCTGACCGGATATATACACTAATTAACATTGTTTCCTCTGCAATAGACGTTATACAGAGTGATATGTCCTCTTTATATCTTGGACAGAATCAGCTAAGGTCTATTATGCAGTTGGGTTGGACACTTCAAACACTGAAGGCAGGTCGCGTTCCCTGGCAACATGTTAGCATAAGGGACATATTTTCTACATTTAATTTAACGCGTCAACAACTACTAATGGCAAAAAAGAAGCAACTTTTGTCATGCTTAACATCGAGAAATTAGAAAAATTGCTTGTTACTGTGGCTGAACTACCACCTGCTGAGTGGTTAATACACGGGGTCATTAATCTGCCTATTTCAACACTTCAGTTCACATTCTGTTTAAAACACATTCCAGTAGGCAGATATGAAAGGCTGGGAGATAGCTGCATCCATGAGGTGTGGGAGCTGCCCTTCTCGAACAAATGTCTCAGTGGCATGAAAGAGGTCTTTCTTAGCGGTAGTGAATGCGAGACTTCTGTCAACCATTTGATGATTTGTAAACAGGTGTCCTTGCACGGGGCATGTAACGCTTCGGCAGCAAACTTGGCTTGTTATCTGAAAGGAGTTCCAGTCACCTTGATTAGACCTGTGTTCCAGGTGCTTTCAAATGGCAGCCATGTTCTCCTCAATAGTGAAGACTGTTGTGGGATGAGGGCCGGAATAGTTTGTTGTTTCGTTCTCTAAGATTGTTACATGCTGCGGGAATGTACTTTTCCCTCCTATAGGACAAACAGAAGTAGCTGAGATTTGGTCCCATATTGCTACTTCTAATGTGAATTTTGACAAGTTGAGCAGACTCGAGGCTTTATTGTTTCAAAAACATGTGACGCTCACATCCGCGAGCGAGACCTACGCACTCCAGGTGGCAAAGTCATCGGCAGAGATACAGTCCCTTTTAAGTACCAACTTTCCAAGACACTTTGGTAAACTTGTGGGATGAATATTTAATGCGTCCAGTAATGCTGGAATAGCAAGATTTTTTTAAGGCTGTTGGTTCTTGTTTCATTCACACCTTCTCTTCTATTTTCGGTTTGATAACATTAGCCATCCACTCAATATTCTCCAGTGTTTTCGGGGGATTTCCGATAACTTTGGCTATAATAGGTGCCATTTTGCTATTGCTACTTTTTCTGCGCAATGGCTGCCCGCTGCAATCCGGAGGAATGAAATCGCTCCCACCGGCCCAGCTGTGTCCTGAAAGCATGATGCATTACTTCGGAGCAACACTCCTGGAGCAATTGGAGTGTGACTGGTCTTTGTCATTCAGACCGGTTCTTCATTGTGTGCAGCCTTTGTTTCGATGCCTCTGGTGTTCATTTGAGCATGTGCTGGAAGTTTGTCTTTCTACGCAGCGCTTGCTTTCATTGGATGCTGATCTGTTGATGTTCTCGCTGAGGGTGCATTACCGGACATGCGCATTGAGGGTGCGTTTGCTACGGGAAGCTACTTATGAGTTGCCCTTCATAGAGGATGCGGCTCTCAACTCATTATTGGGCACACCACGGAATGCCGCTGCCTCAGCTGACGCTTAGGCTTTGGAACACGAATGCTCTGTGGTTTTTCCTGGAGATGAGGTTTTAATTTTATCATCTGCCGAAGTGGAGGATCTCCTGTCTTCGATTATCCCGTATTCAATCGGCAATTCTCAAAATTACTCTGATTCTTTAATTCAGCACCTTATTACGCCACATGTTAACATTTCTCTAAATTGTCCTTTTATATACTCGCATGTCTTTTTTAACTTGTCATTATTGGCATTTATTTTATTTTTTTAGGTAATTTTTTTTAGCATATCTTTAGGCTTAGAACCACCTTTTATACCGACAAGGAGAGGGTGTTGTGTAGCCATTTTAGCTATAGCTTCATGCACATTATTTTAACACACTAGGCCTGCAGCTGTGCACTTTAACCTAGAGATGTTTTAGTCAGCTTCATTTATTAACAATAGCCCCATTGTTTTATTTCTCACTATCTAGCTGTTCCTTGCCTAGACCAGCACTGTGTTCTTAAATAAGACTTTCTTTTTTTCACTCTGTGCTTTTCTCAAGGCTGCGCAAGATATGTTGCCGGTAAAACGTGGTAACGCTTAGGTCTCTGGTGTTCATAGAAATAAACACATTCTTACATAGGGACATTCTTCTCAGAACATCTGCTGTTTTATTATAAAAGCACTTCCTTGTCCCAAACACGTTAGAGGGAGATTCAGCCAGATGACCACGACTGTATGCTGATTGCTGCATGTTCCGCTGCAGCTGCCTATGCAGATTTCAGGCCTTTGCTCAGGTATGGGGGATGATGTCTTCCCAGGGGAACCTGAAGGGCAGATCTAGAGCATAACATGCTGTGCTCTAATATAGCCTAGGAATTAGTACATTCATTCTAGTGACAATATGGTAGCATTATTTTTATGACTCTCCTAGTCACAATTGTAATCCTTTTATGCTGTATCATCCTAGTTATTGCAGTACATGCTTCAGTATCTTAAAATGCAGTTGCTTCATTAAAATCTTATTGAAACATATACTGCCTCTGATGGTCCTTGTACATGTGAGACTAATGTAAATGAGAGAAACGGAGATGATCGGAGTGACCACGATTTCCCTGCTGAGGAGTCAATTGTCATGCGCTTGGCTGCCCAATCATCCTTGCCCTTAAGTGGAAATGAGGCACTGCTAGTTAGCCGGAGCAAAACCCGGATTTAGAGCAACAGGTGTCACCTGCAGTGGGTTAGACTCAGTTGTCCCAGTTCTGCTGCTCAAAATCCAGTAGTTTCATTAGAATAATGAGAGACTACACAACAAGACCAAACATGACATGCATCAGTAATACCCTGCTACGCAAGCCGTTGTCAGAACATCACACAGGTTACTAGTACTCTGCAAAAGTAAGCAGTAGTCAGGTAAACATGTAGGTTACTGGTATGCAATACAACCAGTAGTCAGGTTGAAAGTATTATCAAGAATGCACATGTCAGAATAAACATATTATCATGAATGCCAAAACATAGGCCCTCATTACGAGTGTGGCGGTCTCTGCTTTGCAGACAGTGAACATTGCGAGCTGCTGGTGCACCCTGCAGGCTACAGCATTGCAGCCAGCTCAATTACAATGCTGTAGCCTGTTTCTCTGTAGGCCAGTAGGTGGAAACTCAGGTTTCCGACCGCTGACCTGACGGTAAGCTCTTAATGACTCCAGCGGCAAGGTTGCCCCGTAGGCTGGGGCCACCCTGTCTGGAGTTTGGCGGATGGGCTTTCCCGTCCGCCAAACTCAAAATAGGGCCCATATTCATGAATGCACATCCAAGAGAAACATTACCAGAAATGGCAGAAATCCCAGGCACAGCCTCCTACTGCATCATATACCGATCCTGAAAGTATGCACATAACTCCCAACCTGGTGAGCAATATTGCCTACCTCAGATCATAAGACCAAAGGTAGACTCAGTGGGGGCCCAGTAATGCAGAATAGGCAGAAATACTGTAGGGAAATGCAAAACGTGGGACCATCATCCAGAACACCTTCTACCAAAAAAGTCACAGTGCCTCCACACTTCCCTTCCAAATGATATGGTGAGGGCAAGACCTATACGTCAGGTTCAGGGGCTCCTGTGTTTCCACCAACTTGATGACAGTGGCAAAATCAGAGCTGGCCTGACTGGATCCTCCGGGGAGGATACCTGCCCGAGTGGCCAACTGGGGAAATCATAAAGGGGCCTCTCGGGCCAAGGTCAGTTTCCACGCAGAGGCCTCTGTTTTTCCTCTCCGCTGTCGAGGCCACCTCTCCCTGCAGCCGCTCTCCATAGTGACCGGAGGGCCACAGGGGATGAGCCAGCACATGGCTCCAGTAGCTATTCACCTTCTCCCCTTTTTGCTACCCAGAGGCCGCTCGGGCTCCTGGGTGGCCCTCACCAGCAGTGGGGGGTGGCAGAGGGAAGTCCATTGGCCAGAAGAGAGTGGTTCTTATGGCTGGGCTTCTTCCGCCTGCTGGCATGAGTGTGCATCCCCCAGAGTCACTTCCAGCAGTCCATGTCCGCCAGACTAGGAGGGGGTACTCCGCTACACTGGGGCTTCCCTTGGCTCCCAGACCCTCCAGCACAGGCGTTTGCACTTGACAAGGTGCGCAGGATTCCCAGAGAGCAAAGTTGTCACCCCGGGGCTGCCGGCACTGAAGGAGGTTCCTGCTTGTCCCCGGGGGTACCACATAGTGTGCCTCATCGTCCAAGGACCGCAGGGTGGAAACAATTTGGTACTCTTGGTGATGCAGCAAGAAGAAACAGTAGCACTCACCAGGTGCTACGTGAAAACATTATGCAGGGCTCACCACAGCTCCAACCACAGGGTAAACAGGGACGCTGTCCTCGCGCTCCTGATCCTCCAAGCACAGCGCTCCACAAACCACTTTTCACACACTGGGTTCAATAAAGCACTCTTCAGGCGCTCCACAGGTGACATGGGATACTCCACTGGTGCCCATGAAAGGAGGATGGCACCAAATTCAGTCCAAAATAGCGAATTAAAAAAAAAAAATGCAAAAGCTCTTTTTAATTATTTTTGTGTCTTTTCTTTTCTTTCTGTGAGCAAAGCAAAAACAAGCATCAGCATTCCTTTTCAAAATCATTGTAGTTATTTACAAAGTACTCATTCTTCTAGAAAGTTAATCAAGATTTTCTACTTGCACATGTTCAAATCACTACGAAAAGTTCAAATGTCTCTAATAATAGACCATCTGGTAATCATTGATTAGCACTTCCATCAAATAATGTCTCTGTTCATCATGAGTCGATGAGATTTAAAAGTTTAGTTCTCAAGCAATTTCAAGTTCCAAAGTGTTCAGCTGAATTTGAATTGTCAACACAAGACAATGAACTCCTTCCCCCAGTCATCAGCTGCGTTATAAGTCATTTATGGAGCGGGGTATTTTCAACTGGGCACTCTTTTTCTTTTTGATCTCCTTACTACACGATCTTCACTGTCACTTTGATCAACTTCTTCAGTTACATCAGCAAAAGTAGGAGGCACATTTACTAATGGGTCTGCACTTTTCGAGGGCCATTGGTCTCCAACCACAATTTGTTTCTCAGGCACAACTCTGATTTCAGCTGCTGGAGTTTCCAGGGCTTAGGTCGCAGCACTGTTCTTGTTGTGGTTGAGCAGGAGCTTCTTCAACCTGATGAGACAAAGAGCGAACCACATCAGCTAGTCCCTTGCAATAATCCAGCACGAAGTCATCTGTAATGTTAACAGGTGCATTTGCAGGTACAGCTGGCACCCTCATAGCACGCCCCCTAATGATCTCTGAAGGGACAATCTTGTCCTTCTTTCGGGTGTGCTGCAAATTCTTATCAGGACAAGAGGCAATACATCTAGCCATTTCAGCGTTGTAAATTCACACACTTTTGCCAGTCGAGGTTTCAAATTTCGATTCAGCTGCTCAACTAATCCTGAGGCTTCTGGTCTGGAACTGTAGTGCAATCTTTGCTCAGCTCATAATGCCACACACAACAGTTTTATGATCTCATTATTGAAATGACTTCCTCGGTCTGATTCCAGATAAGTCGGAAGTCTGAATCGAGGTATCCATTCCCTCAAAAGCAGCTTTGCAACTGTAAGGCTGTCATTTCTATGAGTTGGGTAGGCCTCAATACAATGTGAGAAGAGACACCACCACCACCAAAACAATCCATTCCACACAGGAATTTCAATTAAATCAAGTTGCATTCTGTTGAAAGGACGTCCTGACCTACATATGTGACTCAGGTTGACCACAGTGCGTTGCTCTACATTCATTTGTTGACATTTTACACATCTGTGACACACTGCTTCTGCACCCAATCTGAATTAGGGATTGTACCATGTTTGTCTGAATGTTCTGATCTTTGCATCTCTGCCTATGTGTGCTTGTCCATGACAGTACCTAGCCATCGGGGGCTACAAGCTATTGGGTAACACTATTGCCCTCACTGCAAACCCAAACATCATCCTCATCTCTCTGAACACAACCTGCTCTACTCCAACCCCTTTGTTCTTCTTCTGTCACTTCTTCTTGCAACCTTTTGACTTCTTTCCAAGTATCAATTGCTGCCATAAAGAAACTTTGATTTATCTGAGTGGTGCTGCTTCCATCACTCTATTCCTCACTAAAGTATGTGCCATGGAGAGCACAATAACATGCCACTTCGTCAGCATAGGCATTGCCTAACGAGATGTGCTACACAATTAACAACTGCAATTCTTACCGGCAACTGTAATGCTTTCAATAATTAGTAAACCCTGTCACTGTTTCAGATAGGTGATCCAGAAGCCTCCTTGGAACCACAACTGTCACTTTAAGCTGTTCTGAAGCACAGCATGATCTAGTAGGAACAACCAATTCGGCTACTTGGGCAGAAAAGACTCCTTGAAGCCATGAAACTTCTATCACCCCTAAGACATTACAAACAACATAACCAGCTCTTAGAGTTCCAACAGTATCTCTTAAACAGGAATCATCAAAGACCATGACCTAGTTATTTCCATCTAGTTGGGTATCTTGAATATCGGGTCATATCGGGTCATGGTATTGTGCACAATTCAGTCACACCGAGACAGTCATGCTCTACCTCATTCTTGCGCTCATTTACAATGTCAACAGTAATTGGTAAAAGCATTGCCACATTCAGGACATTGCATCTTTTGATGTTAACATTGTGGGATCCCAAAATAACCTGCTCATAGCGAGTTAAACATACATGGGTAAGGTGCTGGGTCTTTGTTCGGGTCAAAAGAACTTCAACAGAATGGGGCACAAAAACATTCAGGGGATGACCCATGACAATGCCTTAGCATTATCCAGTGCTGACACCCACGACGCAACAGCTTTTAAACAGCCACGCAATTCAGCAGCTACGGGATCAAGTGTGGTTGAAAAATAAGCCAAAGGCCTCTGGCACCTCCATGTAACTGCATCAAAACAGAAAGCGCACAACCATCTCTTTTGCACCAAAACAAGAATATACATGGGGGTCTTGGCACAGGCTTCCTCTAAGCTCAGAGAAGGCTTTCATGCATGCGTCATCAAATGGTACTAGATCAGACACATCCTTCTGTGTCAGCTTTAGTAAAGTTTTGGACTAAAAGAAAAAAATTGGGAATCCACAAAAAAATTGGGAATCCACTGGCAGCAGTAGCCAGTCATTCCCAAAAACATTCTGACATCTCTCTGTGTCACTGGTGGGTTCATCTGCATGATTACTGAAATTCTCTTTTGGGACACCTCCCTAGCACCCTTCTTTGTGATGACCTAAGTATTTCACTTCTTTTTGACAAAACTCCAGCTTTGCTGGGGAAACTTGATGTCCTTTTTCTCCTAATTGATTTAACATGGCAAAAGTATCTCTCCTACAGGCTTCAGGTGTGTTTGATGCAATAATCAAAAAATCAATGTACTACACCGAAATGAAAAGGCATTTTAAGGGACTCCACATTCTTTTTCAAAATCCGATTAAAAATTGATGGTGTTTTCCGAAAACCCTTGAAGTGTATGACACTGTGAAAAAACACAGCTTCCGAATTTAAAAGCAATTAAGAGCTGGATGTCCTCATGAAGGAAATGGAGAAAAATGCCTGACACAAGTCAATGACCAAACGCCACTCTGCCTCACAAGGAATCTGGAACAAAATCACTGATGGATTCTGTGCCACAGAACAATATGGAACAACAGTCTCATTCACTTTTCTCAAATCCTGGACTGTGCGGTATTTTCCATTGGGCTTCCACAAACCTAAAATAAGGGAATTGCATGGGCTTCCCAAGATTTCTTTTAGTTTACATTTTCAATTCTGGGAGTTATTCTTTGCAATCACTTCTGGAGTCATATCATAAAGCAGTATCCTCTGCTACACTGCATTTGGCTTCACTGCTATTTTTACTGGCTTGCAACAATCTCTCATAATAGGCATGAATTGAGTCCTTTGTTTCCTGTGCTGTTCTGTCATTCTTTTGCCAATCAACATATTTTGGGGAACATTAGTTTTTCAGGAATTCAATCACTTTATAATATCCTTTCATCACCTCTTCAGACGGCGCATCTGTTACTGGATCTCTCAGTGGTTCATGATCCAGCCAATCAACACTTCTATCACACTCAACCCACAAATCAACTGGAACCACAACGTCAAACAATGTGTTCAAATCCTCCCACAGGCATTTTGAAAGTTTCACAAACTATCTGTCTGCTTATACCACTCTACTGGCTTCTCATTCAATTTTGGGTAATCATTTGTAAATGACAGAATGTCACTTCTGCTCCATGGGACATGTACATAGCCGTCATCTGGAATTTTTCTCATTGGCATACTTTTTACATTGTCATCAGCTTGATTTACTCCAGCGAGAGGAAAATTTTAATTTGCTTTCCTTTGACCTCTTTTCTTAGCCCATCTGCCTTCCCATTTATCTAATGCACTCCATGTTTGCATGTATGTAATTACTTCCTTAATGTGCGTTCTTATTCTGGGTGATCTCATGTTTGCTGTGTCTTTGGTACTGAACTCTAATCTGTAACTTCTTCTTAAGGGTTTTGATTTTTCTAATTCTACCTCATATTTTCTAGCCAATTCTGCTAATTTCTTGGAAGTCAGTTCTGCACGTTGTGTAACCTCTTTGCACATGAAGTTCAATTCATCTTCTTTGTGTGTTTCTAAATGCTCCATCTCAAGCGTTCTCATAATTAATTCATTTAATTCTCAGATTGTAAAACCAATTGATTAACTGCTGCACTGAAAAAAATTGCAAACAGATAATGTTTCTCTGGGGCATGTTTTGTGGGGTACTACAATGGACACTCATAATCTGATGTGGTGTGGGCATGTAAAGAAGTTGGGTTCCCTGAGGGCATCTTGCATCTAATATTTTTCCTGCTTGATTTAACATCTGGTTAGAGTTTGCAATTTGCCTAAGGATCAACGTTTGAATAACAGAAGTTTTCCTCTCCATCTTCAAATTGTTTGAATATACCACAGGCTGACATCCCTGCAGATTCTGAT
Organism: Pleurodeles waltl; assembly: GCF_031143425.1. Lineage (NCBI taxonomy): Eukaryota > Metazoa > Chordata > Amphibia > Caudata > Salamandridae > Pleurodeles > Pleurodeles waltl. The sequence goes on along the minus strand of NC_090445.1, from coordinate 56,002,509 downwards.
TTCGTTGACTGGGTTGCCTGAAGCATACAATGGAACATCTGGACCTATATTAATGGGAACTGTTAATGCATCGGGTCCAATGTGTCCCGTTTGTTTCTGTAGAATTTGCGTTCCAGTACACTGACCTGTTAAAACAGCACTGAAAGTCTGTCCTGTTTGACCTGGGGGTAGCATTTGACATTTTCTGCACCTGTGTATACATGGGCATAGTCCAATACTGATTAAAATTTCTGCACAGGTGCAGTCACATTAGGTATCTGCACCATCTGGTTCACATTACAACTTTGCATTACCTGATTAGTAACTGGGCTTGTAATGTACTGTGCTGTATTGACAGTCGGAACTGTGGGCACTTGTGTCATTGAGTTTGAAGGTGTACTTGGAACTATCTGAATTGGGCTCTGTGTAACTGGAGCAGTTGGCATAATCAGGGCTACATTCTGCACTGCTTCCTCAACTGAATGATACAGTGGTGGGTGATTCATTAAAAGCTGATTATGTACTCGTCTTCTGAATCACTTTCATGTGTAGCTGTCCTCTTACCCTCCTCTGTTGTCTGCTCTGCTTTAGCTGCCTGTTTCTTTCTTGTTTTAGGTTTTGTACTCCCATCATCTTCCTCTGTGATAGCTGGAAACATTCTCACTCCATCTGGTATCTCAGCTCTCCACATTTCCTGTTATGCATCTCATCTAGCCTCCACTAATGTCTTTCTTTATTCTACTCTCAAATGTTGCCGTTTCTTTTTTGTCTTACATCAAGTTTCCGAATAGCAAGAGCTTTAAATTGTGCAGGCCTTGCAGGAGGCTTCGATTCACACATCATTCCCCTCAAATTGTCTAAAATTCTCAAATTAAAAGTTCCATACCAAGGAAAGGGTAATGGACTTTCAAACTCAGTGATCTTAAACCAATGTTTAACCCATATACATACTGAAACTCCTTTCATTTCTGACACTTTGTAAGCTGGTGTTCCCTCAGGTGCTACATATTCAGCCTCTCTAACTGCAATAAACACATCTCCTATTAGTGCATTTCTTAAAACTTTGAAAATTTTCATTTTTGCACTAAATCAATCAGCAGCAGCAGTCACTTCACAATTGTCTCTCACACAAAATGCACTAAATAAAAAATATTGAGAGCAAGATCAAAAACCAAAACCATGCTGCACACTATGGGTAGGGCTCAAACGCTTTGAAAGCTATACGGGCTACACTTCCGACTGTGTCTTTTGCAATTAAACAAAGAGTGAAACTTGACCAGCAGTTCTCACTCTGGATGATATAGATTCTCTGTAGGCCTTTCAGATTCACCAAATACCAACCACAACTGACACTCACTCAAAGAAAACTAATGGCACTGATAATGGTACTTCATGACAAGTATCTCAATGCAGACAAATTAACCAAGTGTCTTCTACACTTCTGCGTTATCCCAGGCCTCAACGGACCTATCAACAACAACAACCGTGGACAATTATTAAGCACAAAGCGCCACAATCACTTTGAGTAGGGCGACTTCGCGAAACACTTCACAACATCACACTTCACCGCAGTCTTCAAGGAAAAAGCATCACAAGTGCAAATCCCTACTTATGCTTACACAGCACATCACTTGAAGGCACAATGCTGGAACTTCAACAATCTCTGGAACGGACCAGGGATAAGTTATAGAGTAGGCAAAATTTAGACTGGGCAATGACATGTGAACTCCCTATCACTATCTAAAATATGGTTCCCCCTCTTATGGGACAAAACCGTCACTCTGCTACCAAAACTTTCAATGTATTTTCATCCTTCACAGGAATCAAACGCTTCACTGAGGCAACGGACCTTTTGACCCAGAAAGAAGTGTAGTGAACCATACACAATTACTTTAGCACCATCCCAGTAATAAAGACACCATGACAAATGTGGCCACGGAAGGAAATGCCAATCAATGAAACTTTTCAAAGCTTAAGTTTACAACCACAAAGTTAATGTCATGAAAACTGTGGGCTAAACCAAATTATAAAGATTTATCAACATCATAGGCTGCCCAAAGAGGCAAAACAAGTTTAATACAATTAGCATCAACATAATTAAGCATTGAAGAAGAAGAATAAAAACCATTAAGGAAATTATCTGAGACACAGAACCATATCTCAGGTCAGTCTACATTAGCATTTGTCAAGCTCAATAAAGCAGAGAATACAAATTCAGGGCTGGACATGGCTTGTCCCTACAGCGACCTAAATTAGGAGATGCATTTGTGAGGACGGGCTAACACATCAAGGCAAAATAGAAAATTAGACACAAATAAATTAAAAAAGGATATCTCCAGGGCTACAGAATACTAACTAGACACATAAAAAGAGTGTGAGTGTCAGCATTGGAGCTTCTAATCTATAAAAAAGGGACATGTCAATGGAAATGGCAGTCAGCCTAGAGACCTACCTCTCCAAGGGACAGCATTCAAGGATTCTTCATCAACAAAGCAAATAGATCAGCAGCAAATCCAGTCCAAAGCATCATCAGGAAAGGTGCAGAGAGACTACACAGAGTCTAGCGGTCTCAAGAGCCAAGAAAAGACTGACTAAAACCTATGAAGTCCATCAATATTCAAAATGCACATTATCCTCTGATTTGTTGATCCAGTGGTACCAAATCAAGCAAAAAAAGGCATTGTCCAATGAAAATATCTTTGCATTCCAATTTCTTCTCAGGGCTTGCAATATGCTTGCCTCAGTTCCATGCGAATCTGTATGCCAATTGAAGCAAATTGTTTAACTTTAAGCCCACAGGCCTAAATGTTACGTACCAAGGTCACTAAGCTAAAAGCCTCTGTAAAATCGAACAAAAAACCTATTGCTACTCATAGGAACGAAACCTAAAGGAAAAATTCACGTTACAAATAACACTGATTTATCACTTTAAATGACTGCTAATTCAAGCTTTGCATACCTAGTTATGCTAACTCGAGAAATATAAACCACATTAAAATACTTGTTAATAAACCCAATTAATATGCAAACTTGAAAATGAAGCATTAATAATTATACCATCAAAAAGAATAAAGATTTCATTATAAATTGTAAAACTCTTGCATCACGTTCGATATATACACTTTGACATTATTTAAATCTTATTAGTACATTGTTAAATCGGTAGACACAATTTTGACCACGACAAATGAAAACATGAACTCTTTTAAAATACATGTCAGTGCATCTTTCTACATTAGGCTGTTAAACATGAGACATAATTTGTCACCTGTGCTGACATCTGGGTCACTAAAAAAGCTTTATTAAAATTGACGCTGCATCAGATCCAAGAGACAATGTTGCACCCTATAACATTTATATATGTGCATTGAGAACCTGTAGAGAGTGTCCTACATCCTAGAGTAAATAAGTGTGAGTGAGAAAAATGTACTGTGAACGCAGAGGTCATGTACAATATTGTTTTGTAATCGGCAGGTGTGATCAAATGAAAGCCGAGAAACCCCAGGAAGAGGCTGCTGTGGAGCAGACTCTGCAGAGCAGAAAACATGCCTCCCTGGAGGATAAGCTTCTGGAATTAAAAGGTAAATACATAGTTGATTATTAATGAAACCCATCTAAGGGAGAATTGTTTATGCTGGACGGTTGAGTGCAGGGCCAGGGCACCTTTGCATACTATAAAGAATACACTCAAAGGTTAATGTTACAGGAAGTGGTTGTTATGGCCTATACATTATCCTGTTGTTGTGTAGGAGGGTAGTGTAAGGTGTGTGAGTTTGGAATCTATAGAAAGTGAAAGAGAATAAAGTGGTGTGAGATCACAGTTTGAATTGTGCTCCCAATGGAAGGAAAAGAAGCACCAGGAAAGTGTGCTACAGATAGTGTACTGTAGGAACAGGGCCAGTGAGATATCTATGAATTGTTGAGTTGATGAAAGCGTAAACCTATGGCTCATCTGAATCAGCAAAATTCCTACCACCTAACATTTACACACTTCTCCTGATAAAAATGCCTGGGCCTATTACCTGAGACAAGAACAGACCAAACTGTGGACCGTGCTAACACCATATTGACATCATATGGTCACAGTTTTTATCCATTCCTGTCGCAGATGTTAGGCCCAGCCCCACAAGTGGGGATGTTGTGTGCGATATGAACTGAAAGTGAGAATTCAATGTGACACAGTCCAAGTAAGAGTGTACTACAGAGAAAAAAAAACAATGGGCTTAATAAAAATAACACTTAGGTTTTATTACGATGCAAGGAACAGCTCTAAAAAAGCTAAAAGTGAGAAAAATATACAACACACATAACAGGGCAAACTGAAATGTATTTTATTCTCAAAAAGCACAGATAGTAGTAGTAATCCCAGGTACAGAAGGGGACATCTTTGTGTTAGGATGTGCCCTTAAAAAAGGTAAAAGGTCCTCACTAAGAGTGAAGGTAGCCACTGACTGAAGTGGGCCAACACAAAGCCCCATGCTGTATGCTGAGATGGGCAAAAAACAAAAGTGAATGACACAACAATACAGGTATGATCCAGTGGTGCAATTAAGAGGAGTGCGGAGTCCCGATCAGTGGAAGAAAAGGAATGTCACCCCAAAGAGCAACTCTATACCAACTCTATACTGTGGCTGTAGAAGACATTTCCTAAAAAGGTGCCTTCTTTCGGCAAGAAAAGGTTTTCCTTAAGGAACAGGTGAAAGTCAAATTTACATTTTTCAAATGTGTCTGTCAATTTGAAATTGCTGGTGCCCTTCACAATAGAGAATGATGAATCAGAATCTACTGAAGTTGTGACCTTGCCAAAGCTATATGGCACCCACCACAGCATAACAATGTCCATTCCCTTTTTCCCCACTCATTTGGCACAGATTAGGAGCAAGCTGTTTCCTTGCAGTTGTGAGTTTTCATCACAAAAAATGATTTACAGTGCAGGGCATATGGCTCCTCCAGAACGTTCGCTCTTCAAACCCTGTAGGGAATGTTAGGGCATCAGATGTCCATTACCGAACCCCATTGCATCTACCTTTGGTGCCTCTGATCTGAACTTGTCTCCAGTTCATGTGATTCCTGTCAAAACATTCACCCCCAAGCTATTAAAAAGCACCAGGCTAAGTCATTGACAGAAGTCACCTTTTCCACCACTATCACCTCCTACCGTGCCAGTTATGGGACCAACTGTGACTCCTCCTTTACCTGTTCTGGAGAACAGATCTAGAAGAGAGAGCCAGAGACAGCTGGAGGAAGAAGGGTATAGACACAGTATCCATTACATTTTTGGCTCTGATTTTTATTTCCTCAATCTTTAAGCTTATGGTGGTGGCAAACTGGCATACCTGTAATCATCTAGTACATAAAACACTGGCCCTGAAATGAACATGGAATTCCCAGCAGGACTTCTCACCCCAGAGGTAATGTAGCTCCATTCTGTGATCAAGAAAGCTGCAGAGATACAGGGGCTGCAGCTACCAACAGAGGAGGTTCAGGAAAACATCCTCACTGAGGTGCTCTTCCCGACTGTACCCACATCAGAACCCCTTCCGGGCTTTAATGAAGGATTGCTGGATCCTGTATTGACAGCGAAGGAGAAGCCCACCTCTACAGTGATGGGCAACAGGCTGGTAGGGAGGCACAATTGGTGATGCATTGTCAATATTTTTCATTTTGCATAACATATACTAATCTTCACATTAGTCATGCCGAATGCACACCCATTTGCACTCGTCTGCGCCCGTCCATGCCTGACCATGCCCCCTGGTCAGATCATCCACGCCTCCACTCTGCAGCAACTCTCCCCCCGCTCAACCCTGGATGCCCCTTCACTCAAGGACGCCTTACCTCACAGCACAGTAGTACCCTTCTCCTGCGTCCACTGTCACCTCACCTGCAGCACCATACACTTCCCTCAGACCCCCACCTCATCATCTCACAACCTCACCTCAACCAACACCACGACTGATCTTTAGCACACCCATACACGCATGCTCCTAAATACCTGTTTTCTCAACAACAACAAAATAAAAATTTGGGACCTCTTAACAACAGCACTCCAGACATCCTCTTTCTAATAGAAACCTGGATGAACCCCACCTCCGCTCCTAACAAGAAACAAGCAAGATAAAAAATTTCATGCCAGGAACTCCTCCACACACCTGGCGGAGGTCTCACCATCATCCACAAAGACACTCTCAAATGCACAACCACCACTGACCCGGACACCCATTTCATGGAGCACATGCACCTCAACCTGCAAGCAAACAGCTCAATGGTGAAGGGCATTCTAGCTTACAGACCACCTGGCCCTTAAGGCAACTTTACGAACCTCATCTCTGACTTCATCAGTCACCATCAACTCCAATGACTTCCTTATTCTCAGTGACCTCAACTTCCACCTTGAAGACCCCTCTGTCCATTGCGCCTCCAATTTTCTCAAGAATCTATACAGCATGAGACTTTCCTAACTCGTCACAGACCCTACACACAAATCAGGACACACTTTAGATGCAAACCTCATCTCTGGCAACAGCATCAGCTACCGCTCCACCTCACCACTACATGGACCGACCACAACATTAGCCATTTCAATATCACCATGACACAACCCAAAGCTCCCATCAACACCAACCAACCCAGCTTGTGCTACACTTAAAACAAACCCACCCAACACCACCAACAACCAAGCTGAGAACATCACCAACTTCAACCAGTGGCTCTCCAACTGTGCCAACGCTCTTGAACCCATCAAAACTCATACACATTGCAGAACAAACAACTAGGTCTCCTGATACACAAAAGAACTCTGGGACACCAGATCAGCCTACAAGCCTGCCTCAGGCACTACCACCACGTCCTAAGAGTTACGAAGAGAAGATCCATCTTGGGTAGGATTGAAGCCAGTTCCAGCAACAGCTAAGATGTTTGCCATAATCAAGGAATTCACCAACCTCAACGCCTCAACCAACTTCATCAATCTGCAATAACCTTTCAAATTACTTCAGCAACAAAATCGAGGAGATCTACAATAACTTCAAAAAGCAACTGACCCCTGAGAACTTTATCAGCAAACTGTACACCTACCACTCCGACAGACACCTAACCAACTGGAAAACACTCATGAAAATAACACTACCTCAACCGTAAAGACCATTTACTTTGGTCCCCCACAGACACATGCCCACACCATATGTACAACTTTGACCCGTGATCAGCAAATTCTTCACCCACTTCATCCACCCCATTCTTAATCAACCCCTCCTTCGAGTCTGCAACTTTCCAAGAGGAGTGAAAGTGTGTTGGACTCACTGCTTCTCCATCATCTCCTACATCAATGACATCCAGCTCATCCTCTCTATGTCAGAAAAGTCCCCCACAATCAGATCCAACTTCCCCGAATGTATAATCCACTTATCAGAATGGATGAAAACTAACTGTCTGAAACTCAACATGGATAAGACGTAAATTCTGATCTTTGGGAACAAGAACTCCTCCAGAGACTCTATCTGGTGGCCATTAGAGCTCGGTCCAACTCCCATCATCTGCCAACCACGCACACAACCTTGGGATTACATTAGATGATAAACTCAACATGGCTGCACAGGTGAGCACAGTTAGCTCCTCCTGCTTCCACATGTTATGTATCTTAAAATAAAATCTTCAGCAGGATTCCCAAGAGCACCAGACGTACAGTCACTGAAGCACTAATTGCCAGCAGACTTAACTATGGCAATGCACTCTGTCAGAATCCGCAATCTCCTCCTCCACTGTCTTCAGACCATCAGAACGCCTCTGTTAGACTCGTCCTAGATTTCTGTTGGCACACCCACATTATATCTCACCTCTGAGATTTCCACTGGCTGCCGATTCAAACGCCTCACACACAGATACGCGGCACTGCACAACATTAGACCAGCATACCTCAACTGCCACCTCCAATTCTACCAGTGTACCAGACACCTATGCTCTGCCTCTCTCTCTCTTGCACACACCCCACATCTGCAAAAGCAGAACAGGAGGATTATCTTTCACTCAAAAACTTGGAACGTCCTCCCTCTACACTAAAGGGCCTTCTCCTCGCTTCTAGAATCAAGCAAGAAATAAAGACCCGACTCTTCAACTAAGATGAAGCAGACAATATTAACAACTGCTTTAGTGTATGGATTCCCCTCGGGTGATAAGCTGTGCTTTACAAAGCCTGATAACATGACATTACATAACAGTCTCTCAAGACTAGGCAGTCACTTTTGCTCATGCTCAAAGAGTTAGACTCTTGAAAAAATCCATTCTCACTTACTTAACTGAATCTTTATTTGATTCTGCCTTGCAGAGGCTTTAATTACTGACACCTATTGTGACTTCTCCCTCAAATTTCCTGGTTTCCCTTTAGCTTAACATGTTAAGGAATTTCCCTTCAGGGGAACATGCAACTTGCTTTGAATTGCTACTGACAACGTTAACTAGTTTGTCTTTATGTTTCTTATTTGGAATCACTCAGAATCATACTGACCAACACATTGATGAGCTGATCATTGATTTATGACTAATTTGAACAATTTGAGTTTGGAACTTTACTAATCTGTTCATAAACCTTCATGGTTTACAACTCTACTACTTTCATTCCGTGGAGCCTTATGTACTTCACTACCATTGATATATTGTTGATTTGTTAATGTTAAAGCTCAGCCTGGGACTAAAGGTCCATCCACTCGAGTGTGGCTTGTACTTTGCACCAATGATCTTTATGATGCAAATACCATCCCGCTGCACCTACTACCGTCCAGCACAAGCCATCATCAAGAATGTCTATGGATTTTATTGTTCAACTGTCCATGTTACAGAGCGTAACACATTTCAGTAGTGGTTGACTATTTCACCAAAATGGAACATTTTACACCCCTCAAACTGTTAAAAACTACTATTGAACTGGCTCACAATTTCTTCAATTTAAGTTCCACGGTTTCCCAGACATTATTATTTCAGATTGAGTGGTACAATTCATTGCACATTTCTGGAAAGAACTGAAAAAAGTCACAGTAATCAAATATTTTCCACTTACACTCTATTAAACACAGAGAGATCGATAGACCTCGATCTGAACCATGCACTAGAACAATGCCTTTGCTGCTTCTTAATGGAACGCCCAAGTGAATGGAGTCATTGGATCTCCCTTGCAGTCTGCACACAGCAACGCCTTACACTGTTTAATGGAATCTCTCTTTTCTATTGCTCAGTTGCTCTTCTAGTGTAAATCCTCAAACTTTTCATGGCCCTCTCTCTCCTGGATATGTTCCCGCCACAATACTAAGAGTATTAGGTGGGACAGAAGGGTTAGCTATCATTGAAATGCTTACACTTGGCTGGATTGCACCTTAAGTTTGCTCTTTGATTTGTGTTCCCCTTGCTCTATTCTCAAGCTGGTAGGACAATCTGCCATTCAATTAGACTGGCCAAAATCTGGACATTGCATTCTTCATTTTAGAGTGAGGCCATGGATTACACTGGAAAGTGGAGCACTTCCTTCTCTGATGTTCGTAGATGCTTCACAATAGTATGAGGTGGGTTGCTGCATTTATTGTGGCCAACTCCAAAACGTAGGGCCTGGTGTAGAGTTGGTGGACCGGTTACTCCATCACAATGGTGATGGATATCCCGTCTGCTGAAACACAAATCCCATAGCATATAAGCCAAAGGGATATATGTCACCATTGTGACAGAGTAAACCCTCTGCCAAACTCTAAATCAGGTCCTTAATCTCTTGCGAGGGTTATGATGCCGTGGAAAGATTCTCTTTTTCCTGATCCTGGGAGCCAGACACCTTTGTGTATCTCCCCAACTGTTTTTTCCATTCAACAATAGTACCCAAAAATGCCAGATCCCAGTACAAAACTCCAGGGAGGTATATTTTGGGGAGAGGAGCACCCTTCAGATTATTGAAAAAGATCTTGCTACTGAGGGTCCAATACTTGGGCATGCAGTCTTCAAGCCATCCATCATTCAACTTCAGAAAAGGTCAAGATTAACATATATGGAGAACTGGAGATTAGCTTGATGGACGCTTACAATTTGCTGGTGGGATAACTGGGAGACAGTGACTATATAAACTCAATGCAGCCACTAGACTAGACTAGACTAACTAGATGTAGCAAAATACTGGTGCTTCACCAGGTAAAGTGTCTGGATTTGTTTTATGTTATTAAAATATATGTTTACATCACACCTCAGAATTTTAAAAACGTACTTCATTTTTGCTTCCTTAAGTGCTGAACGTGTACAGGTCATTTGCAGGTCTTCACATTTTGGTGTGTAACAACAAATGACATCTTACCCCCTTTCCTTTCACACACTCTGTGCCCCATCAAGATTGTCACCTAATTCACTTCACGTTTCCTTCTTGGACTGTAAAGAGACAGGAGTTTGTTAACACGAATCTCCATGTTAAAAACTGAGCAGCAATTTGTCAGAAGACATAGCCTGACACTTAATTTCTCTCTTTGAAATGCAACAAATGCGATAAATACATACGTTAAAGGCATCTTTATTTACTGCTTGAACTTTCACGACCCACCAAGAATCAGCTTACAATCCACCAGTAAGTCATGACCCACAGTTTGGGAAACACTGATTTAGATTATATTGGAGCACCCCAACCAGGACATGTTCGGTGCAGACCAGCATTGTAGTATAGAAATTACATTTCTTATCAGTCTTTCACAATGTATAGGAATGGTCTTTTGCATTAAACTTTCAATATCAAAATCTAAGTGTTTGATTTCAGTAATTATTAATTGGGTCCAATCTAATTTCCACAACTCTGTGGTAGTGATGGCCACTGGATATGTAGTAATTTGTTAAAACTCTGCAGTGATTAGGCTGAGGTTTTGACCTTTGGAGTTGGCCCATCTGTATGGAAATTGAGGTAGTGGCCCTCAGAGTTAGCTTTTCTACCATCACCTTCGGCTCCTGCTGTAATCCGAGAGTCATTGTTAACTTTCAATCAAGGAGTATTGGTCACTTCTATGCATTTTCTTTTTCTTTTTATTTCCAAAATTCTGCCTTTCTTAAGTCATAACTGCAGGTAATGCACAGTATGAGCGCTTATCCTCTCATGCATGAATTATTGTAACTCATTAAATCTAGGTCACAAGGCTTATTCTATGCAGCATCTGTAACGGGCTCAAAACGCACCAGGTCTCCTTGGCGTATTTGCTTGTTCTTCTATTTCCCACCATGCGAACACTTTCAATTGTTTTCCTAAAGCCAAGCACATCTTATTTGAAGTCCTCTGTATCAACACCTTTTTGCTAACCAATTAGGACGATACCTTCAGCAGCGCCCCCACCTAGTAGACCGCTTAGATCACTGTGTTTCAGTTCGTCCAACCTACTTCAACAAGTGCCTTGGCTGTCATACATTTGTCTACATCTGTCTTTCTGGGTTTCTAACCATAATCTCTTATGCTCACCTTAGCTATCCTTTCATCAAGATTAACCTTTTTGGGTAACAGCGAGCTTTAGGCATATTTTAAATTGACATAACATCTTCACGTTTTTTCTGTTATGCTGAGACTATTGCATATCAATCTAGAATTTGTTATTGTATACCTGTCTTTGATAAATCTGTCTTGGTCACATTTGATAAAGTTGGAGAAGTATTTTCTTAAGTGCAGAGACAGAATCATTTCAAATAGACAGGTTTCCTAATTTACTCTTTGAAATCAAGAGTTCCATTCTGTAGTCTATTTCTAACATTGTAACTAAGCTAATAAACGAAACAAGAATACAGGTTGCATCGTTGTGATGTGGACTGCTTCAGCACCATGATGTGGTGGCTTTCAGAGTTATGTTATTTGCCATCACCTTCAGCTTCTCTCTGTAATCTGAGAAAAGTCTGTTTATATCTTAGCTTTGGGCTCAGAGTGACTTTCGAGGTGGCAAATCACCCCTACTTCAGAGTCTACAAGCGGCAAGAGCTAATTTTACCTGGTGTTAAATGCCCAGGTTTTCTTGGGCTGATAAGGGAGAACAGGGCAAGATGGAACTCCGGGGTGCTTCTGAGATAGTACCTATGAACTGGGGCCCATCAATTGGCCCAAAATGCTGACCCATTCCTAGGGCAGAGTTCCACAAACCCATAGGGAACACCTATGCTACTCCCATGCTCCTTTGTTCGAACTCAAGGAGGCTGTCTGTATGTCTGAGAACATACCCCGGACATCACTTCTATCCTGTAAGACAGGTTTTCAGCTTCTCTGGAAAACAATAGTCCAATGAAGATTGCCTCAGAACTCCTGGAGATTCCATGCAGGTATGTTGTGCTGCCACTAGACTTAGAGATCAGCTACCAACTCAAGGCTTCCCTTTGGAATGCCATATGTCCTGAGAGGCCCTCCCAGACATCTCTGGTACGACAGGTCCTTTAAAGACCCCAGTTAGATCTCCAGAAAACATAACAAAGTTATTGTCTTGGACCTAGACCCCAGCCACTGTTACGAGGACTCTCTCAGCATTCAAGGTAGAGTTCCAAAAGCATACTGGGTTCTCCCAGGCTTCCTAAGGGAGCGCTATTGATAGAGGCTCCCCTGTCTAAGGTGCAGTCCCCACTTGGACTCTACTCAGTGACACAGGGCTAGGCAAGTCTTGGAGTTTAACTGGCACCCTTAGAAGCTGGGACAATCAAAATGACAGAATACTCACACGACAGGAGAGTAAGGAACAGAGCAAGGAACACAAAAACGAACTGGGCTCAGGGAAAAGCAGGATTGGAATCAAGGTCAGGAGCAGGTCTGGATACAGGTCAGCTCCAGAACTGGAGCACTAATAGTTAAGGCAAGTAGATCACAGACACAGGAACAGTACAGGCAAGACTAGGAACAGTGACAACTACAGAAGGTTTGAGGCTGAAAGATGAGGTGGTTCAGGGGAAAGTGGACTGAAGATAGCGCAGTGTGAGAGGTGGAGAGGTGGAGGGGTGGAGGAGCACTGGAGAAGAAAAGTGGTGTCTGGGTGAGGGAGGGAATGGAATAAAATGTGGAGGAGAGAGTGACGTATGGAGGGGAGATCGGGAGTAAGGTGTGAAAGTCAGGTATGGATGGGAATGAGATAGAGGTGAAGGGGAGAGAGACGTGAAGAACAGATGAGGTATGGAGAGGGGAGTGGGTGATGGATGGAGGGGAGATTAAAATCTCATGTAAAGGAGGAGTGAGGGTCAGGTGTTGGAATGACAGTGAGGTGACATGGGGTAGAGAGTGAGGGCCTGATTTAGTATTCGGCGGACGGGTTACTTCTTCATAGCGGTGACTGATATCCCATCCGCTGAAATCTAAATCCTATTATCTTCAATGGGATTTATAGTTTGGCGGATGGGATATTCGTCACCGTTGTAACCGAGTAACTCGTCCGCCAAATATTAAATCAGGTTGTAAGTTTTTATATGGATATGATGGTGGTACAGGTGTAGAGTGAAGTGAGTAGAAGGTTGGAGTGAGTAGAGAATGATTCACAGGTTGTTTCAAGTATTAGGGATACAGGTAAGAATTGGCTAAAATTGTTTAGGGTCTAATACAATTTTTTTTTTTTCTTACAGCAATTCCTGTAGAACTGGGTAAGGTAATTAATTATAATATGTTTGTATTTAACTCTTTTCCATTGTTTTATTTGATTTCACAAACTAATTTTCTTGTCTTGCTTTCAGAGTGGAGATACATGAAAACCTATGCAAGTGAGTAGAACCAATTCAGCTTGATAGTACTAAACCCTGCACCCTCTTTGTAGGCTTCATGGAAGTGGTTAAGACAATGAACTTGGGTCATACTGAGCCACTTGTGGGATTATGATCACTGTGGCCATGCTGACCCACGGGCTGTGATACCCTGGGGTTAAACTGAAACACAGGCAGAAGCTAGGACGCCCTAGGGTCCTACGGAGCAGGCAGAGTCTACAGAGCCTTTACATAGACTATCTCTATAACAGTATAGGGTCATTCTGAGACATGGGAGAGGTTAGGATAATGAGAGGTCAAATGTTATAAGTAGGTAATAAGACAACAATGGGTTATAGCAAGTCAAGGGATGGGCTATACTAAAAGCCATAGCAAACTAAGGGAAGCCGTTTGATACCCTGGAGTTATACTGAATCGTAGCATAGGCATGAGAACGTGGGGTTAGACTAAGACATGGGAGGGGCTCAGATAAACTGGGGTTGTTGCGCAGTGACTTTACTCACCTGTGGTTACAAAGCGTCATGCTTCAAGGTATGGATTTTGCTTTTCAGTATTACATAGTTTATAGAAAAATGTAAGATGTGAATTATAGTCCTCGAGTCGATATACATAATTTAAAGGGCACTGGCAACAATTTCATATCATGTATTGAATTTTAACATTGTTGTCTATCCCTATCTCTTTGAACAAAGATAGCAGTCTTCCCATGCTTTTCATGGTTCTAAAGGTTCGGTGTCAAGTGGCACAATATGTTACTGGTTTTGTGATTGTTTCCACACGCACGTTTGGCATCAATCTGATGACTACAAAGCATAAAATGACTTCTGGTCTTGTTTGAGAGGAGCCCATTTACATAGCAGGAAGTAACTATCCTTCCACATTCAACTTAATTTGGCAAATGAATGATCAGGGCTATTTGTCTAGAGGGTTTCTTCAAAAAGATTTTTCAGGGTATTACCTGCTTCAGCCATGTTTGATTAAATGTCTGACAATTTCAGGTACTCAGAGAGGCAAGCCTTTCAGTCTGGGATATCTGGTTCTTACTGGAAGCCAATGCTACTGATATGATCTTAAAACCTGATTCTTGACCACCACCATTTCCCCATTTGATACTTCAGTGATCGGACAAACTGTCCAGTGTTCTATTGCATGGCCACAATCTATCCAATGCATTACTGTATTATTCTGCCTATAATATCTGATTCTGAATTTTCATTCTCAGTCTAGTACTGGAAGTCCAAAACGGGTTTCAATTTAGTATTCACAAGTTAATCTGCATATTTCACACTTGGATCTGTTGGCTGGTTTTGTACTGCATATTTTATCACAACTCCCACAGGTTTTCATATTGCATGAGCAATCTTGTGCCTCTTAGACTGAATCTTGATGCTTATATGTTTCATGATGTGACCACCTATAAATGGCTTGGAGGTTTCCCAAAGTGTAGTGAGTTATGCAAAGTCTATGATGTAGATTTAATTTCAACACAAAGAAATTCTCTCTGTATATGTCAGGGGTCTAGATGGGTGAGCTTGGGACAAGACTGGAACAGAGAGTGTGTGAGCTCTTTGTAGGAAAAATGGATTTCCAGCACTGGGTTAAAACATATACAAGTAAGTACCTGAAGGCTTGGGAGGAAGGTAGCACAGAGGCTGATGACTGGAGTATGCAGGGACAGGCTTTGATCGGGAAATGGAAAGTCTGTAAAGAGAAACTATTAAAAAAACCAAGTTCTACAACAAGGGGAACAAGGGATACAACCAGGGGCGGTGCCTTCATTAGGGCGTTGCCCTACTGATTATTTTGGCCCCTGGCCCCAAAATAACTGCCAATAAATGCATTAAGTAAAACAATGTTTTATATATTTAAAGTGCAGCAGCTGTGAGTGTCTCTGTGATTGAGCGAGGAGCACTCCTGAGACAGCCAGGCGGGCCTGAGGGGGTGGGGCTTACAATAGCAGCAATGTTGCCAGGCAGAGTCAGATTCCCAGAGCAGCGTGCACCTAAGTGCACATGTCAGGTTGGACGGCAGCCTTTCTCCAGCCAACCAGACATGCGCACTAGGTCTACAATGCAGCCCACATTAGTGAGCCGGGGGTGACTCAAAGATGCAGCCCCTGGTCTCAATATGAGTAGTGAGGTACCCTGCCCAGTGTCCTGGCGTTGCAGCAACAGCAGGAGCAGCTCCAAGATTGGCTGCTTAGACTGATAGGTGGCAATGGTGCCGGGGGCCACGATTCAGGATTATACTGGTGCAATGTTGAACGTGCACAGTGGTGCACATGACAAGAGGCAGCACGGGGAGGGGGAGGAGGCTGTCTCTCTCCCTGATGTCCAGTCCTTTTTTTGTCATTTTCGTGGTGTAGCATGAGGTGACAGACCACAGCAGGCATTGGTTGATTCAGAAAACAGAATGGAGTTTCCTTCCACAATCCACACAGGTAAGTAAGTGTATTAAAAAATTAGTTGGTGTAATTGTCGTAGTTGGACTCTTGCTCTAGGCAAGACTGCTGGTTTAGGGATGACAGCACTTTTGTTTGTGAGTGACTAGGTCAATCCTACAACAAGTCGCCACTGTCGGCTCAACCCTCCCGGCTCACAAGCAGCACCTCACCAAAATAGTAAAAGGTGATTTGTGGCAGCCCTCACGCATGGACTCAAGAGTACGACATCTCAGGGAGGTCGTGGTTAAACGGAAATTACCCTTTCCTCACAAGAGCAACGAGTCTCATTCACACACAGGCAATGAAAGAGATGCAGTGAAGTTTTCAATACGTTTTATTAAAAAGACTGCAATCTACTGTGAAATGCATGAGCTGCAACGATTAGGATAATTAACAGTGCAAGACACAGATTTGTGAAAATGAGTCATGAGTACAAAGACCCCCACCATCTTGCAATAACATAAGATGTACCATATGTGTGAAATATGCCCTAACACCCTAGCATGATGAACCTGATCTCTAGCCTAGGGAGAGAGCTGGGTGTGGTACACATAATCTGACAATACCATGCCCATGGAAAGAGCCCCCCAACCTTTGTTACCTTGGAATGAGGTCTCTAGATCAAACTCTGTGATGACATGAAGGCTGAGTCTGCTTCAAAACGACATGTGGCATAGACCGCATCGATGGCATCTGGTAGGAACCCCTCTGATTAGCCTATCTGCATGAGATGTACATATACAGATCTTGTGTTCCCAAACAATAGATCAGACAGCATGCTTGGGACAGCAATTAGAAAACAATCCCCTCAAAAAGTACAGTATGTCGCAAAGTGGGAAAGTACAGACTGTGGAACTTACTCTGTCAGCTTCACATTGGGGCTTTCACGGAAAAGTACCAATAACGCAGATTCAGAACATCTCTCGTAACTCAAAACATGGCAGCCGTCTTAGAAGAAATAAAAATAAGGGGCAGATTTATGGAAAGTACTGCTACACTGAGTGCAGTGCCATTTCCCTGCGCCTCTTAGCACCCCCTACCACCACCATGTGTGCGCCATATTTAAAATGTGGCGCACAATGGTGTAGGATAGGGGGCAATAGCGTCATTTCTCATGACACTCTTGATGTACTCTGCAGGAATAGCACCTCCTGCAGAGGGCACAGGGTCCCATTCTAAAGAATGGAAGTCCCCTTTTAACGCCTGCTCTTTAGCAGGTGTTAAAAGTGCCGTAAAAAATGGCACAAGGAAATCTCATAGATTTCCTTACTCCATTTTTCCGGCTCCCCTAACGGGGTAAAGCCCCCTTTGCATTCATTATGCCTGGCGCAAGCATAATGTATCGCAAAGGGTTTCAGAGTGGCGTAATGGCCCAGAGCGAGGGGGGTCATTAAGGGAAGTAATGAAATCTGAGCGCCCTCTTCAAAGGGGCCCAGGTGCTGACATCCACCTCTGAGCTGACAATGGGTGACTGACAAGATGCACATTTAGGCCTCTTAAGTCAGAAGTGTGTGCCATTATCATTTTTTTTTTTACAAGGGCCCACTGTATCGGATAGTCAGTGTGTCTGTCTGGTGCTATCTGAATGAAAGACTACCAGTCACGGCTCTCTGCGCGGTAAAGGGGTGGGGTGGCGTGGCGTGCGGCTGGTGGAGGGTCATGTGGAAGGGGGGGACAAAAACATTTAATTACAAAAAAAAAAAAAAAAAAATTACCTGCTCTGGCCGCCATACTGCTCCTCTTTCCTGGTCACTGCAGGCAGACACAGGCCCTCAGCCTGCCCTGTGGCCAATCCTGAAGCTGCTCAGAGCAGCGTTCGGATTGTCTGGGGTGTCTAACAAGGGCGCTATCTGGCAGACTGGGAGCCTGTGCTTGCTCTCTGCAGCCCAGCAACACAGTGCACAGGTTACTGCAGGCAAGCACAGGCGTCCAGCATGCCCTGTAGTCAAGCCTAACGCTGCTCAGAGCAGCATTAGGACTGGCCGGAGCACCCAGCCAGGGCACTTCCAGACAGACTGGGAGTCTGTGCCTGCTCTCTCCAGCCCGGTAACACAGTGCCAGGTTGGAGAGAGCACAGTGCGCATGTGTGTTTGGCCGAACCAAGACTGTCAGTCAAATTTGCGCATGTGTGTTTGGCCGGCCTGAGACAGCCGGCCAAACACACATGCTCACTGATGGGAGTGCACAGTGCACTCCCCATCATCCCCCATGGCTCTGCCCCTTAAACAATGAAACAATAATAAACACAGTTTCTATCTTTTATTTGTTAAAGGATTGCAGCTGCTGCTGCTCATGGGGGACAACGTGACGCTCCTCTGCCACAGCGGAGGAGCCACCGCTGATGACTACAGTCTTCAATATGTGCGTTTATAGGTGATAAAATTAAATTTAATTTGTGTTTGAAGTTACTATCCCTGGTTTAGCCTTCTCCCACGTGAATGGTGAATAAAAAGCAGTAATCATACAAAAAGTGTATTTCTAGAGCACTATCTTGGTCCCAATTTAGCCTCCTATTACTGTTGCTTGCCACATATCAGATGTTTAGTATTACCAGGCTCAACGATTGGCATTTTATCCACCTGATAAGGATGAAAGGATGACATTGCTTTTATATTTCTGGATGATTTCAAATATTCAACTCTCCCGGGCACATGGGACACAGTGCCACGAGCGGCCCTCTAGGGCACCAATAGTAGTGTCCAGGGTTGTGTACCCCGAGGCGTGTATGTTACAAGTTAATTTGGAACACCACAGCCTGTCGTGTGATTGGACAGGGCAGTTTCTGCCTCAAGAACACAGTTGTGCACAGCCGCAGTGTGGCATGCTTAACTTAAAAACAGTTGCACCTAAGAGAGAAGATATGCTATGTGACAAGATAGTGTATGTATGAGACTTCAGTACAGAAGGTCCCCTGCACAATATCATCACGCCCACTCCCTGCACTCATGTTACAATGGCGATGCACCCCTCTGTGAGGGCCACTGCTACAGAGAGTTGTGAGCAGGCCCAGTTCTAGAGGGTGGGCCAGGCCCACCCCAGGATGATCCTAGCCCACCCAAGTCCATTCAGAAGTGGAAAAGCGGGCCCACGTACCTTGGCGAAACTTCCTGCTGATGCACAACTCTAGTGTCACTGGACAAGTCAGAGAGTCAGGCCTGTCTATTGCTACGTGCGCATGACAATGGATCGGCCGAGGAGGCACAGCATTTGGTGCACCTACTGCCATTACATTCCTCAGGTGACCAGGAGTGGGGTGGGGTGAACAGCTGCTTCTTTTGAGTAGCATGCTTAACAAGCCTTAGGCAGGTGACGTCGGCTTAAGTCCCCTGCAACAGATAAAATATTTAAAAAAACAATAAGACATTAAATAACTTTACATTTAAAGAACTAAATGAATACAATTAAAAAATGAATTCACCCTCTATCTCGTGGCAAAAGAAGAGGTCAGAACAGAGACAAGGTAAGGACAGAGTGAGAGACAATAGGAAATGAGACAGAGTTGGCAGTACAGACAAACTGAGAGGAAAGAGA
Organism: Pleurodeles waltl; assembly: GCF_031143425.1. Lineage (NCBI taxonomy): Eukaryota > Metazoa > Chordata > Amphibia > Caudata > Salamandridae > Pleurodeles > Pleurodeles waltl. Next base: position 55,982,843 of record NC_090445.1, on the reverse strand, counting down.
AATAACTGAACAAGAGGAAAAGAGGCTAGAGGAGGGAAATAATTCTTGATAAGCACACAGAGTGAAAGAGGGAGAAAGGAGAGAGGGAAACGGCCAGATGAAGTGAGGAAAGCTTAATTGGAGAGAAGGGTAGAACAAGAGAATGGTACAGAGAGACATAGATAGGAAGCACAAGTGGAGAGAAGGGCGATGGCAAAGGGACAAGAAGATCAGCAAAGGATGGATGCAGAAGAGGATGTTGGAAGTGTCCTGTTCAGTAAAAGTAATTGTATTTATCTATCGCTTACTCACCCTAATGAGGTATTGAAGTGCTTTACGGCTAGAAGTTCAGTCCTCCGGAACCCAATGTTAGTGGTTAATGTTAGTTTACAGGTATTGGGTTTTAAGGAGGAGATGTTGTGGTTCATGAAATGAAGTATCATACAGTTTTGGAATTACAATATGAAGGATTAAGGTAGCCATGAGATTGAGAGGAGGCTATAAGCAAAAACAGAGTGCATGCAGGGGATGAAAGGAAAGAAGAGGGTGAATGAAGAAAGAAATGAGAGGAATTAACTGGAAGACAATGATGTATCAAGGTCATACACACACTACAACTCACACACTGCTTACTTCTGAGGTTCCAACAGTCTACAGCTTGATTTAGAGGATGGTGATACCTAGAGGAATTGCCAAACTCGGACGAAGATCCAAAAAAGGGACAGTATGGTACTATACCTTCAAAAAAGGGATAACATGGTAAAAGAAATGTCACCTATGGATTCTTTACTGTTTCTAACACCTCCTCCAGAAATAGGTGGATTTTCCTTTACCACTCACCTCTACATGAGACTTTTGCACTGTTCTCTACTAAAGGTAGAATATGTCCCCTCCTCTTCCCTGAATAACCATTGGAAGCATCCAGAACTCAAGGCACTCACAAGGACACAAATATATTTAACATCTACAGAGAAAGGTTTTCTGCAAATGTCAAGGTTTGATAAAGCGGGTAGTTACTGACAACAACAATTTACTAAATGGGACACAACAAAATGTAACAGGTGTAGAACACAATTTCAAGGGCTAGAGAGAAATGAGGGTGGCTGAATTGAGAAAACACAGCTGAAGAAAGGGAGAATTGTCAAAACAGGAAAAAGAACTGCAGTAAAACTCATGCTTTCACAGAGACAACAGAAATTGATTGGGAGTAAGGATATGGGAGGTAGAAAAAGAACAAAGGATAGAGCGTACATGGGAGACATGGGTGGGAGGGAGTAGGGGAGTTTATAGACTGTCAGAGGGAGGGAATTCATGCAAGGATGAAGGAAAAGGGGAAAATTAGAGCAGCTAAGGGGCATATTTATCCTATGTTTGCGCCAAACTTAACTCCATATTTATATTTTGACGCTAGACATGTCTAGCGTCAAAATATTGGAGTTAGCACCATTTTCTGGATGCATGCACCTACCTTGCGTCATTGAGATACAAGGTAGGCTTTCCCATTCAAAAAATGTTGCTGACCCCATATTTATCCCTCCGTGCTAAAATGACGCACGGGTGGAAGGAGGGGCTCAACAATGGTGCAAAGCCTGCTTTGCACCATTATTTAACGCCTGGGTCAGACCAGGTGTTAGGGGACCTGTGGACCCATTTCCATGGTTAAACACCATGCAATGGGTCCACAGGTGCCCACCCCAAGCCCCAGGAACACCCCCTCCCACACCAGAGGGACACCAGAGGGTGGGGGACCCCATCCTAGGTAAGTATAGGTAAATATTTAAAAAAAACTAAAATCAAGTGCCATTAGGGGCCCTGACATAGGCCCCCCTGCATGGCACTGGGTGCAATGGCCAAGGGACCTTGGTCCCCTGTGCTGGATATTGGATGGTGGGCATGACTTCTGTCTTTTCTAAGACAGGAGTCATGTGGTATGGATGGTTTTTGCTTCAGGAAATGATACTAGGCTGGTTAGGGGCATTTTCTTTTGCCTCTAACCAGCCTAGTGCTATTTTTTGAGGCAAAACCCCTATACCGCCATCCTCACCCGGCTAACGTCCTTTTTTCTGATGCTGGCGCACTCTGAGCACCAGCTTCCTTAAATTTGGCACCCGGCTGGCACTCTGGAATGAAGAAAGCCGGCGCTATACTTTTTGACGCAAAACTGCGTTTGCATCAAAAAGTATGAATATGGGCCTTAGTACCTGTATATAGTGATAGGACAGAACCACTATGCAAAGAATTTCCCCATTTTTAGAAAAGGGAAAATGAGTGTACAATTAGGATATAGATATTGGTTGGGGTTTGTTTTATGTTCTTCCTGCAGTGAGGCTATTCCTAACTTGCAGTATTATATGAAAAGGGCATGGATGGAAAAGTCAACAAAGGAAGGGACAGTTTTATGGAAAGTGGCGCTGCAGTGAGTGCAGCGCCACTTTCCCTGCACCCCCTTAGCACCCCTCTACCGCCACCATATGTGTTAAAATACGGCGCACCATGGGGCAGGGTAGGGGGCAATAGTGTCATTTTTTATGACGCTGTTGATGTACTCTGCAGGAGTAGCACCAAAATGTTGGAGCTACTACAGACCACATAGGGGCCCATTCTAAAGAATGGAAGCCCCCTTTTAACGCCTGCTCTTGAGCTGGCATTAAAAGTGCTGTAATAAATGGCGCAAGAAAATCTCATAGATTTCCTTGCACCATTTTTCCGGCTATCCTAACTGGGGAATGCCCTCTTTGCATACATTATGCCTGGCACAGGCATAATGTAGCTCAAAGGGTTACAGAGTGGCGCAATGCATGCATTGCGCCCTCTGTAAATACGGCACAAGGATTTTGGCCTTGTTGGGCCACATTAATGTCATAATAAATTACATTAATGTGGCGCTAGGGGATTATAAATATGCCCCAAATGTTTCACTCTACCATTGGGTGAAAGAAAGAACATTTCATGCACCATGACGTGAGTTCACACCACCTTCATATGCATATGGATGGTTACATCTGATAGAATGGTGCTTTGTGTGTGAACCTATGAGTAACCGGCTGGACACCATTTTGATTCCCTTCAGGGTCATCTCAGGTTTTCATTCTTATGAAGCTGATAAAATGGGTGTCTCTTTGTTGACTAATAGGATCATGTGTGAATAAATATGAGGTAGCAGATTCCACATAAAACAAGTGAATATATATATATATATATATTTCATGTAATGTTAAAATGTCAACTGCTGCAGGCAACAACCCAAGAAAGGACATCTAAACAGTACTGTAACACATCAGTTGAGGTGTTTTTAAAAAGTAAATACATTATAGCACTACACAAATATCTTAGTTATTACTAAATTATACAGGAATTCATAATGCATAGTAGTAATGATCATTCAGAATTAGATTAACATTTTGCATAGCACTATTATGTTTTTTTTCCACAAGCACCTTACCTGATGTATTGCAGTGCCTGCAAGATACGTGTTTTATAGTTCTTGGTGCACATCTGTTGTACCCTTAACTCCTGTTGAAGTCTTTATATTAAATGAGTGGCTAAGCAGAGCTCTGTTGTGCACAGTATAGTGTTGTCTAGTCTGAGCGTGTTTGTTTAAGACAGGGCACTGCAGTATTGTTTTCTTGAATGAATAAAGCTTCTTTTATCACTTGGTATGTTACGTATAATTTCCACATTAGCAAACCAAGGGCCTGATTTATGAAAAGTTAGCGCCTCCTTTGCGTCATGCTACCAAAAATCCAGACATTTCAATGCTAGCAGCTCCAGCTTGTTGTTACTTCTTTCATTAAGGGGAGATGTGAATGCTGGAAGTGTCACCACTACAGGAAAGGCTGTTAGAGACTAGAATGGCCAAAACAGCAATATTAGCAACACAAAAGGATGATGGCCGAAGTGCTGAACAATGCAAACACTCACCCCCTGTTACAGATCTAGATTTAATCCATCATTCTTTTGCTCACCATGCCACCCGAGTTTGGACCCAATCATATGTAAATCAATCTTGACCCTGTTCCTCATGGAAACAGTTAAGCCCGGACAGGTCCTCCCTGGACGGGCAACAAGCATCCTGTGAATGGTTTCAGGATATTACCCTTCATCAGCCGGGCTAGTTTGAATCCAGTGGCACAGTGAGCACATGATCCACATCTGGGCATACCCTTCCCACTTAGGGCAACTTTAGCAACAGAAAAGAATGATGGACAGAGTGCTGTACAATGCAAACACTCACCCCCAGGGTTTAATCCTTTTGTTCACCATGCCACCACAATCTGGACCCAGCCATATGCAAATCAGTTTTGACCCTGTTCTTCATGGGAACAGGCCAGTCCGAACTGCCAGGCCAGGTCCTCCCTGTATCAGAAACAAGCATCCTGGGATTGGTTTCAAGATATCACCCTTCATCAGCCAGGCTAGCTTGATTCCAGTGACACAGTGAGCACAGAACCCACAGCTGGGCATACCCTTCCCACTTTAGCAGCACAAAAGGATGATGGACAGAGTGCTGAACAATGCAAACACTCACCTCAGGGTTTAACCCATCGTTCTTTTGCTCATTAAGCCACCCCAGTTAGGACCCAGCCATATGTAAATCAGTCTTGACCCTGTTCCTCATGGGAACAGTCCAGCCCAAACTTCTAGGCCAGGTCCTCCCTGGATCAGAAACAAGCATCCTGGGATCGGTTTCAGGGTATCACACTTCATCAGCCAGGCTGGCTTAAATCCAGTGGCACAGTGAGCATGGGACCCACGTCTAGGCATAACCTTCCCGCTTAGGGGAACTTTAACAATACAAAAGGATGATGGGCAAAGTGCTGAACAATGCAAACACTCACCCCTAGTCACAGATCTGGGTTTAATCCATTGTTCTTTTGCTCACCATGCCACCCCAGTTTGGACCCAGCCATATGCAAATCAGTCTTGACCCTGTTCCTCATGGAACAGCCGAGCCCGAACTGCCAGGTCAGAAAACACAGATGGGAGAAAGATACTGGCCCAGTAGATAATGGGTTTTGAGCATCACCGCCAACCTGAGTTACGTCCTGTATTGTGTGCGCTGGTTACTACAACTGGTATTTTCAGTGGACGTGCACGTTTCTCAAAACCATAACACAGTTTTTAACTGTATTTTTTAGTCAGTGTGCATGTAAAGGGAGAATAAATAATGCTAAGGTCTGCATTATGGTATTAGGTGCAACGTAGTAACAGGGCTTACCGCACCACTTTGTTTTAAACTTCAATGCTTTGCAAAGTTACCGGTTTTATTAAAAAATATGAAAGATGCACCGGGACGTGTGCCATCAGGAATGTTTATGCTGCTGCACATGACCAGGAGCATGTTGTAGCCTATCTGCATGCTGCGTCCCTCCCCTTCCACAAAGCGGAAACGCATCAGGAACAGCGACGTATATGTACCTCATTGGCTGTTATGGCATTAAAATGTCATAAGTCCACCGATGTCCGTATCTGAAATGTCAGATCTCTGCAGTACTTCGCTGTTTTTTGTCCACTGCCCAGTCATTGTCGTGGCCCACCCATCCTTGTTTATGGCCCTCCCAGGGCAAGAATCCTAAAACTTGGCCTGGTTCTGAGACTCCCAGCCCAGCTTTGGAGTAGGTGCTGGATTTTTGGAAGCACCATCATGATATTGAGTTCTGTTATCATTCCAGGTCAGAATGACAGCAGAACTCAATAATACGATGCTGCTTCCTAAAACCCTGGATTTATTTCAAGCGCGTTCGCTGACACTCGCAAGGGAAACTCTCCTATTTCTAATCCATGAGAGAGTATGGGTGACCATGATGTCAGTTTAGCTGTGTATCATTTAGGAGTATTTTAAATTTGCTCCTGGCGCAGAAGTTGATAAGTGCGAGTCTCTGCACCGGCTTAACATCCTGTGTGTTTCTGGGCAAAACACTTAGGCCCAGATTTGTGAAAAGTGGTGTTGCACCTAGTGCAGGACTAGCATCAAAAATGATGATGCTAATCCTGCAAAGCACCAGGAGGCCCATTGAACACAATGGGAGCCTCTTTTTAACACCTGCATTTAGTAGGCGTTAAAAAAAATGCAGATAAAAATGTTGCAAAGGAATCTCATAGATTCTTTTGTGCCATTTTGAGGGCCCCCCCAAGCGTCGGACCGCCCCCCCCTTGCATACATTATGCCTGGCGCAGGCATAATGTGGCGCAAGTGCTTACAATGTGGCACAATGTAAGCATTGCGCCGCTTTGTAAATATGGTGCAGTGTTTTTGCACTTTCAGTGCCACATTAACGTAAAAAAAATTACGCCAAACCATAAATTTGGGCCTAAATCTCCCCATGAGGTGCCTACCAAAAATTAATGTGTTGTTGTGTGTTGTAACTGGGGCTCCTCTACAGCGCTGCAATACCTATGCGGCGAGTTTGCGCTATATAAAACTGCAAAAATAAAAACAGAAAAATGGGTCCATTTAAATGGGATAGAGGTTTGCAGTTGGCAAACGGACTGTGTGGTGTCTTCCTAAATCCCTTAAGCAATGTGTATTTCACAAGATGAAGCTCTCTGCTCACAGACAGTCATAAGAGACACTGCAACCGGCTGATGAAACTCTGCTCAGTAAACGGATTTTACAATCAAAGCTTCACTGCAGGAGGGATGAGTATTTTTCGGATTATAGTATCATAGCGCCGTGTCCAGCATATTTTCAAAGCACAGCAACACCGCAGGAGTGTGTTATGTAAAATGAACTGTTGCAGAAGGCTGTAAAGCTTTAAAAGCTTGAGTACATACATTCTCAGTCAGTGCATCGTCAAAGAACTGCAGAAGAGCGCCTCGGATGTGGATAATTAATTTAAAACAAACGCTTTCCTCAATATGTAAAGCGCAACTTCATTTATTTTTCCAGACAGACCGAGGGAACGCGTGTTTTTTATTTTCTCGCCTCGTTTACAAATGCTTCAAAGATTCACCGTATGCTGCTAGCTCCCGCCTCGCCTGGGCATTCTTACAAATCCAGGCTGCACAATGCACATCGAAACTTTTTTGAAGTAAAAGGACATGATGTTTTCAAAGAGCCTTTCCGGTCTGACACCTTCTGTCTTGTACAGTAAATTGCACAATGGACTCACTGTGACTGTCCTGCCTGCACATCAAGGCATGGATTTCCTCCCCCAGCAGAGTTTACAGCCCACCCTGACCTCTGTGTGCTGTGTTGGTGTATGGCGTGCAGCCTACATAAAGCGGGGCTTCCAAATGCAAACCACAACATTCAAGCCATTTGTCAGAAGTTAAACACACAGGACCTGGTAATAACAGATTAGCTCGGATGGCACAATTGCCTCGGGCTGTAAGGAAATCCCAGGAGGCCCCACTTACCTTGGATGCGCTGTGCTCTTGTGAACATTCGGCTGATATTGGGACAACAAGTAGAGAAGATTGCAACTTCAGTGGTGCTTCTCTCTGCTTAACCTTTAAATATCATCAGGCCTGAGACTATATGAAAGGCCGCTTTAGAAAAGAGGCCCTGCAGAAATAACTATTTGAATGCTTCTTCCTGAATTCAGGTGGTGGATTGCCTTCCTCCTCAGCTTAACACATTTAGAGAAGTGTAGGTGGTGTAGTATACCACTTGCAGTACGGTGATACAGTCCCCTATCGTAAAGCATATTATCAAAAATCAAGAAGTCCTAGTGTTATATTCTGACCCAAAGTTCTACTTACGAAATTATTGGTATGTAGTTCTGTTAAGGTAATGGCGTTAGACAAATATAGTTATTAATTATTAATGTCATTGGCATCAAAATGTATTAGGCACTGTTAGACCTAGTTCATAATGGTATGATCCGTCCTCCCCTATTGGGAAATTAAAGATGGAAGGATCTGGAGGTGGTTGGGATCTGGAGTGTGTGATAGAATGTTGAGGAGCTGACAGAGAAGGTGATGAGGGAGAAGGAGGAAGGCACAGAGTGAAGAAGAAGCAATAAAGTTTGATTTAATATAAAGAAGATTGGAGTGGACTTTATAATACTGGCGACGAGGAGTGCGTAAGGGGGCACATCCTTCTTCACCCCTTTTCAGGTTGGTGACACTCCACCTGTCCTGTGTCCTTCTATTTAATCAAAACAGTAAAATAGATTACTCTGAAATAAGTAATCTATATATTACAAACAACGCGAAGATTAAGTATCACTTAATTACTTGAGTTGAATCTGCCTTCATCATTAACGAGTAAGACATTAAAGGGAACCCGTAGACATCGAACGTGTCCTGTCATCTGGTTTGGAAATTTAAGGGTAGACCGCTTCGTGATGTGCTATTTGAAGACTTAAGTTGTGAAGCCAAGCGCATGTTTAATTGTATGTAATTGAAGCCTTACCTGTGATCGAAGATATAAAATAGACGGCGGCATTAAGCGCTTGTGAGTGAAGGGTAGAGGCGAAGCAGCGCCGTGAGAGGAAGTTCAATCGTTCAGGGCAATTTGTCAGCAGTCAAGGCGAGCGGAGTGAAAGGCGAAGCAGCGCCGTGTGAGGAATTTCAGGCATTCAAAGGCCGAAGCGAGCGGCATGCGGATTGGCTCCGCGTGTATTCAGATTTCAGTACAAGCGACAAAGCTTCTATTTACATGGAGCTGACTGGAATTCCATTCGAACTCGAGCGCTACGGCGAAGAAAGGTCAAACATAGTTTAACAACACGGGGATTAAACAGAAGCCAATATTCTGTTAATGGTTCCTGAAATTGAATCCTTCAAATGTAATTCCCTAACGAGCAAGTGAATTAAGACGCTAATTCAACATCGCTGACAAGCACAGCATTTGAAGAGGTGCAATTGCCTGTTAAGCAATCACGCTGACAGGCACAGCTTATCTACGAATTTGGACATATCTTTTTTAATAGTTTTCTCATATTGTCAGCAGTAAGTTTGAGTTATAACTTGAACAATGGCAGCAGCGGGAATGTCACAACCAGTTCCATTCTTGAATGAGATGGGTGAACCAAATGTACCTTGGAAAGATTGGTTCAACATTTTTGAGTCTTACTTAATTGCAATTGGGGGGGATAAGTTCAATCCCATTAGGAAACAACATATTTTGCTTCATAATCTAGGAACTCATGGGAGGAAAATATATGAATCCCTCCCTGATCCAATCTTTCCTGAGGGACAAGCCCAGGATGAGTATGTCACTACATACTCGAAACTAGAAAAGCAATTTGGAGATAGAATCAATGTGGTTTTAGAAAGACATACATTTTTTTCCCGTTGCCAAGGTAAGCAGGAGAGTGTAACAAGCTATATTGCGGTATTAAGAGGTTTAAGTACGTTATGTGAGTTTGGAGAGTTAAATGATTCACTAATTAGGGATCAATTAGTTTGTTGTACTAACAACATTAAAATACAAGAGAAGCTTTTGCAGAAGCAACCAGGGTTAGTAGAAGCAATTGAGTTAGCCAAATCAATTGAACACACAGCAATTTGTCTACAGGAAATGAATTCCCCTTCCCTTGAAACGCATATAAATGAAGTGGTGGAGGAAGTAAAAGAGGAGAAAATTCTAAAAATCAAAGGTAATGAGAAACAATCCCAAAGGTATAATGGGAATAAAACAAATTTCACTTGTTATCGTTGTGGCAGTAACAATCACCTTGCCAATTCCACATCCTGCCAGGCTAGATCGGCAATTTGCAGGAAATGCAATAGGAGAGGTCACTTTGCGAGGGTATGTAAAGATAGTTCCAAGTATGGGGACAACAAAAAATCTGAAGAAATACTGCAACTAATTAAAAAAATTATTTTACAGGTGAATAGCGAGAATATAATCAACACCCAATATCCTGTATGTACAATCGCAATTAATAAAGAGAACATAAGAATGTATGCTGATTCATGTTCCCCATTTACCTTAATAGATGCAAACAACTATCACAAAATTCAAAGGAATGGCATAATAGAGTTACAGAATCCAGATATAAGCCCAAAGGGATACAACAGAGATCCAATAATCCTGAAAGGTATGTTTAAAAGTATCATTTCCTTCAAGGATAGGTCCACGGTTGGGAAAGTATATGTGGTAGAGGAAGGTTCCAATCTATTAGGTTGGCAACATCAAAAAGAACTGGGGATAACATTAGATCCCAATAATTCTGAACAAGTTCTGTGCATTGATAATTCTAATTTAGGAGAAGCTTTCATTCGAGAATTCACAGATATTTTTTGTCAGCGGTTAGGATTACTAAAAAACTTTCAAAATAAAATTAAACTCAAGCCCAAAAATAAGCCCACTGTGCATAAAACCAGACCTATTCCACATCTCCTTAAACAATTAGTCAAAGAGGAACTAGAAAAATTAGAGTCACAAGGAATTATTCAACCCATCGAATGCTCCAAATGGTTGGCCCCCATCGTGGTGGCCAAGAAAAATAACAAAAATGAAATTAGAATTTGTGTGGATTTAAGAGACCTAAACAAAAATATCTGGGTTGAGAGGCATCCTCTTCCAAGAATACATGAAATACTGAGCACTATTGGGGAAGCTTCATACTTTTCTGTATTAGATCTCTCGAGTGCATACCATCAAGTGGAATTGCACCCGGAATCTAAGTGGCTCACAGCATTCACCACTCCATTTGGATCTTACATGTTCAATAGAATGCCTTTCGGGCTGGCGTCAGCTGCAGCGGTTTTCCAAAAAATTATGCAGAACATTCTGGGCAATGTGTCCAATACCCTTTTTTTCCAAGATGATGTACTTATATACGGAACAACAGAAATGGAACATCACAAAATACTCAGGGTTGTCCTAGGAAAATTAAAAGCAGCAGGACTCACACTAAAGAAAGAAAAGTGTAGGCTGAAGGTAAATTCAGTAGAATACTTAGGGCATGTTATATCAAAAGATGGCTTTAAACCCAAAATTTCTCTTGTTGATGCAATAGTGAATGCCAATGCACCAAAAAACAAAGACGAACTAAGGTCATTCCTGGGCCTTGCCGAGTTTATGGCAAAATATGTAAACAAATTTCTCAACGGTCTCTGCGAGTCTTAGAGAGCTACTGAAAAACAAAGCTCCTTATGTTTGGAACGAAGTCCAGGACGAAGCTTTCAAGAATATCAAATCAGCCATTGTGAATGCTCCATACTTGTGCAATTTTGACCACCGTAGGAAAACTTTCCTTACAACTGATGCCAGCAAATTAGGTTTGGGGGCCACCTTATCGCAAATTATTGACGGAGAGGAAAGGATAGTAGCGTTTGCGTCGAGGACGTTGAGCAAAGCTGAGGCCAATTATTCGGTAATCGAAAGGGAGACACTCGCATGTTTCTGGGCAGTGAAACACTTTAAATTTTTACTGTGGGGCACTCAATTCACATTACGCACTGACCATAAGCCATTAGTATACGTATTTTCTACCAAGGGGTTTAATAATAGCACACCCCCGATAGCTAGATGGATTCTAGCTTTGGAGAATTTCTGTTTCACAGTAGAATATCTACCAGGGTACAAGAACTGTGCAGCTGATTTCCTCTCAAGAAGCCCAATGGACTGTGTAGAAAATTTTGATACTATAGAGTACCCTATTCTAGCGGTTGACTTACCATCCATTAGTGATGAGGAGTGGAAGTCTGCATATCAACAAGATGATTCTTTAGCTCTTTTAAGGGTGAAAGCGAAAGAGGGATGGCCTGAGATGAGGAAAGACTTAGAGGACATCATCAAAGACTATTGGGAGGTAAGATGGGAAATTAAGAAAAAAGATAACTATATGCTCAGGAATGACAAAATCATACCTCCTCGGAATCTTAGACAAAAAATAGTAAAACTAGCTCACGAGGGTCATCTAGGAAGAAGTCTTACTAAGGCCCGAGTAAGAGAAAGATTCTGGTTTTCCAGTATGGATTCCACAATTGAGAACAAAGTTAAAGAATGCTCCTTTTGTGCTCTAAGCGATAAGTCCAAGTCCATACGCAAGACTCCTATTTCCCCGGTACAGGTTCCTGTCAAGCCATGGTCTAAATTAGCATAAGACATCATTGGGCCTCTTAATTATACTGGTCTGTCTACAAAATTTGTAATTGTACTTATAGACTATCAATCGCACTGGATCACAACCAAATTAGTTAACGTAATTACCACCGAATCAGTCATCAACTTCCTGAAAAATGTATTTAGCTTAGAAGGAATTCCAGAAGTTCTTATAACAGACAATGGGTCCAATTAACTTCAAGCCCAATGAAACAGTTTTTGGATTCTATTGGGGTAAAACATTACACCACAGCTTTATATTGTCCCAGAGCCAACGGCTTAGCAGAACGAGCTAATAGAATGATAAAAGAATGTATCCAGTTAGCAAGTATTAACAGATTGAACATTGAAAACACCATTAGAGAAATGTTATGGGCCTATCACACCACTCCCAACTCTATAACGAAAATATCACCCTTCTCAGCGTTACGAGGCAGAGTACCATGTACCAAATTCTGTCCCTCATGGTTGGGTGGGGGAACACGGTACAAAAATACATCTCCGGGTGCTAAGACAAATGTAGAGGTAAACCAGGAAAAGTATAAAGGAAGATATAATACCAAATTAGGTGTTAAAAAACAATGCTGGATGGTGGGGGATAAAGTTATGATCAGGAAACCGGCAGGATACTCGAGAAGGGGGATGAGAGAGACCAAGTTCATGGGACCATTTTGCATTTCAAAAGTAAAGAAGAATGTTATTTTAGAAAATGGACAGTGCTGGAGCATGGACAGAGTTGCGAGGTATGTACCAATCACTACCAAAATTGCAGATGAAATTCCAAATGGGAAGGAACCAAGGCAGTTAAAAATTCGGGATAACGGGCAGAGAGCTCCTAGTTGCCGAGTGACCAAGCCTCCCGCATGGAGTAAGGATTATATTTGATAATCTGACAATTAAGTAAAACACATCTGGCTTTCTGGAACTGACTCAATTTCAAATGTCTGGAACTGTCACAATTTAGATTTAATGAATCCCTTCCAATGTAAATCCTTTCTCTTTTTATTTTTAGTTTGGTTATATTATTGTGCGGGGAAGATGTGTTATATTCTGACCCAAAGTTCTACTTACTAAATTATAGGTATGTAGTTCTGTTAAGGTAATGGCGTTAGACAAATATAGTTATTAATGATTAATGTCATTGGCATCAAAATGTATTAGGCACTGTTAGACCTAGTTCATAATGGTATGATCCGTCCTCCCCTATTGGGAAATTAAAGATGGAAGGATCTGGAAGTGGTTGGGATCTGGAGTGTGTGATAGAATGTTGAGGAGCTGACAGAGAAGGTGATGAGGGAGAAGGAGGAAGGCACAGAGTGCAGAAGAAGCAATAAAGTTTGATTTAATATAAAGAAGATTGGAGTGGACTTTATAATACCTAGGCTTTTGTTGTTAATTGCAGCATGAGTTTAAATTTAAGACCCAACATTCATTTTGTGCCTGAGCAATTTTTAGAAGTTGAAGCATATAGCTGACATGTTACACCCAGAACACGATGTAGCTGGGACTTTTTCAAGGTTGTAAACAATAAAGATACATTTTAAAAGACTAATATGATGCCAAACATACACTAAGGCCGACTGTAACCTTAAAATCATGTTTATCTTCAAAACTCAGATCTATATATTAAACTATACCAATCATCTAGAATGTGTGGACAAGTGAAAGGATGTGTCTTCAGATTTTTTTAGCAGTACTTCACAGTGAGACCTGCCAGGATGAAGAAATGTCAGAATGCACAAATTAGCACTAACCAATACCCTTTTTATTGAAGGCAAACAGGTAATGTCCGTGCACTGTGAAAAAATATTATTTAGTTTGTGTTAAGGGTTAGGATAAATACATGCCAGTCTTGCAGGAAGTGGAGTATAGGATCAGTTGGAATCGTTGAATTCACAGAAGGGGGATAGAAGGTAAAGGGTTATCTATGCCACTCGTATGCGCTATAGTGGTGTGAGGGTGTGCAGAGGGGAATGATAAGTTGTAAGAGAATAAAACTACCTGCTAGGTAGAATAATCCATTTTATTGGATTCACTAGTAACAGAATAAAAAAGAGTGGGGGATAGTTCTACCCACAACCAGAGGTTGACATGTTTCTGCCCGTGCCAGTCCTCAAACGAGGTGTCAGTGGTATTCATCAGGAGTCAAATCACCCTCTCTACTCCAATATCCAAGTTTTAAATACAAAATACTATCTTTGCTTCTACAGATAAGTTCAAAATACAATTTACTATTTACAACTTAAAGAAGTATCAGGAAATTTCTTTCAGGCATGTTAAGGTCTCAAAAGAATTCTAGAAGACGGTCATTGGATTAATTTCCAAATGTCTAAAATGTCCACATTTCTTAAGGGCAATTATAAGAACTCACCAGAGTATCACTTAGAGAATTTTCCATTTAAATAGGGAGCCCTGATTCTTAAATCTATTTCTATGACCTTGAGGGTGAAATCCCATTCCATTCCCATAGTGCATGGGATGCCTTTTTAGAGTATCTTCTTCCACATTTCTTATCCGCTGTAGGCTGGAAGCAACAGGAAGTATGTTTTAATGAAAGGGCAAACCAAAAGATGGTTTACAAGCTTACAAAAACGATAGAGGAACCGAACAATCAGTAACCTTCCCACATTGCATTGTCTCCAAAACTTGCCTGAAACCTCCATGAAATGGTTTAAATGCAGACACTTTCTCACACCCTGGGATTTCTTTCTGGTAAAGCAGAATGTGTAAGGAAAATCCCAGACTTCACTCTGCCTCAGTTGCACCATAGAAAAGTACTTAAGGTACTTAAAATGTCAATTGAAAGAGGCCCTTTGATTTTTCCATTGCATAAAAGTAGAGCACAATGATATTCAAATTCAGTTTTAATTTTTATTTGGCATTTGACTCTTGAGGGTTTGCCAAAGTTAAAATATGTATTCATGGTAAAACATAATTTTATGAGTGGTAAAGTGTTGTGAAGTTGAGGGTTTTGAGAGAAGAAACATGAGAGATGGCTGGAAGATGCAGCCATAATGTATGTGTATTCTTATGTGCATCTTTGGGCCTTTAAGGTTTTTAGTGTAGCCTAAAATGATGTTCTTCACTTCCTTTGGTTGTGTTCCCATCCCAACCCAGGTTATTAGCCTTATAGCAGCCTGACTGCATCATATTGTATTGCCCATGGTCTTTATGTTCCGGGCTCCAGATTCTTCCCTCCATCTGCATATGTCCTCCTTTCAAGTAGGGGTGGATGTTTGATGACTGTTAGACTTTTCATCCTTGGCGTGGTCTCCCTTAACTTTTTGCCTCTGTTCACCAGGTTGTTGATGTGTGCTGGACTCTGATTTTGCTGTTTTTGTTACTCTGGGCACTTTACCACTGCTAACCAGTGCTAAAGTGCAAGTGCTCCTGTTTAAATTGTATGTAAGTGGTTCATCCATGATTGGCATATTTGAATTACTAGTAAGTCCCTAGTAATGTGCACTAGAGGTGCCAGGGCCTGTAAATCAAATGCTACTAGTGGGCCTGCAGCACTGGTTGTGCCACCCACATAAGTAGCTCTGTAATCATGTCTCAGACCTGCCACTGCAGTGTCTGTATGTGTATTCTTACACTGTAAATTCGACTTGGCAAGTGTACCCACTTGCCAGGCCTAAACCTTCCCATTTCTTACATGTAAGGCACCCCTAAGGTAGGCCCTAGGTAGCCCCAAGGGCAGGGTGCAGTGTATGGATAAGGTAGGACATATAGTAATGTGGTTTATATGTCCTGACAGTGAAATACTGCCAATTTCGTTTTCACTGTTGCAAGGTCTGTCTCTCTCTCATAGGATAATATGGGGGCTACCTTTAAATATGATTAAAGTGTAGATTCCCCTAGAGAGTAGATGGACATGTGGAGTTTGGGATCCCTGAACTCACAATTTAAAAATACATCTTTTAGTAAAGTTGATTTTGAGATTGTGCGTTTGGAAATGCCACTTTTAGAAAGTGAGCATTTTCTTGCTTAAACCATTCTGTGACTTTGCCTTGTTTGTGGATTCCCTGTCTGGGTCAGTTTGACAGCTGGGTTGTTTTTCACCTCACACCAGACAGTGACACAAAGGGAGCTGGGGTGTGATCTGCATTTCCTGATTAGCTATCTCTGCTAGGAGGGAGGGGTGGAGTGGTCACTCTCATCTGAAAGGACTGTGCCTGCCTCTGACAATGCTGTCTCCAGCCCCCTGGTGTGTGTCTGAGGCCTTGCCTGGGCAAGGCAGGATTTCACAAGAAGGTGTGAGTCCCCTTTGAAGAAAGGTGACTTCAAAGACTAAAATGGGTATAAGAAGGGCACCCAAACTTACAAACTTTAGAAACACTTCTGGAATCAAGAGGAACCTCTGCCTGGAGAAGAGCTGATCGCTGAGGAACAAGTGCTGCCCTGCCTGTGACTGTGCTTTGTGGAGCTTTCCTGCAGTGCTGCTTCTGCCTGAGTAAGAGGGCAAAGACTGGACTTTGTGTGCCTTCCATCTTGAAGAAGAAATCTCCAAGGGCTTGATGTAGAGCTTGCCTCCTGTTGTTGAAGTCTCAGGGATAGCAAAGACTTCTTTCTGCCAGCACCTGGAGTCTCTGGAGAGACCCCTACTCTGCTCTGTGGTGCCCTTCCAGTTCCTGGGACCCTGAAAGGAGAGGCTGGCAGCCTAAGGACAAAAATACACGCACCGAGCACCGTGCGGAGAAAAGATCGACGCGAATCCGATCGCGGCTGAGAAAACGACGCGACGCCGGTTCCGCAGCTGGGAAACGACGCCGCAGGAAACGCGACCGAAAAACCGACGCCCGGAGCAGGAGAAACGACGCGCAGCATCGCTGACGGAGGCTGAGAGATCGCACCCTGCGCCGCGGGACTTTCGGATCGTCGTGTGGCTGGCTTTTTCAACGCGCACCGCCGTGCCGAGTTGTTTTCGACGCACACAGCCGTGCAGGGTTACTTTCGACGCACACCGCCCGTGCGGGGATATTTTTGACGCAAACCAGGTACATTTTCACGCTAGCAGCGCTAGTGTGGTGTTACAACTACCTAAAGACTCTTTTTATTTTAAACCTTTAAAAAATCATAACTTGACTTGTGTATGTTGGATTTTTGTCGTTTTGGTCTTGTTTTGTCTAGATAAATATTTCCTATTTTTCTAAACTGGTGTTGTGTCATTTTGTAGTGTTTTCATTAAGTTACTGTGTGTGTTGGTACAAATACTTTACACCTAGCACTCTGAGGTTAAGCCTACTGCTCTGCCAAGCTACCAAGGGGGTAAGCAGGGGTTAGCTGAGGGTGATTCTCTTTTATCCTAAATAGAGTGAGGGTCCTTGCTTGAACAGGGGGTAACCTGACTGTCAACCAAAGACCCCATTTCTAACATTGGTGACCAGCGGTCGGGATTTGGACTTGTATTTGTACTTAACATACAGTAATTAAGTGTACACTACTGTTTTGATCTCAGACCACTACGTGACCACATACTACTAGTCTTGTGATTTTTGTTTTTTTACTTGGACTGTTTTTCTCTGCATTCAGTTTCTTTCTTTTTCGCTGATCCCGTGATTGACTTTGCTGAAACTTCATTTGAGAACTTGCTTTTCTGTTTTTGGAACTGTGCATATTTTTTTTTAACCTCTCATCATGTCTCAGTCTGGAGATGCCCTAGCTGAAGCTGCTTTTGACTTGGAGAAATTGGAGAGCTACAAAGTGGCTCAGTTGAAGCAGTTTTGTAGTAATGTTGGCTGTCCCATTAAGAGCTCATCCAAGAAGGATGAGCTGCAAAAGGCGCTGAGGGCCTGGGTGACAGCCAAAGCAGCTGAGGGGCACACAGATGAGGAGCCAGAGGGGGAAGAGGAGTTGCAAGTCACTCACACTGATGTAGTGGGTGGGCCTGCTATGTCTCAGGGGAGGATCTCCAGGGCAGGTAGCAGTGTGTCCTCCAAGAGTCTGACACCTGGAGAGTTACAGGACAGACAGGCAGAGAGGGAGTACCAGTTGGAGCTGAAAAAGCTCAGTCTAGAGGGGGAACAGAGAAAGCTGGCCCGTGAGGTGGAACAGAGAAAGCTGGACCTTGAGGAAAGGAAGATAAACATGGCTCATGAGCTCAGTTTAAAAGAGATGGATCAGAGGAGTCAGTCCAGTAGGGATGGTGGCAGCAATTCTACAGTGCAGCCTGAGAGAAGGGTACACATCCCAAAAGACCTTGTGAGGGATTATAAGAGGGAGGATGATATCTACTTGTGGTTCAAGGGTTATGAGTCAGCTCTCCACATGAACCTGGTCCCTGAAGCTCATTGGGGGGCAGCCCTGTGGAAGCATTTTGAGGCAGAGGGGAGGGACACACTGACGGCCTTAGGGGATGCTCAGAGTCTCACCTACCCTGCCATGAAGGAGGCCTTACTTACCAGGTATGGTCTCACCCCTGAGCAGTACAAGGAGAAGTTTAGATCCTACAAGAGAAAGGAATCCCAAACATGGTTGGAATGTGTTGATTCTTGTTGCAGGTCACTGGATGGTTGGGTGAAGGGCAGTAAGGTAAACACGTATGAGGGGCTTTACAATTTAATTGCTTGGGAGCACTTGTACAGTTTATGTTTTCCAGAGCTGCGCCAGCACCTCATTGACAGCAAGCTGACTGACCCCAGGAAGCTTGCACA
Organism: Pleurodeles waltl; assembly: GCF_031143425.1. NCBI lineage: Eukaryota > Metazoa > Chordata > Amphibia > Caudata > Salamandridae > Pleurodeles > Pleurodeles waltl. The sequence goes on along the minus strand of NC_090445.1, from coordinate 55,964,207 downwards.
GGAAGCGGACCGCTGGGAGAGCACCAGGGTCCAAAAGAGGTATGGGGGAGACCACGCCAAGGGTGGGCAGGGTCCCTCTCAGAAGAAAGGGGGGGGTAAGGGCAAACAGGATGAGTTCTCTAAAGGGCCCCAAACTGATTCCCAGGGTAAGGATTCCCAACCCCCCAGTGAAAAGAAGCCATGGTTCTCCAAAGGGAAGCCAATGGCAGGTGGTCCCCTACGTAAGTGCTATTCATGTGACCAGGTGGGTCATGTGAGGGGGGACCCCAAATGCCCCAAAAGTACACCGGCACCCACTGGTGCACCGTCCCAGGGTTTGGCCAGTGTAGCGCTTGGGGAGGAGTTGGTTTCAGGTGGGTGGGAACCAGCAGAAATGACCCTTGTCTCACTAGGGGACAGTGAGATGGTCCAGAGAAACCTAGTGCCTGATAACACTAAGAAGTACAGGCAATGGGTGACCATCAATGGACAGAGGGTGGAGGCTCTAAGAGACACTGGAGCCAGTGTGACTACAGTGAGGAGTCACCTGGTGTCTGAAGAGCAGATTGATCCCCGGGTACTTCACCAAGTAGTTGCAGTAGACAATTCTGAGCGCCTCTGCAGAGTGGCGCAGGTTCCCTTTGAATGGGGGGGGGTCTCAGGTTCCTGGAAAGTAGCTGTGAGTCCAACCATGCCTGTTGATTGTTTGCTAGGCAACGACCTGGAAGATTCCCCTTGGAAGGAGGTGGAACACAGGTCTCACTTGGAGATGTTGGGTCTGCCTGGGTGGGTATGCGTATCCACCCGGTCTATGGCAGCCAATCAGGGTAGTCAAGAGCCCCTGGAGCCTGAAACAGTGGCCCAGGGGACCGCCAAGAAGAGGAAAGGCAGGAGGCGCGGGAAACCCGCCCCAGAAGTTCCCACGGTCCGGGAGGAGGCAGAGCCTGAGGGTGATGCCCCGGAACCTACAGGGGAACAGGTGGCTGAACTGGGGGAGGTCCCCGAGCTGTCGCAGTGGCAGCAGGAAGGGGGACCCACCAGGGAAGTATTCTGCACAGCGCAGAAGGAGTGCCCTACTCTTGAGGGACTGCGGCAGCAGCCCAGGCGGCTGGCGGGGCGCCAGGTACTCACCTGATTTATTGGGAGGATGGCCTCCTGTATAGTGAGCCTAAGGTTCCTGAGCCGGGGTCAGCGCGTATGCTGGTGGTACCCCAGGGCTTCAGGACCTTCCTACTGGGTTTGGCTCATGATGTGCCTTTGGCAGGACATCTAGGGCAGGACAAGACCTATAAGAGGCTTGTCTCCCACTTTTACTGGCCCTTGATGAACAAGCAGTCAGCTGCTTATTGTAGATCTTGTCAGACTTGTCAGGCAAGTGGCAAGAGTGGGGGGAAATGCAAAGCTCCCCTCCAACCTTTACCGGTAGTCAGTACTCCCTTTGAAAGGGTAGGAATTGACATTGTGGGGCCTCTGGATCCCAAGACAGCCATGGGCAACAGGTTCATCCTGGTCTTGGTGGACCATGCCACACGGTACCCAGAAGCTAATCCTCTAAGGACGGTCACCGCCCCCGTGGTGGGACGTGCCTTGATGGGGGTTTTTACCCGCATGGGGTTCCCCAAGGAGGTAGTATCTGATAGGGGTACAAACTTCATATCCACTTATATGAAGTCTCTGTGGAAGGTGTGTGGGGTAACCTACAAGTTCACCACCCCTTACCACCCCCAAAGTAATGGTCTGGTTGAGAGATTCAACCGCACCTTGAAAGGCATGATTCAGGGCCTGTCAGAGCCCTTGAGGCGTAAGTGGGACGTCCTCTTGCCATGCCTTCTGTTCGCTTACAGGGAGGTGCCTCAAAAGGGACTTGGCTTTAGCCCCTTTGAGCTCATCTATGGCCACCCTGTGAGGGGACCGCTCAGTCTGGTGAAGGAGGCTTTGGAGAAAGCTCCTAGTAAACCACCCCAGGATGTATTTAGCTACATGCTGGCACTAAGAAACCAGACTGCCCGCTTCAGGAGTCTCGCTCAGGAGAACCTGGAAGCAAGCCAGGAGGATATGAAACGGTGGTACGACCAGAATGCCACTCTGGTTGAGTTTCAGCCTGGACAAAAAGTGTGGGTCATGGCACCAGTGGAGCCTAGGGCTCTCCAAGATAAGTGGACTGGGCCTTTTGAGGTGGTGGAAAGAAAGAGCGAGGTCACCTATCTGGTAGACTTGCAATCCCCCAGGAACCCCTTGAGGGTCCTACATGTCAACCGCCTCAAACCACACTTTGAGCGAACTGAGCTATCCATGCTCCTAGCGACAGATGACGGGGTGGAGGAAGAGAGTGAGCCTCTTCCTGACCTCCTGTCTGCAGGAGAGAAAGATGGGTCTGTGGAGGGAGTGATCCTCTCCCCCTCCCTGACTGAGGAACAGCAGAGGGACTGTCGCCACGTGCTGGGACAGTTCGCCTCACTGTTTTCCCTGATCCCAGGAGTCACACACCTGTGCACACATGATGTGGACACTGGGGACAGTACACCTGTTAAACATAAGGTTTACAGGGTGACTGACAGGGTGAGGGCTTGCATTAAGGAGGAAGTCTCCAAAATGTTAGCCCTAAGGGTTATTGAGCACTCCAGCAGTCCTTGGGCCAGCCCAGTGGTCTTGGTCCCAAAGGCTACTGCTCCTGGTGCCACTCCAGAACTTAGGTTCTGTGTGGACTACCGGGGTCTCAATGCGGTCAGCAAGACTGACGCACACCCCATCCCCCGAGCTGATGAGCTCATTGATCGGTTAGGAGCTGCCAAGTACCTCAGTACGTTTGATTTAACATCTGGGTACTGGCAGATTGCCTTAACTGAAGGGGCAAAGGAGAGGTCAGCATTCTCTACCCCCGATGGGCACTTCCACTTCAATGTGATGCCCTTTGGGATGAAGAATGCCCCTGCCACCTTTCAGAGGTTGGTCAACCAGGTGTTGGCAGGACTGGATGAGTTCAGTGCCGCCTACCTGGATGACATTGCTGTGTTTAGTTCCACATGGGAGGAACACCTGCAACACCTCTGGAGAGTGTTAGAGGCCCTGCAGAAGGCAGGCCTCACTATTAAGGCGAGCAAGTGCCAAATAGGGCAGGGTTCTGTTGTGTACTTAGGACACCAGGTGGGGAGTGGCCAGGTGGCACCCCTACAGCCTAAGATTGACACGATTCTGGCTTGGGAGCCTCCCAAGACCCAGACTGAAGTGAGAGCCTTTTTAGGTCTCACAGGATACTATCGGAGGTTCGTTAAGGGATATGGTACCATTGTTACCCCCTTAACTGAGTTGACTTCTAAGAAGCAACCCAAGAAAGTGATCTGGACAGAGGCTTGCCAGAACGCTTTTGATGCCCTGAAGGCTGCCATGTGCACAGCACCTGTGCTGAAGGCACCTGACTACTCCACGGAGTTTGTTGTACAGACAGACGCCTCAGAGCATGGTATTGGAGCAGTACTCTCACAGCTGAATGAAGAGGGCCTAGATCAACCCGTAGCCTTCATTAGCAGGAGGTTACTACCCAGGGAACGTAGGTGGAGTGCCATAGAACGTGAAGCGTTTGCTGTGGTCTGGGCACTGAAGAAGCTAAGACCCTACTTGTTTGGGACTCACTTCCGAGTTCAGACCGACCACAGACCCCTCAGATGGTTAATGCAGATGAGGGGTGAGAACCCAAAACTGTTGAGGTGGTCCATTTCCCTACAGGGGATGGACTTTACGGTGGAACATCGACCCGGTACAGAGCACGCCAATGCTGATGGTCTGTCCAGGTTCTTCCGCCTTAGTGATGAGAACTCCCATGAGGTTGGGTAGTTGCTCCCCACTTTTAGCTGGGGGGGACACGTGTTAGACTTTTCATCCTTGGCGTGGTCTCCCTTAACTTTTTGCCTCTGTTCACCAGGTTGTTGATGTGTGCTGGACTCTGATTTTGCTGTTTTTGTTACTCTGGGCACTTTACCACTGCTAACCAGTGCTAAAGTGCAAGTGCTCCTGTTTAAATTGTATGTAAGTGGTTCATCCATGATTGGCATATTTGAATTACTAGTAAGTCCCTAGTAATGTGCACTAGAGGTGCCAGGGCCTGTAAATCAAATGCTACTAGTGGGCCTGCAGCACTGGTTGTGCCACCCACATAAGTAGCTCTGTAATCATGTCTCAGACCTGCCACTGCAGTGTCTGTATGTGTATTCTTACACTGTAAATTCGACTTGGCAAGTGTACCCACTTGCCAGGCCTAAACCTTCCCATTTCTTACATGTAAGGCACCCCTAAGGTAGGCCCTAGGTAGCCCCAAGGGCAGGGTGCAGTGTATGGATAAGGTAGGACATATAGTAATGTGGTTTATATGTCCTGACAGTGAAATACTGCCAATTTCGTTTTCACTGTTGCAAGGTCTGTCTCTCTCTCATAGGATAATATGGGGGCTACCTTTAAATATGATTAAAGTGTAGATTCCCCTAGAGAGTAGATGGACATGTGGAGTTTGGGATCCCTGAACTCACAATTTAAAAATACATCTTTTAGTAAAGTTGATTTTGAGATTGTGCGTTTGGAAATGCCACTTTTAGAAAGTGAGCATTTTCTTGCTTAAACCATTCTGTGACTTTGCCTTGTTTGTGGATTCCCTGTCTGGGTCAGTTTGACAGCTGGGTTGTTTTTCACCTCACACCAGACAGTGACACAAAGGGAGCTGGGGTGTGATCTGCATTTCCTGATTAGCTATCTCTGCTAGGAGGGAGGGGTGGAGTGGTCACTCTCATCTGAAAGGACTGTGCCTGCCTCTGACAATGCTGTCTCCAGCCCCCTGGTGTGTGTCTGAGGCCTTGCCTGGGCAAGGCAGGATTTCACAAGAAGGTGTGAGTCCCCTTTGAAGAAAGGTGACTTCAAAGACTAAAATGGGTATAAGAAGGGCACCCAAACTTACAAACTTTAGAAACACTTCTGGAATCAAGAGGAACCTCTGCCTGGAGAAGAGCTGATCGCTGAGGAACAAGTGCTGCCCTGCCTGTGACTGTGCTTTGTGGAGCTTTCCTGCAGTGCTGCTTCTGCCTGAGTAAGAGGGCAAAGACTGGACTTTGTGTGCCTTCCATCTTGAAGAAGAAATCTCCAAGGGCTTGATGTAGAGCTTGCCTCCTGTTGTTGAAGTCTCAGGGATAGCAAAGACTTCTTTCTGCCAGCACCTGGAGTCTCTGGAGAGACCCCTACTCTGCTCTGTGGTGCCCTTCCAGTTCCTGGGACCCTGAAAGGAGAGGCTGGCAGCCTAAGGACAAAAATACACGCACCGAGCACCGTGCGGAGAAAAGATCGACGCGAATCCGATCGCGGCTGAGAAAACGACGCGACGCCGGTTCCGCAGCTGGGAAACGACGCCGCAGGAAACGCGACCGAAAAACCGACGCCCGGAGCAGGAGAAACGACGCGCAGCATCGCTGACGGAGGCTGAGAGATCGCACCCTGCGCCGCGGGACTTTCGGATCGTCGTGTGGCTGGCTTTTTCAACGCGCACCGCCGTGCCGAGTTGTTTTCGACGCACACAGCCGTGCAGGGTTACTTTCGACGCACACCGCCCGTGCGGGGATATTTTTGACGCAAACCAGGTACATTTTCACGCTAGCAGCGCTAGTGTGGTGTTACAACTACCTAAAGACTCTTTTTATTTTAAACCTTTAAAAAATCATAACTTGACTTGTGTATGTTGGATTTTTGTCGTTTTGGTCTTGTTTTGTCTAGATAAATATTTCCTATTTTTCTAAACTGGTGTTGTGTCATTTTGTAGTGTTTTCATTAAGTTACTGTGTGTGTTGGTACAAATACTTTACACCTAGCACTCTGAGGTTAAGCCTACTGCTCTGCCAAGCTACCAAGGGGGTAAGCAGGGGTTAGCTGAGGGTGATTCTCTTTTATCCTAAATAGAGTGAGGGTCCTTGCTTGAACAGGGGGTAACCTGACTGTCAACCAAAGACCCCATTTCTAACAATGACTTTTCAAATACTCCTGACCATTATATACACATTTGAGCTGGTCCATTTTTCCTGTCCCTTGTGTTTCTTGATTGTTTTTCTTCAGTGACCTTCATTCATATGTTGTTTGCGCACTCAGTAACTGTGGGTTGCGGGTACCGGAGGTAGCTTACTGTGTCGGAGAAGAAGCAGGATACGGCAGTACCAGCAGCTCCAGGCCGGTCAGAGTCTTGGTCTTTCCAGGGACAATGCAGTGGGGGAATAAGTTAGGAGGCAAGGGAATCCCTTAGTTTCACTGTCCAAGTATTAGGCCTCATTTTGTGATGCATAGGAGGGGGTCGAAACGGAAGTAGTGGGCAACGGTGGCTCGCAGATCAGTAAGCTCACTCCAGCTCTTGAACTCGGTGATGTCTTCTGGATGACACATTCGCTTGATCAGGCCACCAACCACAGACATTGTGGCAAAATAGGCAGCAGAGTGTAGGAGGGGTTTAGCCGTCAACCATCTCACATGTGGCCAAGCTAGGCCTTCTGTTCTTCTTTACTAAATCAGTGATGGAATTTTTTATAAACTTCTGATAGTAGTTGGTTAGCCCACTTATCCTTATTCTTACCCATGCCTTCTGCAGAGGTGACTGACGACTGTTGAAAAAGGCACTTTTCGGGTTTAGCCAGATCGAACTTTCTTCTCATCGCCCTCATGTTGGTGATGGTCTTTTGGGAAAATAAATATATTATTGAGATAGACGATCATTGAGAATAAGTGAGGTTCAGAAAATATAGCTATCATGAACCTTTGGAAAATAGATGGAGCATTACACCGGCCGAAAAACATAACTGTATTCGAAGAGGCCAAGGAAGACTTAGCCCACACTTTTCGACTCATCTCCTGGCTTGATGCGTATTAAGTAATATTCTCCCCTCAAGTGTATTATGGAAAGGAATTTCAAGGATATCAGAGATCAAGGGTGATGGTTACTGGTCTTAAATTGATATTTTATTTAGCTCCCTGCAATATATACATGGGCATAGTTTAGGGGAATCTCTCTTTGGAACAAAAAAAATAATGACGCCCCCAGCAGGACTCTCAATCCATTATGTGGGTTTGTACTCCTTTTCCAGAGCTGGCAAAGAAAAGATTTGATGAAAAGGCACAACAGCATCAGGATCCAGCTCTATTGTGCAATCGAAAGGACAATGTTGAGAAAGCTCTCTTCCTTGAGGTTCAGAAAAAAACATCTGAAAATTCTTGGCTGGGCTACTACTTAATTTTCGCAACATAAGGCTTCAGATCTAAAGTTCCCATATTTCCAAAATTCCCTCTTGAGTAGAGTATTTTTGGACCTGTCAATCAAACATCTTTTTGAACTACACCTAATGACCCAGAAAGTTATCCTAGAGAGGAGTAGCCCAAGAGATGAGTTGTGGCCCAAACAAGGGCATTTCCCATTGCGCTAATAATAATAGAACCTACCATGGCCTTATCTGAGACATAGATATGAGGTTGAAATTAAGTGAATCTGGCCAACATCCAAATATATGTTTAATTTGTGATGATTCCTTCTAATCGAACTAGCGGAGGGTCCAAGGATCATACTTAAAATACTGCCAAAGACTCTCTAAAGGCTCTTTATCGTTAGTTAACATTTGTACTTGAACATTCAGTCAGTCAGTCAATAATATTTATTTGGCTAAAAAGCCATAAATTTAATGTGAAATATATGCAATCAGAAAATCCTCATAAAGTCATATACAAATTTTGAAACATCAAATGCCAACAAATTATAGCTTAATGGAAAAACAACCTAAAAAATAGATGTTATTATATTAAAAATATAACTTGAATACCACAGTAATTCATATATTTACATCCTATAATAAAGTATCTAAAACCTCAGCACATTTCCTAATTGTGAAGGTACCTCTAATAGCATGTATAATTGCCATTCTAGTTGTTGTAAAAACGTCAACTCAGCCTTTAACATCTAACGTTGGCTTGACGTAAAATTGGAACCAGAAAGGAGATCCATGGGGCTGAGTATAAAGTGCAAAATAGCATAAAGTGAGTCATGTTTGACTAGAGACACTATCACACAATTATTGCAAGGCCAAGGAGGCAGATCCCGAAGCCAAGTAATCTGCAATGGAAAAGCTACCATACAGAGCACTGTGCTCATTCTTAAACAATTCAAGTAATATCGGTAGCTGGAATTTCTTTAAAAAGTTTAATAAGGATCCACCCCCTGGACGTAGACACTGAGGAGTACATGATCACTGTTTCCATAAATAAAACACTTTCCAGCCGCTCCATCATAAGATATTTAAAATATAAGTGTTTGACCAGATCTTTAAATCTAAGGATTATAGTGTGTGAGTTCTTAAAATGTTCTGAGATACCCATCAATTGAAAAGTTTTCTTTACATAAGTAAACTAGGGGATCCACTCTAAATTATCGAAGGCTATACAGTCTTTAAGAAACGTTCTACTCAAACCCGCTTTGGATTTACCCCATTTTATTGATCCATTAAATCAGTGATGCTGGACCAATAGCATCCTGCAAATAGGTCGGCTCTAGGTCCTTATGACAAATAAAAGTAGCCAGACTCCGGGATACCTTATAATAACCTGCAAGTAAGGCAATGTTTGGCACATTGGAGAATATCCAAATTACTGTATCCCCAAACGCCTGCTCCATACGCCCCTATCAAAATGCATTTGCTCTTATAGATTTCTAATAATTCCTTCACTGGCTGATATGGTAGACTATGGGGGTGATTCTAACATTGCCCGCCAATGTTCCCCCTCCAAAATACCGCTCCGCGGTCACAAGACCGCTGAGGGTATTTTGGGATTTGCCCTGGGCTGGCGGGCGGCCGCCAAAAGGCCGCCCGCCAGCCCAGGGCAAATCGACCTTCCCACGAGGACGCCGGCTCCAAATGGAGCCGGCGTAGTGGGAAGGTGCGACAGGTGCAGTTGCACCTGTCGCGTATTTCAGTGTCTGCTTTGCAGACACTGAAATACTTTGTGGGGCCCACTTACGGGGGCCCCTGCAGTGCCCATGCCATTGGCATGGGCACTGCAGGGGCCCCGCGGCACCCCCTACCGCCATCCTGTTCCTGGCGGGAGACCCGCCAGGAACAGGATGGCGGTAGGGGGTGTCAGAATCCCCATGGCGGCGGAGCGCGCTCCGCCGCCATGGAGGATTCTGTAGGGCAGTGGTAAACCGGCGGGAGACCGCCGGTTTACCCTTTCTGGCCGCGGCTGAACCGCCGCGGTCAGAATGCCCTTGGGAGCACCGCCAGCCTGTTGGCGGTGCTCCCGTGGTCGGTGACCCTGGCGGTCACCGGCCGCCAGGGTCAGAATGACCCCCTATATGTCAACCTAAAAATTGTCTCAGTTGCTCTTCTGAAATGTTGTAATCTCAAAGTTAAAAGAGGGTCCAAGCTTAATGACGAATTAAATGGAATTCCCAGGTAATTGAAGGTCTTTGTCTTTTCCAGGTGCACACCTTACATTTGATATAACAGGGTCTTGATATTGGAGGGCCCACAAGTTATAACAAATGATTTAGAGAAATTTACTTGAAATCCACACCCTCCATAATAGACAAAAATCAGTTGAGCAAGATTTGGAGGTCATTAGATGGTCTGACAACAAGGAATGCACCGTCCACATAGTAAAATAGGAATGGAGTGGTTCCCCATCTGGGGTATGTCTTTTTCCTGTCTGATAATGACTAACCCCGTTTATATAAAGTAGAAACAAAATGGAGCCAGGAAACACCCAAGTTGCATATCACGGTTAGATCTGATTAGGGGAGTTCATTCACCTAACGGGCCATAGCGGAACTTAACAGATGTTCCCCAATGCAGACATCTTACCAGGGTGAGCAATTCTTTTTACACCCCCCCATCTACTCCATAAAGGCCCAAAGTTTGGAGCGATTTACCAAATAGAAGGCACTGGAGAGGTCGATAAGTGCTATTTGGAGGGCACCTCCTCGTGTCATTAAATCTTTATCTTGTAGCAAGAAAATAAGTAAACAGTGTTCCACAGTGCCAAATCCAGGTCAGAAACCAAACTGCATTTTTGCAAAAATACTATTTTCTTCAGCCTAAGTTTCCAAACGAGACAGAAGTAATTGTCCCAAAATCTCAGCACTATAATCAATTAATGGAATCGGGAGAGAGCAACTGGGTGAACTACTAGAAGAGGTAAATAGTTTACTGCTACCGACAAGTACTGTACTTGATCCATGGTTCCAGTCTTTAGGTGTCACAACCTGTCCACAGCAGCCCTTCTTGGTGACAACTTTAAGGTTCTTTAGGTTCGCAGGTATTGTCTATTGCTTCTGGTGGCAAGTTCCAGCTCCAGATTTAAACCTGGCTCCGGGCTTTACCACAAAAATAAAACTCAAGGGAAGGGAAGAATCCCAGGAAAAAATATCTTCCAAGAGTCAGGCAAATTACATGGACAAGCAACTCCTGAAGTGCAGGATCAGAACAAGAGAAAAACAAGCAGGAGCAAGGAATCTCAACAGAAACCACAAGCGAGCAACTAACAACAAGAGATGCTGTGATGCGTCAGGATTCCTTCCAGATCTCCTTATATACTAAAGACCTTCCTGAAAGACCGGAAGTAGTTACCTCCATCGCACCTGGGGCAGAGAAAGGAAAGTGAAAGAAAATTAAATTCTCTAGCACGAAATGGAAAATCAGAACTGGAAAAAGTAAAAAGGTAGAACTGGAATAATTATTCCAATTAATACATCTAACGTTATTAAGGCGCCGCCTGGATGGTTCTCCAGTTAGGAAGAAGAATAAGAGCTATGCAAGCGCAAATAATTTCTTGCACCTATGAAGCCCAACGAGAGCAACACAACATGGAAGCCACCGTGGAGCAGCACTGATTCAAAACTGTCCATGTCACATGGTGGTGCATCAGTAAGGCAACTGGACACAAGACCAGCGGAGGCAGGACTCTTCCTCTTAGGAGACCTAGAATTTTATTATAGATGGAGCAGCGCTGTAGGCTATTAAATAAAACACATGAGAAGTTTTTGTACAGCGCACGACCTGAACTAATGTGTTTGTAGGCGCTCTTGTATATCATAATGAGCTAAAAGTTGGTTGGAGAAAAGTATTTACCTAGGACCACACGGTTTGGTCAAGCATGAAAGCCACGATAAATCCCAGATCCCAGAATGTGCACTTCAGCCACTAGAAGGTTATTTCTTTCTGAGATCACAGGTTCATAATTTAATTCTTGGAAGATAAGATTAGAGGATTGGTGACAGGCAGATTCCACATTTTTATTTGTGGCATTTTTGAAAATTGCAAACTTTGCCTAACAACACACGAGCGCTTCACAACTGAAAGAGACTATCTTACACCTGTTTTTCAGATTTGCCAGGATCCTCATGATGCTGAGCAGCAGCCAGGATTCAGACCTGGTTCCACATATTACACAGTCCGCAGTGGTGGCCACTAGGCCACATCGCCTCCTGTAAGAGCTCAGCTCGTTTTGACTTCAGGTGCCAAGAGGACCTCGGGTTGCGCCAGAGCCAGGCCTCTGGCTCGACCCTGACTCGGCCTCTCAGTGGCTCGACCACCTGTAGTAAGCTCATGTCTGTTATGTGCTTTGTGGCTTCTTCATAACACAGCTCTGGATGCCTTTCATTTGCACCCCAAAAAATGTTGGCACCAAGTTGTGCCAATTTGATCTTTTATAAATATTTACTCTAAATTCACTTTTTTTTGTAAACCGTTACGCATGATAACCTATCAGATGAAATGAGCTCAAACCTGAATTTCACATCATCTGCATTTGTGTATAATATGCATAAATAAGATGCAGACCTTTGTGAATACAGGGTGAGCTGTGGTCTTGTGTAAGGACAGCCTAAGAAGTGTGCTGGTGTGATCACAAGCAGAGTGATGTACTCATGTGAATGCATAAGGAAGGGGGTGTCTCTGCGAGTGCAGGATGATCTGTGTGCTTGTATAAGAGCTGCCTAAGAAGTGTGCTGGTGTGATCACAAGCAGAGTGATGTACCCATGTGAGTGCATAAGGAAGGGGGTGTCTCTGTGACTGCGCGTGAGCTGTGTGCTTGTGTAAGAGCAGCCTAAGGAGTGTGCTGGTGTGATCACAAGCAGAGTGATGTACTCATGTGAATGCATAAGGAAGGGGGTGTTTCTGCGAGCGCATGGTGAGCAGCGCTTCTGCCTGCATGAGAGCTGGCCTTTGTGAGTCCAGAGTGAGCTGTGTGAATGTGTTTGTGCAGTGGGGATGGTGTGCCTTTGAGTGCAGACTGAGTGGTACCTGTGTGAGTGCAAGGTGAGCAGCATTACAGGTTGATTCCCGGTTGAGAGGTGGGCCTTTGTGAGTACAGGGTGAGCTGTGTGCCCTTGAGTGCAAGATGAGCAGCGTTCCTGTGTGAATGAAGGTTGAGGGGTGGGCCTTTGTGAGTACAGGATGAGCTGTGTGCCTGTGAATATGTTTGCACATTGTTGTGTCTGAGTGCAGGGTGAGGGGAACAGTGTGAGTGCAGGGTGAGTATGTCCTTGTGAGCAGTGGGCCAGCGATGTCCCTGTATGAGTGCAGGGGAGGGTTGTACTTGTGTGTTTGCAGGGTAAGCTGTATGAGGGCAGAGTGAGTAGTGCCTGTGTGAGATGTGTGCCCCTGTGAGTGCACAGTGAATAATGTGCCCTTCTGAGCACAGAGTGAGGGTTGTGCACATATGAGTGTAGAGTGAGTTCTACCTGTGTCAGGGTCCAATGACCTGTGTGATTTTTGTGAATGCACAATAAGTTTTGTGCCTGAGTGTATGCACAGCATGAAATGTGCCTGTGTGCATTGTACGGTGAGCAGTGTCTGTATGAGTCAGGGGTTCAGTGTGAGTGAAGGGAGAGTGGTGCCTCTGTTAGTGTACAGTGAGCAGTGTCTGTATGAGGGGTCAGAGGTTCACTGTGAGCGAAGGGAGAGTGGTGCCTCTTTTAGTGTACTGTGAGCAGTGTCTGTATGAGGGGTCAGAGTTCAGTGTGAGTGAAGGGAGAGTGGTGCCTCTGTTAGTGTACGGTGAGCAGTGTCTGTATGAGTCAGGAGTCAGAGGTTGAGAGCTGTGTGTTTGCACTGTGGTTGAGTGGTACCCACACAAATGAATTGTGACTTGAGTGAGTGTAGGGGGAAGGTGTGCATCCTTAAAAATGTAGAGTGATCTGTGCCTGTGGGTCGTGTCTCTGTTAGTGATGGCCTGTGTGGCTGCGGAGTGTGTTTTATGAGGGCAGGGTGAGCAGTATATGTGTGATTACATGGTGAAATGTGTGAGCTGAGGCTGAGTGCAGTGCCTGGCTGTGTGCAGTGGGAAGAGGGAGCACTTGTGAATGCAGGGTGGGGTGTGTTAGTGTGAGTGTGTAGGGAGGGGAGTGTCCATGTGACTGCGGGGTGGACTGTATGACCTTGTGGTGCAATGTAAGAGGTGTGTTTGTGTGAGGTGTGCCAATGTGCGTGAAAGTGTTGTGGTGTGAATGCCGCCGTCTCTCCCTTGTCCAGTAGGGAGCGAATGTCGTCTGTTGTGGCCAGGAGGGCTGTCTCGTGCTGTGGTTTGATCTGAATCCAGATTGGGAGATGTCGAATGTTGTGGTCTTCTAAAAACGTGGTGAGTTGGCTGTGGACTGCTTTTTCAATGACTTTTGCAGGAAATGGAAGTAGGGAGATGGGCCTGAAGTTTTTGAGGTCGGTGGGATCTGCCGAGGGTTTCTTGAGGAGGGGGTTGATCCTGGCGTGTTTCCAGTTGTCGGGGAAGGTGGCTGCAGCTAGTGAGCAGTTGATGGTGAGGCGGAGCTTGGGGCAATGGTGTCTGCAGCTCTGTTGAAGATGTGATGGGGCATGGGTCTGTGGGGGCTCCGGAGTGTATGGATTTTATTGTTTTCAGTGTTTCTGCAGTGGAGAGGGGTGTCCAGGTGGAGATTGTAGGTTTGTTGGTGTCAGGGTTTGGAAGGGGGGTTCTGTGCATGGGTTGTCCTTGTTGAAACTGTCGTAACTGTTGAAACAGTAACAAAAGAATCTCTGTGACAAAAGCAGTAACCCGCTGAGCCATGATTATATAAATTACTGTTCTTTGGTGTACATGGCACACAGTCTTTGCAGCAGGCATATTTACCGGCTGTACTACCTTAGATGAGTTAAAACTGCCACTGAAAAAACTATCTCTCCCCAGCAGGTGCATTAATCAACACAGTTATCTTTACACTTTTATTGTTGCCTAATAACTGCAGGCTATACAAGGAACTTTGCAGTGCTTTTAAAGCTGCTGCACTGCTACAAAACCAGCTCCCACTAACAAAACCGCCCCCCACCTCCCTTCCAGCCTCCCGGGGAAACAGCCGATGCCCGGTGCGGCCTTGAGAACAGGACGCATGGGTGAGGGGTATGCTTGTGTGGCTGCAGAGTGTGCCTTTGTGGGTGCAGGGTTCGCTCTGTGAGTGTACAGTGAGCAGCGTCTGTATGAGTCAGAGGATGGGAGGTGTGCCTGCTGGGCGCAGGGTGGGAGGTGTGCCTGTGTAAGTGCACTGTGAATAATGTGCCTGTGTGCCTGCTGAGCGCAGGGTCGGAGGTGGGCCTGTGTGCCTGCAGGGTGAGAGATGTGCCTGTTTGTTGCAGGGTGAGATGTGTGCCTGAGTGAACACCCTAAGAGGTGCTCCTGGTGTTGTAGGGTGAGAGGTGTGACTGTGTGTTGCAGGAGGTGTGCCTGTGTGCCTCAGTGCTTAATTTGTAAATAAAAATGTGCCAGTGCCCAAAGCCCTCCTCTTAAACATGCAGCTGCTGTTATTAATTGTGGGAACACGGACTACTGAGGCGGCATGATCCTGAAGCCATCTCAGGCCTCTTAAATCATTTTAAAGCCACTCCCTGCCCCTTCAGCTCACTCTAGCCGCTTTCTACATTCTCCCTTTGTGGCGCTTTTTCGGTTTTCCCTTCCTCCGTCTTTCCCAAATGTGTCTTTTGCTCCCAGCAAATGCTTGAGGCATAAGAATAAGCGCTGGCACTCAAAAATAGGTGCCGGTGCTCAGCACCGGAAAACACAAGCACAAATTAAGCACTGGTGTGCCTGCAGGGTGCAGTGTGAGAGGTGTGACTATATGAGTGCAGGGTGAGTGATGCGCGTGTCTGCCTGCAGGGAGAAAGTAGTGCCCGTGTGTTAAAGGGTGAGGGTTGTGCCTGTCGCAGGGTGAGCGGTGTGCCTGTGTAACTGCAGGAGGTGTGCTGCAGGGCGAGAGGTGTGTCTGTCTGTTGCAGGGTGAGCGGTGTGCCTGTGTGTCTCAGGGTGAGAAGTGTGCCTGTGTAACTGCAGGAGGTGTGCTGCAGGGTGAGCGGTGTGCCTGTGTGTCTCAGGGTAAGAGGTGTACCTGTGTGTCTCAGGGTGAGAAGTGTGCCTGTGTAACTGCAGGAGGTGTGCTGCAGGGTGAGCGGTGTGCCTGTGTGTCTCAGGGTAAGAGGTGTGCCTGTGTGTCTCAGGGTGAGAAGTGTGCCTGTGTAACTGCAGGAGGTGTGCTGCAGGGTGAGCGGTGTGCCTGTGTGTCTCAGGGTAAGAGGTGTGCCTGTGTGTCTCAGGGTGAGAAGTGTGCCTGTGTAACTGCAGGAGGTGTGCTGCAGGGCGAGAGGTGTGCTTGAGAGCTGCAGGATGACAGTAGTGCCTGTATGTTGCAGGGTGAGAGGTGAGCCTGTGTGCTGCAGGATGAGTGCCTGTGTGAGTACAGGGTGAGTGGTTTGCCTGTTTGCCCGCAGGGTGACAGTAGTGCCTGTGTGCTGCAGGATGAGTGCCTGTGTGAGTACAGGGTGAGTGGTGTGCCTGTCTGCCCGGAGGGTGAGAGTGGTGCCTGTGTGTTAAAAGGTGAGTCATGTGCCTGTGTGTTGCAGGGTGAGAAGAGTGCCTGTGTGACTGCAGAGGGAGGGGTGTTTTGTTTGAGTGGAGAGTGAGTTGTGCCTACGCGAGTGAAGGGTGACTGGTGCACTTCTGTGAGGGCAGCGGTCCTGTTTGAGTGCAGGGTGTGGGAAGTTCTTATATGACTGCTGAGTGGCTAGTATGTGTGCACGGTGTGCCTGTGAGTGCACAGGAACAGGGTTTTGTACTTTTTTGCCTGCAGGATGAGCAGTGTGCCTGTATGAGTGCAGGGAGCAGCATGTTAAAGTCAGACCTACTGGCATTGTCAGTGCTTGTTTCATGATTAATTTGTGACTGTGAGGCCTCATACGTGAGACATTGATTTACCCGCGGCCGTACACCGCCACCTACTGGCTCATGTGCTAGGGAGTAGCCAGAAAAATAAAATATCCCTCACTTAGCTCCAAATCCCAAATAGCAAAGAGAGCGAATAAGGTGAGCGAGACCAGGGGATTCACGCCCCCTAGCCGCCCTCTTCCCCCCCACACCACCACTCCTCGAGGGAAATGGGAAATGTCCTTCATTCTTTCAGTTTTTCTTACCTTCCTTCATTGTCGTGTTGCTTGTTTGCATATTTGTTCATATTTCTTTCCTACCTTCCTTATTTTTCTCCATTCTTCTTTCTGTCCTTTTATCCATCCATCCCTTCTTCCCATCCTTCTTTCTCTCATCCATGCGTCCAGCCATTCATTAATTCAAACATCCAGCCATCTTTCCATCATAAAGTTATCTACCTATTGTTCTGTTCATCCATCTCTCATCTATCAATCCTTTTCTGCATCCGTTCACTCTTCTTAGCATCCAACAGTCCATCGATGCCTGTATCCATCCATCTGACCATTCGTCTCACCAACCATCCATTCTTCAATCCATCTATCCATCCATTCTTCCATCAATCCATCCTTCTCTCAGCCCCCTCTTCTTTCCTTTTTTCTTGCTCTCTTCTTTGATTTCTTCCCCACCCAACAGCTCCACCATTCTGTCTCCTTCCAGTGATGTGTGTGACCTTCTGTGGGAGACCAGCAGCCTCCAAAGAAAGAAAGAGAAGCTTTGAGCACCAATGTAAACTGTAAAGACTAAAAGTGACTTTGTGTTCTAGTAAAGTCATGGTTTCTCTTTCCCGTGGCCTTGTTGATGGTTTGTACTTGTTTTTTGTTGGTCTGTTTCATTGCTTGTAGCAGAGAAGCACAGCCAGGGGTCTTTAGGGCACACAAGGACATGCCAAGGTCACACACTGTATGTGCATTTCCTTCCAGAGGGGCCGCGTGTGCCACATACATGTACAGGACACGCAGCTGTGTGTGTACACGGTCTCAGGGTGTACAGATCGGATGGCGAGGGTTCATGGTTAATAAGGAATGAAAGGCGGACAGACATATGTAATATAATGCAACAGCACACGAGGGAAACCCTAAGCTGTATCAGTCAGAACTGGTATGAGCACTGATTGTAAACACTGAGCTGACGGAGTGACATCCTGGGGGTGTCGCCTGGGAGTTGGTGCGAATCTGTGGTAAAGGACGCTGCACCTGAGCGGGCGGGAGCAGAATCCGTTCTTTGTAGACTTATTACTGCTCAAGTAATGATCCCCCGGCAGGGATTTGAGTGGGATGAAAAAACTGAAGGAAAGTGGGAGCTTGTCTTTATTTAGCACCCCATAGCGCAGTGCTTTACTGTCTATGCGCTGTAAATAAAGATAACAGGTGTTGTCAAGCAGTTTATTGCTCGTCATGTGATTTGGGGGACATCCTGTCCTGTGCAGTCTCCTGAGGAGAGCAGTGAGTTTAAATCTGTCTACAAAAGTGTATCAAATCACCCAGGAAACTGCCCGACTGATAAACCCTTTGCTCCTGGGCACATTCTCCTGGGCTAAAAAAAAGCACTTGGGCTGTTGTTGGTGACAGGGTTGGTTCTTTGCCTCTGTAACAAACAATCGTTTCAGCAGGAGGGAGTTGTAAGCTTACAAATGTAATCCAGGGGGCGCAGGACGTCCCGTAAGTGATAGATCACAGGAACTGACGTCACATTCCTGTCAGCTCCTTATATACCTACAGGTGCAAACTGAACTCCAGCCGTGGACAATACACAGCAGTAAACAAACACAGTGTGTATATTTACAAACATAGCATCATGTCCTGACATCCTGTGTGTGACAATGACCCCCAGCGCGTTACGTCACCTTATAACACCCTCTGACCTCTGCTTCTGTGTCTTGCAGCTGCGGTGACCCTGGATCCTGACACTGCGCATCGGAGGCTCATCCTGTCCGAGGACGGAAGGAGCGTGAGGCACAGAGACAGAGCACAGGACCTGCCCGACACCCCCCAGAGATTCAATCCTGTCATCAATGTCCTGGGGAGAGAGAGGCTGAGCTCCGGGAGGCATTACTGGGAGGTGGAGGTGGGGGACAAGACGGGCTGGGACCTGGGGGTGTGTGACGAGGCTGTGAGCAGGAAGGGGGGGATCACAGCATCACCTGAGAACGGATACTGGGCAGTGCTTCTCAGAGATGGTGAATACAAAGCTCTCACCTCCCGTCCCACCCTCCTGACCCCCCGTGCGCCCCCCAGGGCTGTGGGTCTCTTCCTGGACTATGAGGCGGGCAGGCTCTCGCTGTACAATGTGGATGACCGGTCTCTGCTCTTCACCTTCTGCGGGGCCTCCTTCCCCCCCACCCTGCGGCCCTTCTTCAGTCCCCATCTCAGGGAGGGATGGAGGAACGCGGGGGCGCTGCGGATCCTGCCGGTGACAGGACAGGAGTGAAGAGACCCTCAGCAGCGCCGGGTCAGTGCTTCACAGGGGCCGGTACTCACCGGGACTGAGCACCGGCAGTTTTTTATTTTCTCCCCTTGAGTACCGGAGCTTTTCCTCTGAGAAGGAGAGTACCGGTACTCACGGGGGTCCTGGCATTGACAAGTGGTGCTGCTCAGGAATTCCTGCCTCAGCAGCAGTTTCAGTTTCAAATGCCTCTGAGGGTGGAAGCCGGATCTGAGCTGCTGTAAGAGCCGGTGCAGCAGCTCTTGTTTGTAGGACTCGGTGAGCTACCTGAGCTGCTGTGGAAGTGACCAGGGGAGGAGAGGGGGGGCTGCGGGGCGCTATCTTCAGCTTAAAAGGTGAGGTTAAAAGGGTGATTGTCAAACCTAATGGGCATGGGTGTGGGAAGCATTGTTCAGGGCACTGCAGCTTGTTTAGTAAGCCTGATGTTTAAAATGCATGCACATGTTCAACCATCAGCGTTTTAAAGTGAAGGCGTGCAAAAAATCCCTGCCCTCGCCATCATCTTTCCCAATTAACTTCAAATAAAAACTACATAAGATGCAAAATAAATAATTTTTTTAGCGTTCTACAAGTGGCAACCTCTTGCTTTAGATGAAAAACCAGATCTAAACCAATTGTTACGGGATGTTTCATGGAAGATGTGACATTTTCATACAGTTTGGAATTTTAGAGGCCAACCCTTTGCATTCTGGTATTTGTAGTTTCCTTTTTTTCCATTCTAAATAAGAGATTAAACAATCTCAGCATATAAAGCATGTAATGTAAAAATCAGGAATGGATTTAAAAGGTTACATATCAAGCCACTTGGGACTACCAGGCCCTGCTCACATATTTTGTGGGAGTCCACACACATTATGCATAGAACAAAGATCGACATGACCATTTTTTGGTATTTTTTTGGGTGAATACTGAATCCTTCAGGGCACTCCTTCCGGTGCAGGCTCTACAGCATTTTTTTAGAGCTGCCACTGTCCGGCAGTGCATGTGTTAGACAACATGTGAGCAGTGCCTAATTTGAGCCAGTGGTTTCTTCTCCGATGCGGGGCACCAGCACTTATTTTTTTTGTGCCGCAACTTAATTTTCTGCCTCAAGCATTTACTGTGAGCAAAAGACACATATGGGAAAGACGGAGGAAGAGAAAAACTAAAATGCTTCACAATGGGAGAAAGCAGAAAGCTGCAGGAGTGAGCTGAAGGGGCATGGAGGAGCTGTAAATGGATTAAAGAGGCCAGAGATGGCTTCAGGATTACGCTATCTCAGCGTTCCATGCGCTCACATTTAATTGCAGCAGCTGCGTGTTTCAGAGGAGAACTTTGGGCACTGGCACGTTTTTATTTACAAATTATGCACTGCATGTGAGGGATGGACATTAAAATCCAAAAGTTATGCCTGTGAGAATTAAATGTGGAACTTGTGTTTGTGTGAAACTGAAGGTGATTCAGAGTATGAAATGGATGTTTAAGTCAGGGACATCTTAAGGTTTTCGGGCCCCTGGGCCTAACGTATTTTGGTGGCCCCTGTATGAAACAGCTTTGAATTTATGATCCAGTTTCAGCACTTTTGTGCCCTCTTTGGCCAGGTCACTGACAGTGCACAGACACACTCGGCCAAATTCTAAATGTGTTTACATCTAATATTCTGGGAAAGTGACATGTTTTTAAGTTTGTAACACAGCATCAGCTCACTATTACTATAAATATTCTCTGTAACACCCTCCCTTTTCTTATATGTGAAGTACTGTTTTGATGTGAAATAAACTTTTTGATGGAGGTTGCATTAAACATAAACACATTTGCCTGTAAAATGTAAAACATCACCAACATAAAAAAAAATATATATTAAAGGAACAATCTGTTTAAGAATTATTGAAGGTCATCAGGGCGAGACCCTCTCCAGAGCTGGCTGTATCAGAGGTCCCCCTGGAAGGCTGGATCACTGTGTCTGCCATAATGTACAGAATGAAACATGCAGATCACATATTTGTTTATGTAGGTAGCTCAGTTGGTTATTGATTTTGCTGCAGAGATCCTTGTGTTACCTGTAGTTAAAATCCTTGGGATATAGATTAATGATTCATGAACCTGCATCAAGAAAATACATGAAAACAGCAAGGCATACACTGGGAACATTGCTGTTTTTTCCTCAATACATTGTTATTCCAAGGTTGCTAAAGAAGGATTACTTTGGTTAATAATCGCCATTTCTTATATAGGTACTATATAAATGGCTATTAGTGTAATGACTGATGGACAGATACATCATTAATTCTTGCAGTGCATGCAGATCTCTGGCATACAAAGCTTAGAGTGTCCAAAAACCTAGCCCCGCTTCTTGCCCCACCCTTTGCATCACCCTTATGCCTGCCCCAAACTCCACCCCAGTCCACCACTCTTTTCGGTGAGTACCTGCACTTATTTTTCCATTTAAAGCACTGCGCTGGGTGAGAGGGGTTGCGCAATATGGAATTATACATGTTTTTGGAAATGGCCCATGAAATGTTTCCCGCCTTGTGCTCATGATTTCACATGTTTCTGCTCAGCCTTCCTCTGCTGTGAGGTTTTCATTGTAAAGTGGGACATGTATGTAGGGAGGGGCATCACCCCCTCTCACAAATCTCCAGTGTATGTACAGCATTGTTGCACTGACCCCTGAACCCTGCAGCATTTATAGCTGGGTTCTGGCTGAGCCTGGTCAAGGGGGTTTGTTCCTTTGATGCTGGACAAGGAGAGCTCCTGTCTAAGAAAAAATAAGGGCTTCAGACATGGACATTCTCTCTGTATGGTCACTGGGGGGGGCCTGAACCCCACACATCAAACAGCCCCACTCACTCCTCTCCAGGAGGATCCTCAGCCACCTAACAGTAATAATGCTGATGGCACGCTTCTACAGCAATCGTTTCCACTTCATAGCACTACTTTTCAGTTCATAGCACTGTCACTAATGGGTGTTAATCTTACACAGAGCAGGAAATGGAAATTATTTACACTGGGATCCCATTATTTGGGGGTGAAGGTGTGGAAGCAGAGAGAGTGAAGAGTGTAGTATTGAGAGAGCAGAGTTTGAGAGTCAATTATATTTTTTCTATCTCTGACAAAGATATTGGCAAGAAGGACACATGAGATATAAAGTGTATCCCTTATTACTTAATTAGTTACAAACAGGCTGCATTTTGAAATATCTAGGGGGTTACGGCCTCTGCTGCAGAGATCTTTTTGTACCCAGCAATTATCATGGGATAGTAATAATGGTAAGTTGTTAATGCACATGATGGCGAGATCTATGTTTTGCCTAATCACAGTTTTGAATCATCATAAAGTAGCATAGCGGGTTACTGTGCCTGCTGCAAACCACAAGGCCTAGAATATAGCTCACAAGTTTGTTTTTTAGGTGGATAGCTCCGTGGTTTACTGCTTTTGTCACAGAGATCTTGCAGTTCATGAGCTACAATCCTTCTAATATAGCACAGTGAGCTATGAACCACTGCAACAGACCTGAATGCAAACTGCAAGGCAACAGTTTGGACCTGTATTGTTTTTTCTCCATCTTTCATTATTTAAAGCTCAAATGGTTCCTTTGGGTAGTAATAAAGAATTATTAGTACATGCAACCCTTATTGTCCTATGCAACATTTCCTGTGCAATGAGTTACACTCTTGTATGAGTCATTGTCTTTGGTTAATGTGCATGAGAGGCAAAGCGCTTTGACACCCTACAATGGGACAAACAGTGCTTTAAAAGAAATAAATGCAAAATAAATGAGTGTTTTTTTAAATCGGTATTCATGAAACTACGCACACAGATAAATCTGACTTTCTAACTGTGCATGGCTATTTCTTATTAACACGGTTGAACAAAGTAACAAACCTGCCTCTAAATCATAACTGTGCTTAAGAACTTGTAAACTAATAAATTATGTGCCTCTGGTTACCTCCCTTGCGATGGCACCTAAGTGTCAGGCTCCATAGTGCTCCATGATGATAGTCCATTCCATTGGCATCTAGGAGTCAGGCTCCAGATTGCTCCATGATGATACTCCATTGGATTGGCATTTAGGTGTCAGGCTCTAGATAGCTCCATCCAGGATGAGACTCCATTATAATGGCATCTAGGTGTCAGGCTCCAGCTCCATCCAGGATGAGACTCCATTCCATTGGCATCTAGGTGTCAGGCTCCAGATTGCTGCCTGATGATCATTCATTGCAATGGCATGCAGGTGGCAGACTCCAGATTGCTCCATGATGATACTCCATTGCATTGGCATCTAGGTGTCAGACTCCAGATTGCTCCATGATGATACTCCATTGCATTGCCATCTAGATGTCAGGCTCCAGGGAGCTCCATGATGATACTCCATTGCATTGGCATCTACTTTACAGGCTTCAGAAATTGGAAATTGATATAGCAGCAGGTTGTGTGTAAATCTAGGAAAAATAGTTATTAGTTCATAGGAACATCATATCGAATGAGTCGGAAGCAGGTTATGAACTGGGGATGTATTTACTTTTTGTTCAGATTGTTTAGTAGTTTAATGAAAAACAAAGAGAAGCTGAGAGACAAGGACCATGAAAGGCCAAACACTGTTTCTCTCATGAGAACTAACCTCCATGAATAAGGATTATTTCCATTGAAGAAAGCTAACCCAAGAAGTATTGAATATGTTCCTCTTTGAAGCCCATGGTCTCTTCCTCTTACAGAAGTTAGCATTCTCAGATGGAATGTTTTCAAAATACAAAAGTGATAAGGGGGCTGAAAGTCACATGTAACTCTGTACTGCTAAAACATTAAAATGGACTGAATCATTAAAGACAATATCCTGTGCACAAAAAGCATCACATGTAAGCAAATATATGAACAGAAAGTGCCCAGCTGTCTCTCCCTCCCAAGTTAAGTCACTTTCTCCAGAGATCCTAGCTTCAATGCCTCGGTTACCAGATAATCACTTTCAGTTTTCATCACAATTACAATCACCCCTTTGACCCAGAGAACCTGGAAGGTCATCAATCATCATACACAAAGAATTATTAAACAGTGGCAACCTGGCAACACCTTTAACATTATCCTCTCATCACCAAATGCATCCCTTCAACAGTACCATCCCGCTCTAACCGCTTCAACAAGCCAATGTTGTGTTTGTAAGCGACAACTTCCTTCCAGTTCCTGTCAGTTCCGACACTGAGAAACCCACCAATGACTACTTTGGGGGACACCAGTGATCCCGCACAGGAACCTGGTTAATATGTCAGTGAGAACTTACTTAATATGTCAAACCTCATCCTGGAAATATCGAACACATTCTGACAAAGCCATCAGCAATTCTTCTGATCCTTCTAAGACCCCAGCAGGTCATCTGAATGTTAATGTAAGATAGATATCTGTTCCTGGGAAGAGACAAGACTGTACGGTTACCAAAGGGCAGTTGTTTAAAAACATTTTGGTTCATATGTTTTTATTCCTACTGCACGAATTAAAGCAATTCTTTCATCCGCAAAGGATTCCAGGAGCTGCCAATCCCTAGTCCCCACCAACTCCACAGCCAACTCAGTTATGCTGTTCTCACTAACCACTGGTCTCTGTCGTAACATTGAATATTCATCATTAAATAAATAATATTCATCCTTCCTTGCATCACAGCACCCTACACATATGTAGTAATCCCACCTGATTTACTAACATGAAGAGCAGTTCAGACGGGTAGCTCCCTCAGAAGATTCTCTCCAGTCCAGCCAACAAAGGATCATTTATTTTGTAAGTTGCAACACATTTATTTAGTTTACGTGTATAAAATGTATATTATCTGCCTGTACATCAGGTAGCCCACAACCAGTGTTTGTACAGGTGGTAAGAATTTTTAGGGCAGTTTTAGAATTCTTCTCTTACCATAAGGTTTCAAGGCACTGTCTCAGTGATTAAAGATGACTGCCTTTATTTGTACTGTGAAATGAGAAACACCGAAGGAGAGATAATGTTAATTTTAGAAAAGTTGAGCTTGAAACAAACATCCAGTTTCAGCAGTAAACGTCTTTCAGTCACAATAATCCCATGTATCAATGGCTGGGTGTTAAAAAAAGATAAACACTTCCACACTCTGGGTATACAAAGAAGCTAACCACTTGTGCACTCTAGGTATTCAAAAAAGATAACGAAATGCACACTCTTGGTGTTCAAAGAAGCTAACCGCATGAACAGAAGCTAACCAAATGCACTCTGGGTATTCACAGAAACTAACCAAATGCACACCGGGTATTCACGGAAGCTAACCGCATGCACACTTTAGTTACTCTATGAAGCTATGCAAACGCACACTCTGGGTACTCAAAGCAGCTAACCACATGCACATTATGGGTATTAACAGAAGCTAACCACATGCACACTCTCGGTAGTCACAGAAGCTAACCACATGCACTCGCTGGGTATTCACAGAAGCTACCCACATGTACACTCTGGGTATTGAAAGAAGGTACCCACAGGCACACTCTTGTTATTCCCTTGCATGCCATAGAACCACTTAACAAGGGCTGCTCCAGTTTGAAATCATCCTCTCGCCAGCCCTTAAATACAGGCATTACTTGTGGCTTATCCCTTTTCACTTTGAATCCCATACACATCCCAAGACTGTTCACCATCTTCACCATTCCCAGAACATAGAGGTTAGGATTGAGAAGCACAACGTTTAAGTCATCAATGAGCAGTAAACTTTTAACCACCAATTCTCCCACCACGATGTTCATAAAATGTGAGTTTTCTCTAGAAAAATAGCTAAAAGTTCCACCTGCAGCCAGCACACTGCCCCTGTCCACTGTACACTGTCTCTGCAGCCTACACACTGCCCCTGCAACCTGCACACTGCCCCTGTAGCATGCACACTGCTCCTGCAGCCTGCCCTCTGCCCTCACAGCCTGCCCTCTGCACACTGCATCTGCCCAGAACATTGCCCCTGCAGCCAGCAAACTGCCCCTGCAGCCTGCACACTACCCCTGAGGCAAGGGCACTGTCCCTGCAGTCTGTGCACTTCCCCTGCTGCCAGCGCACTGCCCCTGTAGACTATGCACTACCCCTGAGGACAGGGCATTGCCCCTGCAGCCAGTGCACTGCCCCTACAGCCAGCATCTGCAGCCTGCCCACTAGATCTGACCATGGCAGTTCCCCTGCTGCCATCACACTGATCCTGAGGGCAGCATTCTTTCTCTATAGCCAGCTTAAAGGCACAGCAGCCAGCATACCTCTCCTGCAGCCATCTTGCCAGACCAGCAGCGAACACACTGCCCCTGCAGCCAGCACTCTGTCCTTGGAACAAATGCAGTGCCCCTGCAGCTAACACACGGCTACTGCATCCTGTGCACTGCCCCTGTAGTCAGCGCACTGACCCTGAGGGCAGCATTCTTTCTCTACAGCCAGCTTAAAGGAACAGCAGCCAGCATACCTCCCCTGCAGCCATCTTGCCGGAGGGGCAGCCAACACACTCACCCTGCATCCAGCACTCTGCCCCCACAGCCACCTTACAGGAATGGCAGCCAGCACAATGTCCCTGCAGCTGGCACAGTGTCCCCACTGCCTACGTACAGAAATAGAAACCAGAGCACTGCCCCTGCAGCAAGCGCACTGTCCCTGCGGCCAGCTTATAGGAACAGCAGCCAGCACACTGCCCCTGCAGCCAGCACACTTTCTCTGCAGCCAGCACACTGCTTCTGCAGCCAGCTTATAGGAATGGCAGCCGGCACACTGACCCTGCAGTCAGCTCACTGCCTCTACAGCAAACACCCTGCGCCTATAACCTGAAGACTGCCCCTGCAGCTTTGAAGCAAGTGCACTGCCCATGCAGCCAACATTATACCCCAACAGCCAGCTCACTGGAACCGCAGCCAGCATGCTGCCCTGGGCACTGTGGCTAGCACACTGCCCCTGTAGTCAACTCACTGCCCCTGCAGCCAGGACACTGCCCCTGTAGCGTACACACTTCCCCTTCAACCAGCAGACTGCCACCACAGCCCTGAAGCCAATGCATTGCTCATGCACCCAGTATCCTGCCCATAGAGCCAGCTTACAGGAACGACAGCCAGTGCACTGCCCCTGCAACTAGCACACTGCCCCTGCAGCCATCATTCTGCCCCAACAGCTAGCTTACAGGAACGGCAGCCAGGGTACCGCCCCTGCAGCCAGCACACTGCTCTGTTCCCTGCAGCCAGTGCACTGTCCTGCACCCAGCACACTGCTCCTGCAGCAGCCAACTAGACAAGTAACAGTTCAAACACCGGCCAGTTCACCGGGCCTGCAGTCAGCGCAAAGTGCCTAATGCCAACACGCAGTCCCACAGCCAGCTCACCGGACAGGTATGATTCCTGCAGGTTACCTCAAAAGCCTGATGTGGGGGGACTCTCAGAACTAAATTTACACATTACGGAGGTGAGAAAAATACCTCTGCGTGAAAGCACAGCTGGAGGTCCAGCGTTGGTGATGATGGTGAGTTTATCGTCAGGTAGTAGATTCAGTATCTGGGTAGATGGATGGATGAATTAGGTGGGAGGATAGATGGATTGAATATTTAGGTTTTGTGAAATGGATTTACCAATGGATGAAGGTGTTAGCCTGTTTTCATCCATCCCAGGAATCAAACGGCTCCCGAAGTCGACAGACCTTTTGACTTAGAAAGAAGTGTGGTGAACCATACACAATTATTTCCACACCACCTTAACAATTTAGACACCATGACCAATGTGGCAGGGAACAAATAACTTCAATCAGGAATAAAGTTCAAAGCTTTATTTTACAACCACCAAGTTAGTGTCAGGAAGACGGTACGCAAATCAAATGATAAAGATATATTAGGACCATGGGCTGCCAAAGCAGGAAACAAATTCAAAGGGATTAGCATTAAAAAATTATTGCACATATCATTAATGAAAGTATCCGAGACACTGAAACATAACTCAGGTCAGAGTGTATCAACATTTGTCAAGTTTAATTAAGCAGAGTATGCAAATTTAGGGCTGGCATAGCTTGTCCCTAAAACTAACAAATTAGGAAATGCATGTGAGGGGGGCAGACACGTGGGCAAAATACAAAAAGAAGACAAAAATAATTTGAGAAAAATATATATGGGACTACAGAATGCTAGTTTGAAAAATAAAAAGAGTGAGTTTCAGCATGATAGCTTCTATTCTAGAAAAAGGGACATGACAATCAGGTGAGAGAGATATACCTCTCTAAGGAACAGCATTCAAGGATTCTTCATCAGCAAAGCATTCAGATCAGCAGTGAGTCAAGTCAGGAGTGTCATCAGGAGTGGTGCAGATTAGGGGTGGTTTCTCTTCTAGGGCAAAGGGACTGCACACCTCTGAAATTCCTGCAAATCAACATTAAAAAAATATTAAATAGATTCATTTGTTTAGAGATACGATGGTATCTCTAAACAAACTGATGCATTTAAGTCTGCGCTGTCTGCCCCAGGCTGCCTTTTCCACCTCGCTTTGAAGTAGGAGACTGAAGCCAGGCAGTAAATCCACTTCCTACACTGACGCAAGATGCATGGCTTAGCTTTCTAAAGCCCTTCATTTCTATTGTGGCATATGGCAGTATCCACTATAGGCCTGTGACGCTTTTAGCGTCATGGTTTCGGGCGTTGGAGTCCTCTTTCCTGCGTGAGGGCAGCCATCCATCATTCAAAGGCATAGATCCCACACTTTCCCTATTCGTCATGCAGTAGGAGTAAATGCAAGCATGTGTAACTTGATGCCTTGGCTTCAGTAATGGTAAGTGTTATAATGCCAACCTATTTTACTGAGACCCTTTGTCACCTTAACCTCCCCCACTTTGACATCCCAGGCCCTGGCTGCAGATCGCTGGCTCATTCAGAAGTGGCGCTGCTGTATTTGTTCCTCCGCTAAATTGTTCCAAAAGACGAGCAGGATTCTGATTTCCCTTCCAAATTTTATCCACATATCTGAGCCAAGCTCAAAGCGAGAAATACGTACTTACAGGAAAGACAGTTATCTGCTGTAATGATTAAAACTGGCCCTATCTTCAGGCCCTTAACATTAATGCCAAAGGTAATGTGTGTCAGTGACTTTGTTCCTCTCTTTTTCACGTTTTAATTAATGTTGCATTCACATTGAGAGTTAGCTGTTTCATCATGCTCTGTTTCTGTATTTCTTTTCATGCATTTTATTACTCTTGCATAGGGCATACTTTGACTTGTGCCAGGTGTTTATAAGGGGCTTTGATTGAGAGCGCTGGTGCTGAGGCTGAAGGCAAAGTAAAGTGCCTGTCAGTGTGTTGGTGCCTCTGCAGAGCACACATAACAATAGTCATGTATTCCAGTTACAATTGATATTCAGTGTAAATGTGTGTGAAGGTTGTGCAAAGAGGTCAAAATATTTAGAAAGCAAAAGGAAATAAAGTGCTCAAATGTGTATGAGTGCAGTGTATGTTTGAGATTGTAAAATGAGGGAGATGCGAGGAAGTACATTCAGGTGACTGTCAAAAGAGGGTGCTGAAGAGGAAAGAGAGGAGATTGAAAATGTGCAGATGGATGAGATGTGCAGAGAAAAAGGGCATACATAGCTAACAAAGCGCACATGTGAGGCCATACTCCTTAAACAGGTCTCAATAATATTTAATTCATAGTCTCACAATTTCAGAATTGAAACATTTCCAATGTTAATTATTTATAAGAAATCATTGTTGTTACTCATTTATCTTAAACAGATAACAGCCATTGACAAAGCCAATAGGACTGACAAGTTTTAGGTGTATGTCAGTTGTTATGTGATATTTTTGGATGCAATAATATCTCGGAGAGAAATCAAAATACAGGTCGGATGGCACACTAAGGGATCCACAGAAATCTATGTTGTATGTCCCTTTTAGAGAGCTCCCACTTTTTTCATCCCACTTAAAGACCTGTCTGCACATATTTCTCTATGACTGATTGCAGCCAGCAGCTGTGGGTGCTTCCTGATGCCTGGTTAGAACATTTTCTTCCAAAGTGAGTGCTGCATGCAGTCCAAGACACTGCACAGGCATACACTTTAAAGGGCCCGAAGTTGTGAGCTATACAATTTGCACATTAAAGTAACTATTGAACTTATTATTGCAGCACGATATGTTGCAGTTTTCAATGTGTTTAATATTTCAGGGCTATACGTTCGCACTGCTTTATAAATCTTGCTTTCTCACTAAATTAATTTGCTTTCAAATGCACCATTTGTCTATTTTGTTTTTAAAATTTTCTTGGGAGAAGGGCCCACCCTAGACCCCACGTTTGTGCATTAGGCTTGCTCGCTTTACTTACTACATAACAGTCATACCCAACTTTTACGCCCTACCACTTTCAAATGTCACGAGCCACCACTGATGCGGAGAGAACTGAACTAAATTTTCAAAGTCCATCCCTAATATAAAACACATAAATCAATTTGATTTGTCGGTTTAGTGGCATCATGCCACCCAAAATGGGCATCATCCGGCACTTATTTTTGAGGTCCGGCCCTTTTTTTTCTGCATCAGGCAATTACTGCACACAAAAGACACGTATGGGAAAGACAGAGCAAAGAAAGACAGAAAAGTTTCACCAAGGGAGAAAACAGAAAGCTGCAAAAGTGAGCTAAAGGGGCAGGGAGTGGCTATAAATTGATTAAAGTGGTCCTAGATGGCTTTAGGACTATGCTGCCTCAGTATTATGTGCTGGCACATTTAAATGCAATAGCCACGAGTTTTAGAAGAGTACTTTGGGCACCAGCACTTTTTTATTTACAAATTAACCACTGGCATCATCCAATCAAAATGTCAATAAAACTTCGAGATGCAACAGTCCGTCAGTTTCCCAGGTCTAGCCCGAGAACATCTCTCCTATCTGTGGGACTCCAAACGGTGGAAACAATTGTATTCCTTTGCAACAGTTCAATTTATTCTCAGGGATTACAATGGAATCTTCTCAGTTTAGTGTAAATCCATATGTAAATTGAAACAAATTACTTTTTGTTAAATCCACAGGCCCAGATGTTCATTTCCAAGGTCGCTAAACTAAAAGTCTCTGTGCAATAGATCAAAGAACCTATTGGTTCTTACAGTTCCTAGAGAAAAACTCATGTTAGACAGAACAATGATTCATCTCTTTACATGACTTCAAATACGTGCTCTGCAGGCCTAAGTTTTGCTAACACAGTCACTTTCTCCATTTGTCGTGGAGTCCATTTTCAAAACGGCTACCACAGGAACTGAGGGAGGGTGGCAGGGGTGAGCGAGAGTGGACAGTGCACAAACCTCACTTAAAGGAGTCTATCATTCAGAGCCAGGAGCAGACTTCCAAACAGGAGACGTGTGTGGGACCCCAATATGAGGGCACTAATGTGATTGACAAGTACAAACTATCTAATAATAAAAAGTGCCTGCAGGTCTTAAAACAAGCAAAGGCAGGGAAGAGGGGGTGTGGGATGAAGGGGACAGCAAAAACAAGAACAAGAAACAAAAGGGCAAATTCCGTCTGCGGGAGCACAGGCGCTGTGCTGATTAAACAGAACCCACAAGTCCTGATCAAGCAAAAGCTGCGTAGGCTTTAAAAGCACTTCATTAAAAAAATTGCGTTTACACACGCATACATGTAAGGATAAGACATGGAGGCACATCAGAACACAACCCGAGGCAGAAAATAATGAAAAAAAGAGTTCCCCTAAACAACAGATAAACAATCAATGCGTAAGGAAACTATCCTTGACCTGGGCTCATCAGCCAAGAACGGAAGTGACATATCTGCTGCTTGAACCAGTTAGGAGGCAGCAAAGAAGAGCAACACTGCAGTCAACCTATGGAAAGCAGCAGAAAGGATCAAAGTCTTTTCACTGAATACAGCAGGTCTGACAATGCATGTGTGCTGCCTAGGCTTGAGCTAAAATAGTTTATTTTACTTACCAAAACAAAAAAGATCCACCAGATGGTTCTGTAGATATAAAATGTACAAGGTATAGCAAATAAAAGCATTTCACTCAACCACAAACAAGTATTAGCAAATTCCACAAATTTGATTCAAAAACCTTTTCACCAAAACGTTGGGCTAGTTGTGTTGCGGTCACTTAGGATCACTGTAGGCAACCAACTCCCATAGGCAGCCAGTCAGAGGGACCAGCAACATCCCAGAATCAGTTACCTTTACAGGTGAGGTAGTCTTTAGGCAATTCCCAGCAGTTTATCCCGTTTGTGGTGGATTCCTATGAAAGTGGTCCTAATGCAAGGGATGAAGAATACTGAAGATGCTCAAAGAAGCTGCAGATGCAATGCGGTTGATGGGGGTCTTACTGTTGCTATTCCTCGGCCCTCAATGGGGTGAGGCAATCCTGGTCAAAGGTTTGACATCCCTTGAAATCCCCCTGGTACTGTTAGGAGTCCAGCTGCACGGTATCGCGGTCACACCCAAATACTTCCCTGGGTGATAAGTCAGCTTCTGGGTGACCAAGCTGCACTCCGGCGACTCTCCCGGGCTCAGCAGAATCGACGGCGGCTGGCAGCAGCTTGAAGATGCTTGACTACCAACTTTCCCCCTAAGACTTCTCAGCTGTTGTGTCCCTGTGCTGTGAACAGGGGGTCTGCTAACTGACCCTTGGAGTCTCTTGGTTATGTCTGGACTCTGGAGGTGACTTCTCCATGAGCAGGACACAGCAGGCACAGTCCC
Organism: Pleurodeles waltl; assembly: GCF_031143425.1. Classification (NCBI taxonomy): domain Eukaryota; kingdom Metazoa; phylum Chordata; class Amphibia; order Caudata; family Salamandridae; genus Pleurodeles; species Pleurodeles waltl. The sequence continues at coordinate 55,931,868 of NC_090445.1, read as the reverse complement.
AATACTTTGCTAGCCATCAGGTTCAGCAGGTGCAGTCCACGCTCGTTCAGCCTCTTTTTGACAGTTTAACAGTGCAGCAAGACAACCCTTCTATGTTCCTTCGTCCAGTCCAGACAAGACCGAATTTCTATGTGCCTGAGGTGCCATATTTATGTTTAAAAAATGCCTTCTGTGTAGGATGTGGTTTGTAGCCAGTGGACTACAAGTTTCCCTTCCTCCTGATGACTACTTCTTGGAAGGAGTCGCATCTGGCTGTCCCAAAATGCACAATTCTGCCCACTCACAAGATGGTAGAACCACCCTCCCTTGGCACCCATAGCTCCCTTGCCCAACCTAGAGGTGTGGTTACCGAGGGGTCTACACGCCCCTGAGAAACAGGTTTGACAAGAGGTTCCCCTCTCCTTCCCCAGGGCCAGCTAGTCTGCTTAAACAATGGGGCTATTCCTCTCCTTAAGTGTTCCTCATTTGCTCTTCAAAGTCGACTTCAGCTGTGAAGCTTGCCTTTTGTGCCAAAACACATGTGGCTTCCTGCAGGAGGGAGGTAACATCTTCCTCCAGTGCAGGCCCCTAATGTCTGCTCTCCTGGGAGTTATAAGCATGTCTCCCCAGGAGGGCAGAAAAATGGCTAGGGTTCAAGCTCCACATGCAACTATTAAAGGCACAGGCGATTGAAGGCAATAAATTGGCAACTTTGTAAAAGTTGGTCATTGTAGCTTGTTACATTCATTTTTCTATTTCAGAACCAAGTCAGGCATAATTGGAGAAGTTGATTCATATTTTAGAGTATCACCTTTGGTTGCAACATTCAGGAGTCAGCACAGCTGAGGGTTCAGCTTGTAAAACCCTGCAATCAACACTAGGACGACCAAGTCTTTCCACAGTAAAAACAACAGTTTTGCATTTTTACGATTAGAACACAAAAAATACATGTACTGCCTCTGAAAATATGCTGCACCCTGCCTTAGGGCTCAGTAGGCCTGTCATAAGGGTTACCACAGGCGTTTTAAAGCATGAGCAAAGTGGGCTGTGGCCCAGGTTCCCACTTTCCAAGAGGTCCCCTGATAAAGCCAGCCTGTTCCACAGTGAGTCTTGCCCTGGTGACCTTGAATAATTCTTAAACAGCTTAGTTTAAATACATTTTCCTTTCATTCTTTTTTAATGTGGATGATGTGTGAGAGTCTACTGCAGACATTTTGCAGCGAAATCTTCGGTTTATGATTCATGCAACATCCATAAAAAAGTTTATTTTATTTCAAAACAGAACCTCACATATGAGAAGCGAGAGAATTTTGATTTAGTATGGGTTGCAGAGCCCATTTAAGAGGTGGAAAAAGATTTCTGACTTACATAATGGGATTTCTACATTAGAAAATGTGATTTTGCAGTCAAAAACACAGGGATTTTGAGAATTGCATGGTCTAAGAATTAAAAAATCCTTTTGTACATCTCGCCCTAAGAATTGTTATGTTGGCTCTGTGATCGTCAGTTTGTTGTGTCTATATTTCCAAGTTAGGAACCAAATTGAAATCTCCACTGAAAACTATCTTGCATAATTAGAATTCAAGTGTGAGATTATGCAGGAATGTGTATAGACCCCCAAGGAGGCACAGTAATTACATATTCATAGCACCCCTCTGCATTCTGCAATTCCCACCCCATGTTCCTGGAGCTTCCAGATCGGCCAGCTCCATAGGTCAGTGATGCTTCTTCTGTTAGGGCTTAATTCAAGCAGTCCATCCTTAACTTTACTGTGTGATTTGCTGCCATGTGAAGCTGTACAAAGGCCATTATTGATAAGATGCTGTTGGCCCGCCTCACAAGTCTGTCAAGATAGCTGTATATTTCAATAGTTGAAAAAGCTGAAGTATCCCAATTCCCATGTACCAGATACCACCAAAGCAATATACTTGAGTTTCAATAACATTTATGATATGAAAATGGACTTTCACATCTTAACAAATGACCACCTCCCCAAATCCCTTCCTTAGGTTTCTGAAAGTACCCCTCCCACATAGTCCGCATCTCTCCATATCAAAGTCTTGCTTCTTGTAATCTCCTTCTGGATTAACATAATACTTTAATCCCTCTACCCCTCTAGAGTCAGTCTCTTGCCTCCGGTTACATTTGTGATGTAGTTGGGACTTCACCAGAATGTTTAAAATTTGCAATATTTTGGGATATCATATCATTTTAAAGTATTTCCCAAATATGTTATTGGAATGCCCCCATGCATGCAGTTTGCAGAAAGAAACTTCAGAAAAAAGTGCACTTTAAAAATGTCTAGTTTGTCTAGTAGTAAAGTTAAACTTTTGGTCTGCGTTTAGACCAAAAGTCGAACTTAGATCAGACATCTAACTTTACTACTAGTAAAGTTAGAGTTTAGGTCTAAACTTAAACTTTTGGTCTAAGTTTACCTTTGTGAATCGGGCCCATTACTTTTTAAGCCCAAATATCTGAAGGAGACGAGCAACTAAGGGAAAGATCTTTAAAATATCTTCAGAAGGACATCTGTATTCCTTTATTGTTGCTGTTTGAGACGCTAGAGTGGCTGGAGCTAAGCTTTTAAGGAATCCTTCTCTAAGGAAATCCAGGATGTATAGATTCCAGGCTTGTGACTTTTTCTATGCATCAAGACTAGAATGAACTGCAATGTTTTTGTGTGATAATGTAGATTGTTGTGTTGGAGCCTTAAAATTATTACCGTCTGTTTTGAATACCACAAATGTTGTAATCCATTGCTTTCCATTTCCAAGCCGTCAGGTGTAACTGACTGGAAGTTTCTTGTGTTAAGCTGAGAAACTGAAAGGGAGGTGGATCCAGTGGAAGGTGGAAAAGCTTCTCAACTGGCATCTGCATTATCAGATGAAACTAGTGCTGTCTCTGCCAAAAGGTAGCTAATACAATGTCCGTCAAACTCTCCTCCCGAATATTCTGCAGCACCGTCTGAAGGAGGAATTGGAGGAAAAGCATACATCATTTTGTTGTAACATGGAACTGATAAGGCAGCTACTGCATAGGTCTGAGGGCACCAGGTTTCTGAGCAGAACAGAGAAAGCATTTCATTCTGAGGCGATGCAAACAGGCCTATGCTGGGAATGCCAAATTAAATTCATAGCTGATTGATGTGGAGCAAGGATAAATGAAAGGTCACTGATGATGCCAGGTTACAACATAGAGAAACCATCTATTAGTTAAATTTCCCTTGAATATACACCACTATCAATGCAATTAGATGATGCTCTGCCCAGAAAAAATCCTTCTTGCTAACTTGTTGAGCTTCCACCTTGATGGTTTAGGTAACACCTTGCAACCTAGCTGTTTGTCCTCACTACAGGGTTGACTCCCTCCAATTAACCCTTGAATGCCTGTACTGATTCTCATAGTAGTTCACTTCAGTTGGATGATAGACAATTATCTGCCTCTGCCCATTGACTCTTGACCTCTTGATGCAGAAAGATTGCTCCCCAGCTCCAGATCCTTGCTTCAGTTGTTGATAAGAACAGAGTTGGGAGATGAAATGGTACCCCTTTTACTAGTCTGGCTTCTGTTAACCAGCATCGTAGATCTGGAGCCATCTGGGGAGTGACTGGAACCAAGCAATCATAATCTTGGGATGTCTCAGAAGGTGACTCAGAAGGTGATTTAGATGGGACTTCAGGTGGAAACAGACTGAGCGGACTACCACAGTAGCTGCTGCCATAAACCCCTGGACTTCTAGCCACCTCCTGGTCAGAGTTTATTTTTGCCCCAGCAACTGAAGTAGATTTGTCTGAAGACATCAACCACTCTTTTGGAGAAAGAAACCCTCCGAAGTTGGCACCTATAAATGTCACTTGTGTTGGCATCAAGTTAGATTTCTTTTGATTGATCATTAGACCCAAGTGAAGGAGAACACTAGACCTTTTCCACATCCTGCTTTGCCTCAAAGAAGGGAGGAGCACCTCAAAGCCAGCTGTCAAGATGGAAAAAAAATAGATATCCCTTTCAATAGTAAGTTCTTGAAACTGATAATGAATGTACTGGAACACGGACCTCATATAACTCCAGGTGGATGAGCACACAAAAAAAGTATTTTCTAAATCCAGAGTTGCTTATAAATTATCCCTTGAAATTAAGTGAGTAATGATCTGGAGAGTAACCATCTTGAAGGTTTCAAGGTGTAGGAGTTTGTTCAGTCCTTTGAGGTCAAGCACAAGTCTTAAGGAACCAGAACTGAATAGAATCCCTGAGCTTGTTGGTTTTGTGGAACTTGAAATGTGACACCTTTGGAAACAAGATCTTGGATACGCAGGAGCATTGAGCTTCTTTTCACTGGGACTCTTGGTAATGGTGTATGTCAGAACCCCTTCAGGGGTACATGGCCCAGGCAGGGACTACTGGGCCCAACCGTCGTGGTTAATGCGTTTTACTCTTGATGTCCCGACCTACTATGGATCCCGCTCAACTGGGACAAGAACCCCTTCTGCACTTGGCTGTCAGTGGTAGCTGTGGTCGAGCAGTAAAGGCTCTCTCGTGGGCATGTGCATACAGGTCAGCGAACACAACTCATAACTCAAAGCTGCAGACAGGGTGAACAAAAAATCAATATCCTGTCAAAAATTTGTTTAAAAAAAAAAAGAATTATTTTAATTCTAGCTGTACACATGCAGAGGTATACGACATTCAGAAGCTACGATGCAATCTCCCTTAAGGTCGAGGCGCTAGTAGATGTTAGGCGAATCCCTGTCCCTCTCGCCTTCATGTAACTTGTGTGGGGTTATTCCCCATTCACTTATGGCTGCATCCAGGGAATCCAAACTATTGGCCTTACTCAAGAGCTCTCCCTTTGACTCTTTAGGAATTAGTCAAAAGTGTCACCATTAGCAGCAAGTCGCATGGGGCCTCACAGGCCCAGTTCCATTCTTACCTACTGCAGCAGTATGACAGTGTTCAGCAGTGCGATGAGTGCCCTCTCCTCAGGTGCTCATGAATCCGGATCTTCTATTGTGAATTTGGACTGCTCGCAGTGTATCTGTCAGCACCCAGCAGCGCAGTCTCTGTCTATCTAGCAGCACTGCTGGTATGTTCCAGTGATTGGAGCTGCTTCCCCTCGGCAAACACAAAGGTAAGTTGATCATCCCCCTAGCAGAGGGGGTGGGGTTCTGGGTTGATCCTCTGGCTCCCAACTGGAGCCCCAGTGAGGAATGGCGATGTCCTTGGAGGCTTTGTGGTGATTCTTGGGGTACCCGTCAGTTCCCAGCATGTGGGCTTGACCCAGATGTCACAGCAGTTTGCCTTAAGTCCAGGTGACGACTCGAACTCTTGACCAAAGTGATACCAGCATACCTTCCTGATATACGGGGTTGCTGCAATACTCACAATTGGGGTACAGAGTCTCCTGGTGAGACTGCCCTCACCACAACAGGCCTTCCTAGCATACGAGGTTGCTGATTACAGCAGTCACAAGTCCCACACTCCTGTCCCAAGATCAGTTCATTGGTGACTCCTCTGGCATACGTGGTCACCGCAGCACAGTGTTGCAGGCCTAGTGCTCCCAGGCCTGTGCTTCTGTCATGACTCAGAACAAAGTGGTCCTCCTGGAATACTGGGGTCGCAGGGCCAATTTCTGCACACTGGCAATGACCCATTCGGTGCACAGCCTCACACCTCACTGAGGGAGTCCTCAAGCAAGGATCCCCACTGGACCTTGCTCCCTCCAATGCTCCCCTCTCCTTCACAGGGCACTCTCGTCTTAGCAATCAGTCAAGTGATGGTACTCCAGGCTCCAGGGCAAGTGATGTTGGTGTCCTGGGAGATATCCCCTCACCAAGCATGGAGACTAGCAGCCCTTTGCCCCCAGTCCTGGCCACAGGCAGACATCTTGCAGAGCTTTCCCTCATCATTCAGTCCATCTGGTTGCTGGCCAGATATTACAAATTAGGGGTCCCAGCCTCTTCTTTTTATAGTCCTTTTCCAAACACCAAATATGGTTCAGGGTCTGAGACTTTGAAGTTTTATGTTAGGGTTCTGCTTATTTTGAAATTGACATCTTCCCTTCTCTTCTCTCTTTCTGAAAGTCTGTCTGTCACAGCAGGCAAGATTCTGAAGCTGATTGCCCCACAACACAATTCATGGCAGTGGCCAGAGTTCACCCTTGGATGTCAACCACAGTAGTATGTGCCTCCAAAGGTTTATCCAGGGCTCCCAGCCTTACTCTTTATGATTTGCTTATCAGCCCCTTCTCTCTTCCTGAGATGTGTCTGGGCCCCTTCTTTGTGATGTATCACTGAATCAAAGAGCACCCTTTTGAATTGTAAAGCAAGAATACTTCCTCCATTCTTCCAGTAATGCTGAATCACACAAATCTGCCTGGAGGGATTCCTCTACTCCTCATTTTTTTACCAAGCAGGTCTGGGCCTCGCAAAATGGAACCCAGGGTCTTCCATGTAATGTACCATTGCAGGATCATTGGCTCTCTGTGTGCATTCACTGAGCAGTACTACCCTATTCCTGTACCTTACCCTTCCCTGGCATACATACAACCAGCTCAGTCACTACTCTTGCGTTGTGCAGCATTTCCACTTGATGTATGCAAAGGGGACGTTAAGCACACAGCAGCAGAACTTTTAAAAAGCTGAGTGAGGCTGTAGGCCTCACTCCAGTGACACAGGGTAAAAAGGACCTGCTCACTACTGCTAATCACTGCACAGTATGCTGCCACCACCGCACTTGTGCTACTTTAACCCTGGTGAAGGTAGTAGCCTTCCACCACTATGAGGATAGCTTTTTGGGCATCCATCCTAGTGCAACGCGACTGCAATCTGTGAGTTTGGCCTATGTCATTGCGCACGCATGATCTGTGTTCACCTGTGACAAAATAGCAACATTAGGAATCAAGACAACAGTACAGTTGGGTACTCAGGGCAGAGGTACACGTCTCTTACCATACAGAAGATTTTTCTGTCCCATCAACATTGGAGGTCTTTCTTAGACTTGAATGTGATATCCCCCTTTGTGATTAGAAGGGCACATGCTTCCTGAAGTGTTTCTGCCCATCGCAGAAAATCCTCCTTCAACCTTCCTTGCACATTTATATAATCATTCTAGCAGCCGGTCATGGGTCTGAGAAGGTTGGATCTAGGATTTACTAGCAAATGCAGCCCCCTGGAATCAGCCCTGGCTATGAAAGGGATATTTGCCAGCTATGGCCGCTGCATATGTCAAGCGGCAGTGGGTGGGGAGACAATGGGGGAAACAACATTTAAGAAAAAAAAACCACCTTGCACTGCCTGTCTCCTGCCTTCTCGCCCCTCTTGTAGTGTCCTACCAGTCACTGGGACACGAGCACCGGCTCCCCAGAAATCCTGGTGCTTCTTACATGTTAAACATTGCATGTAAGCACTGTCGAGATTTGTCTGAGTGGAGCCTGGGGTCTGTGCTGTTTCTCCAGCCTGGCTGTGTATAGTCGGGTGGGAGAAACCTAAGTGTGCATGCATGTTTGGCTGGCCTCAGAGATGGCTGGCCAAACACACATGTGCACTCAGTACACTCTCCCCTCCTCCACACTCCCACCTCCCCGTGGGCCAGCCCCACCCCTCTCTACACCTGCTGGCTGAGTCACCAGATGAAAAATTAAACAATAGCAGGCTATTGTTTTATTTTTCATCTGCTGGCTCAGCCACTGGGGCGACGCCCCCTCCACCACTGCGGAGGAGCCACCCCTGCATTGTCTGCTCTTTATCTCTGGTTCTGCATCCTTTCCTTTTAAACAAGGATTTCTTTCCAGAGAAAAGCTTAAAAGGTTTTAAGATTTTCTTTTTATTAGCATTCTTTTAAACCATATCATTCAGTTCTTCGCCAAAAAACTTAACCCACGAGAATGGTAATTTTTTTAACAATGACCTCTGGCCTGCATCTAGCTTCCATGGCTTCACAAAAGTCTCCTCCCTTGGCCAGCTGCCCCCCAGCGGATGCGACCAACCAAGGGGTACTAAAGATTATATGAAAGAAGCCTCTTGTTCGCTAGGACTGCAGTGTGACTTACGCATGCCCAAAAACCATCCTATAGGGGTTGAAAATTGTTCAAGAGAATTATCGAGCTGTGTATGCTGCAGAAGTACTTGCCCTCAAGGAAAAATTTGCAGCCACAGAAACCCCCATGAGGGCACTCTATACTTTCTTTTCCAGCACATCTGCCAGCGTAGCACCCCTTGCAGATGCCATTGCAGAAAGAATAGTGTTCACGTTAGGGACATGGGCAAACTGCTGCTCAAACCTTTTAATTGTAGACCTTTGATTGGAAAGTGAGGGATAGCAGCCTTGTCCATGTCTTCTCAATTATCACATTCTTTATTATGTCTTGTAGCGGTAAATTATCTGCTGGTGAGGCACTCTACTGTGAATAAACGTCATTCTCCTCTTCAGGGTCAGACTCAAAAACCCCAAAAATCATTGATCTGAACTAAAATGTCCTGCAGGTGTTTGTCTCTCAATGGTATGCTCCTCATAGCACTGTGTTCACTAAGGGCAGAGCTTACAGCTGTTTTATCAGTGGTTCCTGGTGCACCCTGGAAATTCGTAAATATACAGGAGGTTCTGTTTGTGTAGCTCACTTGCAGCATTACTAGGCTCCATTCGGTAAACAAGCAGTGGCAAAGCCAATATGTTTTGCCTTTGTCTTTTTTACTCTGTAAATGGCTTACAAATTTTAGAGACATGTTATAATAATGTTTGTTTTATTCAATTAAAAACAAACTTCATCATAATATTTTTCTAAAATTTGTAAGCCAGTTACCTTAGAAAAAAAGACAGAGGCGAAACGTATTGGCATGTATGTTAGAATAAGGAAGATAGAGGAAAGAAGACAGAAGAAGGAAAAAGATAGAGGACGGAAATGAGAAGCCTTAAGGCATGAGAAGATAAAAGATGGTAAAAGATAAAAGACGGAAGATGGGACAAGAGAGAAGACAGAAAGAGTGGGAATAATGCAGACATGAGAAGACAGTAGGTGGCATGGAGTAAAGAAGACAGCGAAGACAGAAGATGGTATGCAGAAAGAAAAAAGAAAACGGACGGCAATGAAGCAGCCTCCACAGTCCTGTTCCACAGCCACACACATGAGCGGGGACCACACTGGGAACGGTGCTCACAACGCCCCGCCTACCCAGCAAGATAGCTGCTACCCGTGCTGTATTTATTATATATATTATTATATATTCCTTGGGAGGAAGACCCTTTCTGTTTGGTTAATATATTTTTTTAAACTGATCTTTTGTGTCTTGACTTTTCTTTACACTCGAGAATAAAATACTTGTAGCATATTTATGGGATTCCCGTTCCCATGTCAAGACCGCTACGTTGGAGCCTCGATATTTTGGGAAACCTCTGTTAGAATATATATATATATATATATATATATATATATTTTTTTTTTTTTTTTTTTGGGGGGGGGGGGGTTACATTTTAGCTTGGTGACCAGTTGGGCAATATAATTTATTTTAAAGGAACTTTGTAAAAGTGTTATGACTTGTTTACTGAGAAAGGCAAATAATCAAAGGTAACATTGTGTGCATTTCTATACAAGAAAGAGGGCTAGTTATCAATGGTTCACCATGAAGGACTTTAAACAGGGCAAATGAACATAAGGGCCTTTCTATACCCCTTTAGTGGACAATGAAAGGAGAAAGTAGGGTAACAGCATTTCGTTGCCTCGTAAAGGAACAGTGTCACATTTCATCTCACCATAACAACTTACTTTACTCTCGGATGTTCTAAAAGCAAATTGTTGTTTGGTTCTAGCAGAGAAAATTAAATATAAGATTATAAATTACATTTCCCTAGTATAACGGCTGTGAGTGTCCCCCCCAGCTGAAAGTGGGGAGCAACTACCCAACCTCATGGGAGTTCTCATCACTAAGGCGGAAGAACCTGGACAGACCATAAGCATTGGCGTGCTCTGTACAAGGACGCTGTTCCACCATAAAGTCCATCCCCTGTAAGGGAAATGGACCACCTCAACAGTTTTGGATTCTCCCCCCTCATCTGCATTAACCATCTGAGGGGCCTGTGGTCGGTCTGAACACGGAAGTGAGTCCCAAACAAGTAGGGTCTTAGCTTCTTCAGTGCCGAGACCACAGCAAACGCTTCACGTTCTATGGCACTCCACCTACGTTCCCTGGGTAGTAACCTCTTGCTAATGAAGGCTACGGGTTGATGTAGGCCCTCTTCATTAAGCTGTGAGAGTACTGCTCCACTACCATGCTCTGAGGCGTCTGTTTGCACAACAAACCCATTGGAGTAGTCAGGTGCCTCCAGCACAGGTGCTGTGCATATGGCAGCCTTCAGGGCATCAAAAGCGTTCTGGCAAGCCTCTGTCCAGATCACTTTCCTGGGCTGCTTTTTAGAAGTCAACTCAGTTAAGGGGGTAACAATGGTAAGATATCCCTTAACAAACCTCCTGTAATATCCTGTGAGACCTAAAAAGGCCCTCACTTCAGTCTGGGTCTTGGGAGGCTCCCAAGCCAGAACTGTATCAATCTAAGGCTGTAGGGGTGCCACCTGGCCACTCCCCACCTGGTGTCCTAAGTACACCACCGAACCCTGCCCTATTTGGCACTTGCTCACCTTAACAGTGAAGCCTGCCTTCTGCAGGGCCTCTAACACTCTCCAGAGGTATTGCAGGTGTTCCTCTCATGTGGAACTAAACACAGCAATGTCATCCAGGTAGGCAGCACTGAACTCATCCAGTCCTGCCAGCACCTGGTTGACCAACCACTGAAAGGTGGCAGGGGCATTCTTCAACCCAAATGACAGCACTTTAAATTGAAAGTGTCCATCTGGTGTAGAGAATGCTGACCTCTCCATGGCCCCCTCCATTAAGGCAATCTGCCAGTACCCAGTTGTTAGATCAAACGTACGAGGTAGTTGGTAGCTCCCAACCGATCAATGAGCTCATCAGCTTGGTGAATGGGGTGTGCGTCAGTCTTGCTGACCGCATTGAGTCCCCGGTAATCCACACAGAACCTGAGTTCTGGAGTGGCACCAGGTGCAGCAGCTTTGGGGACCAATACCACTGGGCTGGCCCAAGGACTGCTGGAGTGCTCAACAACCCCTAGGGTAAGCATTCTGGACACCTCATCCTTAATGCATGCCCTGACCCTGTCAGTCACCCTGTAAACTTTCTGTTTAATAGGTGTACTGTCCCCAGTGTCCACTTCATGTGTGCACAAGTGTGTGACTCCTGGGATCAGGGAAAACAGTGAGGAAAACTGCCCCAACACATGGCAACAGTCACCTTGCTGCTCCTCAGTCAGGGAGGGGGAGAGGATCACTCCCTCCACTGACCCATCTTTTTCTCCTGCAGACAGGAGGTCAGGAAGAGGCTCGCTCTCCTCCTCCACCCCAACATCTGTCGCAAGGAGCATTGACAGCTCAGTCCACTCAAAGTGTTGCTTGAGGCGGTTGACATGCAGGACCCTTAAAGGGTTCCTTGTAGGTGTTCCCAGGTAGGTGACTTCGCTCTTGCGCTCCACCACCTCAAATGGTCCAGTCCACTTATCTTGGAGCGCCCTAGGCTCCACTGGCACCATCACCCACATTTTCTGACCAGGTTGAAACTCAACCAGAGTGGTGTTCCGGTCGTACCAACGTTTCATATCCTCCTGGCTTGCTTCTAGGTTCTCCTGAGCGAGACTCCTAAAGCGGGCTGTCTGGTTTCTTAAAGCCAGCATGTAGCTAAATACATCCTGGGGTGGTTTACTAGGAGCTTTCTCCAAAGCTTCCTTCACCAGACTCAAAGGTCCCCTCACAGGGTGGCCATAGATGAGCTCAAAGGGGCTAAAGCCAAGTCCCTTTTGAGGTACTTCCCTGTAAGCAAACAGAATGCATGGCAAGAGGACGTCCCACTTCTGCCTCAAGGCCTCTGGCAGGCCCATGATCATGCCTTTTAAGGTGTGGTTGAATTTCTCAACCAGACCATTACCTTGGGGGTGGTAAGGGGTGGTGAACTTGTAGGTTACACCACACACCTTCCACAGAGACTTCATATACGTAGATATGAAGTTGGTACCCGTATCAGATACCACTTCCTTGGGGAACCCCATGCGGGTAAAAACCCCCATCAAGGCACCGCCTACCACAGGGGCAGTGACGGTCCATAGAGGAATGGCTTCGGGGTGCCCGGTGGCATGGTCCACCAAGACCAGGATGAACCTGCTGCCCATGGCTGTCTTGGGATCCAGAGGCCCCACAATGTCAATACCAACCCTTTCAAAGGGGGTACTAATTGCCGGAAAATGTTGGAGGGTCGCCTTACATTTCCCCCCACTCTTGCCACTTGCCTGACAAGTTTGGCAAGACCTATAGTAGGTATCAGAGTGCTTTCACATTTGGGGCCAGTGAAAGTGGGTGACAAGCCTGTCAAAGGTCTTGCCCTGCCCCAAGTGTCCAGCTAGAGGCACATCATGAGCCAGACCCAGTAGGAAGGCCCTAAAGCACTGGGGTACCACCAGCACACGGGCTGACTCAGTCTCAGGAACCTTAGGCTCGCTATATAGGAGGCCATCCTCCCAGTAGATTAGGTGTGATCCTGTCTCCTCACCAGCCGCCTGGGCTGCAGCCTGCTGGAACAGCCCCTCTAGAGTAGGGCATACCTTCTGTGCCTCACAGAATGCCTCTCTGGTGGGCCCCCCTTCCTGCTGCCACTGCTACAGCTCAGGGACCTCCCCCAGTTCAGCCACCTGTTCCCCTGTAGGCTCTGGGGTGTCACCCTCAGGCTCCGCCTCCTCCCGGACCGTGGGAACTTCGGGGGCCGGTTTCCCAAACCCCCTACCCTTCCTATTCTTGGCGGTCCCCTGGGCCACTGTTTCAGGCTCCAGGGGCTCTTGATCACCCTGACGGGCTGCCATTGACCGGGTGGATACGCATACCCACCCAGGCAGACCCAACATCTCCAAGTGAGACCTGTGTTCCACCACCTTCCAAGGGGAATCCTCCAGGTCATTGCCTAGCAAACAATCAACAGGCATGGTTGCACTCACAGCTACTTTCACAGAACCTGAGACCCCCCCCCCCATTCAAAGGGAACCTGCGCCTCTCTGCACAGGCGCTCTGAGTTGTCCACTGCAACTACTTGGTGAAGTACCCGGGGATCTATCTACTCTTCAGACACCAGCTGACTCCTCACTGTAGTCACACTGTCTCCTGTGTCTCTCAGAGCCTCCACCTTCTGTCCATTAATGGTCACCCACTTCCTGTACTTCTTAATGTTTTCAGGCACTAGGCTTCTCTGGACCATCTCACTGTCCCCTAGTGAGACAAGGGTGATTTCAGCTGGTTCCCACCCACCTGAAACCAACTCCTCATCAAGCGCTACACTGGCCAAACCCTGGGACGGCGCAGCAGTGTGTGCCGGTGTACTTTTGGGGCATTTAGGGTCCCCCTTCACATGACCCACCTGGTCACATGCATAGCACTTATGTGGGGAACCACCTGCCACTGGCTTCCCTTTGGAGAACCATGGCTTCTTCTCACTGGGGGGTTGGGAATCCTTACCCTTGGAATCAGTTTAGGGCCCTCTAGAGAACTCCCCCTGTTTACCCTTACCCCTCTTTCTTCTGAGAGGGACCCTGCCCACCCTTGGCGTGGTCTCCCCCATACCTCTTCTGGACCCTGGTGCTCTCCCAGCGGTCTGCTTCCTGCGCAAGCTTCCTGGGATCAATCAGCTTGCTGTCAATCAGGTGCTGGCGCAGCTCTGGAAAACATAAACTGTACAACTGCTCCCAAGCAATCAGATTGTAAAGCCCCTCATATGTAGTTACCTTACTGCCCTTCACCCAACCGTCCAGTGGCCAGCAAAAAGAATCTACACATTCCAACCACATTTGGGATTCCTTTTTCTTGTAGGATCTAAACTTATCCTTATACTGCTCAGGGGTGAGACCATACCTTGTGAGTAGGGCATCCTTCATGATAGTGTAGGTGAGATCCTGAGCATCCCTTAAGGCTGTCAGTGTATCCCTCCCCTCTACCTCAAAGTGCTTCCACAGAGCCGCCCCCCAATAAGCTTCAGGGACCAGATTCATGTGGAGAGCAGACTCATACCCCTTGAACCACAAGTATATGTCATCCTCCCTCTTGTAATCCTTCACAAGATCCTTTGGTATGTGTACTCTTCTTTCAGAAGCATTTTTAAAGATTAAACTCAAAAATAGCACTTAGAAACACAAAATGCTTCGATGAGATGTTAACACGGTGTCGTGACAGAGTTGTTCCCAACAAGCCGACACCAGCGGCGCCAGACATGGAGTTGCGTAGACCTCCAAGTACAGTACCTTTGGTGAAGAGTGAAAACAAGTCGCTGCGCGAAGTCGGGGATCGCAGCGTTGGTGCGAAACGTTGATTCCGCGCACTTCGGGCGGCGTCGGTCACGACGTGGTACGGCGACTTCCACAGAGTCACGGACTTCAGCGGGGCTGCAGCGGCATCGGGCCTGCGAAGATCGCCACGTTCCAGCGAAGATCACGGAGTCGGGTGCAGGCGGCGTCACCGGATTCGGCAGCGGTGTCGGTCCGAAGTCATCCGAAGTTGATTTTCTTGGATTTCCACCAGCTTTCCTTCCAGGGGCCCAGGGACTGGATAGGGCACCACTTGTCAGAGCAGGAGTCTCTCCAGAGACTCCAGGTGCTGGCAGAGAGAAGTCTTTGCTGTCTCTGATACTTCAAACAACAGGAGGCAAGCTCTAAATCAAGCCCTTGGAGATTTCTTCACAAGATGGAAGGCACACAAAGTCCAGTCTTTGCCCTCTTACTCTGGCAGAAGCAGCAACTGCAGGATAGCTCCACAAAGCACAGTCATAGGCAGGGCTTCAGCTCTTCTCCAGGCAGAGGTTCCTCTTGTTTCCAGAAGTGTTCTAAAGTCTGTGGTTTTGGGTGCCCTTCTTATACCCAATTTCTCCTTTGAAGTAGGCCTACTTCAAAGTAAAGTCTCTTGTGAATGTGAAATCCTGCCTTGCCCAGGCCAGGCCCCAGACACTCACCAGGGGCTCAGAGACTGCATTGTGTGAGGACAGGCACAGCCCTTTCAGGTGTAAGTGACCACTTCTCCCTTCTCTCCTAGCACAGATGGCTCATCAGGAAATGCAGACTACACCCCAGCTCTTTTGTGTCACTGTCTAATGTGAGGTGCAACCTGCCCAACTGTCAAACTGACCCACACAGGGAATCCACAAACAGGCAGAGTCACAGAAATGGTATAAGCAAGAAAATGTTCACTTTCTATAAGTGGCATTTTCAAGCACACAATCTTAAAATCAACTTTACTAAAAGATGTATTTTTAAATTGTGAGCTCAGAGACCCCAAACTCCATATGTCCATCCGCTCCCAAAGGGAATCTACACTTTAATCGGATTTAAAGGTAGCCCCCATGTTAACCTATGAGAGGGACAGGCCTTGCAACAGTGAAAAACGAATTTAGCAATATTTCACTGTCAGGACATATAAAACACATTACTATGGGGGTCATTTTGACCTCGGCGGTCTTTTTTAAAGACCGCCGAGGGACCGCCGTGCTGAAGACCACCAGTGGTGGCGGTTTTCCGCTCGGCGTATTATGACTGTTGGCAGCTCTCCGTCCTTTTTTGGACGGAGAGCCCCCAACAGCCATACTGGCGGGCGGCGGGGAAGTGGAGGTTGTTCCACCTCCACCGCCACGTCAACAGAACACCGCCCACCGAATCATGTCCTGTGATTCGGCGTGGCGGTGTTCTGTTGACGGTGTGGTGTCGGCGGAGCAGCCCCCATGGATCCTGTCCCCTCCCGGAGGATCAACGGACCAGGTAAGTCGATCATCCGTTAGGGGAGGGGGGTGGGGGGTGTTGTGTGTTGTGTGCGTGCATGGGGGGGGTGTGTGAGTGCGTGTATGCTTGCGGGGGTGTTGTATGTTTGGGAATGAGTGCGTGTATGTCTGTGGGTATGTCTGTATGGATGTGTGCGTGTATGTTTGAATGTGGATGTGGGTGTGCATGTCTGACTGTGTGTGTGGATGTTGGCATGTATGTCGCTGTGTGTGCCTGCATGTGTTTTGGTGGTGCCAGTGTGCGTGTGGTGTGTGATTGAGTGATGTCTGATGTTGGGGGTCGGGGTGGGGAGGGGGGTCCTGCCACCTTTGAGGGGTGGTGGTGGGTGTAGGGGAGGGAGTCGGGGTGGTTGGAGACCCCTATCAGTGCCAGGGAAGAAATTCCCTGGCACTGATAGTGCTTACCGCCATGGATTTAATGGCGGTTCTAAACCGCATGAAATCCATGGAGGTCAGCCGGGTCCAAATACCGCCGGCGGTATAGTGACGACAGCCGGGCTGGAGACCCAGGTCTCCAGCCCAGCGGTCGTCTCCACCCTGGCGGGCAGAACGGAGAAGCGGCCGATGACCATGGCGGTAACCGCCATTGTCATAATTGCAAAAAAAAGAGCGCCAGCCTGTTGGCGGTCTTACTGCCGCTTCTCCGCCATCTGCCAGGGTCGTAATGACCCCCTATATGTCCTACCTTAACCATACACTGCACCCTGCCCTTGGGGCTACCTAGGGCCTACCTTAGGGGTGCCTTACATGTAAGAAAAGGGAAGGTTTAGGCCTGGCAAGTGGGTACACTTGCCAAGTCGAATTTACAGTTAAAACTGCACACACAGACACTGCAATGGCAGGTCCGAGACATGATTATAGAGCTACTTATGTGGGTGGCACAACCAGTGCTGCAGGCCCACTAGTAGCATTTGATTTACAGGCCCTGGCACCTCTAGTGCACTTTACTAGGGACTTACTAGTAAATCAAATATGCCAATCATGGATAAGCCAATTACATACACATTTTGTAAAGGAGCACTTGCACTTTAGCACTGGTTAGCAGTGGTAAAGTGCCCAGAGTAACAAAAACAGCAAAATCAGAGCCCAGCACACATCAACAACCTGGGGAACAGAGGCAAAAAGTTAAGGAAGACCACGCCAAGGATGAAAAGTCTAACAGAATGGTAGACGCTTGAACCAATGATAAGTGACAGGTGTGGTCAAAGCCCACGAGGCAGATAAGAGCATGTCTTATAGACACAGCGCATGCGCTGCCTAGGCTCGACCTAAAAAGGAGCGAAGCCCCTGAAATCAGGGCAGTGCTTCTCCTTCCAGACTAGATCTTTCAGTTCAGGCCATGGATGGGGGTCAGTGCCCCTGAAATGACTCTGGGCCATCTTTTACAGGTAAGTGTCGACATCTGCAGAGAGTTTAATGACTCCTGTTTTACCTTTGCTTAAGATAGCAAGGGGCAGATTTAAGGAAAGTGGTGCTGCACCCAGTGCAGCGCCACTTTCCTTTCGCCCCTTAGCGCTCCCTTACCGCCACCACGTATTTAAGATACGGTGCACCATGGTGCAGGGTACGGGGCAATAGCATAATTTATATTGAGGCTATTGATGTACTCTGCAGGAGTAGCTCCCAAATGTTGGTGCTACTCCTGCAGAGTACATAGGGGCCCGTTATGAATAATAGTATTCCCCCTTTTAACGCCTGCTCTGAACAGGCATTAAATGTGCTGAAATAAATGGCACAAGGAAACCTCTTAGATTTCCTTGCGCCATGTTTTTGGCCCCCCCTAATGGGGGAACGCCCCCTTTGCATACATTATGCCTGGTGCAGGCATGATGTATTGCAAAGAGTTACAAAGTGGTGCAATGCAAGCAGTGCGCCACTTTGTAAATATGGTGCAGGGACTTTGGCCTTGTTGGGCCACATTAGCTTAAAAAAATTACGATAATGTGGCGCAAGGAGGCGCTAAGCGCTCTTAAATATGCTCCTTAATTTGCAGTCACGTTTTTTATTGTGATAACATTTCGGGTCTTTAGAATTTAAATTGTATTTAGCAGTGTACATCGATCATGAGCAATACCAACGCTTAGCAATTTT
Source organism: Pleurodeles waltl (assembly GCF_031143425.1). Classification (NCBI taxonomy): domain Eukaryota; kingdom Metazoa; phylum Chordata; class Amphibia; order Caudata; family Salamandridae; genus Pleurodeles; species Pleurodeles waltl. Next base: position 55,913,945 of record NC_090445.1, on the reverse strand, counting down.
GTTAAACACCTACCCAAACCTATTTTTACTTTCTCTCCACCCTGCCACGCTGGAGGTTGAGGTCTCAGTACAACTCTGTTAATGCACTTCATTCCTGAACTCATTTAGTCAATGGACAATACAGATAATTAATTATTACACCAAAAATTGCTCCCACTGCCTCGCAAGGGGGCCTCCTGACCTTATCTCAACAACATATTCACTTTACCTTAAAACAAAGCAGGAAAGACAAAAAACAGATACTGGAAATAGAAATAACACTAATTTAAACATTGGGACAATTGCCACCAGTGAGCTCTTAAACGTACATTGTAAAAGCAAAGGGCAGAGTTTCTATGCTGCTCAAGATGCAACACTGGCCCTGAACCATCTGCCTCTCATTCCATCTTTCTTGCTTCCTCTTTGATCTGCCCTGTAAGTGGGGAGGATGTTTGAGCTGTACTGAGTGTGAGAAGGATGCTTGAGCTGTCCTGACTGTGAGAAGGATGCTTGAACTGCCCTGTGTGTAAGGAGGGTGTTTGGGCTGCTCTGTGGAGGAAGGATGTTTCAGCTGCCCTGAGAAGCTGTGTGAGAAGTAGGTTTATGCTACCCTGGGTGTGAGAACAATGTTTGATCTGCCCTTTGTGTGAGAAGAATGTTTGAGTTGATCTCTGTGTGAAAAGGATGTTTGAGACGCCCTGTGTGTAAGAAGGATATTTGCACTGCTGCTGCCCAGGATTTGATTGTTCTGAATGTGAAGGGAGATTGTATAGCAACAGCCAGTGGTGCACCCCTTTCTTCTGTAAGAAGCATGTGCTGCATGATGGATCATTGTACATGCTGGTGGCTCTGCTATGTTTTATCTTGTGTGTGTGTGTATATGCACTGCTGCCTGTTCTTCAACACAAACGTGGGTTGAGGAACATGGCGGCAGGCTAACACTGGCCGCAGGGTTAGCCCATGTAACTCCTACGTTGCTGTGGTTTTCAGCTTGGAATGTGTCATACTAATTTCTTACACTGTGTACATGCTGTACATTGAACATTTGCTCCACCCTCAACCCGTCCTTTTTTTACCTCGTTTTCAGGGTCCAAGGTGTATGAGCCTCAGAGCGCATGGTGGAGCGCAGCGCAGCGCTGTAGGCTTGCCACCGCATCCCACCTCAGTTGTTGCAGAGAGAAGCGGTAGCAGGAGCGATGATAGCTGGAGAGTTTGCCATGGGCAAAGACCTCCAGGGAAGGCAGAAACTGACATGAGGGGATTAAAGGGCAGCACAACTCCCCACAGAGATTGGAGAACTACTGACTGAGCGTCAGATGAGGTAATGGACAAAAGTGCGGTGGCTCAATAATAACAGAGCAGAGAGCGATTGGAGCTTAGAATGGGTGGGGACGCCATGCTCAAAGAGCCGTTTCCCAGACCCAGTTTTTGACCCTCATGTTTGCCGCTCGGAGGCCCATATCTTAACTTCCGAAGGAAACAGAGAATAACAGATACTCCCTCAGGTCCTCAAAAGGGCCCACAGCCTCGGGCACAGATAGAGCTGACAGCAGCACAGAAGCCAGATCTCTAGGAAAAGAGCCTCAGCGCATTGTACGCTCTACACCGGGATGTAGTAGTTTCTAGAGCCAGCTTCAAGGCGCTCCCAGGTTATGGTCTCTTCTTCCTTGAACTCATTTTTTAGGATCATGGATAAAATGGACAGGGGCGCTTTAGGCAGATCACAGGAGGGGCAGGCAGGGACTCTGTCTGCAAAGGAGTCCGATCTTGAAGGCGGAGGTAGTGTGGGGGAAGAGAATGATATTTTTTTTTTGCGTCCCTCCGGTGAAAGAGGCAGCATCAGTTCAAACAGAGACTGGGGCTTCAATCCCGCTTGGCCCATATATAAGTATTACTCTGATGAACAGGTTTCAGGTCCTGACAGACTCCCATGTAGTTGGAGTATAGGTGGAATTAACCTTGGGACGGGGGGAAAAGTCTATGCAACCCACACAGAGGTCTAGGAGCCCCAACTCGATCACTGTAGAAGAGGTCCTTGCTGACTGCTCTCTGGGTGCTAGTGGAGGTGCGTGAAGGGACAGCCCAGTCCGCAGACTGAGGGTCTGTCACTGGCAGAACCACTGTTCTTATTGAAAGCAGATATAATGTCATATTCAAGACTTTGGAACAGAACCATGAAGAGATACATGGGGTCTGTCAGGGATTGGGTGATAAACTGGACACCTTGTTCCATCACACTGATCTCCCAGAAGAGGGGATAGCTCAGATCCAAGAAAACTTAGGAAGAAACACACAAAGGAAATTGGAATCATAAAACATCAGAATAAGCAACTAAGGGAGGATGTGGAAAGGCTAGAAATTCACTCTAGAAGGAATAACTTAAAACTGAATATTCCTGAAGAGGCTGAAGGGACTACTATCAAGGCGTTTGTGGTTAATCTGCTCAGGAAAGTCTTCCTTAAAGACATGTCAGATGTTGATTTAGAGTCGACATTCAAAGGGTGCACCGTGACCATTTTAAGCAGAATTCCAGTTGTAAATCCCCAAGGAAGATCTTTATAAGCTTCCAAACTTATGCTTTAAAGGAATTCATCTTTAGGCTGCCTTGAAACAAAAATTCCTGACTTTTAAATCCTGTCCAGATCTGATTAGATCGGGTGTGGGCAGACTCGCAGCACAGCGGCAGTGGGAGCTTGATGGAAGATTGAAGGAGTTAAGATATCTTGGTGCCACAGTTCAGTTCAAGTTCCCAGCAGCTTTAAAAGTGATGTGGAGGAAGGAATGAGACGCATAATGTGAAGGAAATGGATGAAGAGGATGAGCTATTTAAGAAAATTAAGGCATCTACAACCTCCTAGTAGCGAAGTGGGATAATCCAATATTTCAATCTTCGTATTATTCTGATATTCACCTAGGCCAATAATTTTTCAGTGCCTTCTTAGTTTATACAAATGCTAGAATTGATTGCTTTGTCATTGCTTGTTTTATCTGTTAGCATTGGGGAGAGGGCTGTGAAGTCCTAATTTGTAAGTCATTAGGGAGACTTTTATTCAGTTTCATCCAATTGGAGAACATATGTTGGAACGTATTAACTCATATTTTTAGTAGGGGAAAATTAAACTGCAAATCCCAGCATTCTTATGATGGCTGGATGAAAAACCACAACTGGCTGAAAAGTCACCCTTATGAATTGCAGCAGTTTATAGCTCTGAAACTGTAAAAACTTGTTGTTTATATACAAACCCAGAGATGTGCTGTTGGATAGTTACATGGCAAGATGGCCACCAGCACCATCCCAACACTGTCTTTCTCTTGGATAAGTGACCCACGGGGTTTGGTCTTGCTGCTTTTACTGGACCTTATGAGTGAGGGATGACCCCATGTGGGCCTGTAAAGTGATCTCTACCTCATTCAGAATAGGGAGCTTTCAGTGGGCAAGCACTAGGGGAAAATACAAAATGCAGCACCCACATGACCCTTTTTGGAGAGAACTTGGCAGACTAATGGCAGGCACACACACCACACTCTGTTTATTGACATCAGAGCTAATTTCTGTTAAATACCAATCTTAGTTAACCCAGAGGGGGGAAAAGCTTTCAAACGTTCAAACATTGCATTTCTGCACAAAATATTAAATGTGATACTTGCAGATAACAGGAATTTCTAAGGAATAAGTAATGCAACCTGTGCATCAGTGTCCAGGGCCGTCCCTCCTACACCTGTGACTAAACTCTGTCTTCCAAATCTACCAAAGGCACGAACATCGTGGGGCTGTTGAAATCAACGTGGATTGTTGAGCAAAAAACAGACCACCTGAAATGTGAGGAGCTAGAGCTTTCCATCCCTGCACTGACCCTCACCTCACTTCCCTGCTTTCTTCTTACACAAGAAGTCACTTTTAATTTCACTTTCCAGAGACAACTCAGAAAGCTCACTTCGAGCTGCCAGTGAACTGCAACACAGAGGCCTCATCTGACCATAACATCTGTAGGATTGCAGACTAATACTGGTTTGAGCTGCTGAAAAAGCGGTAGGGTGTGTCCTAAATTGGTAGAGTTGGCAATTAAAGAAACACTGTTCAAGTTTTATGAGTACCAATGCGCTCTCGTGTGACAGGATAAGCTCAAAAGAGCCCAGTATTCTCCAATAGGACACTGACTCTTTTAGGAATTGAAATAGGATGCAAATGACTAGATTGGTACTTGGATGGAAATACACTTATCCTCAAATAGTTATCCTCTTTTCAGGAATCACAGATCATACATGTCCTTCTTGGATTACTCAAGACTAGAGACGCCTTTTAAATGCGCTCTTAATTGCTTCTCTTCCTACTAAAATCCCCCCTCTACTTTCTTTCATCTCAAGAAACAGAGACATTGCTGGTGTATGCAATGAACAATGCATAGCTCTCTTGATTGGTTGAAATTTGGATACATTTTTCCTCCTAAATCAAAGTGGATGCTCTCCTTCCATCTGATTATTACGTTGTATGTATCTAAATCGTAATGTGAAATCAGATAAAATGGGTTATAACTCTCCCTGCAATGTGAATACACAGTACCAGGATCTGTCTCTACCTTTCGATGTTTTAGTGTGGCGCTGAAATCTAATCCCTCAAAATCCTCAGGATTTAATGTTTTGTACCATTCTATGTGTGAACATTCCTTCTTTCTGCTACAATGCATTGATAACAACACAAAAGGATGATGGATGGATTGATGAAACGTTTCAGGCTCTCGCCCCCCAGTCACAGATGTGGGTTGAATCCATCATTCTTTTGCTCACCATGCTACCTCAGTTTAGACCCAGTCATACGCAAATCAGTCTTGACCTGCTCCCCATGGGAACAGTCCTGCCCAAACTGCTAGGCCAGGTCCTCCCTGGACCGGAAACAAGCATCCTGGGACCGGTTTGAGGGTGACACCCATCATCAGCCAGGCTAGCTTGAATCCAATGACACAGCGAGCAAGAGACCCACGTTTGGGCATACCCTGGCCACTGACGGTGACTTTAACAATACAAACGTTTGATGGACGGAGTGCTCAAACTTTTGGAAGCGCTCACCCAAGTCACAGATCTGGGTTGAATTGTGGCATTGCTGCAATGCATTGATGACATTCCTGCTTAAACATTTTTGGCGTCTAAGGTCTTCCTTGAGGATCTAAATCTACATTTAGGGTGGTAACAAGGATTCAGTTGTATCCTATTCCACATTTTAAGAATAATGATGTGATGCAATACTGTACCTACCCCCCTCACACGAAAAGAGCCCCATATTGGACCACATTATCTTTAATGTGAATGAGTGAATTACTCCATACCAGAAGGCTGGTCAGACCACTCCGATTACCTTCTAATTCCTTTTCTCTCCGTCAGAGTCATTCCATTGCATATGTTTCTCTCCGGGCTATGAAAGCCTCCCTAGCATACAAAGTGTGCTTTTCATGTATTAACATGTACTTAAAGCAGAAGCATTTGAAATCTGACAGGTAGAATCAGTGAAATGGAGGAGAGAGTAAGTTTTACTAGGGTTGGTCTGCACACTTTGAAAAGAAGGGTTCAGACACTCACTCGACCCAGCTTTTTCTGGGCCCACTTGCTTTACCATTGGTCCTCCATTGGACCTTTTTTCCTGACTGAGAGGTGATGGGACTTAGGATTTTAGAAGGTTTATTATTATTACTAATTAGTAATCAAATCAGATCCCGATATGTTGAAAATAATTAAGACACGGTAGTATTAAGCAAACCAATAATTCAGTTGCACCAATACAAAAGAGCAACAGCAAGACTTATAACAATTAAGGTTTTCTCATCTAGACATTAGTAATCTAAAAAAACCCTAATTCAGTTCAAGTCAGAAGGATGGTCTATCAATATAAATGAATCTCAAAATGTGGGACTTCCATGAAGGAAGTCAGAACAAAGGTATGGAAAGTTAGGCAGGAAATGTGTCAGCATTTCAGAAGCTTGATCAAGAGTCTTCTATGGGTCGGGGGTAAGTGTTAGCCTAAGCCACACTTGGGAAATTCTGAACAGGGTCTACAGAAGGGGTTCAGCAATGAAATCTGCAAGAGGACACCAGGAATGGTGCAACAGGGGCCTTCATAAAAGGATTTGGCAAAAGGCTCCAAGAGAGAATTAGAAAGCATCTCTAGTCGTGGGGCTCCAGGAAGAAGTACCCTAACCACCAGCAGGAGGAAGGCTGTGAGCTCAAGCAGAGTGAGCATTAAGTTATACAACACACAGTTTCTAGGTAACACCCATGTATGCCTCATCATCAGGGGTCCATTGTTCTTGTCTCTTTCTCACATTCCCAAATGCAATATTGAGCTATCACACACTGGACATGGAAACTAAATCTTCTTCTCACCCACAGGGTAAATTGCAACACTGCTTAATAGGACTTTCAGCTCAGTATCTCAATGTTCGACCTATCAAGGTCCTTTTCCCAGTCTCCTCGCTCCTAGTGCTAACACAGCAGTGCATCTGTTCTAAAACTAGCAATGCATGCAAATACCTGCAAGAAATGGAAAATATTTCATGCAGCATGGTGAATTTCAGGCCTAGTAAGGACACCTTTAAACGTTAATTCAGTGGTGCACATTTAATATACCTGTGCACGTTTAAACTAAAATGAATACATTTCCAGTGCATTATAGTAGGTCCGTGTAACATGTGGCATACAGTGAACCTTCAAATTAATCATGTGTAAGTATAGCTAAAAACAGTTCGGGCTGGACTGTTCCCATGAGGGAACAGGGTCAATACTGATTTGCATATGGCTGGGTCCAAACTGGGGTGGCACAGTGAGCAAAAGAACGATGGATTAAACCCAGATTTGTGACTGGAGGTGAGTGTTTGCATTGTTCAGCGCTCCGTCCATCTTTCTTTTGTGTTGCTAAAGTTGCCCTAAGTGGGAAGGGTATGTCCAGACGTGGTCCCTTGCTCACTGTGCCACTGGATTCAAGCTAGCCTGGCTGATGAAGGGTGAAACCTATAAACTGGTCCCAGGATGCTTGTTTCCGGTCCAGGGAGGACCTGGCTTGGCAGTTTGGGCTGGACTGTTCCCATGAGGGAACAGGGTCAAGACTGATTTGCATATGGCTGGGTCCAAACTGGGGTGGCAGGGTGAGCAAAAGAACAATGGATTAAACCCAGATCTGTGACTGGGGGGTGAGTATTTGCATTGTTCAGCATTCCATCCATCATCTTTTTGTGTTGCCAAAGTATAGCTAAGAACTACATTTCATGTGATACATTTGTAATATTAGTGCACATTTTACATAAACGTGTTGTTTTAGGTAAATCACATTCTACAGTTATGAAATTAGTTCCTAGTTTAGTTTGCTCATCAGTAAATGTCATTTAAATCATTAAGGCACACTTCTATGTAAGTCACATTTTAGTCATAGTGTAAGTGTATCATTCACTAAATAAAGACAGTTAGACGGTCATTCCAACCCTGGCGGTCGGTGTTAAAGCGGCGGCCAACCCGCCAACAGGCAGGCGGTCCAAAAAATGGAATTCTGACCCTGGCGGGAACCGCCAACACAGACCGCCACTTTAACACTCCGACCGCCACGGCGGGACAGACAAACAGTGCGGCAGTCACCGCCAACAGGCAGGCGGGAGTCAATGTACCGCCCACCCTATCACGACTCACCAATCCGCCACCTTTTCCGGGGCGGGAGCCCTGCCGATAAAAACACGGCGGAAACAGACTACGAACGGGAAAACGCTCACCTCTACGCACTCCACGAGGAATCTGGACAGCATGGAACCCGAATTAAACATCCTACCAGCTATTGTCTACTTGCTCATCTACCACGAGTACGAACTCCGGCGCAGAAGACAACGGTGAGTACTGCACCTACGACACAGGGGAGGGGGGAGGAGAAAAGGTTACGGGCACACACATACGCCCCCCCCCCCTCAAATATCAACACACCAATGCAGAGCAACAACTGAGTGACACACCCCAAACCCCCCTGAAAAATGCCAAGTCAAATTAAAAATGTCAATTTAATTTTATGTATAAATTAGGTTCATTAAAGTCATGGAAAATTATCGACTTGAAATTTCAAACCAAAAATAATGAATAGTGCAAAAGCTATGTACATAGTCAATAAGTCCTGCTCAGTTGCCAAATATCCACAGTCCGTGGGCCAATGTCTAGAAAACACATGGGCAAAGCCCACACAGGAGACCTGAGTCCGTTGGAGAGAACACTGCTGGGGCATCAGATGACAAAACTACAGGCACCTCAGGGGGAAGGGAAGGGGGTGCACCTCAGCCACATGAGTCCACGACGCCAGAACCACGAAGGGGCCACCATGCCCACTGTACCATCCTGGGGAGTGCAAAGCCACAGTCTCTCAAGTCCATACAGTGGGTGGGTTGCCCACTGTACCATCCTGGGGGGTGCAAAGCCACAGTCTCTCAAGTCCATACAGTGTGTGGGTTGCCCACTGTACCATCCTGGGGAGTGAAAAGCCACAGTCTCTCAAGTCTCTACAGTGGGTGGGTTGCCCACTGTCACATCCTGGGGAGTGCAAAGCCACAGTCCATCAGGTGGATTACAGACACCACTGGTTATGGAGGAGGCAGGGTGGCCAGAGTTCAGCGTGAACACTAGATCGACACTGAACCGGCACTGTCAATGGGCCAGCGGTGCTCGACAGGAAGGGCCCAGCGGAGCGGTGCTTGACAGGAAGGGCCCAGCGGAGCGGTGCTTGAGACGGCGGGGCCCAGCTGAGCAGTGCTTGACAGGAAGGGCCCAGCGGAGCGGTGCTTGACAGGAAGGGCCCAGCGGAGCGGTGCTTGAGACGGCGGGGCCCAGCGGAGCGGTGCTTGACAGGAAGGGCCCAGCGGAGCAGTGCTTGACAGGAAGGGCCCAGCGGAGCGGTGCTTGACAGGAAGGGCCCAGCGGAGCGGTGCTTGAGACGGCGGGGCCCAGCGGAGCGGTGCTTGGCAGGAAGGGCCCAGCGGAGCGGTGCTTGACAGGAAGGGCCCAGCGGAGCGGTGCTTGGGACGGCGGGGCCCAGCGGAGCGGTGCTTGACAGGAAGGGCCCAGCGGAGCGGTGCTTGACAGGAAGGGCCCAGCGGAGCGGTGCTTGTCTTCACGGCGGTGCCCTGTTCAGCGGTGCCTTTCGGCACGGCGGGGCCCTGTTCAGCAGTGCTTGTCTTCACGGCGGGGCCCTGTTCAGCGGTGCTTGTCTTCACGGCGGGGCCCTGTTCAGCGGTGCTTGTCTTCACGGCGGGGCCCTGTTCAGCGGTGCCTTTCGGCACGGCGGGGCCCTGTTCAGCAGTGCTTGTCTTCACGGCGGGGCCCTGTTCAGCGGTGCTTGTCTTCACGGCGGGGCCCTGTTCAGCAGTGCTTGTCTTCACGGCGGGGCCCTGTTCAGCGGTGCTTGTCTTCACGGCGGGGCCCTGTTCAGCGGTGCTTGTCTTCACGGCGGTGCCCTGTTCAGCGGTGCCTTTCGGCACGGCGGGGCCCTGTTCAGCAGTGCTTGTCTTCACGGCGGGGCCCTGTTCAGCGGTGCTTGTCTTCACGGCGGGGCCCTGTTCAGCGGTGCTTGTCTTCACGGCGGGGCCCTGTTCAGCGGTGCTTGTCTTCACGGCGGGGCCCTGTTCAGCGGTGTCTTTCTGCACGGCGGGGCCCTGTTCAGCGGTGCTTGTTTTCACGGCGGTGCCCTGTTCAGCGGTGCCTTTCTGCACGGCGGGGCCCTGTTCAGCCGTGCTTGTTTTCACGGCCGGGCCCTGTTCAGCGGTGCTTGCTTCACGGCGGGGCCCTGTTCAGCGGTGTCTTTCAAGGGAGCCAGACCTGGCCAGGACTCCCTGCTTAGTCGCCCTCCGACCGTGCAGTTGCTGGACCCTCCTGTGACGGAGTCCTGGGCCCGTGGGTGTCCTCTGTCACACCCGGGATGGGGCTTGTGGGGCCCTCCTGGTCCGCGCCCCTGCTGGCTGACTTCTCCGCCCTGCTGCCCTTGCCCTCCTTCGATGAGGCTCTCTGGCCCTTGCCTCCCCTGGATGTTGTGGCAGGTGACGGCCCACGACTACGCTCCTTGGTGGCAGCCGTGTCAGCCTTCTCGCGGCGGCCCTTGTGTTTACGGGTTCTCTTTCCAGGGGGTGGGCTGGCTGTCCCCTTGCTGCTGGCCGATGTATCAGTGCTGGGAAAGGGTGGACTCCAAAACCCGTGCACAATGGTGAGACTTGATGCAGGGCTGGTGGTGGCTGAGGTGCTCTTCGGACTCTTACCAGATGGAGGGGGTGGGTCAGGTGGTGCAAAGAGGTTAAGTTTGGAGAGGAAAAGTTTTTTAGGAGCAATGGGAAGGGTAGGTGCAGTGGGTATGGGAGTGGAGGAAGAGGATGTGGTTGTAGGAGAGTCAGGTGTGCTGTCTTTGGGTGAAGGTGCATGGGCTGGAGGCTGTCGTGAGGTGGATGGCTGTTGGGTGGGTGGCTGCCTGCGTTTGTGTGTTTTGGAAGAGGGGGTGACAGACACAGTGGGAGAGGACACAGGGGACGTGTAAATGGCTGTGGGGGTGGTGACTGCACGTGTGCGGACTGTACTGGAGGGTGTGCTGGTGATGGAAGTACTGGCTGATGGTGGTGTGCATGCAGGTGTGAGTGGAGACGTCACAGGGAGGGAGGAGGGAGACGAGGAGGAGGGGGACACAGAGGTGGTAATGACTGTTGCCATGTCTGCATCTGGATGTTGCTTGGGTGAATGCTTGTGGGATCTGTGGTGCTTATGTCTGGATGAGTTGGCCTTGGGTGTTGAGGTGTGTGCAGGCTGGTCAGATGGTGTGGATGGGATAGGATGAGGAACAGGAGACTGGGACTGGGTGGAGGCAATTAGAAGAGGGAGGCTGGAAACAGGGACAATGGCTGCCGTCAGTGCTTAGGCCAGAGAACTGAATGATCGTTGATGGGCAGCCTGACCCGAATGAATGCCCTCCAGGTATGCATTGCTCCGATGCACCTCCCTTTCTACACCCTGGATGGCATTCAAAAGGGTAGACTGCCCAACAATGATGGTTTGTAGGAGGTCAATGACCTCCTCACTGAGGGCAGCAGGGGTAACTGGGGCAGGGCCTGAGGTGCCTGGGGCGAAGGAGATGCCCGCCTTCCTGGGCGAGCGGGCACGGAGCGAAGGCTGAGGGGCTGCTGGGAGGGCGGAGCTGGTGCGCTGGGTGGCGGCTGTACCTGTTGAGGCGGGGGGCACGGATGTTGCCGCCACTGCTAGGGAGCTCCCTTCCGAGGACGTGTCGGTGTCGCTGACGTCTCCACGGGTCCCCGTTGTGGAGCTCCCCTCGCCCTCCGTATCACTGGTGACATCGGTGTCTGTAGCATGGCCCACCGGGGCCATGTGAGTTGCAGCTCCCTTGTGCTCCGATGCCAATTCTCCTCCGCCTGATGATGCTAATGCACACATGCACAAGAAGAGAAAGGAAAAGGGTGGGGGGAGAAATAAAGACAGGTTGAGTGCATGCATTGGCAACACCATTGTCGGAGAGGACAGACACAGGAGGCGCCTGCACTACGCCGCGCAATCGGGGTACACTACTCAGTACTTGTGACTAGGCCTACAGGTCTAGGGACAAGAAATACACACATGGATGATGCTGGACCATGGATTGCTGTACTTGGCAACCTACAGAGGTGGGGGCGGGGGCACAGGGCCATGCCTAAAGGAGGGGACTACACTATAGAAAGCGCCCTGGCCTAATGTCACCCACAGCCCTCCTCCCCCACCCAGACACCTCCACTGCGCGCAAATATAGCAGAATGTGCTGATACTCACCCCCTTGTGTCTGCTGTGATGTCCTCACGCGCCCATCCAAATCGGGGTAGGCCACCGCCAGGATCCGGGACATCAGGGGGGTCAAGGTACGACTGGCACCCCTCCTACGTTGGGAGGCCATCCCCAGCAGTGACTCGGCGGTCTTCCTGGTCCCGCGGCGGATGTCCTCCCACCTCTTTCGGCAGTGGGTGCCCCGTCTGTTGTGGACCCCCAGGGCCCGGACGTCCTTGGCGATGGCACGCCAAATGTCGACCTTCTGATGGGCGCTGACCTATTTGACATGTACAGGGTGGGAAAGGAAATATCATCATTTGTCTGCATGATAGATGTGATTGGCCCCCCCTCCCCAACCTTGCTATGTGGCACATGCTCTCATCTGTCGTGCCTTGCACTCCTCATTCGCTTCCATCCCCACCATCTTACATCCACCATATACAACCCAGGCATAGCCCATTCATCGTGCACCCTGTGTACTTACCTGTTGGTCTGGAGGACCGTAGAGTAGCGCATACTGGGGGAGGACCCCATCCACAAGTTTTTCCAACTCTTCAGGTGTGAAGGCAGGGGCCCTTTCCCCAGTCGCAGCAGCCATTGTCTCTTCCAGACCGAGGTCACAGCAGCACTTGCAGTATAGGTCCTCTCCTGTGGATGATCAGGTCTCGAGTGATTAATCAGATAGAAAATGGCGGTCACGCCCGCGACGGGGCGTACCGCGGCGGTGCGTACCGCGACCGCCGGCGCACATCGTCATTGGCTAATGAAACCCATAGGGTTCAATGTTAACCAATGCGCCTTCGCACCGCGGTCTTCGACCGCCGACCGCCTACCGCCACGGTGTGCCACGCCAGCGCGTTGACCTCACATCCCATTGTCACACTTCACAGGTCAGGCAGCCGCCATTTCAAGGGCCCACATGGCTTAATTTCTACTGCGTCACACAGGCCTAGGCCTTGCATTGCCACACATACAAGCCTTTCAATGCATAGATAATCGTGTACTGTGCAAGCTGTGTGGACGAACCTGTGGGTTGCTTGACTCTGTGCTCCATGTTGTCCTTCCTAGGCACCGTCCGCTGGGACTTGCGAGGAGAAGGATGAATCCTCCTGTGTACCGACCGCTGGTGGACCTGTCGACAATGGAAGAACGACATATTATACTTCGATACCGACTGGACCGAGCAACTATCCATGAACTGTGTGCCCAGCTGGAGCCAAACCTGATGTCCCCCATCCGCCAACCCACAGGAATTCCCCCTCTGGTGCAGGTTCTGTCAGTACTCCATTTTTTGGCAAGTGGCTCTTTTCAGACAACAGTGGCCATGTCATCAGGGATGTCTCAGCCTATGTTTTCTAAGGTTTTGTCCAGAGTGTTGTCTGCCCTGATGAAATACATGCGCAGCTACATTGTTTTCCCTGAAGTGGGCGATTTGGCTACAGTGAAGGGTGATTTCTATGCCCTTGGACATATCCCCAACATCATTGGTGCCATTGATGGGACCCATGTGGCTTTGGTTCCCCCCAGAGAAAGTGAGCAGGTGTACAGAAACAGAAAAAGTTATCAGTCGATGAATGTCCAGGTGGTCTGCTTGGCAGACCAGTACATCTCCCATGTAAATGCCAAGTTCCCACGGTCAGTGCATGACGCGTATATCATGCGAAATAGCAGCATCCCTTATGTGATGGAACAGCTACAGAGACACTGTGACACTGTGGCTATTAGGTGACTCTGGTTACCCCAACCTGTCGTGGCTACTGACCCCAGTGAGGAATCCCCGGACCAGGGCAGAGGAACGGTACAATGAGGCCCATGGGCGAACTAGGAGGATCATAGAAAGGACCTTTGGGCTCCTGAAGGCCAGGTTTAGGTGCCTGCATATGACAGGTGGATCCCTAATGTACTCACCAAAGAAGGTGTGCCATATCATCGTGGCCTGCTGTATGCTTCACAATCTTGCTTTGCGACGCCAGGTGCCTTTTCTGCAGGAGGATGGTCCAGATGGTGGTGTTGTAGCAGCTGTGGAGCCTGTGGAGAGTGAAGAGGAGGAAGACGACGGGGACGACACGGACAACAGGGATACAGTGATACAACAATATTTTCAGTAGCACACAGGTAAGAATCACCCACGCCATTTTACATTTACTTAAGGCCTCATGCGTCTCTACTGTGTTTCCCCCCAGTTCCTGTTAACTGATTTGTGACTTTCCCTTCCCTTTTCAGAGCTGTATGACCCACTGCGTGACTTCTGCTTTGTTTGCCCATGGACTAAAGCTTATTGACATTGGTATGTTGTCATCACAATGTAACTGAACATTATTGCACCGTTATGTGTAATACATTTGTTAAGAATACAAGCAGACTCCTGTTATTTTAAGTGCAATAGGTGATTTATTTCAAGTGCTAGATATAGGTACATGATTGTAAAACGGTGATGGGTGGGGGTGGAGTAATGTCCATGGCAGAGTCCAGTTCTCAGTCTCACAGGTGTATTGTCCATATGCCTGTGGAAGGATGGAGCAGGGGCAGTTTATGGTTGGACAGGGTGACAATGTGGGACAGTGGGATGACATCAGGGGGTATCTTATGCTGGCGGGGGTCTTGCAATCCTACTCTGTCTTCTTGTGTGATCTCAGGTTCCGCTTGCGGGGTGGTTGTTCTTCAGCAGGAGGTGGGGTTCTGGTGGCCTGTTGTTGTGTGGGGGCCTCTTGTCCCCTAGCGCCGGCGGAGGTGGTAGGCTGTTCCTGGTCCTGGCTAGTGACAGGGGCCCTTTGGGGTGCCACATGGTCCCGCAATGTGGTGACTATCTGGTTAAGGGCCACGACGATGGTCCCCATTGCGGAACGAATGTTCCTCAGTTCCTCTCTGAACCCCATGTACCGTTCCTCCTGCTGTGCCTGGATCTCCTGGAACCTGGCCAGTACCTTCGCCATGGTCTCCTGGGAGTGGTGGTATGCTCCCATGATGGAGGAGAGGGCCTCTTGGAGAGTGGGTTCCCTGGGCCTGTCCCCCCCCCTGTCGCACAGCAGCCCTCCCAGTTCCCCTGTGTTCCCGGGTCTCTGTCCCCTGGACGGTGTGCCCACTACCACTGCCCCCAGGTCCCTGTGGTTGTTGGGGTGGTGGGTCAACCTGGGTGCCCTGTAGTGGCGGACACACCGCTGATTGACGTGTCCTGGAGACAGAGGCATGGGCCCGCTGGGTGGGAGCTGTGCTGGTGTTCCCAGAGGGGGTTAGGTCTGCTGTGGCCTGTGGCTGTCTGTGGGGAACCGACTGTCCAGAGGTCCCCGATGGGCTGGGCTGGTCATCTGGGTCCAGGGAGACAGAGCTGCTGTCATCGATGGGGGCCTCTTCTGGGGGTGGGATGGACATCTCTGTACCCTCCGTGGCGGTGTGGTGGCGTTCGGGTCCTGCAGGGGTATAAGGGTATGGTTATTGCTTCTGTGTGTGGCATTTCGTGTGATGGGTGGGTGGCCATGTACCCAAGTGCAGGCATTCCCTTGTGGGGGCTTTTGTGGGGGTGGCTTGTGGGGGTGATGTATGTGGGCAGTGGGCATGCTTTGGTGATGGGTGTCCTTGCTTTGTGGTCGCATGCAGGGCTTGGTGTTGGGATGGGTGGGTTGTGATGGTGAGCCATTTGCAAGGAGTTGCTGTGATGGGGTGGGGGTGGGGGTGGGGGTATGTGCTGGCATGCAGGTGGGGTGGGGGTGGGAAGAAGTAGTTAAGAATTGACTTACCAGAGTCCATTCCTCCGCCTACTCCTGCGAGGCCCTCAGGATGCAGGATGTGCAAGACTTCCTCCTCCCATGCTGTAAATTCTGGGGGAGTAGGTGGGGGTCCGCCGCCAGTCTTCTGCACCGCAATGTTGTGCCTTGATACCATGGAACGCACCTTCCCCCGTAGGTCGTTCCAGTGCTTCCTGATGTCATCCCGATTGCGTGGATGCTGTCCCACCGCGTTGACCCTGTCCACTATCCTTTGCCATAGCTCCATCTTCCTAGCAATTGTGGTGTGCTGCACCTGTGCCCCGAAGAGCTGGGGCTCTACATGAACTATTTCCTCCACCATGGCCCTGAGTTCTGCGTCAGAGAACCTGGGGTGTCTTTGGGGTGCCATGGGGTGGTGTGGATGAGGTTAGGGGTGGTGTATGTGTTGTAGAGTGTGATGTGTGTGGTGGTGTATGGTGTTTTGTGCGTGGTAATTGTGTGGGTGATGTTGTGATTTGCCTCTGTGTGATGGTCTACTCTAAGCAGTGCTGTCTCTCTCTGTCCTTAATTCGCAATTGTGGTCGTAGGGGTTTGTGGGTGATGTGGGTGTGTGTTTTATATTGTATTGGGTGTGTGGGAGTGGTGTGTGTATGTGTATCAGGTGTGTGTATTTCAAATTGTCCAATGTGGTTGTGTTTTGTAAGGGTGTGTGTATTTTGACCGCGGCGGTGTGTACCGCCAATAGAATACCGCGGTTGAAAGACCGCCGCGTGGATTCGTGGGTCGGAATGGCATGGGCGTATTTGTGTTGGCGTGACTGTGGAGGTTTGGTCATCACCATTTTTTCGCTGACCTTTGGTGTGGCGGACTTTTGTGGATGTCGGGTTTTTGGAGGTTTTCAAGTAGCGGGTCAGAATGACCGTGGCGGTTTACCGCGACCGTGGCGGGGTTATGGCGGTCTTCTGACCGGCGGTAAGCGCCTTTTACCGCCGAGGTCAGAATGACCCCCTTAGTGCTGGAGACAGCGAAGCATCTCTGGCGAGCATCAGCAGCCCGAGTGTACGGTTGGGGGGACAAGAATGGGAAGCTCCTACATTGGCTAGCCACTCAGCCACTGGCTGATAGAATTATTTCAGAAATAGCCGACGAGTCAGGAACTCTTTCCAAGATGCCAGGTGACATTGCGCAGAGCTTTGCCTCCTACTATACACGACTGTACGCAGAGCGGCCCCGGCCGCTAGGTGAAAGGGAGGCCCGTCTCCTGGGAGATGTTGCCCTCCTGAAGATTTCACAGGTGACCAGGTGCAGCCTTGATGAGGCCATAATCCTCGAAGAGATCAAATATGCTATTGCACAGCTATCACCGGGTAAGACACCTGGTCCGGACGGCTTCCCTGCAGAATTATATGGTAAGTGTGGAGACATTTTGGGCCCCCACTTGCTGGCTATGTACGAGGAGGCGGAAAAAACAGGCTGTTTTCCTTCCGGGGTTGACCAGGCCACCATTATGGTGATTCCCAAGACTCAAACCCTGTCGCGCCACTACTCTGCGTACCGTCCCATCTCCCTCTTAAATACAGAGATTAAGGTATTATCTACGATCCTTGCAACCAGGTTGAGGGTGGTGCTTCCTTCACTGGTTCACTCTGACCAATACGGATTTATGCCCACAAGAAGTACAAGACACTGTATCAGGCGTCTACACGTAGTCCTAGCCCACCGTGACGCCCTAGCTCTGTCCCCCTTGGCTCTTCTCCTGCTGGACTTCGAGAAGATCTTCGATACCGTGGATTGGACCTGCCTGGACCAAGTCCTGTAGAACAATTGATTTGGACCTAAATTTCGTGTCCTGGTGAAGCTCCTCTACTCCAATCCAACCACCCGAGTTCAGGTGAATGGGGTGATTTCGGATCCATTCCCCATCTGGCGGGGCACCCGCCAAGGGTGCCCATTGTCACCGCTGCTCTTTGTACTCGTGATAGAGCCTTTGGCGAAGCTATTGAGAGAAGACCCTCTAATCGAGGGTTGGTCATGGCCTGTGGGACCGGAGGACCGCGTGGCATTATATGCGGATGATGTGCTTGAATACTTGGCCAATCCTGCCAGCAGCAGTCCTCGCATCCTACAACTCCTGGGTTTATTCTCCGAGGCTTCTGGTTTGGTTCTGAACCCCAGCAAATCCCCACTAGTCCCCCTGCATTCTTCCAGAGAGTGCGTTGAGTGGCAGCAAAGCATCCCTATTAGACGTAATAGTATTAAATATTTGTGCGTGCAGGCATGGGCGCTCAACATCTCATCGCTCTCCCGGCGAATCAAAGATGACCTTCAACGCTGGCAGGCCCTACCTCTCAATCTGCTTGGCAGAATAGCACTCTACAAAATGATGATCCTCCCTAGGCTCCTTTACCTACTGCAGAACTTTCCGCACCCAATTCCCCAGAAATGGTTCAAAGAAATGGATACGGTAGCACATCAGTTCTTGTGGTGCTGCACCCGTCCTAGGTTGGCCCTTGGCTCCTGCCAAAGAGACGTCTACGACGGTGGACTGGGAATGTCCAATATTTACTATTACTATCTTGCAATGCACCTACTCGTAATAAATGACTGGATGGGGGTGGGCTGGACAGATCCAGCATACCAACTGGAGCTTCAGACAATGGGTTACCCCAGGGTACTTGAGGCACTATATGGTCGTCCAATCCTCCGAGTGACCCCTGAAGTGACTAAGGTGGTTCTTACCCGGCAGACCCCATTATGGCATGGGGGATGGTTGTCAGAGGTTTCAGCGCTGGAAGGATTTCAAAGATGGGACACCATAGGAATCTCCACACTTGGACACGTCTGGGGGGACCACGCATGCGATCCTTTGAGGAGCTCCAGCGACTCTTCTCACTTAATAAGACTCAGTTCCACAGGTACCTGCAGCTCCGTCATGCGTTACAGGTGTACGTCCGGGCTGGAGAGGTCATCCCTGAGTATAGTCCCATGGAGGCGAAGGTGCTGATGGGGAGCCTGGGTGGGGGTGGGGTCTCACAGATCTACCGCTCTCTGATCGCCAACACCACTCGGCCGCAAGACGGGCTTCGTCAGAGGTGGGAGGAGTGGTTGGCCCCCATAGAGGAGGAGGATTGGAGGGAGGCGCTAATGGCCCCTAGGACCTTAACCATGGCCACCCGCTTACGGGTGTTACAGACCCACTACCTACACACAGCATACCTCACGCCCCTTAGGTTACATAGAGCGGGCCTCCGGCCCCGGGCTCACTGTCCTCGATGCTCAGGCCCAGATGCCGATTTTTACCACATGGTGTGGTCCTGCCCAACCATAGCGGCCTACTGGAGGGCGGTGGCAGGGGAGATCTCTGGGATTCTGCAGGGGAAGGTGGAAGTGGCTCTGTTGCCACTCCTGCTGGCGGTCATGGGGGTTGGGATCGAGGAGAGCCGGTCGAACCTTCCTGGGTGTGGCATGTTTGGTGGCCAAAAGAGACATAATGACGGACTGGAAGGCAGGGGCAGCACCGGCGTTGGCCAGATGGTGGCGAGGAGTAGACTGGTGTGCTCAACGCAAAAAACTAGTATATGAAGCTAGGGGGTGCCCAAACAAATACAACAAAGTGTGGGGAAAATGGAAAGCCACTTGCGCACTTAATCTGCTCATGGGCTGGACGGCCAGTCGTGGGGAGCCTGTTCCTAGCGGCAATTCGTGGGGGGGTTCTTTCCTTTTTTCTTTTTTTAAAATATGTCTGTGCAACTGTACATTGGAAGTAAAGTTCTTTATAGTAGCTTGTTCGGGGCGTGGGAGGTGACTGTCTCTTGGTATCTTTTGGTACCATATTGTGTGTATTTTATTGTTTTCACAAAAACCAATAAAGTTCTTTATCAAAAAATGTTTTTTTAATGTATATTGACTTACTAAAAACTGTTTTTGTACTAATCCCAGAATTAGACAGACTGCGCCATTATGTGGTAGACTCTTATTAGTGTGAGTGTTGTGAATTAAGTGCCGGTGCCAAGCATGGTAAAACACTGGCTCAAATTAAGGACTTTCAGTCCATTTAATAAATCCTGGAAACCTTCCCTCCTTCAGTGCCCAACCCCCCCATCCCCCAACATCTGGAATTACTTGTCTGTGGACAGCCAAGCAGGAATGTTTCTGTTGTCACCCCCTTGTGTGCTCGGTGTGCACACGAAAACATGCCCCGGCTACAGCAGGGAACAGCTCAGCTCACTTCGGGAAAAGTAAACTCTTCTCTTGGGCAGATCAACCTGCGAGGGGGGCTCTTTATGAGGCAAGGTTTGCCCCAACTGCCCTAGTCAAACAGGATTACTTTAGAAGCCATCCCAGAGTCATTGGATGATCATCCAACTACACTAGAAGTCATCTTCACATCATCAGGCATCATCAAGCTCTTGAGGTCATCAGCAAGTTTGTTTGATGATTTGAGGATGACCTGAAAATGACCATCTGATTACTTCAGTAGCTGGGATTGTTTCTGATGATTTTAGGATGACTTTGAAATGAGTATCTGATGACTTTACTTAATTAGATCATTTCTTATGATTTGAATATGAGTACCTGATTACTTCTCAAGCACTAACAAAGTGAAATTGTTGCTGTGATTTGTGTTTATTTCATGACGACAGCAACTATTTTGGTTCAGTTTTTTGTTAGAAAGGTTCAACTAGTCACATTATTACCAATTATTGTTTTCCTACTACTGCACAACCAAAGCCATTTGGATAGTGAATGAATTTTACATTAGATACAGGATTAAGTATCCACATAAGTACATTTTAAGCACATTGATAGCACTATAGAGAGGAACAAAGTGCCTTGCTGCTTACATTGTAATTTGTATTGAAATTTGTTACTCCTGATGTCCTGGAGCCCGGCCTACTATGAATCCTAAGCAACTGGGCCAAGAACCCTTTCTCCACTGGCTTATGTGGTAGCTATAGTCGAGCAGGCCAATGCTCCGTCACGGGTGGGGAAGGAGTATGAACAATGTTCAGTGAACACAACTCATAAATCAGAGAGCGCACAGCAGTGTCAAAACAATGTCCAGTGAAATGCTTATTTTTATAATAAAAATAAGCAGTTTATTTCTACCTCTGTGCGTTCAAAGCAATGTTATGATATATATAAACAGTATAATTTCCCCTTGAGGTTGGGACTCTAATGTTTCACTAGTAAATCCCTATCCCATCTGCTCTTCATAATGTGATAGAAGTTATTTTCTTTCACTGGTTGCCACATCCAGGGAATGCTCATTAGTGGGCCTTAACTCAAGAGTCCACCCCAACTCTTAGCAAAGCAGTCAAAAGTGTCTTAGCAGTGCAGCTCCCTCAAGAGCGAGTACCCCAGGCCCTGTAGGCCTGTAACCAGTCTTACCTGTTCCAGTAGTAAGGAGGCGTGCAATGTCTCAGTGAGAGCCCCGACGGCAGGCACTCACACTACTCTGTTCCTGTTCAGAGAGTCGGCTGCACGCTGCACTCTCCTAAGCATACACAACCAGCTCCAGCAGCAATTGGAGGTGCTCCGGTGTGCATTCTGCACCGTAATTCTTCTGCTCCCCACATGGTGATGGAGGGATTTGATTCCTGTGGTCCCAGCTGGGGTCCTGATGATGCAGCAATGCACACATGGTACCTTCATCAGTTTCAAAGGGGCAGTCCTTGTTAAATCCTCAATGCTTTGTGGTGACCTATGGGTCATGCTCCCATTTCTCAGGCAACGGCCCGATCCCTGCAACTATTTAGGTGTATGACAGACATGCCTGCTATAAAATTACTGGTCAGGGCGCGAGCCTCACAACACGGTATTCCATACCACAGCTGCCCCTTCTGGCATACCAGGTCAATGCAGTAGGCGCTGCACAGGTTCATTTGTTCTGCACGACGCTCTGCCTACAGCTATCTTCATGGCGTTCCCCTCGTGGCATATAGGAGTCGCCGAATGGAATCTGCATGGGCAATGACCCGATTGGTGCAAAAGCCATCTCCTCACACCTCACACGGGAGGTCCGCTAGGCTGTGCTTCGAACTGGACCTTGCTCCCTCCAACTCTCTCCTCTTCCTCACAGGGAACACTAGTCCTGGCAACCAGATAGGTGCTGATGCTCCAAAACAGGTAGTCTTGGTTTCCCTGGCTGATGTCCCTTCATCCAGCAGGCAGACTAGCAGGCCTTGGCCCCTAGTTCTAGTCACAGGCAGAAGTCTTGCAGCACTTCCCCCTCCTCACACAGTTCGTCTGGCTGCTTAGCTGAAGACCAATTTTGGGGTCTCAGCCACTCCTTGTAGTCCATTTCCAGACACCAAATGTGGCTTAGGGTTTGGGTTTTTGAAGTTTTATGCTAACTTGAAGTATACACTTTTATCTCTCTTCTTCCTCTTAAATTGCTGTCAGTCACAGCAGGACAGACTCCGAAGCTGATAATCCCACAGCACAAGCCTTGGGAGTGAGTAGAATTCACATTTGGATGTCAGGCAAAGGGATAGGTGCGGAATAAAGGTAATTCCGGGCTTCAAGCCTACTCTTTATGGTTCCCTTATCAGTCCCATCTCCTTCTTGAGTTGTGTTCAGGCCCTTTACTTGTGATCTATCACTGAATCAAATAGATCCCTTTGAAGTTTCACTAGGGAGTGTCTCTCTCCCTTCTCCAGTGTGTGCCACCCAGCTCACAGGAATGCAGCAATAAACAAATCTGTCTGGAGGGATTCCTCTACTCTTCTTGTCTTCACCAGGCAGGTGTGGGCTTCCTAAAATGGAACCTAGGGTCCTCCATGTTATGTGCCATTACAGGCACACTTTCACTCAGTGTATGGACATAACATATACACTATTCAGTACTGTTACCACCATGCATTGTGCCATCACAGACACATATATTCAGCCCACACATTTATTCTGTGTGCACTGCTCAGTACTGTAGCCTTTCTGTTCTGTCACGGTGTACAACTTGCAAACACACACACTGACATCATCTACATTCTCCGTGCATGCACTGCACAACACTTCATCCTTCATGCATCGTACTTCTTGTAAGCACACATACACTGAGCACATGCTTTCACTGCACATGCACTGCACATCACTAAATCTCTGATGTAATGTATTCCTCTCCCGTATACATCTATCCAGTACACACACTCACCATGCATGCACTGAACAGCATTGCCGTATCCCTGTACTGTACCCTTCCCAGCTACACAGACATGCAGCGCAGTGTCACCACTCTTGTGTTGTGCAGCATTCTACATCTACCGGAAGCAGGCCAGTGGAACTTTAAAAGAAGTGAGTGAGCCTGTAGACCTCACTCCAAGGACACGGGGTAATAAGTACCTAATCACTCCCACTGATCACTAGACTGCATGCTGCCAATGCTGCACACTTGCTGCATAACTCCTGGTGAAGGCAGTAGCCTTCCACCATTACGATTGTAGTGCTTTGGGCATCCCTCGCGGTCCAACAAGACAACAGACCGTGAGACAGGCCTATGTAATGGCACACAAGCATGATCCATGTTTGCCTACGACAACACAAATCAGTATTAGGAATCCAGACAACAGTACAGTTGGGCACTACGGGCAGGGGTACAGGTCTATTACCATGCAGAGGATTTTGTCATCCCAACACTTAGGTTTATTACTGTATCTTTCTAAAGGTTTTTTGCATGCATGCCGTATTGTATTAATTCATAATGGTCTACTGTTGTAGTTTGTTCTGACATCTTTGTATGACAGTATGTCAGAAGGGGCTGAACTAATATTGAAAAGTGAGTTAGTGCTTAAATCCGTACCACTGTACGACACTTAGGGGGTTATTACAACTTTGGAGGAGGTGTTAATCCATCCCAAAAGTGACGGTAAAGTGACGGATATACCACCAGCCGTATTACGAGTCCATTATATCCTATGGAACTCGTAATACGGCTGGTGGTATATCTGTCACTTTACCGTCACTTTTGGGACGGATTAACACCTCCTCCAAAGTTGTAATAACCCCCTTAATATTTCTGTGTTTTGATATAATGGAGTTGTATTCTATTGCTCCCACCATGAAAAATGTGCACTTTCAATGTATTCCTATTGGAAGATTTCCTATGTAAAACCTCAAATTTGGGAGTGTGTGATTCTTTTAAGTTCTACTAGGGATGCTGTCCATTTCCTTGATTTTGCTGCACATTTGTAACTTGGGATTTTCCACTTTTCTGTCCTGGTGGCCTTTATGCTGATGATCTTATGCACCTGCATTCTAATTATTCTGTATTGCACCCTTTGAATTTTTGTAATATCTTCTCTGAGTTCTTCATTTTACCCTAGACTTTACTCATTGAGTCTGTCCTTTCTCAATTGACTGTATTTTTTAGATGACGAGTGGTACCTTATCTTGTGCCACATTGCCTCATGAAATTAAGGTTCAACACAATCCTGATCCTCCAACCCATGGACATACTGTTGAGGTATTTTTTGAGGTGTAAAACTTTAGGGGGACCCTGCACCCACACAGTCTACATCACAATAACAAGGTTCCCCACACATTCTCAGTGTCTTTCCCGAAAGCTCTATCATCCACTGTGTGAACCGTGCACATAAGCAGGGAGGAGGCCTTTTTGTTATCCATAACTCCTCCTGGTCCGGCACCATAAGCAAACAAGTAACACTCAAAATCATGGAGCTGATGACATGCTATTTCCATCTCTCTGATGTCTCTTCCTTCTCTTTGCAACAAGAACAAGGTGATGCATGGAATGCTTTAAGTAATCTCAGCTACTGGCAATCGCCCAGGCCGCATCCCAATCCATTGTTTTTCGTCCATCATGTCACTCCTGTTTGGACCCATCCACATGCAAATCAGTCTTGACCCTGCTCCAGTGGGAACAGTACAGCCCGAACTGCAAAGCCAGATCCTCCCTGAACTGGGATACAAGTAACCTAGGACGGGTTTTGCCCTGATATTGGCACCTGTGCCAGGTATAGCTTGATTCCAGTGGCACAGTGAGTGCAGAACCCACGTCAGTCATTCCAGTCGCACTTAGGGCATCAACTACAACAAAAGCAAGGTGGAGGATGGAATGCGTGGATTAGTCTACGCTACTGGCAATCACTTATGGAGTGGTAGATACATATGTAGCATTAGAGGAATGGGGTAGCATCAGGTCCAGTCCTTGAGTACACAGACTGGTTTAAAGACATGGCCTGCTTGAGTGAAGCTGAAAAAGCTTATTGTATGCTGATTGCTTATATTACAAGGCAGCTCTAAAGAACAGCACAGATTGCAGTACTATCCCATGTGAACCTGCTTAAGGTGTATGATGTATTGGTTAAGCCACAATGTGCGAATAATGAATTGAGAGCTGTTATTCTTTTTAGGTTTTTGCATTATATTGTGAATAATGAAATGGAACGTTCTTTATGGCACTGTTTTTTTTTTAAATCAAAGTTTGAAAAAAAGAAGATATACATTTATTAAGTTCGCACTCCATTGAGAGAATGTTTTAGCCCCTCTTTAAGAAAAACGAGTGAAAGGCATAGTTTCAGCATACTTTTTCACTGTTTATTTGATTGAAGAAAGAAAAACACTTGGAGCAACGGAAAGTATATGGAAACCACACCCATCAAAGTTTGCACTCAAAAAATGTCTTCACATATCGAAAAAGCATATTTTCTCTTTCATCAAGTTTCCAATTGATTAAAACCTACCAAACCTCATTCCATTTGAACCG
The DNA here is from genome assembly GCF_031143425.1 of Pleurodeles waltl. Lineage (NCBI taxonomy): Eukaryota > Metazoa > Chordata > Amphibia > Caudata > Salamandridae > Pleurodeles > Pleurodeles waltl. The sequence goes on along the minus strand of NC_090445.1, from coordinate 55,888,739 downwards.
CAGGTGAAATCAAAGAATGTGCTCAGTTTTTCCTCCAGAATTGTCACTCCCAATCTCTTCTCATAATCATCTTCTCATAATCATCTTCTTTCGCTGCTTCCCAGACATTCCCATCCAACTGGTTGTCTTTAAAAGGGATAACATCAAATCAGAGTCAAATCATCATCTTATCCCTTTCCACGTATCCTTGTAAAAGACATAAGTAAGCATCTGGACCATCTCTGGATAATTCCAGACTGAAGCTCAATTGAAAAATCTTTCTGGAGATTAAACATCTAAATAATTTAGTCCAGTGTCAAGACTTAAATTCTCGCTGAAGCCAGGGAGAGATGCATGGCCTCCTGTGTAGGAAGGTAGCCTCTTTCTAGCCTTGTTACCCCCAGTTTTGTCCTGTTTGTGAGTATATGTCAGGGTGTTTTTACTGTCTCACTGGGATAGCCAGGGCCCACTGCTCATAGTGAAAACCCTATGTTTTCAGTATGTTTGATATGTGTCACTGGGATCCTGCTAGCCAGGACCTCAGTGCTCATAGGTTTGTGGCCTACATGTGTTCCCTGTGTGGTGCCTAACTGTATCACTGAGGCTCTGCTAACCAGAACCTCGGTGTTTATGCTCTCTCTGCTGTCTAAATTTGTCACTGCAGGCCAGTGACTAATTTTACCAATTCCCATTGGCACACTGGTACACCCATATAGTTCCCTTGTATATGGTACTTAGGTACCCAGGGTATTGGGGTTCCAGGAGATCCCTATGGGCTGCAGCATTTCTTTTGCCACCCATAGGGAGCTCAGACAATTCTTATACAGGCCTGCCACTGCCAAGTCATTTCACAGCCATTTTTCACTGCACATAAGTAACTTATAAGTCACCTATATGTCTAACCCTCACTTGGTGAAGGTTAGGTGCCAAGTTACTTAGTGTGTGGGCACCCAGGCACTAGCCAAGGTGCCCCCACATAGTTCAGGGCAAATTCCCCGAACTTTGTGAGTGCGGGGACACCATTACACGCGTGCACTGCACATAGGTCACTACCTATGTGTAGCATCACAATGGTAACTCTGAACATGGCCATGTAACATGCCTAATGTCATGGAATTGTCACCCCAATACCATTCTGGTATTGGGGAACAATTACATGATCCCCCAGGTCTCTAGCACAGAACCCGGGTACTGCCAAACTGCCTTTCCGGGGTTTCCACTGCAGCTGCTGCTGCTGCCAACCCCTCAGACAGGATTCTGCCCTCCTGGGGTCCGGGCAGCCCCGGCCCAGGAAGGCAGAACAAAGGATTTCCTCTGAGAGAGGGTGTTACACCCTCTCCCTTTGGAAATAGGTGTGAAGGGCTGGGGAGGAGTAGCCTCCCCCAGCCTCTGGAAATGCTTTGATAGGCACAGATGGTGCCCAACTCTGCATAAGTCAGTCTACACCTGTTCTGGTGTGAAACTGGACAAAGGAAAGGGGAGTGACCACTCCCCTGACCAGTACCTCCCAGGGGAGGTGCCCAGAGCTCCTACAGTGTGTCCCAGACCTCTGCCATCTTGGATTCAGAGGTGTTGGGGGCACACTGGGCTGCTCTGAGTGGCCAGTGCCAGCAGGTGACATCAGAGACCCCTTCTGATAGGTTCTTACCTCTCTTGGTAGCCAAGCCTCCTTTCTTGGTAGCCAAACCTCCTTTTTTGGCTATTTAGGGTCTCTCCTCTGGGGTATTCTTCAGATAACGAATGCAAGAGCTCACCAGAGTTCCTCTGCACTTCCCTTTTTGACTTCTGCCAAGGATCGACCGCTGACTGCTCCAGGACGCCTGCAAAACCGCAACAAAGTAGAAAGACGACTGCCAGCAACATTGTAGCGCCTCATCCTGCCGGCTTTCTTGACTGTTTCCTGGTGGTGCATGCTCTGAGGGCTGTCTGCCTTCACCCTGCACTGGCAGCCAAGAAGAAATCTCCCGTGGGTCGACGGAATCTTCTCCCTGCTAACGCAGGCACCAAAAGACTGCATCACCGGTCCTCTGGGTCCCCTCCCATCCTGACGAGCGTGGTCCCTGGAACACAGGAGCTAGATCCAAGTGACCCCCACAGTCCAGTGAGCCTTCAGTCCAATTTTGGTTGAGGTAAGTCCTTGCCTTCCCACACCAGACAGCAAACCTGTGTGCTGCGTGAATTGCAGCTGCTCCGGCTTCTGTGCACTTCTCTAAGGATTCCTTTGTGCACAGCCTAGCCTGGGTCCCCAGCACTCCATCTTGCAGTGCTCAACCCTCTGAGTTGGACTCCAACATCGTGGGGCCCTCCTTTTGTGACTCTGGTTTAACAAATCTTCTAAGTGCCTGCTCTGGTACTTCTGTGGGTGCTAAGCAAAACACAAACGCTGTGGGATAGTGTAACTGGATGGACGGAATGCGGAACCAATCAAACATTCACCCCCAGTCACAGATCTGGGTTTAATCCATCCATTATTTTGCTCACCATGCCACCCCAGTTTGAACCCAGCCATATGCAAATCAGTCTTGACCCTGTTCCTCATGGGAACAGTCCAGCCCGAACTGCCAGGCCAGGTTCTCCCTGGACCGGAAACAAGCATCCTGGGACCGGTTTCGGGGTTTCACCCCTCATCAGCCAGGCTAGCTTGAATCCAGTGGCACAGTGAGCCCGGGACCCACGTCTGGGCATACCCGCGCACTTAGGGCGGCAAAAGCAAAGCAAAACACAAACGCTGTGGGATAGCGTAACTGGATGGACGGAATGCGGAACCCATCAAACATTCACCCCCAGTCACAGATCTGGGTTTAATCCATCCATTATTTTGCTCACCATGCCACCCCAGTTTGAACCCAGCCATATGCAAATCAGTCTTGACCCTGTTCCTCATGGGAACAGTCCAGCCCGAACTGCCAGGCCAGGTTCTCCCTGGACCGGAAACAAGCATCCTGGGACCGGTTTCGGGGTTTCACCCCTCATCAGCCAGGCTAGCTTGAATCCAGTGGCACAGTGAGCCCGGGACCCACGTCTGGGCATACCCGGCGCACTTAGGGCGGCAAAAGCAAAGCAAAACACAAACGCTGTGGGATAGCGTAACTGGATGGACGGAATGCGGAACCAATCAAACATTCACCCCCAGTCACAGATCTGGGTTTAATCAATCCATTATTTTGCTCACCATGCCACCCCAGTTTGAACCCAGCCATATGCAAATCAGTCTTGACCCTGTTCCTCATGGGAACAGTCCAGCCCGAACTGCCAGGCCAGGTTCTCCCTGGACCGGAAACAAGCATCCTGGGACCGGTTTCGGGGTTTCACCCCTCATCAGCCAGGCTAGCTTGTATCCAGTGGCACAGTGAGCCCGAGATCCACGTCTGGGCATACCCGGCGCACTTAGGGCGGCAAAAGCAAAGCATAACACAAACGCTGTGGGATAGTGTAACTGGATGGACGGAATGCGGAACCAATCAAACATTCACACCCAGTCATAGATCTGGGTTTAATCCATCCATTATTTTGCTCACGATGCCACCCCAGTTTGAACCCAGCCATATGCAAATCAGTCTTGACCCAGTTCCTCATGGGAACAGTCCAGCCCGAACTGCCAGGCCAGGTTCTCCCTGGACTGGAAACAAGCATCCTGGGACCGGTTTCGGGGTTTCACCCCTCATCAGCCAGGCTAGCTTGAATCCAGTGGCACAGTGAGCCCGGGACCCACGTCTGGGCATACCCGGCGCACTTAGGGCGGCAAAAGCAAAGCAAAACACAAACGCTGTGGTATAGCGTAACTGGATGGACGGAATGCGGAACCAATCAAACATTCACCCCCAGTCACAAATCTGGGTTTAATCCATCCATTATTTTGCTCACCATGCCACCCCAGTTTGAACCCAGCCATATGCAAATCAGTCTTGACCCTGTTCCTCATGGGAACAGTCCAGCCCGAACTGCCAGGCCAGGTTCTCCCTGGACCGGAAACAAGCATCCTGGGACCGGTTTCGGGGTTTCACCCCTCATCAGCCAGGCTAGCTTGAATCCAGTGGCACAGTGAGCCCGGGACCCACGTCTGGGCATACCCGGCGCACTTAGGGCAGCAAAAGCAAAGCAAAACACAAACGCTGTGGGATAGCGTAACAGGATGGACGGAATGCGGAACCAATCATACATTCACCCCCAGTCACAGATCTGGGTTTAATCCATCCATTATTTTGCTCACCATGCCACCCCAGTTTGAACCCAGCCATATGCAAATCAGTCTTGACCCTGTTCCTCATGGGAACAGTCCAGCCCGAACTGCCAGGCCAGGTTCTCCCTGGACCGGAAACAAGCATCCTGGGACCGGTTTCGGGGTTTCACCCCTCATCAGCCAGGCTAGCTTGAATCCAGTGGCACAGTGAGCCCGGGACCCACGTCTGGGCATACCCGGCGCACTTAGGGCGGCAAAAGCAAAGCAAAACACAAACGCTGTGGGATAGCGTAACTGGATGGACGGAATGCGGAACCAATCAAACATTCACCCCCAGTCACAGATCTGGGTTTAATCCATCCATTATTTTGCTCACCATGCCACCCCAGTTTGAACCCAGCCATATGCAAATCAGTCTTGACCCTGTTCCTCATGGGAACAGTCCAGCCCGAACTGCCAGGCCAGGTTCTCCCTGGACCGGAAACAAGCATCCTGGGACCGGTTTCGGGGTTTCACCCCTCATCAGCCAGGCTAGCTTGAATCCAGTGGCACAGTGAGCCCGGGACCCACGTCTGGGCATACCCGGCGCACTTAGTGCGGCAAAAGCAAAGCAAAACACAAACGCTGTGGGATAGCGTAACTGGATGGACGGAATGCGGAACCAATCAAACATTCACCCCCAGTCACAGATCTGGGTTTAATCCATCCATTATTTTGCTCACCATGCCACCCCAGTTTGAACCCAGCCATATGCAAATCAGTCTTGACCCTGTTCCTCATGGGAACAGTCCAGCCCGAACTGCCAGGCCAGGTTCTCCCTGGACCGGAAACAAGCATCCTGGGACCGGTTTCGGGGTTTCACCCCTCATCAGCCAGGCTAGCTTGAATCCAGTGGCACAGTGAGCTCGGGACCCACGTCTGGGCATACCCGGCGCACTTAGGGCGGCAAAAGCAAAGCAAAACACAAACGCTGTGGGATAGTGTAACTGGATGGACGGAATGCGGAACCAATCAAACATTCACCCCCAGTCACAGATCTGGGTTTAATCCATCCATTATTTTGCTCACCATGCCACCCCAGTTTGAACCCAGCCATATGCAAATCAGTCTTGACCCTGTTCCTCATGGGAACAGTCCAGCCCGAACTGCCAGGCCATGTTCTCCCTGGACCGGAAACAAGCATCCTGGGACCGGTTTCGGGGTTTCACCCCTCATCAGCCAGGCTAGCTTGAATCCAGTGGCACAGTGAGCCCGGGACCCACGTCTGGGCATACCCGGCGCACTTAGGGCGGCAAAAGCAAAGCAAAACACAAACGCTGTGGGTGCTGCCTGCTTCTGCAGGGGCTCTCTGAGTTGCTGAGCACCCCCTCTGTCTCCTCCTCCAAGGAGCGACATCCTGGTCCTTCCTGGTCCCCAGCAGCACCCAAAAACCTCTACCTTGACCCTTGCAGCTAGCAAGGCTTGTTTGTGGTAATTCTGCGTGGAAACACTTCTGCAACATCCAGCATGCTGCAGAACATATTCCATCCAAAGGAGAAGTTCTAAGCCCTTTTCGTTGTTGCAGAATCTTCAGCTTCTTCCACCTGGATGCAGCCCTTTTGCACCTTCATCTGGGTTTTCCTGGGCTCCTACCCCCCCTGGACACTATTGCAACTCTTGGACTTGGTCCCCTTACCTTGCATGTCCTCACATCCAGGAATCCGTCTTCACTGTTTTGCTGGTGCTTGTGGATCTTGCAGAATCCCCCTATCATGACTATTGTTTCTTTTTGGGGTAGTAGGGTAACTTTACTCCTACTTTCTAGGGTCTTGGGGTGGGGTATTTTGGACACCCTTACTGTTTTCTTACAGTCCCAGCGACCCTCTACAAGCTCCCATAGGTCTGGAGTCCATTTGTGATTCGCATTCCACTTTTGGAGTATATGGTTTGTGTTACCCCTAGACCTATGTTCACTTATATCATCCTATTGTGAGTCTACATTGTTTGAACTACTTTTCTTACTGTTACCTACCTGTTTTGGGTTTGTGTATATATAACTTGTGTATATTACTTACCTCCTAAGTGAGGGTATGCTCTGAGATACTTTTGGCATATTGTCATAAACATAAAGTACCTTTATTTTTAGTAACTCTGAGTATTGTGTTTTCCTATGATATTGTGCTGTATGATATAAGTGGTATAGCAGGAGCTTTGCATGTCTCCTAGTTCAGCCTAAGCTGCTTTGCCATAGCTACCTTCTATCAGCCTAAGCTGCTAGAAACACCTCTCTTCTACTAATAAGGGATAACTGGACCTGGCACAGAGTGTAAGTACCACAAGGTACCCACTATAAGCCAGGCCAGCCTCTTACATTGGTGGTGCAGCGGTGGGATAAGTACTTGTAATTGCTTTACCACTTTGTCATTTGGTGCTTTTCGTGAGAAAATCATATTCCAAATAGTTCAGTATATGTACACTTAACCAAAACTGTTTACTTTTCTGCTCTAAAACTTTTAACAAAGTTTCTGAAAAGTTTTGAAAACTTCTACGTTTTCCCAAAGTTTGAAAATGTTTTTTTCTCTGTGCTTTCTAAAGTCCTAAAACTTTTTCTCTCACTATCCTTGAAAGTTTTTTATCATGTCTGTAGTAGAGCCCACTACCCAAACTGTTAATGCAACATATGAGAGTTCGAACTATAAAAGTTTGAGGGGTCTCTGCCCGAATAGAGGTTTGAGTATAAGTAAGGATCCTACAAAAGAGTTTCTCTTTAACATGCTCATTGTAGATGACCAGAACCAGTCTGGCCCATCTCAGGAGAGGTTAGAAAAAGGGGAAGCTTCCCAGTCAGACTCAGAGGAGTTCCCTGAAGAAGCTGGGGTGGGGTCTTACAAGGTCCTGCCCCCTAGCAGGGCACCTAGTGACACTGGTAGTGTTAGAGGGTCCCACACCAGTAGGGCATCTTTCACCCCTAGAGGCCAGGTTACTAGGGTCCAGACAGTTAGGGACAGGTCTCCCTCTGAAACTTCCCACATTTCCTCTGTGTCTAAACATTCCCAACCCACCCACCCTGAGAATAACTTAATGGTAAGGGAATTCAGAAAGCTGAGGGTAGAAGAGACCAGACTGAAGCTTAAACAGCAGCAGCTGGCCTTAGATAGGGAATCACTAGACATAGAGAGGGAAAGACAGAGGTTGGGGATAGTTCCCCATGGTGGCAGCAACAGTATTTCTGATAGCATCTTGTTAGAGAGCAAGATTCCAGGAATCTGCACAAGATTGTTCCCCCCTTACAAGGAGGGGGGTGACATTAATAAGTGGTTTGCTGCACCTGAAAGGGCCTGTATGGTACAGTTGGTCCCTCAAAGGCAGTGGGATGCTATCTTGTGGCTATCTTTCACTGGAAAGGGTAGGGATAGGCTCCTTACTGTCAGAGAAAGTGGTGCCAATAATTACAAAGTTTTGAAGGATGCACTCTTGGATGGATTTGGCTTAACCACTGAACAATACAGAATTAAGTTCAGGGACACCAGAAAAGAGTCCTCTCAAGATTGGACAGATTTTGTGGACTGTTCAGTGAAGGCCTTGGAAGGGTGGTTGCATTGCAGTAAAGTTTCTGACTATGAAAGCCTGTATAATCTGATCCTGAGAGAGCATATTCTTAACAATTGTGTGTCTGATTTGTTGCACCGGTACTTGGTAGACTCAGATCTGACCTCTCCCCAAGAATTGGGAAAGAAGGCAGACAAATGGGTCAGAACAAGAGTGAACAGAACAGTTCATACAGGGGGTGACAAGGATGGCAAGAAGAAAGATGGTGAGAAATCTCAGGATAAGCATGGGGATAAGGGTAAAACCAAAGATCCTTCTTCAAATCCTAAACACTCTTCAGGGGGTGGGGATAAATCAACTTCTTCCTCTTCTTCACAACCCACACACATTAAAAAGCCTTGCTGCTATGTGTGTAAAAATAAAGGCCATAGGCCAGGGGATAAATCCTGCCCAGGTAAACCCCCTGAGCCTACCACCACTAATACATCAAACTCTAGTGCCCCTAGCAGTAGTGATAATAGTGGTGGGACTGCTGGTAACAGTCAAAATAAGGGTGTAGTTGGGTTCACTTATGGGTCCATCCTAGAAACTGGGGTAGTCAGTCCCAAGACAGTTTCTGTCACACCTGGTGGCACTGGCCTTGCCACACTGGCTGCTTGTCCCCTTACAATGGATAAGTACAGGCAGACAGTTTCAATAAATGGTGTTGAGGCTCAGGCCTACAGGGAAATAGGTGCCAGTATCACTTTGGTGACTGAAAACCTAGGGGCATATTTATACTCCGTCTGCGCCGAATGTGAGTCAAAAATTTGAATGCACATTCAGCGCAAACCTTGCCCTGTATTTAAACGTTGATGCCCAAGCCCGCGGACAACAAAATTCCGCTGTGTGCATCATTTTTTGGATGAAGCAACCTGCCTTGCGTTAATGATATGCAAGGTAGGCGTTCCCGTCCAAAAAATGACTTAAGCGGCCGTGCGTCGTATTTTCGGGCAAAAATGACGCACAGCCGGGAGGTGGAGCCGGAAAATGATGCACAGCCCGATTTGCGTCAAAATTTAACTCCTGGGTCAGGGCAGGCGTTAAACTGGGGCAAACACACCTGTATTTAATCAGAACACACAGAAGCAACAGCAGAGCAGCAGAGCAGCAAAAGGGAGACATGGAGGTGATTCTTATCCAGCGTGCACGCAGACACAGAGCCCAGCAGCTACAACGGCAGCTACCACAACACCAGCAGGGACCCCAAAGGCAGTGCAGATGGCAGGAGAGGATATTCCGCCCCAGAACAACCCTTCATGGCCTCAGGGAACACAACATCATCCAGAGGTACAGGTTGAACTGGCAGGCCATTCAGCAGCTGCTGCGCAACATTGAGCCGCAGTTGGCAGCCACTTTGCTGACACCCCGCACCATCCCAACAGAAACCAAGCTGCTTGCCGTACTTCACATGCTGGCAAGTGGCTCTTTTCAAACAACTGGTGCCCTGGTTGCCGGAATATTACTGCCATCATTCTCTGCCTTTTTGCCCAAAGTACTGGATGCCATAATTGGACTTACACCCCACCACATCTGCTTCCCTAACACACTGCAGAAGCAGCAGGGAACAAAACAGGGGTTTTACCTCATTAGTGGCTTCCCACACGTCCTTGGTGCAATCGACTGCACACATGTACGCCATGTGCCACCTGCTGCAACTGAACACCTCTACCGCAACAGGAAGCACACACATTCCATCAATGTGCAGGCCATTGTCGATCACCAAGGATTGATCACAAACATCGTGGCTAAATATCCTGGGAGTGTCCATGACTCATTCATCTTCCGTCACAGCACCATCAATGAACACTTCCAGGATGGATGGTATGGCAATAGACTACTTGTTGGTAAGTACAGAAACCTACTTATATACACACAGCACAGCAACCATCTAGGACACACAACACATTCACCACAACAGCAACATGTCAACAGGAACACACTGAGGTTGCGACATCGCTAGCCATGTTTCTTCGGTCACCATTGAACCTGTCACACATCTGAAATTAGTGTACAGCCTAATGTTAAGACGTCAATGATCACAACGTTTGGAGTGGGTTGCCTAAAGGTCACCTTGCAAATTGTAAGTGTCTCAATGATGTTTCCATTAATCCATTGCATAAGTCTAAAGGTATGTGATGTCCAGGGTACATTGATATGAACGTGTTAACAACACTGTCAATCTTAACCTGTGTATGAACTATCATCTCACCCACAGTGAAGCCACAGGGACACCTGTATCACAAGTCACAATGCTAGGGAGGGCACACTGTACTGCAAATCCCAAAATATACTGCTGACAACAGGTTAGCAGCCAAACACTCGTTCAGCCAAGGAAACAACAAAATGCAGATGGTACATCCTACTAGCCTAGGATGCGACATAATAACAAAAAAGAGTCACAGACAACACAAGACAACTGCTGCCATGAAAGGTGATTTCAATAGGGCTAGCTACATCAACATGATCCCATTAATTTTCTCTTGCAGCTGATCAGGCGTATGGCATCCAGCCATGGATAATGACACCTATTGGCAACCGGAGTACTGCAGCAGAGCGTGCCTACAATGACGCACATAGGAGAACATGCACCATAGTCGAGAGGACCTTCGGCATCCTCAAGTCAAGGTTCCGGTGCCTCGACATCACTGGTGGTAGCCTCCTATATTCCCAGGAAATGGTCTGTAAGATCATCCTAACATGTGCTATTCTGCACAACATTTGCATAAAAAGGAACATTCCCCTCCTGGAACCCGAGCCACACATGCCTGAAGAGGAGGAAGAGGAGGAAGAGGAGGATGGTGACCTGCAACATGAGGGGGAACAACAGAACACGCCCGCTGGTTTACGTAGGCGGCAACATATCATGAACAATTTCTTTTAAATATAATCACCATCACCACTTTATGAACTAATTGAAATAAACACCTATAATTATCACCATATCATCGTTTGGCTATTCATTTTTGCACACCTTCATCTCTAACTATCAGAATAAGAGTGTTGCCTCATGGAGCATTGCTGATATACCGATTAGGACACTGAAAATCCCAGAGCAAATGTGATGCGTATCATACAGTGGTCACATACACACACACAGTAAATGACATATATCCTGTACATTTCACCTTTGAAGGGCAATAGTAGAGGACCACACCTATTACACACATACATGTTGAAATCATGGTTCATCGCAGCATATGGCTCACAACTAAAACACCATCACTCAATAAGGGGAAAACAAGCCTCATACATGAGGTAGTGGATGTGCTTTTGCATCAGTAACAGGAATGTATGACCAGACCCTTAACAGCAGTAAGTCCAACTGCATCCAATATTTGCAAAGATTATCTGTGACCAGAGTTCCATAGAAGCAGTACATAGACAGCACAAGTGCCACACATATGAGCATCATTGCGCATATGACATTCCATGTACATGTCAGCCCATTTCCTAACTCCTGACACACCCATGCACCTGGTCACAACTCACCTGTCTGAAGAGGTCCCTGGAATAGTAAGATGTGCACCCTGATATTCCCTCCTCTACACACACAGCTTGTCAATAGCAATTCAGTGTGCTACACCCTTTCCTATGGTATACCATTGTCATAGAACAACTGACTGCATGGACTTCAGGTCAATTAATACACTGGCTTCTAGTTTCCAAGCCCTGTTAGCACCTGTAGATTGCTTCCTGTGTGAAAATGTCTGTTGGCCATTAGAATGCAAATCTCACCTACAGGACTTGTGAGAAACAGATGCAGCCCACACCTGTGATCACCTCCATGCACACCACCCATTTCAACAAGCACTGCCCCTGCTGATGCCTGAAACAGCATAGGAGTTGCCATTTTGTCAAATACACTGTTAAGCATTGATACTAATTAAGCCGTGTAACACAGCGCTTGGGTTCATTTGTCACCTTCAAAAACACAGGACATACACAGTTTGACATGTCAACTGTCTAGTTCGTCCTCCAAACAGTCTTAGTCAGACCAATGATTATGTAACTTGTTAAATTGCTGCATCCTGATTCACCCTGCATCCTGTCAGCCTAACTGGCATCTGTCTGTGCGTCACCCTAAAGTATCTCTGTGGCTACATATGTACCACACTTGCGTTAGCAAACCTCTCATTCCTCAGAGGTTATTTGGGCATGTGCTTCTTCAGTGCATACCCAAATACATTGTATAGCATCATCTGCATTTTAACTGTACCATATGAGTTAAATCCTCTGTGAAAACCAAAATTCATGGCCCATCCTTTGTCTGGGTCTCGTTTATGCATGAATGACAAAGTGTGACAGTGTCCCAGGGCCGTATGCAGGGATTGGGTACGGGCCTTCAGCAGAACCAGCAACCTCTGATAATGTCCATGAAAAATCCACACGTCAGGACCCTGACAGTTCACACACAGAATTACATTGCTCACAACATATTGATGGGCCTTGTGTGGTGAATAGCTGCGAGAATAATCATCACAGAGGCTATGATGTTCCCAGATGCAGTGGGAATTGCAGAGGTTAACCTGTGTACAAATGTTGTGATGACACCTGCCGGAACATGACACCTGAGACATTATCTCACTCAGCACACCAAGGTTGCCATTCACTGTCTCATTACACGTCTTCAGTGACAGGGTGGGACCATCCCCATGGAGGTTCTTATGTCCACATCCACTTTACTCACATTGATCAACAAAGGATACTCAGTAGATACAGGAATAGCTGCCACTGACTCATGATGAGTCCTGGACCTAACTGTGACAAATTACACCCCAAAAATTATACAGGCTCAAGATTGGACCACACACATGAACAAGACACCTCTGTGCAATTGATCACTGGAAATATGTGGACACGTGCTGCCTTGTCTGCTGGTCCACCATAGCCACTTGAGAGTTGTAGCTCAGTTATATGACCTCAACTGTGGCGTCATCATACATTTGTGGTTCACCTTTGGCTGTCTGGGCAAACCACATGGTACCCACTTCCTCAATGCATGTGTATGACTCACTGTGGGATTCACCAACAAGTGCCAAGAAGCTGTTACCAAAAATCTAGGACATAGGATGTTGAAAATGTGGACCATTGACATGAACAAGCGTCTGCCATCTATTTGGTGCATGCTTTGTCATATGTGGTGTCTACATAACCCTAAATCTTGGAAGTGCACATAACGGATGTTGCTACATGTATGACTAACACATGTCCTCTCTCAGTTCCACAATGACTTGCATCTAAGGTTTGGGCACACGGACTTCACATTCATGCAAGCATATGTGCAATAATGCATCATGTGATGCACACACACTTGGTCAACAAATACATTAGTTGCCACAGCACACACATTGAGCCATAGGCATTGAGGTATTGTACATATGTGCGTCACATAGCTATCCTCTCCTTATGCCAAACATGGCCAATTTGTGCAATACATATATGTAGGCAACACATATGGCCATCTAGTGTGTCAGCCAACCTTCAAAATACTGTGAAGGAAGTAGCGGGTCATGGTCCGCTGCAGTATGATGTCACACATGTGAACATACACAATCAACACCATAGTGGGTGCGATCAGCCTATCTCTGATGTGTCCCAAATGTTACATAACATAAAAACAGAAATAATGCCCAAAACCAGTTCATGCACTGAAATTTTCACTTTGCTAGTGTTATGCGTCATTTTCTTTCCACCAATACATAACTTGCGTCATTTTTTCTGACGCACAGGAGTGAAAATTAGGCCGTATCCAAATAATTGTACAGACTATTTGCTATTATTTGGATGCAGGCTCATTTTCACTCCTGTGCGTCGAAAATTATGATGCACAAACTGTATGCGTGAAAAAAATATGACACATAACGCGAAAAAGGCAGACATTTTATTCAGGAAGTGAGGTAATAGGATATCCTGTTTACAGAACATGTACAGTGGGTGTACTTTCACTTTCACTTTGCAGTCTGTGAATCTTCTAGACTGTGTGGCTGTGTTGAGAGTGGTGTCCATTGATTTTGTGCTTTTGTATCCTGTGTGCTGTCTCTATTGTCAATTTGTGAAATATATATTGTTGGTGTATAGTGTCCTACTGTGTTTTGTGTACATTTGTCCAGTTTTCTAGTGTTTTTGTTGTTTGTGGGAGTCTGTTGTGGGTAGTGCTAGTTTGGGGATAGTTGGGCTCTTTTAGTGGTTAAGTTTACTTTTCTTCTGTTTTTGTACCCCTACTTTCCCTCTTTTCCCCTTTCTATTTCTTTAACCCCTATTCCCCTTCTCATTTGTACAATGTCTGGTAGGCCACATCTTGGCAGGATGGGTGAAGAGGAGTTGGGGGGCTTCATATGGCTTGTGTGCCATTTCTTGCCACTGATGATCGAGGCAGGGTGATACAGGAGTATCACACTGAGGCACGCAGAATCCGGTGGGGAAAGGTGCTGCATCACCTGCAGCGTGTGTATGCCAGCCAGAGGAGTGACCACCAGCTGAAGCACCGGTGGGCTGAACTCATCACCAGGGAGCAGGATCTCTTGGACCACCTGGGAATCGTGATTGGTGGCCCTGTTGGTAAGTACTAATCATGTAAATGTGCACGATTAAATGCTCTGTAGTGACATCAGATGATTTGTACAATATCTGCCAGCTAACTTGCTGACTGTGTGTAATGCTGGGGAACCCTACAGGGTAATTGATGCACTATGGGAAGGATCACAATTCACTGTCAGGTAGCACGTGCTCTGCAAACTTACAGGATACTTTTCCATTAAATAAATTGGTGCTGCCTTTGTGTCAGACAACCAAACAAAATAGGAGCCAATCATGTCTATATAGGCCACAGTTGGCAGAGAAATAAAGATGTACTAACATATTGGCTAACTTTGTTGACGCAATAGCTAGACTGACTTTAGAATCACTACATGATGCAGAAAATGAGTGCTGGCTTCACGTCAATTGATGATAGCAAAGTGGCCCAGACATATGTCTCATGTGAGTCTGGTGAAAGTGGGAGGAAAGCATTCACTGAAGTTCTAAGAATGTTAGAGATTATTGTGGTCCTTCATCTTTTTGGATACATGTCAGATCGAGATGTGAAAACATCGTGAAAAGGTATAAGGTGCCCTCAGCTAACATCTTAGACTGGTATTTGGAGTGAGTTGTGCCACATTTCAATTAGGGATGGCAGTCCAAAGATATGCACATGGCTTCACATCTCCATGGTTGGTGCAAATCACAATTGCAGGGCCACATCAAATGAAGAAACTGTAACAACAGGAGGGCTTACATAAGTCCTTGCCCCTCTGTGCATTGTACCTATATGTATGAACTGTGTCATGGCCACATAGCCTATTTGATTGGTAATGCAGACCTCAAGTAACCAGCCTTTGGATGTCTCTCTTGGATGCACATGATGAGACGATTACATTCCATATTTTTTTCTGGTCACTAATGAGGGGACATGTTTGCCACCACATGATAGTTAGGGGCACTGCATGTATGCAGATATGTGTGTAACTGTCACAGGAGACCCATGCTATGTACAAGTTGGCAGTGATATATCAGATGCAGTATCATCATGTCTGAATGGCTGTCATTTCCTTATTCAGCCTACACATGGTATTTGTCTTTGAAATTGTTGTTCAGTGCACAGATTTTGAGCACATTTCTTCCTTCCATGCCTTACAGGTGGACCGGCACCCTACACTCTGGGAGAGGTGGCTACATTTGAGGACCCTGACCACTCCAGTAAGTGTTGATATGTCTGTTATGTGTTGTGTTTACTGTTTATGTGTGATGGACTCCTGTGTGTTGAACGCATAGCAAGGTGTGATGCATTGGCCAATCATTTGTCTTGTTCCATGAGTGGGATTTCAGTTTCTCAAATGTTTTGAGTTGGCCAATGTGTATCCTATTGTATTATCTAGGGATTGTAGGTCATTCATGTAGGCACCACAGTGAGTACTGAGGTGAGTCATGTGGCTAACACTTGTATCAACAAGAGTCGCTCTGGAAGTCAGCTCAGATTTAGTCAGCCTGTCAGACCCACATTCTCCCAGATTGGTACAACAAATTGCTTTCCAACAGACTTCTGCTTCCCTATTTACCAAGGTACTTATTAAACTGTAGGTAGAACTTCCTAGCAGCATGTACTTCCACATGTAGTGCTACAAGTATGTGGAACTTGAGTGCAATGGCCTAGGTGTGCATGCTAATCATGATCATGGGTGTTCTTGCAACTCTGTGTCGCATGAAAGTCATGCCTTATTGGAAGTATATGTTGTGTACCAAGCTCTGCATTTCCTGACATGTGTGGCGCTATGATTGGTCTAGGGTTTGCAGACTCATAATTGTTGACAGACCTTACCTGTGGTGTGTGTGTAGAGCCAAACATGTGTGGAGTTTTCTATACACTCCTCGGTGTCCATGTTGTTTGGAATTGTTAGTTGTTTATCCACCCCCCCCCACCCTCAAACACAGGCATGGGTGTGTGAATAGGGTACCTTGGACTGATGTTACCAGTATGTTACACATACATGTGAATAAGTGACTGTTTGGTCGGAACCTAGTATACACACTCAGGTATGGCACATGGGTTCTATACTGGCAAGTCCTTTTACAAATTGCAGACCATATGGCTTTAGTTGTGCATTCCGTACACTGACATTTGTAGCCCAGGTATTGGCAGAGGATATGCAGCATGATTGTTAGCTGATAACTGGCAGAACTCAGATGGCAAGTCAATGCCAGTTGTTACCCATCTTGTAGGTTTTGGATGTGCTATCTGTGATGTGACCTTTGTAGGCTGGCTTGCCATGTACTTACTCAGGGACATTCAATGATCTGTATTGTGATTTGAGCTGTTACAAGTGCAGGAGATGTATTGTCTGATTGACTTCTTGTGCCATTTCACACAATGCAGTTCCTAATGTAAATTATTTGCATTTGTCTTCACAGCTGCAAACATGACTCCAGAGCAGGTCCGTGAGTTCCAGCGGTGGGCCATGAGATACCAGCACATACTTTTGGTTGAGTCGGGGTTCAGGAGGATGGCCCGTTGATACTGCCATGAACGGGCCTCCGGGGCATGGAGGGCCTTCCCACAGGGTGGCCCTACTTTGGCCACCACAGCCACCACCAGCACAACCACCACTTCAAGCCAGGTGGCCCCACCCACAGCTGGGATTGTTGTCCCTACATCTGCCGTACTTCCAGGCCCCAGCATTGCAACAGGTGCAGGACAGCCCATTGGGGTTCGCTACATTAACAGGCGTGTGAAGTCCGTAAAGAGGACCCTCCGTAGGGCCAACCTCTAGATTGTTGTAACAATGGACATGATTCCCTCCCCTCCCTCCTCTTTCCTTGTTCTCATACTTAGTGGGCTTAGTGTTAGGTTAGTATAGGCTGTTATTTTAGTTAGTGTTAGTGGGTGGGGGCAGGGGGTCCTGATTCTTTATATTTTACTTAATAAGTGTGTGGGTGGATGGGGGGCTCTGTTGGGATTCTTGTGTGTTTAATAAAAAATAAATAAAAAAATACAAAAAAATATATATTTGTTTGGGATAGTATAGTATGTGTTAAGTTTAGTGTGTGTTGTCCTCCATGTGTTCCGTCTCATAAGGGGGGTGGGGGGTTGATGTTTAGAACGTTTCGTTACATGTGATAAGTAAGTTTATCTTAGGTTAGTTAGGGACAGTTGTGGGTAATGAGTAGTCAGGGTAGATTAGGGTAGGTAAGACTTTTCCCTCTGTTTCCTCTTCTGTGATTAGCATTTAATAAATATATAGTTAACACTTAACAGTATGTGTTAAATGCTACTTGATCATGGCCTTGGAATTAGTGTACATGAATGTTGTCTATTACTTTTGTGTCCTATGCTACAAACACATCCCAACTGAGCTGTAAGATTGGCAGCTACCAGAGAGCTACCTTGCAAAGTTTCCACCATTCGTTGCAACCACCAATCACAGTTTATATGGATCCCAACGTATTTCTGTCCATAAGTATGTTTTCTCAGTCACAAACAGTGCTTCCAGACTTGGTATTGGGGGAAAGGTTTTAGGTCTGACTGCAGTGTGATGTTTAAGGACACCCTTATAAGATGAGTTCTCGTAAGCACTCTTGTATTCTTGTCTTCATGACTCACATTGATCATTTGTGACACAGTTCAGCATGATTACCTATTTGGATGTAAACTCAGACAGCTTCATTCATGCAGTTTTTGTAGTGTTTGCTTATATTTGTGTGCACTGTTATATGTGTTAGTATTGCATGGTGACAACATTTTGCGGCCACTATTTGATGACTTAGAGATCCCTTGAGGAAGCATTATTCTGTCCAACAAAGCATGATAGTGTATGGTTTCTCACTTCATCAGATATGTCCCTCAGGAAGGGCAGAGTATGATGCAATCATGGCCACTGTGCAGATTTATCTGACTACATAATATCAGAACAGTTGTATTGACAAGCTACGTAATTTGACAGTAGGCACATTTCAGTTATCTACTGCACAGTTGATATGTCACATTACCCAGAGACAGATTTGTAGTGTAAGTGCTATTTATTGAAAAGTGCTGTAGTGCTATATGTACATTGTCCATGATTGTGAGTCCATTATAGTGACATCTTATATTGTGATCCTACAAAAGGGGTTAAGGAAATGCTTTTGACAAGCTGGGGTGATGTTTCAGACAGTGCAGAGGGACAGGATTTGCCAATGAGTAAGAGAGAGACAAGCACTGGGCAGGCACACAAGATATACAGTGTAAGCAGAACAGTCATTAAGCAGAGTTGTTGTAAGACATGTTGCAAAGCGCAGGACCTTGGTAATAGTTGGCCATGTGGCAGGGACTAGTGCTTCCGGGTACTTTTCCGTGTGAATGTGATCTGTTCCATGTCTTCTTCTTCTGATGTGTGTGTTGCCTCCTCTGTCCTTGTTGGTGGTGGTTGTGAAGGGGCAACACACACGTCAGTGTTAGAAGACGTGGAGTCAGACATCCCGGTCGCTGCTTAAGGGCAGCACTGCAGCAAGGAGGAACTGCTTATTCTTCAGAATAGCAGCCACATCATGATGGTAGGCAGCCAGGTCGGCCCTGAGGGGTTCAATGTTACATTCGTGCACGCGTTGACAGGATTGCTGTTGTAGGTGTTGGGTCAACTGTATTACAGCTGTGCTGATTTCCTTCAGGCTTTTTTGCTGTTCCTGCAAGATAGATGTTAGCACTTGCATAGTTGCTGCCTGATCTGCAGATGACATCATGCACGAGCGCACCCCCTCAAGGCTGGCTGCCATAGTTTGCATCCCTACCCGCACCTCCTTGGCCAGCTCCCGCTGTACTCCGACTACAGTTCGCTCAAAGCTGCTGCCTGTGTCGTCTGAGTCCTCAGCTGTATTGGAGCTGTCAGGTCTTACAATTGGGGTGGTGGGTGGGTCCACTGTGATGGCTGCTTGTTCTGTGCTCCTCCTTGTGACTGAAGGTGGGGTCTGGAGGATTCCAAGGACCTCTTGGATGGTCTCCTGAGGAATATTTGTCAGCTCGTCATCCATGCCATCAGGGTATTCTGGGGCAGGCATATCTGCAGGAGATCCATCTTCCTCTGCAATGAAATGGGGAACAATTAGTGTGTCTGTGTTGTGGCATTAGTGATGTGACATGCCTGCCTTGTGATGAATTCACATTGTGATCTTGTTTCGTGTTTATTGCTCCAGTCTTTCAGATGGGCATTCTCCCAGGCCTATGGCCCACCTGCATGTCTCATGTATAGTATTAAGTTATTAGACTTCTCTGCATCGTCTCCTCTAGTATAGTTTTCGGCCAAATAGAGAATTGCCACCTTTTTGTCCTACTCAACCCTCCCCCTATTTCCATTCTAATGGCGAGGCCTTTCACTGGCTGTGGGTGTTCTGATAGCAATGGCAGCACACTTAACAATCTGGACCTGCCCCAGTCTCTGATCTTTCACATCCACCTAAATGTAGTTGACATGTAGCATATCCTATGCATAACAATGTTATGGCACGATATGGATGTTGGCATTGGTAATGTGTACAGCTGATGTTGGGAATGTGTGGTACATTGGATTGCCCTGATAATCGTATCAGTGTCCTATTTCCTCCTCTGACTGTGCAGGTGTATTTCAGTGACCAGTTACATGTGTCCTCCCCCTCAATGCTGTTGTCTGAGCAGTATGACATTTGGGATGTTACATTGTGACCCAGGCACAGGATGGACCCTGACATATGCAGCATGGGTATGTCCTTAGTGCTGTGTAGCTCCTATTGTTGTTGACATTGGCTGATGTTTGCAACAACTATGGGCATTGGCATCTGACAGTACTGGGGCCTTTGTCTTTTTTCAGGGGATTGTTGAAGTTGTCATCCTCAATTTAGGTGGGTATGATCCATGGGGAGCTTACTGCCATTGGCTACTTGAGCTGCACACAGAGCGGAGGTGGTAGTGGCAACTGTTGTCACAGTTACATTCCAGTTGTCTGTATGGCTAGAGGTTGTTAATAGGGCCCTAGTTAATGCAGGGGGTATGGTGGCTGACCTGTGCCGGGATGTCAGTTTGACGTTGTGCCCTTCCCTAATGGCGTGGCTTTCCCTTTGCTCCATCGTTGGCATGGCAGCATGCCCCCATGGGACTGTTGTTGGTGTAGTGTAATGGTGTGCCCCAGCTTCTGTCTGTGCAGGCCATGCCCCCATGCCATTACCCTTTACCCATGCCACTCCATGTATATGACGACTTACATGTATTGTGTAGTAGGTATTCCACCCCCCCTGCTGGCAGTTAACATTAGTGCATTTTAATTCCCCATGCGACTTACCCTGCATGTGCGTTGTCTCCTGGTAGTCTGCGCTGTCCTGTCCTTGAATCCCTGTGACAATCTCCTCAGGGATGACGGCCGCCACCATCTCCTCCATGTGGTCCAGGGCCTCCTGGTGTGCTGGACGCCCACCTTCAGTCTGCAGTGCTGCCTTCCTGTTCCTAGCCATCTTTTCCTTGGTCCTGTGCTTGCAGTCATGCCAGAGTTTCTTGCACTTGATGACTGTTCTGCGTACTTCTGCCACACTGTTGATCTTGTCGACAATTTGCTGCCATATAGCCTCTCTCCTACTAATTGGCAATTTAGAGGTGACAAACAGTTGGTGCTGGTGTTCTGTAACCTCTTTAACCAGAATTTCCTGCTCCTCTGCACTGAAGCGACACTTTCTTTTCTTCTTAAAAGTGTCCTGGTTCTTGTGTAGGCCCTCCTGGCTGGTTCCTGGTCTGTTGTCATCTTCCTGGGGTCTGTAGTGACATCTGGGATCCATTTTGGCTCTCCTCTGCTGAAATGGCAGTGTTCGTGGTTTTTTTTGATGCTATTGCGTCAAGAAACGCCGCATATCAGGTTTGTGGGGTCGTAAATCGACCCACAGTCATTTCCGCTGTGTTAACGTAGTTTTGCTTTACGACTTGACGCTGCGGTGCGCGTCAAAATAAATGACTCCCACCTGTGGTTTGTGTCGCCGTGCATCAAAGTATAAATTTGACGCCCGCACGGCGCACCAAAATGGCGTTAGCCGGCGGTATTATTTTTGACGCAAAAATGCGCCGGCGCAGTTTTACGTCAAAAAGTATAAATATGGCCCCTAGTGTCTCCTGAACAACACATTATTGGACAACAGTACAAGATTATTGATGTCCATAACTCCACTAAGTTTCTTCCCTTAGCTATAATTCAGTTTAGTTGGGGTGGAGTTACTGGCCCTAAGCAGGTGGTAGTATCACCTAGCTCACCTGTAGACTGTCTCTTAGGTAATGACCTACAGGCCTCAGGTTGGGCTGAGGTAGAGTTTAATACCCATGCAGCCATGCTGGGTATCCATGAGGAATTTCTTACTCTCATTTCAGCTGAAATGAAAAGGCAAAGGAGAGAAACTCAGGATCCTTCTCCGACAACAGGTAAAAAGGGCATCAAAGTATCCCCTACCCACCCTGCCATTCAGGATACCATTCCTGTGGTGGGAGAAAACCTCTCCAGGGGAACCATCAGCTAGCACAGCTGAACTCCCTGAGGTAGAAGTACCTCTCTGTGGGACAACTAATATTGGTGAGAATAAGTGCACCACTTTAGTTAGCATGGAGCACCCCTCCAACCCTCCCAGAGAAACTTTAGTGCAGCAACCCTGCACTGCCTCACAACACTTAGGACAGCAGCCCTGCCCTAGTGTGGAGCACATAGGACAGCATCCCTGCCCTTCTCCAACTCAAGAGAAACAGCATCCCTGTTCTCTCTTACAGCCATATGGACAATGTTTTTGCCCAGCTATGGTTTATTGAGACAGAATCCCTGTCTGGCATTCTCATCACTTGATATAGGTCCAGTGGACAATTCCCACTGCTCTAAACTTAAACATACTAATAGGAACTCTGCGAACATAACTTCACACTGTTGGCTAGCTAAAAATCTTCAAACAGGGTGGTTTACATCCCCACAGGGAAGTAACCATATAGTGGATGATAAAGGGAGTAACCAATCTATTGCAGAGCTACTCTCCACTTATCACCACTTAGACAATAAAGACTCAACTGGCCAAGGTTAGCCTTATTATCCTTCGTTTGGGGGGGGGGTTGTGTAGGAAGGTAGCCTCTTTCTAGACTTGTTACCCCCACTTTTGGCCTGTTTGTGAGTATATGTCAGGGTGTTTTTACAGGTCTCACTGGAATCCTGCTAGCCAGGGCCCACTGCTCATAGTGAAAACCCTATGTTGTCAGTATGTTTGATATGTGTCACTGGGATCCTGCTAGCCAGGACTCCAGTGCTCATACATTTGTGGCCTAAATGTGTTCCCTGTGTGGTGCCTAACTGTATCACTGAGGCTCTGCTAACCAGAACCTCAGTGTTTATGCTCTCTCTGCTTTCTAAAATTGTCACTGCAGGCTAGTGACTAATTTTACCAATTATCATTGGCACGCTGGTACACCTATATAATTCCCTTGTATATGGTACTTAGGTACCCAGGGTATTGGGGTTCCAGGTGATCCCTATGGGCTGCAGCATTTCTTTTGCCACCCATAGGGAGCTCAGACAATTCTAACACAGGCCTGCCACTGCAGCCTGAGTGAAATAACGTCCACGTTATTTCACAGCCATTTTTTCACTGCACATAAGTAACTTATAAGTCACCTATATGCCTAACCCTCACTTGGTGAAGGTTAGGTGCCACGTTATTTAGTGTGTGGGCACCCTGGTACTAGCCAAGGTGCCCCCACATCGTTCAGGGCAAATTCCCCGAACTTTGTGAGTGCGGGGGACACCATTACACGCGTGCACTGCACATAGGTCACTACCTATGTGTAGCATCACAAAGGTAACTCCGAACATGGCCATGTAACATTTCTAACGTTATGGAATTGTCACCCCAATACCATTCAGGTATTGGGGAACAATTTCATGATCCCCAGGGTCTCTAGCACAGAACCCGGATACTGCCAAACTGCCTTTCTGGGGTTTCCACTGCAGCTGCTGCCAACCCCTCAGACAGGATTCTGCCCTCCGGGGGTCCGGGCAGCCCTGGCCTAGGAAGGCAGAACAAAGGATTTCCTCTGAGAGAGGGTGTTACACCCTCTCCCTTTGGAAACGGGTGTGAAGGGCTGGGGAAGAGTAGCCTCCCCCAGCCTCTGGAAATGCTTTGATGGGCACAGATTGTGCCCATCTCTGCATAAGCCAGTCTATACCCGTTCAGGGATCCCCCAGCCCTGCTCTGGCGTGTAACTGGACAAAGGAAAGGGGAGTGACCACTCCCCTGACCAGTACCTCCCTGGGGAGGTGCCCAGAGCTCCTCCAGTGTGTCCCAGACCTCTGCCATCTTGGATTCAGAGGTGTTGGGTGCACACTGGACTGCTCTGAGTGTCCAGTGCCAGCAGGTGACGTCAGAGACCCCTTGTGATAGGTTTTTACTTTTCTTGGTAGCCAAACCTCCTTTCTTGGTAGCCAAACCTCCTTTATGCGCTATTTAGGGTCTCTCCTCTGGGGTATTCTTCAGATAAAGAATGCAAGAGCTCACCAGAGTTCCTCTGCACTTCCCTTTTTGACTTCTGCCAAGGATCAACCGCTGACTGCTCCAGGACGCCTGCAAAACCGCAACAAAGTAGCAAGACGACTACCAGCAACATTGTAGCGCCTCATCCTGCCGGCTTTCTTGACTGTTTCCTGGTGGTGCATGCTCTGAGGGCTGTCTGCCTTCCCCCTGCACTGGAAGCCAAGAAGAAATCTCCTGTGGGTCGACGGAATCTTCCCCCTGTTAACGCAGGCACCAAAAGACTGCATCACCAGTCCTCTGGGTCCCCTCTCATCCTGACGAGCGTGGTCCCTGGAACACAGGAGCTGGATCCAAGTGACCCCCACAGTCCAGTGATCCTTCAGTCCAAGTTTGGTGGAGGTAAGTCCTTGCCTCCCCACACCAGACAGCAAACCTGTGTACTGCATGATTTGCAGCTACTCCGGCTTCTGTGCACTTCTGCAAGGATTCCTTTGTGCACAGCCTAGCCTGGGTCCCCAGCACTCCATCTTGCAGTGCTCAACCCTCTGAGTTGGACTCCAACATCGTTGGACCCTCCTTTTGTGACTCTGGTTTCACAAATCTTCTAAGTGCCTGCTCCAGTACTTCTGCGGGTGCTGCCTGCTTCTGCAGGGGCTCTGTGAGTTGCTGAGCACCCTCTCTGTCTCCTCCTCCAAGGAGCGACATCCTGGTTCTTCCTGGTCCCCAGCAGCACCCAAAAACCTCTACCTTGACCCTTGCAGCTAGCAAGGCTTGTTTGCAGTATTTCTGCATGGAAACACTTCTGCAACATCCAGCACGCCATGGGACATATTCCATCCAAAGGAGAAGTTCCTAGCCCTTTTTGTTGTTGCAGAATCTTCAGCTTCTTCCACCCAGATACAGCCCTTTTGCACCTTCATCCGGGTTTTCCTGGGCTCCTGCCCCCCCTTGACAGTATCGCGACTCTTGGACTTGGTCCCCTTGCCTTGCAGGTCCTCACGTCCAGAAATCCGTCTTCACTGTTTTGCTGGTGTTTGAGGTTCTTGCAGAATCCCCCTATCACGACTATTGTGTCTTTTTGGGGTAGTAGGGTAACTTTACTCCTACTTTCTAGGGTTTTGGGGTGGGGTATTTTGGACACCCTTACTGTTTTCTCACAGTCCCAGCGATCCTCTACAGGCTCCCATAGGTCTGGAGTCCATTTGTGATTCGCATTCCACTTTTGGAGTATATGGTTTGTGTTGCCCCTAGACCTATGTTCACCAATTGCATCCTATTGTGATTCTACATTGTTTGGACTACTTTTCTTACTGTTACCTACCTGTTTTGGGTTTGTGTATATTACTTACCTCCGAAGTGAGGGTATTCTCTGAGATACTTTTGGCATATTGTCATAAAGATAAAGTACCTTTATTTTTAGTAACTCTGAGTATTGTGTTTTCTTATGATATTGGGCTGTATGGTATAAGTGGTATAGTAGGAGCTTTGCATGTCTCCTAGTTCAGCCTAAGCTGCTTTGCCATAGCTACCTTCTATCAGCCTAAGCTGCTAGAAACACCTCTATTCTGCTAATAAGGGATAACTGGACCTGGCACAGGGTGTAAGTACCACAAGGTACCCACTATAAGCCAGGCCAGCCTCTTACACCTCCTACAAACAAATTTATATTTATTTGTCTCACCTTGTTAAGCACAGTTTCCTTTCCAAACATGGCTTGACTACCTCTCCAACTTGGATTGTAAACTCCACATCATGGATGTGTAAAGTACCTTGGCTAGTTCATGCCAAGCGATTACAGTCCATAGTTCTAGGTGAGTGGTAATGGGGCATCTACCAAACACCGTTGAGTAGACTATCTCATTTCTTGCATCATTTACAGGTCAAGAGATGTTTTTTTTCACAACAGAGCCACCGCCTGCTCTGTCACTGGCAAACACTGGTGGACATGTCGCCAGAAGGAATAGCTGGAGTTTTCATGCACTGCAATTCCTAATAGGCAGCAGAGGTGACCCATGTTTACATGTTTATGCTCCCTGTGTTTGAAAGGCTGTAAGCTGTCTGACTATGTGTAAGGTGCCCATACCGTGTGACACATGGGGCACCAGGTTAAGTTAGTAGGTCTGGAGTCAGTGAAAGGTCTGTCCTTAAATGCACACACACTGTGGACATCTGACAACAGAAAACAATATCTGACAACAGAATTTTTTGGGGATGAAATGAGGCTACTGAGCCCTTCAGGGGTTCACGCGGCATCTGTGAAATGGTTTCCTGCTTCAAGTGTTAAACATTTGGTGAAGGCCAGTAACTCGGTGCTCCTGTTCCCAAACGCCTCGGGTAAGGAGGTGCAACCCCCGCCCCGTCTCGATTCAGTTGTTGGCTATTACAACCTGTGAGCTATAACCCTAAGTTACTTTCAGCATCCACAGACTCAAATACTGCACCACGAGTGTGTTTTAAAAAACAAAGATGTGATGAAGACTATACACTAATAAATACTACGATTAAACTATAGGAGTGACGTCAGCTGGGGGTGATGCATGACGATGGAATGAAGTACCGTTGTTGCTGCGGAGACTGGCTGAGTGTCAGTGACGTGATTACTGTGGACGGCTGATTTCCGAGCTCTCATCTCTGCTTCTCTCTGTTTTTCAGCTGCGGTGACCCTAGATCCTGACACTGCGAGTCCCTGGCTCGTCCTGTCCGAGGACGGAAGGAGCGTGAGGATGGGAGACAGAGCACAGGACCTGCCCGACACCCCCCAGAGATTCACTAGATACAAAACTGTCCTGGGGAGAGAGAGGCTGAGCTCAGGGCCGCATTACTGGGAGGTGGAGGTGGGGGACAACACAGGCTGGACCCTGGGGGTGTATGACGACACTGTGAGCAGGAAAGGGGAGATTTCACCATCACCTGAGGATGGATTCTGGACAATGTAGTTCGGAGATGGTGAATACACTGCTAACACCTCCCTCTCCACCCCCAGTGATGGAGGGAGGAACGCGGGGGCGCTGCGGATCCTGCCGGAGACACAAGAGTGAGCGCAGCTCTCAGCAGTACAGAGTAAAAATTTATTGAGGCGCTCATTGCAACTCACAGCGGGCGGTCAGCTCAGTTAGATCCAATGCCCCTCCCCCACACATATAGGGCCAGATGCAGGAAACGATTAGCGAGTCGCAAACGGCAAAAATTGCCGTTTGCGACTCGCTAATCGCATTTCCCTATGCAGAAATGCATATTGCGAGTCGGGACCGACTCGCAATATGCATTTCAGAATCGCAAATAGGAAGGGGTGTTCCCTTCCTATTTGCGATTCGGAGTGGCATGCAATACCATTTGCGACCGCATATGCGGTCGCAAATGGTATCGCAGTTACCATCCACTTCAAGTGGATGGTAACCCACTCGCAAATTGGAAGGACCCAAAACAATTTTTTCAGGGCAGGTAGTGGTCCAAGGGACCACTACCTGCCCTGAAAAAATACCGAAACTAAAGGATTCGTTTTTTTTTTAAGTGCAGCTCGTTTTCCTTTAAGGAAAACGGGCTACACTTAAAAAAAAAAAACTGCTTTATTGATAAAGCAGTCACGAACATGGAGGTCTGC
The DNA here is from genome assembly GCF_031143425.1 of Pleurodeles waltl. Lineage (NCBI taxonomy): Eukaryota > Metazoa > Chordata > Amphibia > Caudata > Salamandridae > Pleurodeles > Pleurodeles waltl. The sequence goes on along the minus strand of NC_090445.1, from coordinate 55,861,395 downwards.
TGACGACAGCAGGCCTCCATGTTTGCGAGTGCCTAGACTCGCTATGGGGCCGCAATTTGTGACCCACCTCATTAATATTAATGAGGTGGGTCATTGCGACCCCATAGCGACTCGCAGACGGTGTCTGAGACACCGTTCTGCATACCAATTTGCGAGTTGCAAATTGCGAGTCGCAGGGACTCGCAATTTGCAAGTCGCAAATTGGCATTTTCCTACATCTGGCCCATAGTTTCTATGCATTAAGCTGCTAAAAAATCACGATACAACAGCTGTATAGTTTCTATATCCGCCTCTGTAATTCAATCAAACACTAAAGAGGAAACCAGGAAAGAGTTTGTTTCAGAAGCCGTGCGGTGCAGGACTGGTGTAAACTGTATCCCTTTTGTACTTTGTGTTACTGAGCACAGGCCAGTAATGCAGGATATGGATTCCTGCTGCCCCTCCCAACCCGCCTGCCTTGGAGTGAGGATGCTGCCCCCACCTACCCCTGGAACACAGCTCTCCCCACTCAGGGGCGCGGCTGGGAGTGAGGATGCTGCCCCCATCTGCCTGTCCCTGGAATACTCTCAACAGTGAGGGGCACGGCTGGGAGTGAGGATGCTGCCCCCACCTACCCCCACGTACCTGCCCATGGAATACAGCTCTCCCCACTCAGGGGCGTGGCTGGGAGTGAGGATGATGCCCCCCCATTGCCTGTCCGTGGAATACTCTCCCCACTCAGGGGCAAGGCTGGGAGTGAGGATGCTGCCCCCCCATCTGCCTGACCCTGGAATACTCTCCCCACTCAGGGGCCAGGCTGGGAGTGAGGATGTTGCCTTGTTAATCGTACCATGTCTCTCTTTTTGATTTGGAAATTGTCTTTAACTGATAGAACATCTCAGTAGAATCGCCGCTAGTTGTGCATTTGTTTCCTTTATCAGTTTTAATAAAGACCAACAGTTCTTCCATCAAAAACTGTGAGTATCAGCTGGTAAAATTTTGACATCATTCATGCATTGATTCCATCTGGAAAAATAAAAATAATAACATATTTTCATGTGTTGAATCATGAATATACCGTAATCAGCAGTATATGTTTAGGAGGGCACAGCCCCCTAGAGATGACACAAAATGATCACATTTTGTCTCTCACTGCCTCTGTCTCCCTCCCTGTACATCTTGCCGCCATTTATCTCCCTTTACTTTCTTATTCTGTGTTTCCTTTCTTCTCCCACCTGTGGTCGCCTTTACTCCAAATTTCTTCCTCCTCCCATCTCACCGGTGGTACTCCCTTCCACCTCACACACTTCTCCCCACCGCTCAGGCTCTGGGTATTCTCTCACCACTTCCCTCTTCTGTCCCTCAACCCCTGCCTGGGTGGACTAGTCTTGACTCTTCTGAAGCACTCACATTTCTGTACAGCTTGGTTACCATTATATAGTGTTTGTTACAATATCAGGGTCACAGGTGTCAGGCTGTGTGTATATGGACTTCACAATAATCAACATACAGTCCAGGGAGCATCCATAGGCAAGTGTGGATTTACTACTCACAACTCCACAGCTGTTGCTTTGACAAGAGGTTGGTACTTCATAAAGTGGAGCTGACATAATTGCAGGTTGATACGTAATCTTTAATATTATGGAAGATCACACTTTATAAGGCAGGTGCATACATACATACTGCTGACTGCCCTGTTACTGCACTACTCAAACTCAAATAGGTTGCAGTGGGTAACATAGAATGATGGGGCCCCCTGCAGAATGTGAGGAGGGGCCCATATGTCACAGATATACATTTACATTGGGCTGATTAGAGGCTCCTTGAAAGGTTAGGGGTCCCTTGAAAGCTTTGGTGCCTCCTGCACCGCAGGGGCCTCCGTTACAGCTCTGATACATTGTGAAACTACTTAATGAATCCCTGGTCCACGATCAATGATGTCTAGCACATTATGGGGATCATTACAACCCTGGCGGTCCAAGACCGCCAGGGCTGTTTCGGAGGAAGCATCGCCAACAGGTGCTTCACAGGGCATTACGACCGCAGCGGAAACGCCGCGGTCGCACCGCCGGAACCGGCGGTTTTCCGCCACAGTGGTCCCAGCTGTTTTAATCCACCAGGGCAGCGCTGCTTGCAGCCCTGCCTAGGGGATTACGAGTCCCTCTACCACCAGCCTTTTCCTGGCGGTTTGAACTGCCAGGAAAAAGCTGGCGGTATGGGGAGTCGCGGATGTTTGGTTGCCACAGCCAATGAGAGTGTATATTCTGTGAATATCCAGGAAGTGCTCTGAGTTTACCTATGTCGGTTGCCCAGATCATTACTTACTCTAGACTTAGGAGGGGAAGATGGTAGAAAATGTGAACATAGATCTATGAATGTAGTCCTGCACATTCCTGGGCACCTTGTTTATCTAAGGTAAGTTACTGGTGATTCAAATGCCAGTAGGCAACATAGACTGAGGTTTCTGCAGACTGAAGGACACAGCAGAACTGAATTTATGGATGAAGAAATTATGGGATGGACCAGTGCAGAAGTTGCCTCCTTTGTTTTTAAAAACAGGGCCCTACTGAACACTTTCTATCATTGGGTGTTTGTATGTCATCAAGTTAAGCTGCACTGGGGGACATATTTGGAGGGTACTAGTTGTAAGGAAATTTCCTTTTGCAGCACAGTGCTAGGTTAGTGTGAAATTCATACTAAAGTCTCAAAGAAAGAGAGAGCAACAGAGGAGAGTGAGAAATAGTATTTACCAAAACATCATTAATCGATGTCAATGAAAAAAATCTGAATTTTGTTAACATGTAGATATGAATTTATCACTTTTGCGCCCATCATGTGTCACATATAGGCAGATTTTTTACAAAAAAAATTCTAGCAAAAACAACTCAAATGTTATGAAAAGTATTCTACTCGGGTGCAGCATTGCAACTAGCACTTGGCAGGAGTTAATTAGTCACCTTTATCTGTTGATTGCTATATTTCATTCTGAAAGAGGTGACAATTTTCACCAAATAGTTTAAACATCCCCACTAGAGAGGGAGAGGGAGCTTTTGTCAGCAGCAGGAAAACAAAACCTCAACAAACTAAATTCAACCAATGGAAAGAATGTTTTGTTTGTTGCCATGAGAACGTTTTGTTTACCATCATTGACACTGTTATTAATCTAAAAGTTATCTCCAGAACAGAAATGCGTAAGTTGGGCTGGGGCGAAAACACCAGCCTCTCCGTTATTGGAAATACCCCACTGGGGCACTGTGCCCCCAGTGCCAACGATGCCAGCAGCTGCCTCCTGCCTCACCCAACCCGTAATATGCAAAGATCCGGTGACACTGAACTCTGACACAGGGTGGAGAGTAGAAAGAAACTATTGGGACTCTGCAGGCACAGACTACTGTACCCCAGAGATTCCTCACCTCCAGGGTATTGGGCCAAGGTACAGTTACCATGGTAACCGGTCCTCATAGCTATGGTAGGTACTGTTCCCATTAGTAGCCTTAAGATATGTCCACTGTAAATGATGCCTGTATATGACCATTGATCATGTGAACAGTAGTACAGTATGTTTTTTTTTGGCTAGGCAGTGATTTGTTGACTTCTGTTTGATGCTTGTGCTAAGTGCAGAGTCTCTGGCCTTGCACCACCTTCCCAAGTAAAGCTTGGACTGCTCGTCTTCGCCCTCCTAAGAGACTGAAGAGCTGTTCTCGCTGATTAGTTTTGGATCCAATAGTAGGGCTTGAGGCATCAGTGGAAAGTGGCTTTTATCCACCCAAGTTGAGCTCAGTAACACCTGCCTGTCCTGGGACTCCTGAAGAATTTCCCACAGTCCTCCATTCTCAGGTAGTTCCATAGGCTCCATAAGCAATATGCACGGTCACTAAAATTATGGGATTTTTGTGGTTGCACGTTTTCCGCATAATTATGCATTTGCAGAATTTGCCACACAATCCAGCACCTGCTGCATAAACTGCAAATTTGAGCAAAAAAGCATGTTTTCAGCTCAAATGGATCAAAAGTTACTAAAAATGCAGTCATACGTGATGCCACACACTTAAAGGCCCTTTGCAAAGGTTGACTGGTCAATTTTCTATTGCTTATTTCCATAGTTCGCTGTCAACGTGGTACTGTTAAGGTGAAACGTGTGCCCAGAAAGTAATAATATACAAAATAATGAGATAATGCTAACACAAAAGGTGCCAAATTATGCCGCATACTTTGCCCTTTCTAGGCGCATAATTTATTTAACTCCACTGCATAATTTGGTCGTCTTGTGTCACAGTGTTCCAGTGGCCATGACAATATGCAAGGACCAGAATTGATAAAAAAAGTGAAACGAATAAACATAAGCTAAATAATCCAAATAAACTGTGAATCATGAACTAGTTCTACTTTCTAGAGACTTGAGCTGATACGTTGTAGGAAACCTGAGGGATAGCTCTGCTGTTTGAAGTCCTCGCCTACAAGGGTGGGTCTCCTGTCGATAGCTTTTCTGTTTAAATCCACATTCTGTGCGGCTTTGTGGTCTAGTTTGTTTTGTGAGGTCTGAACCTGGACATTCGGTGTCCCAATATTTGACCATTAATTGAAACCATTCTGGGCAGAGGAGAATCCCTTTCAAGTTTGCTCCCAACAAAAGTGTTCCCTATTAGAACCTCTTCCCTCAAAAATCCTGGATTTGGCCTAGAACTGCAAGCACACCTCCACCCTGAAGCACTTAAGCACCAACGAGCTCTAGTGTCTTCTGATTCCATGTAAATGGCATATTCAGCCCCCTCACCCCAGGGTGTGCTTTGCATTGTGGTACTTGTAGTCCTGAATGTATAATGGTGAAAGGAGGCTTCATGCGCCTGAAAGTAAAGAAAAATCCTGGAGTGGGTAAGAGGCTAATGTAAGGAATCTGGGTACTTGAGAAGTCTTGCACTGCACTGCACTGCACTTTCAGCTGCAGTTCCTGTGCACTGCAGTGGAATCTCCCAGGGTCACTCCTGCCACACGACCCATGCATCAGAGGGGTATATTCTACCTAGACCTCGCACTGCAGGTGTATGTCTTTCTGCAGCTGCTCAGACAGCAGTGGCGTAGCTCCCAGTGGTGCAGCCGGTGCAGTGCACCAGGACCGACAGTTGGGAGGGGCCCAGTTCTCTCTGCATCATTTGCTCCTACAGAGCGGGTCCACTCCAGGTTCACCCTGAACTCTTCTCCTGGCTGCTGGTGACAGGAGCTGGATTCTCCACCCTCTGATGCCTGAATATCTCTTGAAAGGGTGCAGGATGTGCTTTTTTTGGGTTGGGAGACACAGCAGGTGGGTCGGGCGCTGCTGGAGTCAGTCGAGGCCGGGAGAAGAGCATGTGTGCTGACTTGCCTTTTGCACGTACTAGCACTTGGTGCACCATTCACAGTGTACCAACTGGTAATTTAATGCATTCAGATTTGTCCTGAAGGCATCTTTTCCTACAGTTTCACTTGTCCAATACAAATCACCTCCACCAGCATTTTTGCAGTTAGCATAGCAAACCCTGGTCTGGGTGCAGTGTTAGCCGTGGATAACACAAGGTTGCCTTGAATCATGCTTCCTGGCCATTGTACTGAGTGAGCACGCGCCTTCTGCCTCCCTGAGATTACATAAAATGAGAAGTCATAACATTTCGTTTCCATTGTAGACTTAATCCTCACACCTCAAGCAACATTTGTCAGACAGTCATGCAAAGCACTAGGGGCGAAGCATTTCTCCAGTGGGATTATTGGGAAAGATGGCTGTAATTGTATAAGGGAGCATGACACGCTGATCAGGGCCAAGAAGCCGGTTTATTATCAGTCAAATTGGGATCAAATGAATTCAACTCTCCAGGATAAGGACATGAAAAACTTTGGAAGCTAGTTCAGAGAGGGTGTATAAGGTCAGTTCCCCCAGTAACATGCACGGTTCCAGAAAATACATGGGTCACTTACCTGAGCCATATTTACAAAACTAGAGCGGTAACTGTGAGAGGAATTTGGCCCATACCAGGGGAGAGGTCTTTGAGTCCTTCTCAGAACAATCCTTAGTAAAACTGATAGCATCTCTAAAATTAGCTAATGCTGCCGGTCTGGATAATCTTCTGGCAATTGTAATAAAGTCTAACCCTGTTTGGTGGGCTCCCTTTTTCTCAAAAGCTTTAATATCCATAACAAAGACAGGTGCATTCCTGCCAAGCTGGAAAGGTGCTATCATTAAACCTATACATAAAAAGGGAGACAAACAACCCGGGTATTTTTCGCTTGATAAGTCTCCTTGACGTAAGTGTCAAACTATACTCAAAGGTAATGCTTAACTCCCTAAAGAACTGGATAGAGGGTAATGATATTGTCCCACTGGAACAGGGAGGTTCCAAGCAAGGACACTCAACACTTGATCATTGTTTTAGCTTGTGGGCTCTGAGAGGAAAAGCGATTGAAGAAGCAGGGAATTTACTGCTTTGCTGTTTTTAGCTCTGCCTTTGAGCTAGTGGATAGTAGTATCCTGTGGGAGGAACTGCATCAACTCTCTATCTCTCTTGCTTATTAGCAATACTCCAGGAACTTCATTCACAGAAGAGTTACAACGTTATACTAATGAACTGGACAGCTCTGACCCCCAGCCTGACCCCCAGCCTGACCCCCAGCCTGACCCGATTCCTGATACCATTGTCCCCCCATTGATGGGGATTCATATGGTGGCATCATCGCCCTCTGGGTCAGATCATTCTGCACCAGCACCCCCTTTACCTGGACCTCCTATGCCGGAGTTTCCTGATCCAGGCAATGACACAGAACAATTTCTGAACGCTCTGTCACGTATTTTCCACAAAAATTAGCAGGCATGATGGCCCTGAAGTGAAGTGGCTCTGTAGGCTATGGCTCTAGTATGGGGCAAATCTGCCAGACTCTGTCTCCCCCAGCGCTGTGGGGGAAGTGGCTTGGTGGGAGAACAAGGCGATCCTAACTCACGGGATGGACTTCACTTCCCCTCTGTCTGCGACTATGGTAGTGACAAATGCCTCCATCGTAGAGTGGGTTGCTCATCTGGCGATCAGAGGCCTCTAGTCTTCAGAGGAGGAGGTGCTCCGTATGAACCTGTTAGAACTGCAGGTGATTTGGCTGGTAGTCAAGGCCTTCCTACCCTCCATTGTGGGCCAGGCTATCCAGGTTTGACAGACAACACGACTGGGAAGTAGAATGTAAACAAGCAAAAGTAAGTAAGGTCTCGCCTCCTTTGCCTGTAAATGCTGAGACAGTAGTCTTGGGCACCTTTAAGGGATCTGGCTCACTGCCAATCACCAACCACTGTCTCTGAATGCCAGAGCCGACAGCCTGAGCCAGCGCCATCATGAGTGGCATCTCCTGTGGGAAGTAGTCCAAGACATCATGGTCTAGTTGGGCACTCATCAGGTAGACTTGTTCTCCTCCTCAGAGAATGCTCAATGCCAGGACATCTGTGCCCTTCAGTACCTGTTTAGGGGAGCCTTGGTGGATAGGTTTCAGTTGAGGTGGAGATTTCAGCTGCATTAAGCTCCCCGCCCCATAACCTTGTTTTCTTGAGTTCTGAGGAAGATTCACCAAGATCTAATCCAGGTTATTTTCATTGCCCCATATTGGCAGAGATGGGTGTTGTATGCAGACTTTCTCAGACTCTCCCCATGTCCCTCGCATCGCTTGCCATTTAGGCCAGATCTCCTCCCAATAGGAGGGGGTGGTTCTGCACCCCAATCTATGTGGCCTCCACTTACATGCTTGGAGATTGAACGAGTTCCTTTCAGCTGTCACCAGAGGTGATAGATGTGATCATTTCTCAATGTCACCCTCCACTAAATCAGTGTACTCCGGCAGATGGAACAACTTTATATTATGGTGTGCAGACAATAATGTGGATCTGTTACAGGTGACATTTTTAGAGGTTTTGCAATATGTGCTTTCCTTGGCACTGAAAGGCTGTGCAATTGGCGCTTGTAAGGGGGCCTATGCCTGTGGAATTAACTATCCATTTTCAAATCTCCTATTGTCATGCATTCCCTAAAAGGTCTGACCAATCTCTGTCCCCAACTCACTTTTCTGTTTCCAAATGGGACTTAAATGTAGTCTTGGCTTTCGTAATGTTTAAGACTCTACACAATTGCTTGTTATGTATGTTGACTCTGAAAACAGTTTTTCTAATCACCATTACTTCAGCTATTAGGGTGAGCGAGTTAAAAGTCCTTAGAGGTCATCCTTCTTTCCTTTCTTTCTATCCGGACAAATTGGTGTTGTGGACCAGGACAGCATTCCTTCCTATGGTAGTCATCCCTTTCCACTTTAGTCAATCCATCGCCCTTCCAGATTCCCCCAGCTTACTAAAGAGAAGGAATGATTGCACAGGTTGGTTCCTAGGTGAGTGGTACTAGAGATATTTGCCTGGATGATCAACTTTTCATCAGGTACTGTGATGCCAAAAATGGAAATGTGATTTAAAAGTGAACACTATTCAGATGGATTATCCTCTGTATTAAGACATGCCATGCCTTGGACAAGATGAAGCTCCAGAATGGATCAGAGCCTATTCCAACCTTGGAAAAGGCCACCACAACTGCTCTTGCAAGAGGGGTTCCTATAGCAGGCATGTGCAAGGCAGCAATGTGGCCATCTCTACATACATATGCTAAGTACTATTGCCTGGATTCCGAATTCCATAGTGATGGGCACTTTGCTAGATCTATTTTGCATTTCTTTTAATCGAACCATCCACCAACCTTCCCTCTCAGTAGGGTATTGCTAGGAACTTTTTTCTATAGGTGAGGAATCTGCACATCGAAGTATCCATCAAAATAAAATGTCACTTACCTGTGGTAATGATATTTCTGGTGGATATTCTATCTACCTGCAGATTCTTCACCCACTCACCTTCTTGTTGAGGAAATACTTATTATGATGCCAAATTTTACTTTTTCTGTATATGTTAATAATATTTAGTAAACATAGGGCCATATTTATACTTTTTGACGCAAAACTGCGCTAACGCAGTTTTGCGTCAAAAAAATTAGCGCCGTCTAACGCCATTCTGAAGCGCCATGCGGGCGCCGTATTTATAGAATGGCGTTAGCCGACCGGCGCTGCCTGGTGTGCGTGAAAAAAAACCACGTACACCAGGCAGCGCCGGCATAGGGGAAAAATGGCGTATGGGCGTCTAGAAATGGGGCAAGTCAGGTTGAGTCAAAAAAATCGTCTTAACCCGATTTGCGCCATTTTTTTTCGACGCCCATCCCCCATCAACATGACTCCTGTCTTAGCAAAGACAGGAGTCATGCCCCCTTGCCCAATGGCCATGCCCAGGGGACTTATGTCCCCTGGGCATGGTCATTGGGCATAGTGGCATGTAGGGGGGCACAAATCAGGCCCCCCTATGCCACAAAAAAAATGAAAAAAAATACTTACCTCAACTTACCTTAATGTCCCTGGGATGGGTCCCTCCATCCTTGGGTGTCCTCCTGGGGTGGGCAAGGGTGGCAGGGGGTGTCCCTGGGGGCAGGGGAGGGCACCTCTGGGCTCCTTCTGAGCCCACATGTCCCTTAACGCCTGCCCTGACCCAGGCGTTAAAAAGAGGCGCAAATGCGGCGTTTTTTGCCCCGCCCACTCCCGGGCGTCATTTTTGCCCGGGAGTATAAATACCACGTACAGGCCTGGGAGTCATTTTTTAAGACGGGAACGCCTCCCTTGCATATCATTAACGCAAGGGAGCTGTTCACGCCAAAAAATGACGCAAACTCCATGAACTTTGGCGCTAGACGCGTCTAACGCCAAAGTATAAATATGGAGTTATTTTTGCGTCGAATTTGCGTCGAAAAAAACGACGCAAATTCGGCGCAAACGGAGTATAAATATGCCCCATAGTATCCTGCTACAAAACAGGGCATGGCATGGCAGAGGTCTCATCCATCCTCCACAGTTAGTGGCCACCTCCACATGCCCCTCCGTTAATACATTGTGTTACATTTAAAAGGAAACAAAACAATTCAACCACCCCAACCCCCCTCTCTCAACCCCACATCACACAAAGTCTGGCTGCTCTCTGTCCACATCTAGTGCCACAGTGGAAATGATCCTCGCTCACATCAATGCTTCTCTTGGGGGGCAGAGCTTGACTGGCTAAGATGATGGCTGCCTAACTCCGGACCTTCAGGTCTGCCCGCCAAACATCCTGCTATGGAACTGGTGTGTAGGGCCCCTGCTGCTTGGAAAAGGGGCCGGAGGTCTGCTGAGGCGCATGCCTGATGGGCGGTGCAGCCCAGAGACGCTGGGCCCGCCCACTGCTTGCCGCGAGGAAGACGGCTGGGTGCCGCGGAGAGCGACCGGAGGAAAAGAGGTGAGGAGCCGGACCCACTGCTGAAAGTGCGCCCGTGGGACTGCTGCTAAGGACAGGATGGCCCAAATGGAGGGGAGGTCAGGTGGACGGACCGCCTCCCCTCAGTGTTGATGACTGGATCCTAAGGTTTGGCCAACACTGGGCATCCGGACTGGGGTGGCACCAGCTGGAAGATAAGAGAGCTGGGGCCCCTGTGCCCTGTGGGACACCTCCGGCTCTCATTAGTCTGGTTGGTGGAAGGAGCAGCAGACCCTGATAAGGGCAACAAGTGCAGGCATGGTCGATCGGGGCTGGTCCCCCTTGAGACGGTTCACCCTTTGGGCTAAAAAAAAAAAAAAAAAAAAAAAAAAAAAAAAGAGAGACAGAATGGCGGCCCGGTGAGGGCTTCACAAAGGCCAGTTGAAAGATCCGAGCTGCATGGCTTGCCTGTGCCCGTCTGACGGCTTGCCACCCCTGTGAGGGACTGAGGAGTGCAGCGCCTTCCAGCGCACATATCAGGCCCATCGTAGTGGGTTGCAGATTGAACACTGTTTGATTATCCTGCAATCATCAGCCTGGTCCCTGATTCCTGGTCTCATCGAACGCCTATTCGGCCACTGGGCAGGAGGTGAGATGTGCAGGGCTGGTGGGAACAGGCGCCTGCCCCGGATGACTAACATAGCTGCTCTTTAAGTAGTCTTAGTGCCTGACAGCACCTGTCCTCTGCTCAATAGCGGATGTGGGTTGGCCCTGAGGAGACCCCGTCCCAAATCGCAGGGCTCACTCCTAGCTGCCTCAAGTCCGGATCACCCACGGACGGATGGGGAAGCAGAGGAGGGCGTTGGGTCCTCCACCATGCAAGACACCCTGAATAAAATCCTGGGGGCAATAGAGGATACAAAGTTGACCCTGAGCCAAGAGATAGGCAAAGTTTCTGCAGAATTGAGCCACTTACACACAGATCATCACAAACTGGCTGACACGGTGAAGCACACAGAGACGTTGCTGGAGGAACTGCAGCCTGCTCACCAAACAATGAAGTCCCAAATTGTTCAACTTACCGAGCAGATCCACAGACCTGAACGCAGATCAGAGGCTGCTGAAGGTCCCAGCTGGCATTACAATGTGCGCAATTTTGGGCTCCCAGAGGGAGTGGAGGGGTCGGATGCAGTGATATTTCTGGAGTCCTGGTTGAGGTCGCTTATGGATAATAGGCCCCTCACACCATTCTTTGCACTGGAAAGGGTGCATCGGGTTCCAGCCCGCCCGCAGGCACCAGGGAGACCACCCAGACTGATAGTGGCCAAGCTCCTGCACTACAGAGACCGTGACCTATTGCTGCAGAGAGCCCGAGAGGCAGGCCTGTGTGAGGTGGAAGCGGGCAGGGCTACCCTGTTCCCAGACTACACAGCAGCGGTTTAAACCAGACACGCCACCTTCACGACTGTAAAACAGATGCTACGCAAAGAAGGAGTCCGGTACTCCCTGATGTCCCCCTCCAAATTGAAGATTATGCTGTACGGTAACACCCATTTCTGCCAGGACCCAGACGAGGCATGGGCATGGCTTGAGAAGTACTAGGAGGGCACTGACAGACTGAAGAACGAGGAACGTGGGCCACCCAGACATAGGGGGTCATTACGACTCCCGCCGGCGGCGGGAGCCGCCGAATGTCCACACCGCGGTCAAAGGACCGCGGCCGGCATTCTGGCTTTCCCGCTGGGCCGGCGGGCGACCGCCAGAAGGCCGCCCGCCGGCCCAGCGGGAAAGCGCCTTTAACGAGGAAGCCGGCTCCGAATGGAGCCGGCGGAGTTGAAGGCGTGCGACGGGTGCAGTGGCACCCGTCACGATTTTCAGTGTCTGCAATGCAGACACTGAAAATCATTGTGGGGCCCTGTTAGGGGGCCCCTGCAGTGCCCATGCCAGTGGCATGGGCACTGCAGGGGCCCCCAGGGGCCCCACGACACCCGTTACCGCCAGCCTCTTCCTGGCGGTGTAAACCCGCAGGAACAGGCTGGTGGTAAGGGGGTCGGAATCCCCATGGCGGCGCTGCTTGCAGCGCCACCATGGAGGATTCCCTGGGGCAGCGGGAAACAGCGGGAAACCGCCGGTTCTCCGTTTCTGACCACGCCGTTACCGCTGCGGTCAGAATAGCCCCTGAAGCACCGCCAGCCTGTTGGCGGTGCTTCCTCCATCTCCGGCCCTGGCGGTCATGGACCGCCAGGGTCGGAATCAGGCCCATAGTAGCAAGGGAAGATGCCCACAGGACTCTACGGAACGCACCCGAGTGACGAAGCACACACAGCAGTAAACATGCCAGGAAAAGAGAGCAGCCCTACAGGCAGCGGCCTCTATAGCGGAGGCAGGACTGTCAGATAAAGAACTTGGGCCCCAGCAGGACCCCCTGGACATGGGAGAGTCCACAGACGAAGACTCAGTGATTAGCTGGATGGAAGGGCTTCCCCATGTGACACTCCAGACTGCAGACAACATCGGTTGATGGGGACCCCGCCTTTGCCTGGCTACTAAATTGAGATGGGCCGACCCACCACATGATGGGTGACCCCGACGTTCTTGAAGCCCTCCCCCTGATCATCCGCCGATCACCAAGCTGGATGATGACAATGAACATTCATATATTGGTTTATATGGTTTGGGCGGCCAGCTGTTGTTTAGCTGATCTTGGGGAGGGGAGATGGGGTTTGTTAGTTTTGCCTGTTTTAGCCCGTGGCCACTCATGGGAACACAGCAAAGTATAGGGGTGCCTCGGGAGAGGGGGGATTGTGGAGAGGCAGGAACTCTGTCCTCTAATGCATCTATAGTCGGTATGGCTGCCACACATTTCACTTTTAAAAAGATGTCTTAGAATGTCCGGGGCTTAGGATCGGTGGCCAAGCACCATAAAATTCTCTCTTATATGAAACGCAGGGGGATACACATTGCCATGCTGCAGGAGTCACACCTCACTCGGGTTGAGGCGGACCATCTCCGCAGGTTGTGGCGTGGACAACTGTTCGCAACTACATACTTTGCTTTTCAAGGGGGTGGCTGTTTAGGTGAGGGAGGGGGTACCCTTTGAGGCCTCTTCGGTGGACGTGGATAAGGAGGGCCGCTATGTGTTGGTGGAGGGACGGCTCCATGGTAGACCCTTAGTGCTAGGTAGTATATATACCCTTAATCATGATCAGATCCCATTCCTGCACTCCATGTCCGCCCGGCTGGCATTTCTCATGGGGCTGGACTTTAACGGGATCCTAGGGCCCCCCCTGGATCAGTCGACCCCACCATTGCAAGGCGCAGCAACAATTAGAGTGGCAACAGGAATGATGACCTGGATGAGACAATGTGACCTGGTGGACATATGGTGCCCACAAAACCCACTTGTTAGAGACTACTCGTACTATTCACACCTCTACTACGTACACACCAGAATAGACCGCATACTATGCTCTGCCTCCCTTAGTGGTATGGTTACGCATACAGAATACCTTGGTCGGGCCATATTAGACCATAGCCCGCTGCTAATCTCCTTACATATGACAGAGATCAGCCCGCCTGTCCCAACTTGGCGATTGAATCCAGGCGCACTGCAGGATGAAGCCTACCGGGAGGCACTGATAAATAGTTTGACTGAATACCTGTCATTGAACCCTGGGACAGCATCTAGTTGAGAAATTGAATGGGAGGCCCTCAACGTGGTACTGCGGGGGCACTGCTTGGGACAAACAGTGGGCATTAGACGAGACCTGGAACGTGACATTACGTGCTTAGAGGACAGCCTACACCAATATGACAATAAACTAGAGGGCACCCCAGAAGCGCAGACGAGACTGCTAGAGACCCGAGAACTATATAATTCAGCACTAGAGCGCCTTCATTGTCACGACTACAGGAAGTATATTGCCAGAGTGCATGAGGAAGAGGGGAGGGTGGGGATACTCCTGGCCTGGCTGGTTCACCTGGGAATGGGGGAGACACTGATCACCCGAATGACCACACTGGGGAGCACCATACTTTATTCACCCACCCAAATAAACACTGAATTTATGACCTATTAAACATCTCTGTATGGACCTTTACAGATGGTCATGACTGCTGAGAAGGAGGACTATTTGGCCACCCTCCCACAGGGCTCTCTGTCTGACATAGATAGGGACGCACTGGGTGCACAACTAACGGTGGAGGAGGTTAAAGCTGCCATTGTGTCTCTGGCATCGGGCAAGACTCCAGGCGGTTTACCACCAGAGTTTTACAAGGTGTGCCTCGATATGTTGGCACTGCAGCTAGTGGAGATGTATACTGACCCGGGAGGCCATGGTGATCCCTTTGCCTAATTCCACACAAGCTGACATGAAAGTTACGGACTTCAGGCCTTTATCTATGCTTAATACAGACTTTAAGATACTGGCTACCAGATTGTTACCCAACATGTGTATTATGATACACAGGGATCAAAACGGATTTATACCTACCCGTGGCACCTCCAGTAACCTCCGGAGGCTCTACTCCCTGCTTTATGATGACATCCACCCCACCCCCCTGATCTGACGTCGATGATTGTGTCAGTGGACCTTGAAAAGGCATTCCACACTGTGAGTTGGGATTTTCTGTGGGCCACCATGTCATGGATGGGTTTGGGGAATGCATGGGCCGACTGGGTCAAGCTGCTTTACATGCAACCTACTGCAAGAGTTAAGACGGGGCAGATGATCTCAAACAGCTATAACATACATGGAGGCACTCAACAGGGGTGTCCACTGTCGCTGCTGCTGTTTGCTATCGCCATTGAACACTGGCGTGGCTCAGAATGATGGGTCACAAGTGGGGAATACACCGCAATGGGCAGTACCATATAGTCTCCTTATATGCAGATGACCTACTTATATATCTCAGAGATGGGGTGAAGACTCTACCATGGGTGTTTGACTTAATGGATGACTTTGGCACCTGTTTAGGCCTCTGTCTGAATCGCAGGAAGACATGTGCCCAACAGAAGTGACTTGAGCGCCACACTCCTTTCACTATCTTGGTATTCAGATTTACCATGATCTTAAGGACCTACGGGAGGGTAATTTAGGGAAAGCAATTCGAGGGCTACGGTCTGCTGTTACATTTTGGCATTCCATCCGCCTAACCACTATGGCATGCATCTCCCTCACTAAGATTGTGATGCTCCCCAGGCTACTCTATTATTTTGTTAACTTGCCCATCTCGCTACTAGCCTCCAGGTTTCATTCCCTGGACGTTCTCATCAGGGAGCTACTGTGGGATGGTGGATGTCAGCGCGTGGCCTTGGCCACCCTGCGTTTGCTCCTGGAGAAGGGGGGCTTGGAGTACCTGATTTTGAGCTGTGTTTTTTGGCAGCTCACCTCCAATGGCCTACACGATGGCTTGGCGGGGTGAAAGTGACCCAAATCATAGTAGACTCCTACCTAGAAAACTTAAACTCAGTCTTGGGGGCCCCAGACCGGATGCATTGTTATTGACAACCCTGGCCAACTGGCGGAGAACACTTAGGAAAACACAGACCAAGGTCCCATATGTGCTAGCCACGCACCTGGTGGGCATTCCCCATGGCAATCGGTATTCTTGTTTCACAAGGAGGCAGCTCTTTCAATGGACATCAGCGGAGATACACACATTAGGGGAGGTGCACTGCCAGGGTATGTTGATCCCTTTTGGTGATCTGGTGGACCAGACAGGACTACCACCTATGAAGTGGTAGTGGGGGCTATCCAGGATCTCTGGGGTAAGGCAGCCGGTGAACCACCCACGCATGGGGTACTCCAGACCATGCTGTCCATCGGGGGGCTCTCATCTAGTTTCTTGGCTCTACAAAGCACTGATCGGAATGGTAAATAGACTGCTGGATGCCCTACGGGTTAAATGGGAGACAGATCTTAATAGGCCACTTGCAGACACTGACTGGAAAAAAGTCTTAGCATACGCACCCACAGTATCCCAAAATACACGACTAAAATACATTCAATACAACTATACCCAGAGGATCTATCTTACACCACGACTGCTTAAACTCATATATGGTGGTGAAGTGGTGAGATGCTCCCGCTGCCAAGTGCCAGATGCGGACTTTAGTCATATGACATGGGGATGCCCGGACTTCATGAATTTTGGGACGGGGTCATACGAAAACATAATCGTGTATTGCATAGACAATTAGAAAATTCAATAGCGACCGCTTATTAGGTTTGTTCACTCGACCCCACACCAAAAAAGTTGCCAACAGATTTGTGGATCTGGCCTTGGTGTTGGCCAAACGAAGGGTGTCATTAGCTTGGAAACTAGGGTGACCACCCGTCCGTACATTTCAATGGACTGCCCGTAATTTCGCCCCGCCATCCGTTGTCCGTGATGAAAGACATAACAGAGAGCAATTGTCCATAATTTTAGACTTTCCCCCAAAAGGACAATCGACGGCAGGGTTCCCCAGCTGGTTTGAAAGGCAGGGAGTCTCCTGTGCTTGGAGGGAGTAGCAGACAGATAAGAAAAGGCCTTCTTGCCAGAGTGTCTCCTTCCCTAAAGAAATGCAAATGTGCACATCTGGTAAATCTGCAAATGCAAAGGAGCTTGAAAACCTGCATTGACTTTAATCAAAGGAGTCACTTGAAGCTGTCTGATGGTAAAGATATTTTCTTTTAGAGAGGTACTGTAAAAGTGTTCAAAGGTGAGCTGTGGAGTGTGTGGTTTTAATGGAGTGTTATAAATTTTTTTTAGTAATAGGTATAAACTGTATATTATTCAAATCTGTATTTGAGAAGCACTTTCTTTTATTTAACCAAATTGTATTTGCACATTTTGTAGCAGCCTATATTATGATGTAATTGTATTTATATAGTGCTTACAACCCCTCACGAGGTGTCAAATGCATGTTTAAAATAAGGACTTACACATTCACAGTTCTTCCAAGGACCTCGGTACCTCATAGTACTAACAAACATTGGCAAAGTCAATAGGTCTTGTCTACGCAAGAGTTATTGGCTTTGCCAATGTGTTTTAGCCATGTTATACACCAGAGTGGCTACTGTTCATGGCTAAAAATTAGTAGTGGGGCGTGGCCAAGATGGCAGCGTGAGCAGACGCGTTGGTCCGAGCTCCGCCGCCCAGGCCTTTGAAACTGCTTTGCGGCCCCTGATTTTGTGGCCCGGGGGGTCCCGCCGTGAAGCCGGAGGTAGTGGGCCAGCGGGGGACCTGATAGTGCCGGGGGCGCCCGCGACTGGCACTGCAGGACGCAGGGAGTTGCGCGCCTTGGGCTGGCGCTGGCTGCAGGAGGGAGCGGTGCATTGCGGCCCGTGATCCGCAGTGGGCCTGGAGCCGGAGGCCTGCTGGCTCGATGTGAGGGTGAGGCGACGCCCGTAGTGGAGGGCCCAAATGGGCTGTGAAGAAGAGCCCACGAGGCGAGCCTGGGGCTGAGCTGGGCTCTGGGGCTCACAAGCTGATTGTGCTCTCCTTGTGTGCCCAGCCTCAGCAAGCCCCGAAGAAGCTGCTAGGCGGGCACGGACGTGGACGAGTTGGAGAGGACGCGGTAGGCCTGAGTTTCTGATTGCTGGCTCGGGCGGCCTGAGGAGGCCTTCTTTAAAGTGGAAGCGAGCCGTGGGGCGTAGGAGCTTCGTGGAGGGCTCTGCAGTGAAGGAGCAACGGCTTCTGGTAGAAGAGTGAGGCCAGGAGAAGAAAGCCCCCGGCGACGACGCGCAGAGGCCCAGTTGAGTCCCTTACGCCTTTGCAGTCCGAGAGCAGAGGTGATGGGGGCCTCCAAGCCCAAGCGGGACTGGACGGTAAGGGATATGCTGACTGGAGGGTGCCTGGGGCCGGGAGGGGCCCCTGAGGAACCGCCGCCCGTGAGGTCTCCTGAGGCAAGGAGGGAGATGCCAGAGGACGAGGCAGCCCCAGTCACGAAGGGCTTCCTTACCTCCTTGTTTGAATCGCTCCGCAGCGACCTGCAGGAACTCTGTAAAGACATATCTCAGGATTGAGTTTACACCTTTGGGTGAGCGAGTAGCACAGGTGGAAGATGGTGAAACGGCCCGTGGGGAGGTGTTGGCAGACCTGCAGCAGGAGGTTCTGCGTTTACGGGAGCAGCAGGATTCCCTCCAGATGACAGTGGAGGACCTGGAGAATCGGTCGCGCAGACATAACATCCGGATTAGAGGGGCACCGACCGGGGCAGAGAAGGACGACATTAGAGACTTTGTGGTGGCGTTGTTTCGCTCGGTCCTTGATCTGGAGGAATCGCAGGAAATTGTCCTGGACAGAGTAGATTGCGTTGGCCGACCTGGCGGAGCTGGGGACCGTCCGCCGGATATTTTGGCATGTGTCCACAATTTTGGGCTGAAAGAAAGTATATTGCAATGGGCGCGCAACCTCCCGCAGGTCCACTTTAGAGGCAATCAGCTCCAACTATACCAGGACCTTTCGGTTCGGACCTTACAACGGCGGAGTGAGCTGAAGCCCATTACAGAGTATTTGCGCACACATGCCATGTCCTACTCGTGGGGTCATCTGTTCCGTCTTGCTTTCCGCTGGGGGGACCAGCTACACCAGGTGAAGTCTGTGTCGGAGGCGCCGGGTCCTGGGTTTGGAGGGAGACGTCCTGGATTCAGACTCGAAGCTGGGCCCAAGCGGTGGGAGCCGTCCTCGCTGGCGGAGGGAGGAGAAAAGGAGGAAACAGCAGCGTCCCACTACGTTGGAGCAGATCTCTGAGCGCCAATCGCCTGTCAACAGCGTAGTGGCTGGGACAAGTGCCTAGGCGTGGAGCGGCGGGACTCTCCGGATAGAAGCGAGCTGTTCATTGTGAGCCTGCGACTAATGAGTGAGGCCTGGGCGGCGGAGTCGATGGACCTGGTGGGCGAATTTGTGTGGTTCTACGGCCCTGCTGAGACTTTTTCCTCTTCGGGATGTGTGTGAGAGGACTGTATTCTTATGAACACCTGTTGTGCGTTATGGTTATATGTTGGTATGCTTCCCTGCGTGTCTGGTCATTAAAAGTCATAATGGGTGGGCTGGGTGATTCTGGGTTGTTGAGGTGCTGCTCTGGATTGTGGCCCCACCGCGAAGTTCCTCCCCCCCGGGCAATCTCTCCTTTGTGCTATATGGCAGTTAAGGGTCTAAGTTTGAAAGTTCACGGGCTTAACAGCCCGACTAAGTGGCTAGCAATCCTGTCGGGTCTTGATAAGTCCGGGAGTCATATCTGTTTACTACAAGAAACACACTTATTGCACAAAGACACATTTCGCATGCGCTCACGGTGGTTCCCTAGACAATTTTGGTCATCCGCTACTACGAAGCATGCGGAGGTAGCCATATTGCTTTCAAAGACTTTTGCCGGGGAGATAGTGGGGAAGGTGCATGAAGTGCAAGGTAGGCTCTTGGCTATGAGAATAAGACTTGGGGCCTTCTCTTTCACTGTGGCTTCACTTTATGCTCCAAACACCAAACAGGAAGCGTTCTTCAGACAGGCGGTGTCCCCGATACTTAGCTCGCCAGACAGGGCCATCTCGATAGGAGGGGATTTTAACCTGGTGATGGATAACAAGCTTGACCGCTCGAGTCAACGCTTTGGAAAGACGGGTGCATTATCGGAGCCGGGGCGTCAGTGGTTGGTGGAATGTGGGTTAGAGGATGTGTGAAGGAAGTTGCATCCCACGCTCCGGGACTACTCCTTTTATTCAGCGGCGACAAAGACTTATGCGCGGCTTGATCTTTTCCTGGCCTCACAGGAGTTCCTGTCCCGAGTTAGAGAGGCCATGATTTACCCTAGGGCCTTGACTGATCACGCTCCGATTACTGTGGAGGTTACCATGGAAGTGGGCCGTGTAGGTGCGCCAAGCTGGCGCTTTAGGGATTCTTTGCTCCAAAGTGAGACAGTGGTGGAGTCGCTTTGGCGTGCAATTACGGACTACCTTAGCTTTAATGATAATGGCAGTACGGCTTTGGAGACTGTGTGGGAGGCCCTGAAGGCAGTGGTGTGGGGTGAGGTGATGGTGTTGTCCGCGAGGGATAATAAAGCAAGGAGAGAGATAAGGGAGGAGTTGGAGTGGAGGGTGACTGTGCTGGAGCGTTCCCATAAATCCACAGGTGCGCCTAGAGTCTGGCGGGAATTGGAGAAAGTGCGCCAACAGTTGAAGAGGCTGGCCTGGGATAGGGCAGAATATGCGTTGGCGTGGCTTAAACACACATATTACATTGGGAGCAATAGGTGCGGAAAGTTCTTGGTACAACGGTTGCGAGAGCAACGAACGGCGTCGGCGATAAAGCTGATCAGATCCCCGTCCAGGAGGGAGGCCCGCACGAGTGACCAGATTGCGATTGTTTTTGCAGAGTTCTATCGTGGGTTATACGCAGCGGAGGTGCGAGACGATGGGGCCCTAGATTAATTTTTAGAAGGTATAGCTATCACCCCTCTTGGTGAGAAGGAGGCGTCCCAGCTGGATCAACCGATAAGGTTGGAAGAGGTTATATCGGCGATTTCCCGCCTAAGGGCTGGGAAATCCCATGGCCCTGGTGGGTTTACGGCATTATTCTACAAGACCTTCTGCGCAGAACTTGCCCCGCTCTTGGAGAGAATTTTCAATTCCTTCCGGACGTCGAGAGCACTGACGCCTAGTATGTTGAACGCCACCATTGCTGTTATACATAAGCCGGGAAAAGACCCGGAGCAGTGCGCTTCATATAGGCCGATCTCACTCCTGAATATAGGTGCCAAGCTATTCACTGGGATTCTTGCTCACCGCCTTAATTTTTACATGCCAGGCCTTATTGACCCGGACCCGTCAGGTTTTATCCCAACCCGACAATGTAGCAACAACACGAAGAGTCTTCTGCATTTGTTAGATAAACTAGATCGATTGCGAAGGGAAGTGCTTTTCCTTTCTATTGACGCCGAAAAGGCGTTTGATAGGGTCCATTGGCCATACCTTTTTCGGGTGCTGGAGTGTTTCGGTTTGGGCCCTGGGTTTAGGTCTTGGATCCGGAGTGCCTATCGGTCTCCCAGAGAGGCGGTTCGTGTCGATGGAATGCTTTCTCTTCCGTTCCCGGTTGGGCGGGGGACTAGACAGTAGTGCCCGCTCGCTCCCCTTTTGTTTGCACTATATATGGAGCCCCTCGCTCAATGACTGCGGGACAGCCCCTTGGTTTCTGGAGTGAAATTCGTCGGGGATCGCCATCTCATTACCCTGTATGCAGAAAATGTAATCCTCACCCTTGAGGAGCCTGCGATTTCGCTACCGGCGCTTATGGAGATAATAACTTTTATTAGCCAGGTTTCGGGATTCCGGGTGAACATGCAGAAGTCCCAGGTCCTTAGTTTGTCGGTCAGCTTGGATCATGAGGCAACCTTGAGAGCTAGGTACCCCTTTCTTTGGTCATCTTCGCGTCTTTCCTACTTAGGGGTTAAAAAGACGACTTCTGCTGCCAAGACGGTGAGCCTGAATTACATGAAGTTGGTTCGTGAGGTGCAGCGGGACCTGGAGTCGTGGGGTAGACATAAACTGTCTTGGTTGGGTAGGATGGCGGCGCTGAAGATGATAATCCTGCAGCGTATACTGTATGTGTTTCAGGCGCTTCCGTTGAATCCACCTCCTCGGACGATATCCACTCTTCCATCGGCGGTTCTGAGATTTGTATGGGAGGGTAGGCCGGCGCGTCTCCCGCAGCAGGTTTTATATCGCCCTAAGAGCGGGGGAGGCCTAGCGGTTCCCTGTCTTTTGCGATATTTTCAGGCAACACAACTGCGCTTTCTTTTAGAGTGGAGTCGCCCACTTACTGAGAAACATTGGTGTTTCATGGACCAGGCGGTGGCGGGCTCTCACATTTGGAAGGAGCCTTGGCTCCGGCGTCGGCATAGGGCGGGAGGCCTTTATTCTTCCCCGATTACGGGAGCAACGCTACGCATATGGGACACGGTGGCTTGGCGTTCGGGGTTGACGACCTTCCCGTCCCCGATGACCCCCATAGGCGCGAACCCTGATTTTGAGCCAGGGCTTCGTCTGGAAGGCCTGAGGGCGCTGGTATGATGGGGGTTGCAAGAGGGTGGGAAGCCTTTTTGACGGCCAAGGGGTATTGTCCTTCGACCAGATGCGGGAGGCGTACGGCTTGTTGGAGACAGATAGGCTGATGCATTACCAGATACGGCACTGGGCTCTCCAGCCGGCTAACAGAGCATTAATATAGAGGCCACTCCGCCGTTTGAGAAATGGCTGTTGCTAAAGAAGGACGACAAAAGAGTTATCTCAGAACTGTATCGGCTTCTGCAGCGGGAGAAGCGCCCGCCTAGGTCAAAGGGACAGTTAAGATGGGAGAGAGAGATGGAGAGGGAATTTTCAGATGAGGAGTGGGACAGCATATTCTATAGGATTCACCACACAACCTATAATGCAGCAGGGACTGAGACATCATATAAAGGGGCTTCCTACTGGTATTACACTCCAGCACGGATACACGTATGGGATCATGTTAAGTCTGATCTTTGTTGGAGGGGGTGTGGAGCCACAGGTACACTTGTGCATCTACTTTGGCACTGCCCCAAGCTCCATCGTTATTGGACAAGCATTATAGATGATATAGATGCAGCGTTCCATACCAAGGTCCCTAGATTCCCATTGTACATTTTGTTGGGGTTGCCCAACCCCCTTACCTTTCAATTGAGATCGTTAAAGGGAGGCAGATGGCTCTGGCATTTAACGCAGCGTTACAGCTGATCCTGGCGTTGTGGGGTACGGATAGACTTCCGACGTGTGTCTCCTGGCTTCAGAAGCTGTGGTTTATCATCACCATGGAGAAACTCACCCTACCCTCCTAGCAGCGGGTGGGAGAAATGAGTGAATTATGGAAGCCATTCCTTTAGATCCTATCCGCAGAATTTACTGAGCTGACATGTCCGGCCTACTTGAGAGACTTGAGGCTCACTTGAACGTGGGTTCGAATGTAGTGGGAAGAGCTGTCGGAGAGGGTTGCAAATGGGGGGTGAGAAGGAGGAGCAAAGGAGTAGAGAGAAACTATGATGACACAGGTGCTGGAGGGGAAGCATTGTTGGTATGTGTTTATTTTTGTGTTTACAGGGGCCTCATGAGGGGATCTTGCAGTCCGAAGAATATTGGGCGTTGCCTGGTTGTGCGCTGGATCGTAAGGGAGGGGCGGGTGGCGATGTCCTGATGGGCATGGTGCGAGACTACTTGGAGGGACTTTACCTTTCGACTTGCGTTCTTACGGCATGATTCTTTTTCTTACTGCCCTGTGATATGATTTTTTTTGTATGTTTACATGTTCAAAATAATAAACAGATTTGATCCATAAAAATTAGTGGTGTGGAGTAGAGTGGCATAGGAGCAGTGGTGTAGTGGTGCAGAGTACAGTGCAGTGGGGTACAGTGCAGTTGTTTAGAGTGCATTGGCGTAGAATGCAGTGGTTTAGAGTGCAGTGGCATGGAGTGGCGTGGGGCAGAGTAGAGTGGCATAGAGTGCAGTGGAATAGAGTAGCATACAAGAGAGTGGCAGGGAGTGCAGTAGTGTAGAGTGGTGCAGTGGCATAGAGTGCAGAGAAGACTTGCGTAGCAGAGAGTTCAGTGGCATAGAGTGGAGTAGTGTAGAGTGTTGTAGTGCAGAGTAGAGTATAATGCTGTCGAGTGCAGTTGCGCAGAGTGGAGTGATGCAGAGTAGAGTGGCATAGAGTGCAGTGGCATAGAATGCTGTAGTACAGAGTAGATTGGTGTACAGTACAGTGGGGGAGAGTGCAAAGTTGCAGAGTAGAGTGTCAGTGCAGTGATGCAGAGTGGAGTAGAGTAGAACAGAGAGCAGTGGCGTAGAGTACAGTGGTGCAGGGTAGAGGGAAGTAGAGTACAGTGCAATTGTTTAGAGTGCATTGGCGCAGAGTGCAGTGGCATAGAGTGGCATGGGGTAGAGTAGCATAGAGTACAGTGGAGTTGAGTGGCATACAATAGATTGGCAGTAATGCGAAGTGGTGCAATGTCATGAAGTGAAATGACCATTACATTTGCACAGACATACAGTTTTTCAAATCAAACTATACTGTGCACAGACGATGATGTGTGGAAATTGCATCTCATAATGCAATGATTTGTTTTAATCATATAAAGGTATTTGTTTCCAGCACAGTTCAGAATTAACAAACATGTGCTTCATTTGTACTCCTAATTCTGATTTATTCTGAAGTTTATTTAAATACTGTCATGTGATAGAAAAAAAACTCTTTCCTAACCCCAGTATCCAACAAGATTGTCGCATAAATCCTCTCACTTTGAAGTCAGAGAAAGTAAAGTAAACACTAAGTCCCTCATTATGAACATGGCGGTCTGTATCGCGCCGCTGGCGGTAAAAACCGCCAACAGAGGAGCAGTCCGGACTGCCAAATAATGAACCAAACGATACACAGGCATCCAGAAAACCACCCACCACCCGTAGAGGAGTGCCGACACAGGCCGACGGAAAGGCCCAAACCGCCTATCAAATTATGAACCACCAGTCCGCCGTCAGTTCCGGGGCGGAAACCAACACGACGCAAAGCCAGGCGGAAATTAACCAAATCCAATGAAACACTCACCGGAGGCCCTCACAACGCACCGAAGCAGACATGGATAGAGAGCTGCAGATCATGCCAGCCCTGCTCCTTGCCATATACCTCCACGACCGAGACTGCCAACGAAGACGATGACAGTAAGTACCGCAACCGATGAAACGCCCCCCCAACCCTTCACAGCAGGACAAGTCATACACCCCACAGCAAGAGGTACTAATCCGACACAAGGCAAATCCAACTTGACCATAGTACATACAAATGCCCCACACCCATAAACAATGAAACGAAAGACCAGGGTTCAACAGTGTGCCGCCAAAACACAGGCCAGACAGAAATATTTTATTAAAGCTCACAGAGCCAAATACTTCAAACAGGCCAGTCCGTACAGCTACAAGTGCCATGGGCCACAATGGACCCAACCTGACTCTCAAAAGTGCACGGTACTCCACCTAATGTGGCAACAAAGGGGCATCCAGACACCTCACGGAACGGGGGCAGGGGTGGTGGGGGTGGGGATTTGCGACGGGGTGGGCCTTGGACTTTCGTTTGGAAGGTGGAGGGGGTGTGGGCTTGTCCTTTGAAGGTGGGGGGGTGTTTTGAGCGGGTGGAGCCAGGTGGACCAGGCTCTGCCCGGGCCTTTTTATTTCTCTGGGGAAGGGGTATGGGAATGGGAAGGGCGGACAGGGGCGGGCTGTGAAGTGGAAGGAGTGGAAAGGGCAAGGAGGTGAGCACGCTTAGGGAGAACACGGGGTGGGCCAGTGGGTTGGAAGAGGTCAGCATGGGAGAGGAAAATTTTGTTTGGTGCAATTGGGGTGGTCCTGGATGAGGGCATGGGAGTGGAGGCAGAGGCAGTGGATGCATGTGGTATAGGGGTGCGTGTAGTGGGTGCAGGTGACTGGACAGTATGCTGTGGTGTGGTGGACGTGTGATGGACGGGTGTCTTAGTGCGTTTGTGTGTTTTTGAAGGAGGGGGTGGACACAGTGAGATAAGACAGGCAGCTAGTGTGGATGTATGTTGTGTGGGTGTCTGCAAGCCTGGTGAGTGTGCTGCATCTGTCAACTACAGCAGTTGTGGTGAGTGCAGGTGTGGTGTCTGGGGTGCATGTATGGATGTCTGCTATTGTGGTGAGTGCAGTAAGAGGAGAAGCAACAGTGACTGATGGTGCAGTGCATGAGGGTGTGGATGTAGAAGGGACAGATAGGGAGGCGGAAGAGGTGGGCACACTGGGGGAAGTGGATGTTGTGTGTACATGTGTCTGTTGGCTGTGTGAATACTTGTGGTGGGAGGTGTAGTGCTTGTGTTTAGAAGTGTGCTTCTTGTGTGTTGATGTGCTTGAGTGCGTGTCTGAATGTGTGCTTTGGACAGGTGAAGGGAGTGGGGTGCTGGAATGGGTAGAGGAGGTTGGAGGGGGACGGAATGGCCACAGAAACTGGCTGCCGTCCAAGAGGAGGCCAGAGCCTGAAAAGATCTCTGTAGGGTAGACACAGCACCGTGAATGCCATCCAGATAGGCATTTGTCTGCTGCACCTCTAATACTAGCCCCTGGATGGCATTGACAATGGTTGTCCGCCCTACAGAGATGGTTCTCAGGAGGTCAATAGCCTCCTCTGTGAGGGCAGCAGGGCTGACTGGGGCAGGGGAGGAGGTGCCTAGGGCGAAGGAGATGCCCACCTTTCTGGGTGAGCAGAAGGGAGGGAATTATGGAATGGGGTGTGGCGGAAGATGTCACTGTAGTGGTGTGGCCACTAGGGTCCACCACCGCTGGGGAGCCCCCATCGGAGGAGGTCTCGGAGTCACTACCTCCAGTGGTAGTTGCCTCCCCCGTGGAATTCCCCTCACCCTTCCACCCACTGGTCCCCTGGGCGTCGGATGTCTCTGCCTCCGAGGCTCCAGGGGCTGCAGCTTCCCCACTTGCTGGTGCCTCAGCTCCCTCGCCAGATGTTGCTGCTGTACCAAGCCAACACAAGAGAACAGGGATGGGGAGACAAAACAGGAGAGACACTTGTAAACAGCTGAATGGAGGTACATAGTGGCCAGACATACACCCACCCAGAAGACACACCCAACAGGCTGCACCGTTCACTATGCCCATGGCCATGCCCCTGACTACTGACCAGAATACTGCTCTACACCCATCCCCTGGACTACCTAAGGAGGCGATGAGTGGGAGACCTGACAAAGACAACCCTACACCCTTTGGGGACCATAATGTACATGGACACCATTCAGAGTCCCTGCCTCTACGCAGAATGAACCCCAATGCACACACAGACATCCTTCCAGACTGAAGTTTGTGACATGAGTACTCACCCCCTTGTGACTGCTGTGCAGCCTTCAAGCGCCCATCCAGGTCTGGGTACGCCACCGCTAGGATACTTTGCATGAGAGGGGTCAGTGCCCGACGGGCACCCCTTCCACGTTGAGAGGACTTCCCCTGCTGGGCTTCACAGATCTTATGCGCCCAGCGCCACAGGTCCTCCCACCTCTTTCTGCAGTGGGTGCTCTGCCGGTTGTAGATCCCCAGGGTCCGCACCTCCTTCGCGATGGCATGCCAAAGTGCCCTCTTCTGGTGGGCGCTGACCTAAAAGGGTTACACAGATATGGAACACAGAGGTCAGGCACTTGCAATATAGGTACAGCTGGCTAATTGTCCACTATGGGATGGACAGTACTCTCAAACTTACAAACCATACGCACACAGCATGCCATGCACCCGGGCCCAGGCAGGCTCAGAGGTGCACACATATGTCCATTCAACACCATCCATTACAGCCACACATTGCCCCCCCAAACCCAGACTCACCTGTACCACTAGGCTCTCCAGTTCCTCCTGGGTGAAGGCCGGGGCCCTTTTCCCTGCAACACGAGCCACATCCATTGCCAGAGGCAGGCCACAGCAGTACAAACAGTGGAGTAACTGTCCGCACGAGATCAGGGAGTCAAGTGAATAATAGATGACGAAATCGCGTACGTACCGTGGCAGTGTGCACCGTCACCGCCGGCGGCGATCATGATACATCAGGATTCCCCATTGGCATCCATGTTAACCAATGACGGTGCGAATGGCGGTAAACACCGCCTTACGCTGTGATGTCAACCACTAGCGGTATGAGGTCACTTCCACAACGAAAGGCCTGGATTACAGTGGGCAGACATTTTGGCAGTAACTACGCATCTATAAATAAAAATTTGCACAATGCAGGCCCTACTAGCCACATGAACCACCTATGCATGTGACCATTCCGTAATATACCACACATGAAAAACACTGTTCCCTCATTGAAGAGTAGATGTAGATCTGTCAACAAGCAGTTAATGTAGTCACTACAATGAAATATGCAGTGCACAATTGAAGACAATGGCCCTCATTCTGATTCTGGCGGGCGGCGGAGGCCGCCCGCCAGAATTCAGCCCTCCATAATACCGCTCCGCGGTCAAAAGACCGCGGAGGGTATTATGAGTTTTTCCCTTCCCACGAGGATGCCGGCTCGTAATCGAGCCGGCGGAGTGGGAAGGTGCGACGGGTGCTGTTGCACCCGTCGCGTATTTCACTGTCTGCAAGGCAGACAGTGAAATACATTTTGGGGCCCTCTTACGGGGGCCCCTGCAGTGCCCATGCCATTGGCATGGGCACTGCAGGGGCCCCCAGGGGCCCCGCGACTCCCCCTCCCGCCATCCGGTTCCCGGCGGGAGAACCGCCAGGAACTGGATGGCGGGAGGGGGAGTCGGAATCCCCAAGCCGGCGCAGCAAGCTGCGCCGGCTTGGAGGATTCCTTGGGGGCAGCGGGAAACCGGCGGGAGACCGCCGGTTTCCCTTCTCTGACCGCGGCTAAGCCGCCGCGGTCAGAATGCCCCGCGGGGCACCGCCGGCCTGTCGGCGGTGCCTCCCCGTCCAGCGGCCCTGGCGGTTACAAACCGCCAGGGTCGTAATGAGGGCCAATGTGTGCCTAGGTATGTGTGTTCATCACATCTTTTTGATACCCCTCGTAGGTACCAACCCTTGTGGCGAGGAAGGGCACCATCGGTGTACAGACCACTTGTGGATATGAGGACCATGGTGGAGCGTCACATCATAATCAATTACAGACTCACACGTGCAACAATTCAGGAACTTTGTGCTTTACTGGATCCTGCCCTAACTCCGGGAAATCGTAATCAGCATGCCATCCCTACTGAAGCGCAAGTGCTCTCCACACTCCATTTCCTGGCCACGGGCTCATTTCAAGTGACAGTGGGCATCAAGTCTGAATTCTGTGCCTTTGCCAACATACCCCATGTGATAGGTGCCATCGATGGCACCCACATACCGATCATCCCCCCAAGAGTCAGTGAACAGGTGTACAGAAAAAGAAAGAACGTTCACTCCATGAACATTCAATTGGTATGTACTGCAGACCAGTACATCTCACATGTGAATGCCATGTTCCCAGGTTCAGTCCATGATTCCTTTGTGTTGAGGAACAGTAGTGTGCCACACAAGATGGAACAACTACAAGAAGACAGAGGGTGGATCATAGGTAAGTGAGTCTGTCAGTAACTGACACATAGCAGACAGCCAGTCTGTCTAAAGGGCTAAACAATGACTACTCTGTATCGCACCTTTTTCTAGGTGATTCTGGCTATCCAAACTTGCGTTGGCTCCTGACACCAGTGAGGAATCCTAGGACGGATGGAGAGAGGCATTACAATGAGGCCCATGGACGTACTAGGAGGGTGATAGAGCGCACAATAGGTCTCCTGAAGGCTAGATTTAATTGTCTACATATCTCCTGGGGTTCCCTGGCATTTGGGCCTGAAAAGGTGTGTAGAACAGTGGTGGCCTGCTGCATGCTGCACAACGTGGCAGTGAGACATTCTATCCCTCTCTTGGAGGTGGAGGGTGCTGTATGGCCTGACCAGTTACCTCAGAGAGGGGAGGGGAGGGGAGTGATGGTGATGATGAGGAAGGGGAAGATGTCAATTCCAGGACCCAACTGATACAACTCTACTTCCAGTAACTGTGTGGGACTTTGGGCTGACATTGGGGTTTCTGACATACTGTCAGTGTGCTCAGTCATATGGGGGGGGTTGATAATGATAGCTGAAACATGGTCCAGTTCTGCATGGTACAGATTGATATTTTCAGCATTTACTTAGGGCCCACATATAGGCACACAGGACTCCCTTCATGCAAAGATTTGACAATAAAGTAGTTATCAGCCAGTTGCATCCATACTTCACTTTGTTCGCATTTTAGCACAGGGGACAGTGTTACAGATGTGATATGTGTTTTATTGGTTGCAGGGAGTGAATAGTGCTATTTACAGTAATGGCACGTCATAAGGGGTGGGTGTCCTCAAAGCCAACATGGTGGCAGCCTTGTTGGTAGTATTGATGGATCCATCTTTTCTTACATTAGTTCATATTGCCTCTTAGCAATGTGTGGTGGCTGATTGAGTGGGATGGTTTCTGTGCAGATTGTTGCTGAGTTACTTCTTGAAAGGGGCCTTGTTCTTTGCTGGGGTTCCAGTGCCATATCTTGGCCTGAGGGTCTGTTTGGGCGCCTGCTGTTGATCTTGAGGGGATGATATGGTAGGCCCTTGGCTTTCCTGTGAGGGAAGTTCCTGGGATGTTTCTTCTGATGGTGTAATCTCATGGTGGGTGTCCGGTGCTGTAGTGGGGGCCTCCTGTCCTGTGTGGGTCTCTGACTGGGTTTGTACCAGCTGTAGCAGTGCTCCTGCTATGGTGGCCATTGTGGCGTTGTGCTGTTTCCACTGCTCCACGGCCTGTTGGTGGTGTTCCTGCTGCATCCTCTGACTGTGCACCAGGGTGGACACTATCTGTGCCAACCTGTAATGGGTATGCTGGTAGGCCCCCAATACCTCTGATATCATGTCCTGGGCTGCTGCATCCATCCTGTGGCCTCCCCCCTGGCCCACTGACACCCTTGTACTTGCCCTAGACCCCTGTGCCTGTGTCCCCTGCACAGGTCTGGCAGTACCACTTGTACTGGGGCCCTCGCCTTCTTGCATGTTGGGAGTGGGATACTGTGGCCTCTGTACCTGTGTTCCACCAGCCTGTGGCCTGGATACACTGGTGTGGGGATGCTTGCCCTGGGCTATTGGTCTTGACAGGGCGGTAGGGGTGACAGTGGTTTCCTGGGTGGAGCTGCTGCATGGTGATAGTCCAGGACTGTGTGAGGGGCCTGCCTGCTTATCAGTGTCCAGTGATTCTTCACCAGTGTCCTGTGAGGTGGCTCTGTCTCCCTGGGGGGCACTGGCACTCCTTGTTCCATCCGTTAGGGTGGCATGGGTGGTGATGCCTGTTGGGGGACAGAGACATGTCTGTTACAGCTGCATGAACGTTTGGGGTGCACAGGACTGGGCTATTTTGTGCTGTGGTTACTTTCAGTGGCCTTACAGGGTCCCTTTGTGAGGTTGGCACTGCATTTAGCTTCGACTTTGGGGTTGCATTGTGGCGGGGGTGTCGTTCCATTGTGGGTACTTGCAGGAGTATGTGGCTGTGCACAGGCGGAGGGATGTGGGCCTGTTAGTGGGTTTGTGGTCATGCAGGAGGGGTGGATTAAGTGGCTGTTGCCTGGGCGGGGTGTTGGTCCTGGTGGTTGTGGGTGGGGTGGGGTGGTGCATGCATTACAGGTATGGTGTATATGGGGTATATGTTGATGACTTATCCGAGGCCATTCCTCCAGTGAGTCCCTTACAGTGCAGGATGGACAGTACCTTTTCCTCCCAGTCTGTGTATTCTGGTGGTGTTGGTGGCGGTCCTCCCCCAGTCTTCTGGACTGCAATGTGGTGCCTTGATGCCATGCCCCTGACCTTCTCCAACAGGTCGTTCCATCTCTTCCGGATATCATCCCTGGTGCGTGGATGGTGTCCCACTGCATTGACCATGTTCACAATGGTCTGCCATAGCTCCATCTTCCTTGCGATGAGTGTGTGCTGTACCTCTGCCCCGAATATTTGTGGTTCCACCTTCAGGATCTCGTCCACCATGGTCCTTAACTCCCTTTCTGGGAAGCGTGGATGTTTGGGGGGTGACATGGTGTGTGTGTGGTGAATGGTTTGGGGGCTGGGAATGCGGTGAGGGTGCTCTTCTGTGGGTCGGTGTGCGTCTCGTGTTTGGTGGCGTTCGGTGTCTGCCTCTGGGGCTCTCCATCTTCTTGGCCTGGTTTCATTGCAAAGGATTGTGGGGTATGTCTAGAGGTGTTTTATGGGGTTATGGATGTGTGTCAGGTGTGTGGGTTGCACGCTTATCCAATGTGTGCACTTCTTGCTGTTCAGTCCACTTGCCGCCCGTGGCGGTTGGAACCGCCAATGGTCGTCCGGCCTCCACTGTCTGCCAAGGTGATTTGTGCATCATTATTTGGAGGGCGGGATGTGGGTGTGCTCGGTGGTGGCGGGGAGGGGAGGTCTGGGATTCTTGCTGACAGGGTCTTGGTGGGGAGTGGTGGTCTGGTGATTTTTCGAGGGTTAGGACTTTTGTTCATTATATGGCGGGTTTCCATTCACCGCCAACGGCGGACTTTGGTTCACCACTGCCACGGCGGTCGGCAGTGTTTCCTGCTGTGTTCATAATGACCGCCTAAGTTCCCACCGAAGACAGAGCCTGACATTTCACTTTGTTCTTTGAATGCACAGCAAATGTGATGAGATAAGAACAAGATTTACAGGCCTGTTTACAGAAAGGGAACACTTGGAAGGATACTGTGAATAAGGTTTGGGCAAGGGAAGGGACAAACTCAAGCTGGATAGCCTAAAACAAATAAAGCCAGCAAATTGAAAGCAACTAAATGTGAGTTGCCAATGGCAAGCAACGGGCGGAATGCATTCCCAAGGAAGCTCTATGAATGTACTAAAAGTGACAGCCATGGGATACTTTGTGGGGAACGTACAGTATTTTAGTCCAGTTCGTATCTTGCAGAGGTTTGGCCACATCAATCACCCAGGTAGTATGACGAGAAGACCTGGAGTGGTTTCCATGTTGCAGGAAAGGTCTGCACACCCATTCTATCAGTTTGCTACCAGTTCCTATGGTTTAGAGCTTCTGGCACACCTCTTGTAGGTTTAGTGCTAGGTGGAAGACATGAAATAGGACATTTAATGATTATTTAAGGTGGTTGTAAGTGAGGAATTGACCGAGGTGAAGATGGTAGTCTGCCACAAGGGTTTAAAAATTTAGTAGCTCGCTGTCCAGAGACAAATCCCCCAATTGTAAGACACCTGCAGCATGCCACTGATGGAGTACAACCGTCCTGTGTGAATAGGAAGGCTTAGCAATGATTTATTTGTGTCAGTGAGTTTACAGGTTCTAGCAAGGCAAGAGAAAGCTATGCATAATAACCCTAGATGGTGATCCATAGAATGGTCAGTAGGAAACAATTAGCAGTGCATTAAGCCTTCCTTATAAGTTTTTACTGATAAATCTCATCTCATGCAGGGAGGTGGACAGAAAGCCAGCGAACCACCCATTGGACCTGTGCAGCTGAATAATAGCATTCTAAGTCCAGAAGACCTAATCCACCCGCAGTCACGGGTAGCTTTACAGTGGAAAGAATTACCCGACGGGGCCACAGCTACCAAATCAGATGTGTGGCATGTCTGAAGAAGGAATGAAGGACGAGCAGGAGAAGGTTTGCAAAATAATACTATCATTGGGGTAGCACACCATCTTCACTAGTGCCATGTGGCCCACTACAGAAAGAAGAAGAGAACACCAAAAAGCAAATTGGGTTTGGAGGGACTGTGACGCTCTGCAGAGATTTCCATCCTGCAAATCAGTGGGAGAATCATAGATATTAATCACTAGGTGTCAAAAGGTAACTGGTTCCCAGTTCAATCTGAGGTCTAATTGTATATAAAGGGGAAAATAGTGCCATATGTTAAAGAAACACTATTTACATTTTAACATTTTTACTTTTTGTTTGTGTGCAATTTACATCCCAAATATTTTGAAGATTCAATATGTACTTGACACTTAGAGATAACCCAGATCACTAGTTTGGCTTTTTCTCAATTTCAAAACCATTTAAAGACATTGAGAAAACGGGCAATTGCCTTGCACAACTTTGCAAGAGGTCTGGCCCATGCTCACCCTTCACAAGCACGAACAGCGGACCATTGCACCAGAAGAGTTTGCCAAGGTAGATGGGTGTTGCTTGTTCAACCACCTGAGAGTGCCTCTTCTGTTTCTCTCCTGTGTGCAGAGACAACTCCCTAGGTACCCAATACCTTCAGATAGTCTTGGTGGCCCCGTCTTGTCTGATTTTAGGAATTGTCCCACCTTATTCTTCTCTTCCTTATTTATCCAGTTCTTAGCAACAACCCTTTGAATCACTTGCTGTGGATCTCCCATTTGATCTCAATTTCATCCTTCTCTTTTATTATCTTTGATTGGTAGTCCGGGCTCCCATTTCTAAGATAAATGTGGAGTCCCTGACATACACTCTAGTGCTGTGAGACTACAGACAAGTTGTGGGTACCTCACATCCTGACATTAGGTGAGAGTCTGTCACCCACACAATCTGCCCAGCCTTCATTAAAAAAAAATTAGGTTGAAAGTACGTGGGCGTTTGGGGTGAGGCAGATATTTTTGTTCAATTTGTTTAAACTAGCATAAGGTTAATTACCTTAATGTTTCCCAAACTGTTTGCCAGGGGTTTTAAAATGTTCAGAAACATAATCAAAATGTTGCTGTTTCTTTCTCTTCAAAAAAGATTGGGTAGATTTGAGTAGGGGTGATGGCCTTGACACAGTGCTGAAGGGCATTCATTTACTACTGAACCAGGATGTAATGTAACACCTGAATGTAGCATACCAGGAGGCAATCACAAAAAGACCACAGTGAATAAATACTGCTATGTTAAAAAACAGTAAATAAATGCACTGACAACATAGCGAGGCATGGCCTCTCTTGGGTGTGTCTGTAAAACTGACCTTTGTTCTTTAATTTTTGTCCTGAATTTTGACCCTCTGTCCTGAATTTTTGTCCTGTATTTTGACCCCTTGTCCTGAATGTTTTACAGCCCTGTCCAGAATTTGCCTCAGTGCCAGGTGGCCACCCTATTGGAAACAATGCAGGCGATCCAGCCTAATCACATGAATGGACCGCGCCCAGGAACCGTCCCCCTGGTCCACGCTCCTCAGGCTCCCCCAAGTGCCACTACTCCTCCACAGAGCTCCTTGCTCTCAACCCCGGCTGGCACACCGCCTGCGCCCAGGCCAACCCCAGACACACACACTGAACTTTCACATGCCACTCATGCCACTTCTCTTGCACTCACACCAACACCATCACCACCAACAAGCACCACAACAACACCAAAATCCCCAATCACCTCAACTGCATCCTCCTTAACACCCGCTCCGTCCACAAGCACGCCATAGAGCTTTGGGACCCACTCACCACAAACTCTCCCGACATCGCCTTCCTCGCTGAAACATGGATGAACTCCTCATCAGAACCCGACATCGCCATAGTCATCCCAGAAGGATACAAAATCACCCGTAGAGACCGCACCAACAAACCAGGAGGAGGAATCGCCATAATACACAGAAACTCCATCAAGATTTCCACCAACACCAACGACACCCTAGACACCGCAGAGCACCTACACTTTCAGGTACACATCAACGCCAACACCACCCTAAGAGGAACCCTCATCTACAGACCACCAGGACCCCGCCCCCATTCTCTGACACCATTGCCGACACTATCAGCTCCCATGCCCTCACCTCCACAGACTACCTACTCCTTGGTGACCTTAACTTTTACCTGGAAAGCACCCACAACTGCAACTCCACGGCCCTGCTGGACAACCTCGCAAACCTCGGCCTCAAGCAATTGGTCACCTCACTCACCCACTCAGCCTTCACTCACACCACCGAACTCCACTGGACTGACCACCACTGTGTCCATTTCTCCTTCCTGAAACCCACCACCCACCAGCAACAACATCCTACCCCCTACCGCAAGTGGAACAAGATCTCTAATGAACAACTAATCTCCAACCTTGCACAAGCTCCACCTCCCAGTACCAACGACCCCAACGCTGCCGCCCTCAACCTCACACGATGGCTAGAAACATGCACAGACTCCCTCCTCCCATTCAAAATAACAACACCTGCACCATCAAGACCCCCCTTGGTTCACCACAGAACTTCAGTCTTCCAAACGAGAATGCCAAAAAATTGAGAACGCCTGGCACCAAGAACCCTCAGTGAGCAACTTCTCCGCCCTCAAATCAGCCATGCACAAACATCACCAACTCATCTGGACCACCAAACGATCCTTCTACAAAGAATGCATAGACGACAACACACACAGCAGCAAGGAACTTTTTGTCATCATCAAAGAACTCACCAAACCTAAATCCTGCACCATCGACCCTTCACATTCCTAAGACCTCTGCAACTCCCTCTCCAACTACTTCCACGGCAAGATCGCAGACATACACAACAGCTTCACATTGTCATCACCCACCATCACCGCCACTGACACAATCAACACCACAGCACCCTGCCGCACCGACCTACTGAACACCTGGACCCCCACCAACGACGAAGAAATCGGACAAAAACCAGGAGCTCCATCCATTCAGGATCCCCAACAGACCCTTGCCCCCACCACATCTTCAACAAGGCCAGCCAAATCATCGCTCCCAAGCTCCAGGCCGTCATCAACAGTTCCTTCGAGACCGCAATCTTCCCCGATATTTCCAAACACGCCGAAGTCAACGCTCTTCTCAAAAAAACCAAAGCAGACCCTGAAGACCTCACAAACTACCGACTCATCTCTCTACTCCCTTCCCCCGCAAAGGTCATAGAGCAGATAGTAAACATACAACTATATCGCTTCCTAGAAGACATCAACATACTCAATGTCTCCCAGTCTGGATTCTGCAAAAACCACAGCACCAAGACTGCCCTCATCGTCTGTACAGACGACATCAGGACCAGATTGGACAAGGGCGAAACCGTCGCCCTCATCCTTCTAGACCTCTCCGCAGCTTTCTACACCGTATGCCACCAAACCCTCTGCATACGCCTCTTCGACGCCAGAATTCGCTACAAAGCCCTGGACTGGCTCACCTCCTTCCTCTCTGAAAGAACCCAAAGAGTTTGCCTCCCTCCTTTCTGGGCTACAGCCACCAAGACCATCTGTGGGGTCCCCCAAGGATCCTCCCTCAGCCCCACCCTTTTCAACATCTACATGGCTCCTCTCACCAACATCATCCGCCCCCACGGCCTCACCATCATTTCATATGCTGATGACACCCAGCTCATCATCTCCCTCATGAGGAACCCATCTACCGCCGAATTACCTACACGCTGGACTCCTCGCCATCGCTAACTGGATGACAGCAAGCCACCTCAAATTGGACTACGAGATCATCATCTTCGGACCCAACAAGACAGCATGGAATGACTCTTGGTGGCCCACCACCCTTGAATCACCCCCAAAACCCACCGCCCACGCACACAATCTCGGCATCATACTGGACTCATCTATCTCCACGACTCAGCAAATCAACGCCATATCATCCTCCTGCTTCAACACCCTTTGCATGCTACGCAAGACTTTCAAATGGATTCCTTTGGAAACAAGAAGAATGGTCACTCATACCCTCGTAAGCAGCAGACTGGACTAGGGCAACGCCCTCTACGCAGGGACCGCAGCCAAGCCTCAGAGAAAACTCCAGAGAATCAGGAACGCAGCCGCACGTCTCATCCTCAACCTCCCTCGCCACGAACACATCTCCGCCAACCTCAGATCCCTACACTGGCTGCCCATCAACAAAAGGATAATTTTCAAAATCCTTGTTCACGCTCACAAGGCCCTCCACGACACCGGACCAGCCTACCTCAACAAACGAATCAACTTCCACAAACCAACTCGACAGCTCCGCTCCGCCAACCTCACGCTTGCTACAGTCCCCTGCATCCAACGCACCACCTCCGGCGGCAGATCCTTCTCCCACCTCGCTGGAACTCCCTCCCCACCAACCTATGCAAGACCCAGGACCTCCTAACCTTCATAAAGCACCTCAAAACATGGCTTTTTGAGCAGTAACCCCCGCGCCTTGAGACCCTACCAGGTGAGTAGTGCGCTTAAGAAATTTGTTTGATTGATTGATTGGATAGTGGATTTAACACGGTGGGCAAGGGTAGAAGACAGAGCTCTGAGAAGGGAGGAGAGTAGGAAAATTAGACATCGGCCAATAGCCCCCTTATGAATGGAAGTGACTGATGACTGGGAAACCTCAGGTTCAGGGGAGGAGTCAGACTCGGAAGGTACCACGGGGAACAACAACGACAATAAAGCCTGATAATGATAAAGATGCCTTAGCTGATGGGGTGTGCACATTGGGGAAATAGCGGATTGAATAGCTGGAGGTTGACCTCCCGGGGTGCCCATCTCGTCCCACCCCACATGCTCCCCTCTCATGGCCTTACCCATCAGGAACCTATATCTGAAAGACATAGAAGGTGTACTATAACACATTAACACATTAGATACATAAAAGAGTATACACCACAGGCAAGTTACTAGTTTACTAGTTTAAAGTTTTTTTAGTTATATACAAATGGCGCAATGAATCGGACACAATATTGGTCCGTACCATTATCCTGCATTCCCAACATCACCCCAAACCCATTCTGAACATAGATTCCATCATACCAATCTGCAGTTAAGACATCTGACCACCTCCTCAATGTTGAGTTGCAAGATTAGAAGCAACAGGAATGTACCTAGTAGTTTATGCTCTAGGAAATGTATATAAATATGCCCTGATCTTAGATATGCCTCTAATAACTGCAATGGTACAGGAATTGGAAAAGAAGAGATGAGATTTAAATGATGACTTAAAATGTCAATAAAATAAAGTGTTAAAATCAATGCTTCTCTTGTATGAGTGTTTGCCCACAATAGTCAGGGCCACTGGAATTATGCAGCATGAGAGGGCCAAATTATGCACCAGGGTTTAGTAAGTTATGCAGCAAGAAAAGGAAATTATGTGGTATAATGTGGCAAATTTTGTAATACTATTAGTTCGTTATTCCAACATTTTTAAACTTGGTAACAGTGTCTGGGCTTTGGTTGTACCACGTTAGTACCATTTTAAAAACCATGTAGAGAAATAAGCAACAAAAGGATGACCAGGAGTTTTTTACTGAGCTGCAACACGTGTTGCTGCACTTTTAGGAAACCATTTGAGCTAAAAACAAACTAATTTTTTGTTCAAATGTGCAGATTATGCAGGAGTTAGTGGATTAAGTTGCAAATGCAGCAAATCTGTAATTATGTGAAAATCGCTGCACAATCGCACAATTCCAGTGACCCTGACTATAGTCAATTGGGCCTCATGCCCAGTGGGGTGAGCGGGGGCACATCCTGGCATTGACAGCATTATAGGTAAAGAGGTGGGATACCATTGTACGTGGACCCAAGTTGTCTCAAAGTTTTAACTGATGTCCTACAAGTTATATGTTATTTCTCCAGGGCTATTGTATGCCACAGATTCCATGTCTACCCCTCTGCTGGCGGTGCGCCCTGCTTTTTCCCCCACTTATCCTGCTGTCTCCCCCTCCCATCCCTCTCTGACGACCACGACAAAGAGCTGCAATGAAGAGTCTCTTGGGGCTGTGACCCACAATATGGTGTCTATGTGGCTCAAAATCTCCTCCCAAAATATCTGAATCATTGGGCATGCCCCCCAGATATGAATAATTGTGCCCTGGTTCTGTCGTAAGGACTCTTGTATCTCAAAGAGACTGCTGGATTAGGGGCGGCACTCCTACACCAGTTGGCAGCTGTCGGCGCAACCCTCCTGGCTCTCTAGCTGCACCTCATCAAAACCCAGATAGTAAAGGTGATTTCTGGCAGCCTAGCACATGGACTCTGAAAAGCTCTCATGGAATTCGCTGTGAAACAAGTCTTACCCTTTTCCCTTTTTAGCGATAAGTCTCTTACACACACACAGGCAAGAAAGAAGATGCAGGATAGTTTTCAATACATTTATTTTGATAAAATGCATGAGCTGCAATGATTAGGATAATGGCAAGTAACAAAATTGGGATTGTGAAAATAAGCGATGTAAATAAGAACGACCCCAACATATTGCAATAAACATGAATATGTACATTTTCCCCTAAAGTGAATTTTAAACCCTAATCTGCCCATGCTGTGTCCATGAGAAGCACCATAACTCCCATTACCTTAGAACAAGGTTGGCCTCCGGTCTCTAAATCAGGCTTCGTAGAGACACAAAGACTGAGGTGCTGCAGTATAGATGGAATATCCTGGGTGGAACCCCCTCTAATGTCCTTGGTCTCACAAGGTGTTTTTATAAGGCACATGTTATTGTTTATGCAGGCATCCTGATATGGGTATGTACCTAAATGTTAGACTGTGTGCGCCAACTTGTATCAGCAATAGCCTGACATGTTCACATTTTGTTCTTGTCCAACGTAAAGCAAAGAACATGATAACAATCCAATACGTATATTACTAATAATAACGCTTTCACGGAAGGACAACTGATTATGGAATAAAAACATTTCTCCAAAAATGCAAGCAATGCTAAAACGAATAAAAGCGAATAATAAAATAGAGCATGTTATCTAGGTAAAAGGGCACAAACTTGTAAGATGAAGGTATGGCAAACTAAAATGGACCCATGACACCCTCCCCTATTGCCGAAACAAGGGTGCTAAGTCCAATGTCTACAAATGATCCAACTAAAAACTTATTTAAAATCATACATAAGAGACATAAATATCAAAAGTGACAAGCAAAGCAGGCCAGCAGACAGGTAGAATTTGTAAGGCAATTTGGTGTCACATATCACACTTTTGAAAAAAAGCCAATGGTTAAATCAGCAGTAATCATGGTGTCAAAAAAGGTCTCTGATGTCATCAATGGAGATTGAGACCAGAAAGGACTCCACTTCGGCAGGAGATAGATGGATCAAAGAATTAGCAGAGTGATCCATGGAACAGAAGTGTGCAGGAACCACAAACTCAGAATGACCTGCGGAGGTAGCACCATCCATTGTGCCAGATATCGTTAGAGCCAGGAAATCCACTAGCGGCGGCTCATAAGATGCCTTGCAAATCAACCTCAGTTTCAAGGGGCATGTCCGAGAATGAACCCTCATCGAGAACATTTAACAGATCCTTTTCCACAGGTGGCACAGGCTGCATGGCAAGACACACTATTGCTGCTTACTGAAAGGAGCACCAAATGCAGTGGAAAACCGGCTACACAGACTGAAAAGGAGTTACCTCCCCATCTAGTCTTCTTAAAATGAGAAGTGTGAGACCGTAGAGCAGCAGAGGACTTGAGGGGGCCTGGTTGGGACGTAAAAATACATATTATGTCTAAGAAATCTGGGCACCCTGTCAGATACAAACACATAGCCTTAAAATTGATTTGTTTCTCTATAGGAAGCCAATATAGAGAGACCAAGGCAGATTTAGCAGAAATGTGTCTGGGAATATTTTTAAGCAGTCATGCAGCAGAATTCAGCACAATCTGTAACCTCCTGATTACATATTTATGGGAACTAAGAAAAAGAGAGTTGCCATAATCTAAACTGGACAATATTAATGCTTGAATGAGGAGTCTTCTGGCCAAAAATGGTAAAAGGTTAATAATTTTCCTTAGAGTTCCTCATATGCCAAAACAAGATGCAGCAAGCATTTCGGATTGGTAATCCATGGTGAGGCAAGGATCTAGCCAAAAACTCAGGCTCTTTATATTGTCCTTAGGCGGCGGGAGATTTCCAAACCCATCAGAAAAGACTGTCAAGGAATTGGAGAAAGTGTGGTTACCAATGATCATTACCTCTGACTTGTGATCGTTAAGCTTAAGTTTGGACTCCGTCATCAATTTGGCTACATCCTCAAACAGGCTGAAAGGTTGGATTGAGGAATATTTCCAGAATTTGACAGGGACACTACTAATTGGGTGTCGTCCACGTACGAAATCAAAGAGGGGCCATGGGGTTCCACGATTTTGGCCAAAGGAGACAGATAGATATTAAAAAGAGTGGGACTGAGCAACGAGCCCTGTGGAGCTCCACAGGAAAGGGGAAAGGTGTTGAATTAAAAGACACAATCCAAAACCTGAAAGGTTCTGTCCTTCAGATATGAAGAGAACCAACACAAAGCATTGCCTTCGATTCCTATGTCGGAGAGTCTTTGGAGTAGGATGTTATGGTCCACGGTATGAAAAGCAGCACTAAGA
Source organism: Pleurodeles waltl (assembly GCF_031143425.1). Taxonomy (NCBI): domain Eukaryota; kingdom Metazoa; phylum Chordata; class Amphibia; order Caudata; family Salamandridae; genus Pleurodeles; species Pleurodeles waltl. The sequence goes on along the minus strand of NC_090445.1, from coordinate 55,819,294 downwards.
TCTAATAGAATGATAGCGATAGCTGCCTGAATGCCATGATCTAATATTTGGCATGCGTTATCCATGACCACTAACAAGGCTGATTCGGTACTATGTTGCAGCCTAAATCCCATGTGAGCTGGATCTAGAAGTTCATGTTCGTCAAGAAAACATATGAACTGCTTGTTGATATGCTTCTCCATGATCTTAGTCAGAATAGGAAGAAGAGCAATGGGTCTATAGTTCTTCAATTCCAAGGGGTTAAGATTGGGTTTTTTCAGTAGGGGTTTGACGACAGCATGTTTAAGAGATTGCGGTATCGTGCCCGAGTTTAAGGAGTGGTTTAAAATATTTTTAATACAGGGCAGATAATATTAGAGTCTAGAGCGAGTATATGGGGTGGAGCAGGATCTAGGGGTGAACCTGATTTTATCGTATGAAGGTAGTTGGTGATAAGAGCATTAGTCAATGGCTGAAAAGACGAAAAAGAGGCCCCCGAACTCTGGAGCTCCTCGTGGGGGTTTCTGTCTATTATGTGATCTGTTGTAGAAGAAAAGGAGGCATAGATATCAACAATCTTTCTCTGGAAAAAATCTGCTAAACTGTTGCTGTGATCCAAGGAAGCCTCCATCGGGCAGTCAAGCAAGGGGTTAGAGGTAAGTTCTTTAAAGATCATAAAGATTTCTTTGTGAGAGTTAGCGGACTGTTCTATTCTACAACTGTATAATGCAGCTTGAGCTGATTTGATCGAAGCATGAAAGGCTCTGATTGCTTCCCTCTATTGTGTCTTAAGGGAAATGCTATAATGTTTTCTTCACCTTCTTTCTAGTTGTTTACATTTCTTTTTCTGCTCTACCAGTTTGGCGGTAAACCAGGGATTAATTCTGTGGCCTGTCCTTCTGACCATCAACCTAGTAGGGAGGTGAGTACCCAAAGAGGTAGCAATCCAGTTATTAAAATTTTCTATAAGACCTGTATTGGACTCATCCTGGTAAGGTAACGAAGGATGGAGATTGTTCTGCCAATCTATGGGGTCTAATTTTGACCATTGGCGAGAGACTGATTTTATAAGATGATGGTGAGAAGGAGATTGGGCCCAAAACAAAGTAAGTGATAATAAATAATGATCCGTCAAAATCAGTGGACAGGGAGTGTGAGGGCATAGATTGGAAAGGATACTAAAAACTAAGGCCCTCATTACAACCCTGGTGGTCGGTGTTAAAGCGGGGGTAACACCGCCAACAGGACGGTGGAAAAAAAAAAAGGAATCACGACCATGGCAGAAACCGCAAACATAGACAGCCACTTTAACACTCCGACTGCCACGGCGGTACAAACAAACAGCGCGGTGGTCACCGCCAACAGACAGGCGGAGGACAAAGTACCGCCCACTGTATTCCACCAACGCTATCAAAAGCATGGCAGAAACAGTACACAGAAGGGAAACCACTCACCTCTCGACACCCAACGAGGAACCAGGACGCCATGGAGCTCGAGTTACACGTACTGCCCATGCTGGTCTTCCTCCTGCTGTATCAGGAGCAGGACAGACACCGTCGACGGCCACGGTGAGTACTGCACTTACAACACAGGGGAGGGGGGAGGGAAAAGAGTGACACACACACACGCAACACGCAATACCCCCACCCTCACCCACAACACCATACACACAAATACATGCATCAACATTACATATACACCCCTTTACCCCCTGGAATAACGCAAGGACACATTTAAATGAATGTAACATGTGTAATCATGAAAAATCAGATAGTGAAAGTACAAAATCAGTATATACAAATATGTACACCAACTACACAAGTCCGGCTAGTGTACCAATCATTGTCCGTGGACCAGTGGTCCCAAAATGCATGTCCGAACCCACACAAGATACCTGACACGAAACGGAGAGAACACTGCTGAAGCATCAGATTGAAATTAAACAGGCACCTCAGGGGGAAGGGGAGGGGAGCACCTCAGCCGGATGAACGCACAACGCCACTGCTCCACGAGGGGGCTCTATGCCCACTGCAGTATCCTGGGGAGTGCAGAGCCACAGTCCCTCAAGTCTTTCCAGTGGGTGGTTTGCCCACTGCAGTATCCTGGAGAGTGCAAAGCCACAGTCTCTCAAGTCTTTCCAGTGGGTGGTTTGCCCACTGCAGTATCCTGGGGAGTGCAAAGCCACAGTCGCTCAAGTGGATGTCAGTCTCCACTAGTTCTGGAGGGGGCCTTGTGCCCAGAGTGCTTCATCCTGCCAAGGACTGTGTTAGTGGATGTGAATCTCCACTGGTTCTGGAGGGGGCTTTGTGCCCAGAGTGCTTCTACCTGCCAAGGACTGGGGTAGTGGATGTGATTCTCCACTGGTTCTGGAGGGGGCCTTGTGCCCAAAGTGCTTCATCCTGCCAAGGACTGGGATAGTGGATATGATTCTCCACTGGTTCTGGCGGGGGCCTTGTGCCCAGAGTGCTTTATACGTCCAAGGACTGGGGTAGTGGATGTGATTCTCCACTGGTTCTGGAGGGGGCCTTGTGCCCAGATTGCTTCATCCTACCAAGGACTGGGGTAGTGGATGTGAATCTCCCCTGGTTCTGGAGGGGGCCTTGTGACCAGAGTGCTTCATCCTGCCAAGGACTGGGGTAGTGGATGTGAATCTCCACTGGTTCTGGAGGGGGCCTTGTGCCCAGAGTGCTTCACATACAGTGTGGCTGGTCCCATTACCTCACATGGGTGTGTGTGCCACAAGATTGCCTAGGAACAGGTAGCATGATACGACATGGAGGCAGAGACATACAACACCCTGCTGCGGCTTAGCCTGCCACCTGCAGGTGCAAACAGTGATGAGAGTCATGCCTCATGGAAGCTGGGCAGGGTCCAGGAAGTCTCCTCCGGCCTCAGACGGCTGCCCACTGGGGATGGTAGCCATGTCAGCTGTGGTGCCACTGTCCGAGCACGTTGCGGGGCTGGTGGCGGTGCTTGCGGCGGTGTCTGTGGCGGAGGTGCTGGCAGTGGTGCATGTGTCAGCACCTGTTGAGGGACACAGGAGGACGTCTTTTGCAGCCTCGGACGGCTGCCCACTGGGGAAGATGCTGGGGACTGTTGCTGAGGCTGCAGACGTGCAGGTGGCAGTGCAGGTGGTTGTGCTGGTGGCGGTGCTGGTGGCGGTGCAGGTGGCTGTGCTGGTGGTGGTGCTGGTGGCAGTGCAGGTGGCGGTGTTCGCCGCCATACAGGTTGGTGTAGTGGTTGACAGAAGGAGTGACTCAAGTCCCTCAGTCGGAGCCACCATGCCCTGTCCTGAACTGCTCTTCAGTTTGTGTCCCTTCCCCACCTTTGATGGTGCCGCAGGTGTCTTGCCACTTTCCCCTTTTGTTTTGGATGAGCCCTTTGTGGCTGGTAGGTGCGGCTTCTCCCTTCGGGATGTGGGCACCTTCTTCACCTTGGCAGGTGGCTGAATGTCCTTGTCCTCTCTACGTGGCACTCTGGCAGCCCTGATGGGTGGCGCACTCGATGACCCGGCAGTTGCTGACACCACTGTGTCTGTGGATTTGGTGGCTGAGGTGCTGGGCTGGGACCTGGAAAGCCAGGCCCTAGGGGAAGGACGGGGGGGAGGTGTAGGGAAGAGGTCAATGTTAGCCATGAAAAGCTTCTTAGACACACTGGGACGTGAAGATGGAGGGGGTTTGGGAGTGGAGGAAGAGGTAGTGGTTGTAGGAGGTGTACGTTTGCTGAATTTGGGTGAAGGTGCATGGGCCGGAGGCTGTTGTGAGGTGGATAGCTGTTGGGTGGGTGTGTGCCTGCGTTTGTGTACTTTGGGAGGAGGGCTCACAGACACACTGGGAGAGGACACAGGGGACGTGTGAATGGTAGTGGGGGTGGTGAGTGCACGTGAGCTGTGTGTGGTGATGGGCGTGCTGGTGATGGAGGTAGTGGCTGAGGATGTTGTGCTTGCAGGTGTGAGTGGAGACGACACAGGGAGGGAGGAGGAGGAGGTGGAGGAGGGGGACACAGTGGAGGCAGTGGATGTTGCTGTGTCTGCATGGGGATGGTGCTTGTGTGAGTGCTTGTGGGATGTGTGGTGCTTATGTTTGCCATGTCCACTCTTGTGTGTTGATGAGTGTGCATGCTAGTCTGATGGTGTGCTTGGGATAGGCTGAGGTACAGGGGATTGGGTCTGTGTCACAGTCACCAGATCCTCTGGGTCTGTGCACGTTCCCAACACGTCCACCACTGAACAGCTCCAAGACTCTGATAGATAAATCACAGAGACTGAGAGAGTTCAAGAGGGGAAGAGGGGATTAGGAAGGGAACAGCTGGGAAGGAGACCTGTAGTAAAAAAAAAAGGTTAGAACAAACAATATAAAAATGATATCTCCTGAAATCAATACTAGACTATGATTCTAAGCCTAGTCACTCTGAAAACATGAACAATCTAAGAGTTAAGTTTAAAATGACTAAGTTTCAAGATGGCCGGATACCTGTAGGGGAATCAAGATGAATTCAATGAAAACTTTCTTATTCAAGTACTTTCCTTTACATGAGAATCAGAAAAACATTCTGACTAAATTTTAAACCAGTCATATAAATCCTGTTTTGAGAATGTATACTAGGACCATACAATATTGCATCTAGGAACTCTGGCTTTCTGTGTACTCTTAAAATGTTTCAACACAAATTGCGCATATTTAAGTTATATATATATATATATATATATATATATATATATATATATATATATATATATATATATAGTAAACACCATAAAAGGAATGTGCACCATGAATAACACAATATGGATTCAGGAAACAAATCACATAACTTGTCAACTCGAATATCATGTAATAAATATCTTAGAATAGTGGCATACAATAAACAACATGAAATAAACTCGATGAGAGAATCGTGCGTCTTGCCAATTCGAGTGTCACCATGTAAAATACCAAGAAATGGTACCACGCAATGAATATCAAAGTCAAATCATCATTAATCGAATCGCGCGTCTTGCCGATTCGTAAAACACGATGTAAATGTCAAGAAATAACAGCTCACAATAAATAACAAGATCAAAGTACAATGAAACGAATCGCGCTTCTTTTGCCGATTCTTAAGCCACCATGTAAATGTCAAGAAATGGTAGCGCGCAATGAACAACAAAGTTAAATCCTCATTAAACGAGTTGCGCGACTTGCCAATTCATAAAACATTATGTAAATGTCAAGAAATAGTAGCGCGCAATGGACAACAATGTTCAAACACCATAAAACGAATCGCGCGTCTTGCCGATTCTTAAGCCACCATGCCAATGTCAAGAAATGGTAGCACGCAATAAATAACAAAGTCAAACCTTTATGAAACAAATCGCACGTCTTGCCTATTTGTAAACTAACGCATAAATGTCAAGAAATGGTAGCGCGCAAGTAACCTGTTACTCATTTAAGAATTAAACCAAGAATATGAAAATTCTCAATAACGATGTTGAGACAGTCCAACCACCGTCTTACCGCCTGGAACAATGATCACCAATGAAGGATGAAGGGCAGAAGACTGGAAGATCCAAATAGGCTGCCGGGACAGGAGCTCAGGAAGAAGCTGCTGCTCTGCACCAGGACCTCTGAATAGTGAGCACAGGGAGTTGGGCTGGCTCTATTTTATAGAGTCTTGGCCCAGCCCCAGCCCCAGAACCACGCCCAGGCATGTTGCAGGGAAAGTCTCTGGAAGGCCCTGGAAAGGGGCCACACCTTAACACACTCTGAAAACCTGCAGCAATACATTGCAAAGGAACAGTATTTGTAAGCATATTAAAAATAAGTTTTCAGGATTGAACTCTGCAATGCAAAAGGTTAAACCACAACATATCAGCACAATGCATAAATTACGTTGTTTTGAGAGTGCTGGGTTTTTGCATTTTTGTCGCCAATAGAGCGTGTTCTGCTCTGGTGTTGACAGTACTCCCCTCTCCCAGACGCGCTCTAGGGCCTGGTTTGCTTAGATTAAGACGATGAAAGCGTCTCACAAGTACTGGAGCATGAACATCAGATGCGGAAACCCATGAGTTACTTTCAGGACCATAACCTTTCCATGAGATTAAGTACCATAGATTTCACCCTCTCAGTTTAGAATCCAACACTTTCTTGACTTCGTATTCTTCTTCCCCTTGTACTAGAACAGGAGCTGGAGGAGGGTGGACCTTTTGGACTGCCTTTTTCAAGAGGGAAGTGTGGAACACTGGATGAATCCGTAAGGATCTGGGCAATTGTAGTTTATAGGTCACCGGATTGATTTGCTGAAGGACAGTATAAGGACCTATGAATTTGGGGTTAAACATGTGCTTCTTCTTGAAGTCTATATGTTTTGTGGAAAGCCACACTTTGTCACCTGGTTGATATTGCGGTCCCTCACAATGTTTCTTGTCATTAATTTCTTTTATATTTTTGTTTGGCTTTTTCTAAATGCTGTTGAATCAGTTTCTGGGTTTGATGTAAATGCTGAATGGTTTCTGACACAGCTGGAGTAATAGAACTTTCTTGAGGAACTGTGATGGGCAAGGTGTCAGGATGATAGCCAAATAAACCAAAAAAGGGTGTAACGCCAATAGAAGTGTGGAATGAGTTATTGTAAGCTAACTCAGCTAACCAGAGCATAGATGTACAAGAATGAAGTGCCTTTTCAGCACAGGCACGTAGGTATTTTTTTCAAAGTCTGATTTAGTCTCTCCGTTTGACCATCTGTTTGAGGATGGTGACTAGTAGATAACGCTGATGTCACTTGGAGTGTTTTACACCATGTCTTCCAGAAATTAGAGGAAAATTGTGACCCCCGATCTGAGAGGATAATCTTTGGCAGTCCATGATAATGAACCACTCTGTTCAGTAAAATAGTTGCCAATTCACTAAAAGTGGGCAATTTTTTACAGGCAATGAAATGTCCATATTTCGTGAGACTATCTACTACCACCAGAATTACTGAATGCTGTTGAACCACTGGCAGACCGGTAATAAAGTCTAAAGAAATGTGCTCCTATGGACGACTTGGGGTTGGAAGTGGATGTAACAACCCTTTTGGTTTTGAATGACTTGTTTTAATGTGAGCACAAACTTCACAGTTGTTTACCATTGTTTTTACATTTTTTGTTAGGGTAGGCCAACAAAAATAGTGTTGGATCAGTTCAAGCGTTTTAGGAGTACCTGGGTGACCTGCCGTAGGTATAACATGCAACCAAAGAAACACTATCTTGCGAAGTTTGGTAGTGGGTACGAACAACCGAGCGTCATGAAAGGGTAAACCTTGCTTGATTGACCTTTTGGGATCTGCTTGGGCCCATGTTTGCCATTTTTCAACAGTGAAAGAGTTGCGAATTTCTTCAAAGAAATCTTCAGTTTTATGATACATAGAACCTTGTCAGGAGCAATGATAGCTCTGGAGGCTTGAAATGCAGGCAACGTGGTAGACTCTTGATGGGACAAGGCATCAGCCTTGCGATTATCTTTACCAGGCCGGAAGGTTACTACAAAATCAAATTCGGACAAAAAAAGCATCCAGTGTAATTGCCGAGGGGTCAAAAGTCTGGCAGAACTCATGAATTGAAGATTACGATGATCAGTATATACTGTGACAGTGTATTTGGCACCCAACAAATGATGTCTCCATTCTTTAAAGGCGTCACAAATTGCCAGAAGCTCTTTTTCAGCAATGACATAGTTCTGTTCGGCTTCGTTCAACTTCCGAGACATATAAGCTACAGGATGAAGTTGACCAGTGTCTTTATTTCGTTGTGATAAGACGGCTCCTATTGCTACATCTGAAGCATCAGCTTCCACTATGAAAGGTTGATTTGCATCAGGATGAGTCAAGACTGGGGCAGTGGAGAAAGCTTCCTTCAAAGTCGAGAAGGCTTGATCGGCTTCTGGGGACCATACAAACTTTTCTTTCTTTCTTAGTAGCTTAGTGATTGGAGCCACTGTCTGAGAGAAATGATTTATGAACCTCCGGTAAAAATTTGCAATCCCCAGGAAACATTGTACATCACGAACAGTCTTTGGGGTGGGCCAATCAGATACAGCTTTTACTTTCTTTTCTGCCATCACCATACCTTGAGGGGTAAGAATAACCCCTAAAAACTCAACTGTGGTAACGTGAAACTCACACTTGGTTAGTTTGCAATATAAATGGTGTTTTCGAAGGGCTGCAAGAATTTTCTTGAGATGTTGGACATGTTCGTTTTCATTGTCTGAGTAGATCAAAATGTCATTGATGTAGACTATGGCAAATATGTCTAGGTACTCTATAGAAAAGAACGTCATTCAAGAAAAATTGAAATGCTGCTGGAGCATTACACAGGCCAAAAGGCATGACGGTGTATTCAAAAAGGCCATATCTTGTCTTGAACGCTGTTTTCCATTCGTCACCCTCTCTCATTCTGACCAAATGATAAGCACCTCGAAGGTCAAGCTTTGTGTAGATTTTTGCTCTCTTTACTTGTTCCAATAAGACGGGAATTAGGGGTAAAGGATATTTAGGCCCTCATTCCGAATTGGGCCGGCGGCGGTCGCCGCCGGCCCGTCGGAATGCGCCGAAATACCGCCCCACGGTCAGGAGACCGCGAGGGGTATTTTAACTTTCCCGCTGGGACGGCGGGCGATCTTTCAAAGATCGCCCGCCGGCCCAGCGGGAAAGCGCCTTCAACAATGAAGCCGGCTCCGAATGGAGCCGGCGGAGTTGAAGGCGTGCGACGGGTGCAGTAGCACCCGTCGCGCTTTTCAGTGTCTGCAATGCAGACACTGAAAAGCAGAGAGGGGCCCTGTTAGGGGGCCCCTGCAGTGCCCATGCCATTGGCATGGACACTGCAGGGGCCCCCAGGGGCCCCACTACACCCGTTCCCGCCAGCCTGGTTCTGGCGGTGTGAACCGCCAGAGCCAGGCTGGCGGGAAGGGGGTTGGAATCCCCATGGAGGATTCCCCTGGGCAGCGGGAAACTGGCGGGAGACCGCCAGTTTCCCGTTTCTGACCGCGGCGGTACCGCCGCGGTCAGAATGCCCATGGGAGCACCGCCGGTCTGTCGGCGGTGCTCCCGCGGTCCCCGGCCCTGGCGGATTGAATCCGCCAGGGTCGGAATGAGGCCCTTATTCTTGATGGTGACTTTGTTCAAACCCCTATAGTCGATGCAAGTTCGAAGTTCTCCATTAGCTTTTGAAACAAAAAACAAAGTCAAAGCTGCAGGAGACTTAGAGGGGCAAATGAAGCCATTCTCCAAAAATTGATCAAGGTATTTTCGTAAATGTTGATTTTCATGTTCTGACAGGGCATATACACGACAGTTGGGAAGTATAGCCCCTGGGGCTAGATCAGTTTGACAGTCATAAGATCTATGAGGAGGTAGAGTCTCTGCTCCTTTCTCATCAAATACATCTTTGTAAGATGAATACTGTTTGGGCAGCTGAATTTCTTTCTCCGCAGCAGTAGCTATGTAAGAGTTGCAAACTTTTGGTACTTGAATCTTTTGGAGACATTGTTCGTTACATAGCGCAGATGAGAACACTATTTTTCGTTCTGCCCAATTGATCTCCGGATTGTGATGAGTTAACCATGGCAAGCCAAAGATAATCCCATATTGGGGAGCATGGATCACGTCAAGGATGATTTTCTCTTTATGTTTCTTTCTTTGATTCTTATCTTCACAAATCATCGACAAGGGGATAGTCTGAAGAGTTACCGGACCTCCAGTCAAGAGTTTTCCATCGACTGCCTGGATGATTTCTGGGGTCTTCTTTTCAATACATGGGATCCCCCATGCACAAACCAATTGGACATCAACAAAGTTCCCAGTAGCCCCAGAATCGACTAGAGCTTTTTTTAAATAGATATTTTTCTTGACCTGAACTCTTATTTCCAGTTTAAGATGTCTAGATTGTGAAGGGTCCATGGTGACACCCAAGAGCAAACCTTTTCTGCCTCTTGGGTGTTTTAGTTTTCCAACTCGACTGGTGCATGGGCTGCGACCTTCTGAACTGGACCTTGCTTGTTCTTTGGTTTGATTGGACAATATTTGGCAAAATTACCTTTTCGCCCACAATAAAGACATTGTCCATTTTTTCTGCGTAGGTCCTTTTCATCTTTGGTCAAAGGTCTTCTGATGATTCCAATTTCCATCGGTTCCGGCGTTCTTTCTTTCGGAGTTCTTGAGTCTCTGTTATCATGAATGCGCCATGAATATTTTTCAATCTTTTTGCGCGTTCCTTTACATTCTGCTAAACGATGATCAAGTCTCAAGACAAGATTTATTAATTCTTGACAGTCTGTAGGTTGTGGGTCGATTTGCGCTAAGATATCTTTTAGTTCCTCTTTTAGTCCCTTGTAAAACAAGACTGCTTGTTTTTCTTCAGGCCAGGATGTCTCGGCAACCAGCCGGTTAAAGTTGGCTAAATACGACACTAGGGCCCTAATTCAGACTTTGGCGGGCAGGCGAGGCCGCCCGCCAAAGTCCCGCCGACGAATGACCGCCCCGCGGTCAAAAGACCGCAGCGGCCATTCTGACATTTCCGCTGGGCCGGTGGGCGCTCTCCAAAAGAGCGCCCGCCGGCCCAGCGGAAATGCCCCTGCAACGAGGATGCTGGCTCTGAATGGAGCCGGCGGAGTTGCAGGGGTGCGACGGGTGCAGTGGCACCCGTAGCGATTTTCACTGTCTGCTCGGCAGACAGTGAAAATCATGGTGGGGCCCTGTTAGGGGGCCCCTGCACTGCCCATGCCTGTGGCATGGGCAGTGCAGGGTCCCCCAGGGGCCCCACGACACCCGTTCCCGCCAGCCTGTTCCTGGCAGTGAAAACCGCCAGAAACAGGCTGGCGGGAAGGGGGTCGGAATCCCCATGGCGGCGCTGCAAGCAGCGCCGCCATGGAGGATTCCCTGGGCCAGGGCTAAACTGGCGGGAAAACGCTGGTTGCCCTTTTCTGACCGCGGCTTTACCGCCGCGGTCAGAATGGCCCAGGAAGCACCGCCAGCCTGTTGGCGGTGCTTCCTCTGCCCTCTGCCCTGGCGGTGTTACACCGCCAGGGTTAGAATGAGGGCCTAGGTCTTGATTCCCTTGGCGTAAATCTAATAATTCACAATCTGCTGACTGTGTTACAGTTCTACGATCGAAAACTCTCTCAAATTCACGAACAAAATTTTTCCAGTTGTACAACAAGGGACTATTTTTACGCACAAGAGGAATTGCCCAAGTAGCTGCATCCCCAGACAGATATGATAACAAGAAAGCTACTTTGGACTGGGCATCGGGGAAAGTATTTGGTCTGCAGGTGAAGTGTAGTTCCACTTGAACCAGGAAAGATTGCACTTTCAAAGGGTCACCTGAGAAACGTTCTGGGGGAACTAAAGGAATTGCAGAAGGAACATTTAGGGAAATCGGATTACTTCCAGAAGCCTGAGAAGAATTACCTGGCCAAGAAACACCTGTGGGACTTTGTTCCTTCTTCTCTACCTTATCTTGCATCTGACTCACTCTCTCTGCTAAGCTAGTTGTCAATTCTTTGGATGATACCACCTCTGCTTGGAGCTGGGTGATAGCCTTGACTAACTCGTCTAACGTGGCCATGCTGAGAACATACACAAGCCAGGAGGATAATAATTAGTGGGCTCACTATTCTGTCAGAGTCACCAGATCCTCGGGGTCTGTGCACGTTCCCAACACATCCACCACTGAACAGCTCCAAGACTCTGATAGATAAATCACAGAGACTGAGAGAGTTCAAGAGGGGAAGAGGGGAAGAGGGGATTAGGAAGGGAACAGCTGGGAAGGAGACCTGTAGTAAAAAAAAAGGTTAGAACACACAATATGAACATTATATCTCCTGAAATCAATACTAGACTATGATTCTAAGCCTAGTCACTCTGAAAACATGAACAATCTAAGAGTTAAGTTTAAAACGACTACGTTTCAAGATGGCCGGATACCTGTAGGGGAATCAAGATGAATTAAATGAAAACTTTCTTATTCAAGTACTTTCCTTTACATGAGAATCAGAAAAACACTAAATTTTAAACCAGTCATATAAATTCTGTTTTGAGAATGTATACTAGGACCATACAATATTGCATCTAGAAACTCTGGCCTTCTGTGTACTGTTCAAATGTTTCAACACAAATTGTGCACATTGCAGATATATGTATATATATATATATAGTAAACACCATAAAAGGATTGTGCACCATGAATAACACAATATGGATTCAGGAAACAAATCACATAACTTGTCAACTCGAATATTACATAATAAATATCTTAGAATAGTGGCATACAATAAACAACATGAAATAAACTCGAGGAGAGAATCGTGCGTCTTGCCGATTCGAGTGTCACCATGTAAAATACCAAGAAATGGTAGCACGCAATGAATATCAAAGTCAAATCATCATTAATCGAATCGCGCGTCTTGCCGATTTGTAAAACACAATGTAAATGTCAAGAAATAACAGCTTACAATAAATAACAAGATCAAAGTACAATGAAACGAATCGCGCTTCTTTTGCCGATTCTTAAGCCACCATGTAAATGTCAAGAAATGGTAGCGCGCAATGAACAACAAAGTTAAATCCTCATGAAACGAGTTGCGCATCTTGCCAATTCATAAAACATCATGTAAATGTCAAGAAATAGTAGCGCGCAATGGACAACAATGTTTAAAGGGATGTACAGGGATCCACCTGTCAGATGGAGGCACCGGAACCTGGCCTTCAGGAGGCCAAAGGTTCTTTCAATTATCCTTCTTGTTCACCCATGTGCCTCATTGTAACATTCCTCTGCCCTTGTCCTGGCATTCCTCACTGGGGTCAGTAGCCATGAGAGGTTGGGGTAACCAGAGTCACCTGCAAATATCAAGGGATACCTGTTAGCCACACACTAACCCTTAGGGACAACCCCATACCCCAACTTATCCTGAGTGGGGAGCTTGGGCTCACCTACTAGCCACACTCGGTGCCTCTGGAGTTGGCCCATCACATATGGGATGCTCTTATTACTCAAGATAAAGGCGTCATGCACAGAGCCAGGATACTTGGCAAGCACATGGGAGATGTACTGGTCTGCCAAACACACCATCTGCACATTCAGAGAGTGATAGCTTTATCTATTCCTGAACACTTGTTCATTTCTCTGGGCGGGGGACAAATGCTTCATGTGTACTATCAATAGCACCAATGATGTCGTGGATATGTCCCAGGGCATAAAAGTCGGCTTTCACTGCGGCCAAATCCTCCACCTGGGGGAATACGATGTAGCTGCCCATGTGTTTCAGCAGTGCTGACAACACTCTGGTCAACATGTTGGAGAACATTGGCTGAGACATCCCTGATGCCAGGGCCACTGTTGTTTGGAAGGAACCACTTGCCAGGAAATGGAGCACTGACAGGACCTGCACTAGAGGGGGGATACCTGTGGGCTGGCGGATAGCTGACATCAAGCCTGGCTCCAATTGGGCACACAGTTCTTGGATTGTGGCCCGATCAAGTCTGTATGTTAGGATAATGTGTCTGTCCTCCATAGTCGCAAGGTCCACCAGGGGTCTGTACACCGGAGGATGTCGCCATCTCACATTCATCCTCAGCGGTTGAAGCCTATGGATGAAAACGGTGAGCAGAGGGTCATAGTCACACATCAATTGAAATAATGCTGCATCTTTTGCTTTACAGAACCTGTATGTGAATCTGAGAGTCAGTTGCTGTGCCAATGTCTGCTGTGACGCAGTTAGGTGCCATGGCCTGTGCCCCCCTGAAATGGCGGCTGTAAGGAAATGCCTCCTTGGCATGCTTACCCCCTAACATTTTGCCTTTTCTGATGCTAAGTTTTGAATGAAAGTGTGCTGGGACCCTGGTAACCAGGCGCCAGCACCAGTGTTCTTTCCCTAAACTGTACTTTTGTCTCCACAATTGGCACAGCCTTGACACTCAGATAAGTCCCTTGTAACTGGTACCCCTGGTACCAAGGGCCCTGATGCCAGGGAAGGTCTCTAAGGGCTGCAGCATGTCTTGTGCCACCCTGGGGACCCCTCACTCGGCACATGCACACTGCCTCACAGCTTGTGTGTGCTGGTGGGGAGAAAAAGACTAAGTCGACATGGCACTCCCCTCAGAGTGCCATGGCAACGTCACACTGCCTGTGGCATAGGTAAGTCACGCCTCTAGCATGCCTTACAGCTCTAAGGCAGGTGTACACTATACCACAGGTGAGGGCATATGTGCATGAACACTATGCCCCTACAGTGTCTAAGCAAAACCTTAGACATTGTAAGTGCAGGATAGCAATAAGAGTATATGGTCTGGGAGTTTGTCAAACACGAACTCCACAGTTCCATAATGGCTACACTGAAAACTGGGAAGTTTGGTACCAAACTTCTCAGCACAATAAATGCACACTGATGCCAGTGTGCAATGTATTGTAACATACACCCAGAGGGCATCTTAGAGATGACCCCTGAATACCAATCCGACTTCTAGTGTAGGCTGACCAGTTTCTGCCAGCCTGCCACACACCAGATATGTTGCTGGCCACATGGGGAGAGTGCCTTTGTCACTCTGTGACCAGGAACAAAGCCTGTACTGGGTAGAGGTGCTTCACACCTCCCCCTGCAGGAACTGTAACACCTGGCGGTGAGTCTCAAAGGCTCACCCCTTTTGTTACAGCGCCCCAGGGCATCCCAGCTAGTGGAGATGCCCGCCCCTCTGGCCACTGCCCCACTCTTGGCGGCAAGGCTGGAGGAGATAATGAGAAAAACAAGGAGGAGTCACCCACCAGTCAGGACAGCCCCTAAGGTGTCCTGAGATGAGGTGACCCCTGCCTTTAGAAATCCTCCATCTTAGTTTTGAAGGATTCCCCCAATAGGATTAGGGATGTGCCCCCCTCCCCACAGGGAGGAGGCACAAAGAGGGTGTAGCTACCCTCCAGGACAGTAGCCATTGGCTACTGCCCTCCCAGACCTAAACACCACCCTAAATTTAGTATTTAGGGGCACCCCAGATCCAAGGAAATCAGATTCCTGCAACCTGAAGAAACAAGAAGGACTGCTGACCTACAAGCCTGCAGAGAAGACGGACGACGACAACTGCTTTGGCCCCAGCCCTACCGGCCTGTCTCCAACTTCAAAAACCTGCAACCAGCGACGCATCTGACAGGGACCAGCGACCTCTGAAGCCTCAGAGGACTGCGCTGGGCTAAAGGACCAAGAAACTCCCATGAGCAGCGGCCCTGCTCAAAACCAGCAACTTCTTTGCAACAAAGAAGCAACTTTCAAAGACTGCATGTTTCCCGCCGGAAGCGTGAGACTTCACACTCTGCACCCGACGCCCCCGGCTCGAGATCCAGAGAACAAACACCACAGGGAGGACTCCCCGGCGACTGCAAGCCCGTGAGTAGCCAGAGACGACCCCCATTTGCCCCCACAGTGACACCTGCAGAGAGAATCCAGAGGCTCCCCCTGACCGCAACTGCCTGTAACAAGGGACCCGACGCCTGGAACCAGCACTGCACCGGCAGCCCCCAGGACCTGAAGGAACCGAACCTCAGCGCAGGAGTGACCCCCAGGCGACCCTTTGCCTAGCCCAAGTGGTGGCTGTCCCGAGAAGCCCCCCCTGTGCCTGTCTGCACCGCTACAGTGACTCCCGGGTCCCTCCATTGATTCCTATCTGAAACCCGACGCCTGATTTGCATACTGCACCTGGCCGCCCCTGTGCCGCTGAGGGTGTGTTTTGTGTGCCTACTTGTGTCCCCCCATTCCTCTACAAAAACCCCTGGTCTGCCCACCGAGGACACAGGTACTTACCTGCTGGCAGATTGGAACCAGAGCACCGCTGTTCTCCATAGGTGCCTATGTGTTTTGGGCACCTCTTTGACCTCTACACCTGACCGGCCCTGAGCTGCTGGTGTGGTACCTTTGTGGTTGCCTTGAACCCCCAACGGTGGGCTGTCAATGCCCCAGAACTGAGACTTGTAAGTGTTTTACTTACCTCACAAACTAACCTTTACTTACCTCCCCCAGGAACTGCTGATTTTTGCAATGTCTACTTTGAAAATAGCTTATTGCCATTTTTACAAAGACTGTAAATGATATTGCTTTTATTCAAAGTTCCTAAGTTACCTAAGTGAAGTACCTTGCCTTTTATGTGTTTACTTCAAATCTAGAACCTGTGGTTCTTAAAATAAACTAAGAAAATATATTTTTCTATATAAAAACCTATTGGCCTGGAGTAAGTCTTTGAGTGTGTGTTCCTCATTTATTGCCTGTGTGTGTACAACAAATGCTTAACACCACCCTCTGATAAGCCTACTGCTCGACCACACTAGCACAAAATAGAGGATTAGAATTATCTCATTTTGCCACTATCTTACTTCTAAGGGGAAACATTGGACTCTGTGCACACTATTTCTTACTTTGAAAAAGTATATACAGAGCCAACTTCCTACATTGGTGGATCAACAGTGGGGTCTAAGACTTTGAATTTGCTGGATTACTCAGCCAATAGCTGATCACATGACTAAATTCCAAAAATTGTCATTAGAAACTGATTTTTGCAATTTGAGCTATTTTTCTAAATTTTTAAGAGTCCTGCTAGGGCCTTGTGTAAGTCCCTGTTAGCATTTCATTTAGAGTTTAAAAAGTTTGTAAAAGTTTGGATTTTAGTTCTAGAAATAGTTTTAGATTCTTAAAAAGTATCCTAAGTTTTAGAAACATAATATCTAGCACAGAAGAGATGGTGGTGGAACTCAACCTCACCCCTTACCTTACAATCTAGGGATGTCAGAGTTAAGGACTCTCTGTAAACTAAAAAATATAAAGACTGGGTCAAACCCTACGAAAGTTAAGCTCCAGGAGCTTTTGGCAGAGTTTGCAAAAGACCACCCCTCTGAGGATAACCCTACAGAGGAGGAAGCTAGTGACCAGGGGGATGATTCCCTCCCTCCTGTCCTAGTTAGGGAGGCCAGGGTCCCTCAAACCTTGACTCCACAAGTGATAGTCAGAGATACTGGTTCTTCCACGGGGAGACCAGTAACTCTGGAAGCATTGAGGGCAGCCTCAATGAAGAGGACTTCCTGTTAGCCAAAAGATTAGCTTTGGAGAGGCAGCTCCTAGCCATAGAGAGGGAAAGACAAGAGATGGGTTTAGCTCCCATCAATGGTGGCAGAAACATAAATAGGGTCAGAGAAAGTACTGACATACTAAACATACCCAAAGGGATTGTAACAAAATATGAGGATGGTGATGACATCACCAAATGGTTCACAGCTTTTGAGAGGGATTGCGCAACCAGAAAAGTAAACAGATCTCACTGGGGTGCTCTCCTTTGGGAAATGTTCACTGGAAAGTGTAGGAAGAGACTCCTCACACTCTCTGGTAAAGATGCAGAATCCTATGACCTCATGAAGGCTACCCTGATTGAGAGCTTTGGATTCTCAACTGAGGAGTACAGGATTAGGTTCAGGGGGGCTAAAAAATCCTCGAGCCAGACATGGGTTGATTTTGTTGACTTCTCAGTCAAAACACTAGATGGTTGGATTAATGGCAGTGGTGTAAATGATTATGATGGGCAGTATAACTTGTTTATGAAAGAACATCTTTTAAGTAATTGTTTCAATGATAAACTGCATCAGCATCTGGTAGATCTAGGTCCAATTTCTCCCCAAGAATTGGGAAAGAAGGCAGACCACTGGGTCAAGACAAGGGTGACCAAGATTTCCACAGGGGGTGACCAAAAGAAAGGGGTCACAAAGCCTCCCCAGGGGAAGAGTGTTGAGACATCCAAGGGAAAAAGTAAAGAGTCTTCTACAGGGCCCCAAAAACCTGCACAGGAGGGTGGGTCCAAAGCTTCTTCATAGTCCTCATTTGGGTACAAGGGTAAAAACTTTGATCCCACAAAGGCCTGGTGTTGCAGCTGTAACCAGCATGGACACCAAACTGGAGACAAGGCCTGTCCCAAGAAAGGTTCCACAACAACTACTACTCCAGTTAGCACTGGAATAGCCAGTCTCCAGATGGGATCAATAGTGTGCCCAGAGCAAATCAGGGTTCACACTGAAGCTACATTAGTCTCAGAGGGTGGGGTGGACCTAGCCACACTTGCTGCCTGGCCGCCTAAAATGCAAAATACAGGCAGCCGCTATTAATTAATGGGACTAGAGTAGAAGCCCTGAGGGATACAGGTGCCAGTGTCAATATGGTGAGAGACAAACTGGTTTCCCCAGGACAATACCTGGCTGGACAAACTTATCCAGTCACCAGTGCTGACAATCAGACTAAAGTACATCCCATGGCAATGGTAACTTTAGAATGGGGAGGGGACACTGGCCTGAAGCAGGTGGTAGTCTCTTCTGCTATACCAGTAGAATGTCTGCTTGGAAATAATCTGGACTCCTCAGCACGGGCTGAGGTAGAACTCAAATCTCATGCAGCCATGCTGGGTATCCCTGAACTGGTGTGTGTCAAGACAAGGGCACAGTGCAGAGCTCAGGGTGAAAAAGAAGTGTTGGAGTCTGGAATAATGGCCCAACCTTACAAGAGAAAAGGAAAGCAGACTGGGGAACCAGCTTCAGCACAGAAAAAGAAACAGAACCTCTCTTCTCAGGAAGAAGTTCTATCCCCTGAGGGAACTGAGTCCATGGAGCTAGAACCTTACCAGGTTGAGCTCTTGGGCCCAGGAGGACCCTCAAGGGAACAGCTGTGCAAAGGGCAAGAAACTTGTCCCTCTCTTGAAGGCCTAAGGCAGCAAGCAGCTGAACAAGAAAAAGGAATTGTCAGTGGAACACACAGGGTCTATTGGGAAGATGGACTCCTTTATACTGAGGCAAGAGATCCCAAACATGGTGCCACTAGGAGAGTGGTAGTGCCTCAGGATGTTAGGGAGTTCCTTCTGACTTTAGCCCATGACATTCCCCTTGCTGGGCATTTGGGACAAACCAAGACATGGGAGTTAGTTAACCATTGCTATTGGCCCAATATGTCCCAGAAGGTAAAGGAGTTTTGTACCTCCTGTGTCACCTGTCAAGCCAGTGGTAAGACAGGTGGCCATCCAAAGGCCCCCCTCATTCCACTTCCAGTGGTTGGGGTCCCCTTTGAAAGAGTGGGAGTGGATATAGTGGGTCCACTTGAACCTCCCACAGCATCAGGGAATCAGTATATCCTAGTAGTAGTGGATCATGCTACTAGGTACCCTGAGGCAATTCCCCTTAGGTCCACTACTGCCCCTGCAGTAGCCAAAGCACTCATTGGTATTTTTACCAGAGTGGGATTTCCTAAGGAGGTGGTTTCTGACAGAGGTACCAACTTCATGCCAGCTTACCTAAAACACATGTGGAATGAATGTGGGGTGACTTACAAATTCACCACACCATATCATCCACAAACCAATGGTCTTGTAGAAAGATTTAACAAGACATTGAAGGGCATGATCATGGGGCTCCCAGAAAAACTCAAAAGGAGATGGGATATCCTCTTGCCATGCCTGCTTTTTGCCTACAGAGAGGTGCCTCAGAAGGGAGTAGGGTTTTCCCCCTTTGAACTTCTGTTTGGCCATCCTGTTAGGGGACCACCACTAGCTCTTGTAAAAGAAGGCTGGGAGAGACCTCTCCATAAGCCTAAACAAGATGTGGTGTACTACGTTCAAGGATGGCAGAGTACATGGAAAAGGCAAGCAAAAACCTTGAGGCCAGCCAACAGCTCCAGAAGATGTGGTATGACCAAAAGGCTGCGATGGTTGAGTTTCAGCCAGGGCAGAAAGTCTGGGTTCTGGAGCCTGTGGCTCCCAGGGCACTTCAGGACAAATGGAGTGGCCCTTACCCAGTGCTAGAAAAGAAGAGTCAGGTCACCTACCTGGTGGGCCAAGGCTCTAGCAGGACCCCTAAGAGGGTGATCCATGTTAACCATCTACAACTCTTCCATGATAGGGCAGATGTAAACATGTTAATGGTTACAGATGAGGACCAGGAAGCAGAGAGTGAACCTCTCCCTGATCTCCTCTCCACTGACCCTAAAGATGGCACAGTAGATGGAGTGATCTATTCAGACACCCTCTCTGGCCAACAGCAGGCTGACTGCAGGCAAGTCCTCCAGTAGTTTGCTGAGCTCTTTTCCCTAACCCCTGGTCAGACACACCTGTATACCCATGATGTGGGCACAGGAGACAGCATGCCTGTCAAAAACAAAATATTCAGACAGTCTGACCAAGATAAGGAAAGCATCAAAGTGGAAGTCCACAAGATGCTGGAGCTGGGAGTGATTGAGCACTCTGAGAGTCCCTGGGCTAGCCCAGTAGTCTTGGTCCCCAAACCTCACACAAAAGATGGCAAGAGAGAGATGAGGTTTTGTGTGGACTACAGAGGGCTTAACTCTGTCACCAAGACAGATGCTTACCCCATACCAGGAGCAGATGAGTTAACAGACAAATTGGGTGCTGCCAAATACTTAAGTACCTTTGACTTAATAGCAGGGTACTGGCAAATAAGAATGGCACCAGGAGCAAAAGAGAAAACAGCATTCTCTACACCTGATGGGCTATACCAGTTTACTTTGATGCCCTTTGGCTTAAAGAATGCCCATGCCACCTTCCAAAGATTGGTGAATCAAGTCCTTGCTGGCTTGGAGTCCTTTAGTGCAGTTTATCTTGATGATATTGCTGTCTTTAGCTCCAGCTGGCAGGATCACCTGGTCCACCTGAAGAAGGTTTTGCAAGCGCTGCAAGCAGCAGGCCTCTCTATCTGTCAGGGAGACCGGATCCTCGAGGTTTGCGCCTGTTCCCAATATGTCCACCTCTTGGCAGCTCCAAACTCTACTAGCTATTATAACACAGAGTTAAAGAATGGCCAAGCGGGGGATGGGGTTTTAGGTTGGGAACAGCTGGGAAGGAGACATGTGGGAGCAAGAATATGCACATTGACTTTCATAAACTTTGTTCTAAATATTTATATACTGATAACATGAATGATCAAGAGCTTTTCTATAACATGACCTTAATAGCTGTGGGTACCTGGAAAATAAAGAAGGATTATGCAAACTTTAATAAGAGCGTTCTTAGAATAACATCTTATACTTTGAATATTAAACAGTCTCAAGTTAGTTCTTGGAATAGCAACTACATTATAACAAGAATCAATGAACACATTAGTTTTCATGAATAAACTGTGATAGACTCATGAATGATATTGCAAGGTCACACTCTGTCTTGAATGTCAGGGTTCAATTGACTAGAAATTATTATACACTTTAATACAAAACTGTGTACCAAGATTTCAATGCCTAGAAATGATTGTGCACCCTGCCAATCTGATCCACAAGGGTTAATGGCCAAGAATGAATTGCGCACACTATTGCCGATTCAACCATCACGATTTTAATGCCAGGAAATGATCGCGCACCTTGCCGACCTGAACTGCAAGAGTTAAATGCCAGGAATGAATTGCGCACACTGTTGCCGATTCGAACATCAAAGTTTAAATGCCATGAAATGATCGCGAACATTGCCGATCTGAACTGCAAGAGTTAAATGCCAGGAATGAATCGCGCACACTGTTGCCAATTCGAACATCAAAGTTTAAATGCCATGAAATGATCGCGCACATTGCCGACCTGAACTGCAAGCGTTAAATGTCAGGAATGAATCGAGCACACTGTTGCCAATTCAAACATCAAGGTTTTAATGCCAAGAAATGATTGCGCACACTGCCGACCTGAACTTCAACAGTTACATGCCAGGAATAAATTGCGCACACTATTGCCGATTCGAACATCAAGGTTTTAATGCCAAGAAATTATGATGCACACTGCCGACCTGAATAACAAGAGTTAAATGCCATGAATGAATCGCGCACACTGTTGCCGATTCAAACATCAAGCTTTAAATGCCAAGATAATGATCGTGAACGCGATCAACCAAAAGGCCCAAAACTCAAATATCTCTGATAACGGAGTCGGGGGCCTAACCCGACCTCCGCCTTAACGCCCTGCTGGAGAATCACCAAGATAACGAGGACAGGGCCTGGAAAATCCTAGGTAGGCCTTCGGAAACAGGAGCTCAGGAAAATACTGCTGCTCTGCAACGGGACTTCTGAATAGTGAGCACGTGGAGCTGTGCTGGGTCCCTTAAATAGACCCAAGCCCCGCCCACATGCCACAACCAGCCAGACTGCAGGAAGGGATTCTAGAAGGGATCAGAATATGGACCACACCCTGTAATCCTGCAGCAAAGCCTTGAAAATGAGCAATACATTGCAAACAGTTATTAATGACGTTTCAGGATAAATCTCTGTAATGCAAAAGGTTAACATACTGCATCAACACACAATGCATGAATTATTACATTACATAAGGATTGGCTTTTTGCATTACGTCGCCCGTAGAGCATGCACTGACCTGATGTTGACACTATCAAGGCATCTAAATGTCAGATAGGGCAGGGTACTGTGGTTTGCTTGGGTCACCTTGTAGGTGGAGGCCATGTTCAGCCACTCCAACACAAGATCCAGACTATTCTGGACTGGGTAGCTCCAAATACTCAGTCTCAAGTCAGGGCATTCGTTGGCTTGACTGGGTACTATAGGAGGTTTGTGAAGGGATATGGATCAATAGTGACACCCCTCACAGAACTTACCTCCAAGAAAATGCCCAAGAAAGTGAACTGGACCGTTGACTGTCAAAAGGCCTTTGACACCCTGAAGCAAGCAATGTGTACAGCACCAGTTTTAAAAGGTCCAGATTACTCTAAGCAGTTCATTGTGCAGACAGATGCCTCTGAACATGGGATAGGAGCAGTCCTGTCCCAAACAAATGATGATGGCCTTGACCAACCTGTTGCTTTTATTAGCAGGGGGTTACTCCCCAGGGAGCACCGTTGGAGTGCCATTGAGAGGGAGGCCTTTGCTGTGGTCTGGTCCCTGAAGAAGTTGAGACCATACCTTTTTGGTACTCACTTCATAGTTCAAACTGACCACAGACCTCTCAGATGGCTAATGCAAATGAAAGAAGAAAATCCTAAACTGATGAAATGGTCCATATCCCTACAGAGAATGGACTTTGTAGTGGAACACAGACCTGGGACTGCCCATGCCAATGCTGATGGCCTTTCCAGGTTCTTCAACTTAGAAAATGAAGACTCTCTTGGGAAAGGTTAGTCTCATCCTCTTTCGTTTGGGGGGGTGGTTTGTGTAAGGAAATGCCTCCTTGGCATGGTTACCCCCTAACATTTTGCCTTTGCTGATGCTAAGTTTTGATTGAAAGTGTGCTGGGACCCTGCTAACCAGGCCCCAGCACCAGTATTCTTTCCCTATTCTGTACCTTTGTCTCCACAATTGGCACAGCCCTGGCACTCAGGTAAGTCCCTTGTAACTGGTACCCCTGGTACTAAGGGCCCTGATGCCAGGGAATGTCTCTAAGGTCTGCAGCATGTCTTGTGCCACCCTGGGGATCCCTCACTCAGCACATGCACACTGCCTCACAGCTTGTGTGTGCTGGTGGGGAGAAAAAGACTAAGTTGACATGGCACTCCCCTCAGAGTGCCATGCCAACCTCACACTGCCTGTGGCATAGGTAAGTCACCCCTCTAGCAGGCCTTACAGCCCTAAGGCAGGGTGCACTATACCACAGGTGAGGGCATATGTGCATGAGTACTATGCCCCTACAGTGTCTAAGCAAAACCTTAGACATTGTAAATACAGGGTAGCCATAAGAGTATATGCCCTTGGAGTTTGTCAAACACAAACTCCACAGTTCCATAATGGCTACACTGAAAACTGGGAAGTTTGGTACCAAACGTCTCAGCACAGTAAATGCACACTGAATACCAATCCGACTTCAAGTATAGGCTGACCAGTTTATGCCAGCCTTCCACACACCAGACATTTTTCTGGCCACATGGGGAGAGTGCCTTTGTCACTCTGTGGCCAGGAACAGAGCCTGTACTGGGTGGAGGTGCTTCACTCCTCCCCCTGTAGGAACTGTAACACCTGGCGGTGAGCCTCAAAGGCTCACCCCTTTTGTTACAGCGCCCCAGGGCATCCCAGATAGTGGAGTTGCCCGCCACTCCTGCCACTGCCCCCAATCTTGGTGGCAAGGCTGGAGGAGATAATGAGAAAAACAAGCAGGAGTCACCCACCAGTCAGGACTGCCCCTAAGGTGTCCTGAGCTGAGGTGACCCCTGCCTTTAGAAATCCTCCATCTTAGTTTTGGAGGAGTCCCCCAATAGGATTAGGGATGTGCACCCCTCTTCACAGGGAGTAGGCACAAAGAGGGTGTAGCCACCCTCCAGGACAGTAGCCATTGGCTACTGCCCTCCCAGACCTAAACACACCCCTACATTTAGTATTTAGGGGCACCCCAGATCCCACGAAATCAAATTCCTGCAACCTAAAAAAAAAAACAAGAAGGACTGCTGACCTACAAGCCTGCAGAAAAGACGGATGACGACAACTGCTTTGGCCCCAGCCCTACCGGCCTGTCTCCAACTTCGAAAACCTGCAACCAGCGATGCATCTGACAGGGACCAGAGACCTCGGAAGCCTCAGAGGACTGCCCTGGACTAAAGGACCAAGAACAAAGAAGCAACTTTCAAAGACTGCACGTTTCCCTACGGAAGCGTGAGACTTCACACTCTGCACCCGACGCCCCCGGCTTGAGATGCAGCGAACAAACACCACAGGGAGGACTCCCCGGTGACTGCGGGCCAGTGAGTAGCCAGAGACGACCCCTCTGAACCCCCACAGCGATGCCTGAAAAGAGAATCCAGAGGCTCCCTCTGACCGCGACCGCCTGTAACAAGGGACCCGATGCCTGCACTGCACCCGCAGTCCCCAGGACCTGAAGGAGCCGAACCTCAGCACAGGAGTGACCCCCAGGCGACCCTCTGCCTAGCCCAGGTGGTGGCTGTCCCCAGAAGCCCCCCTGTGCCTGCCTGCACCGCTAGAGTGACCCCCGGGTCCCTCCATTGAGTCCTATCTGAAACCCAACGCCTGTTTGCACACTGCACCAGGCTGCCCCTGTGCCGCTGAGGGTGTGTTTTTGTGTGCCTACTTGTGCCCCTCCCCAGTGCTCTACAAAACCCCCCTGGTCTGCCCCCGAGGACGCAGGTACTTACCTGCTGGCAGACTGGAACCGGAGCACCCCTATTCTTCATAGGCGCCTATGTGTTTTGGGCACCTCTTTGACCTCTGCACCTGACCGGCCCTGAGCTGCTGGTGTGGTAACTTTGGAGTTGCCTTGAACCCCCAACGGTGGGCTGTCTATGCCCCAGAACTGAGACTCGTAAGTGTTTTACTTACCTAACAAACTAACCTTTACTTACCTCCCACAGGAACTGTTGATTTTTGCACTGTGTCCACTTTGAAAATAGCTTATTGCCATTTTTACAAAGACTGTATATGATATTGCTTTTATTCAAAGTTCCTAAGTTACCTAAGTGAAGTACCTTGCATTTTATGTGTTTACTTCAAATCTTGAACCTGTGGTTCTTAAAATAAACTAGGAAAATATATTTTTCTAAATAAAAACCTATTGGCCTGGAGTAAGTCTTTGAATGTGTGTTCCTCATTTATTGCCTGCTCGACCACGCTACCACAAAATGGAGCATTAGAATTATCTAATTGTGCCACTATCTTACCTCTAAGGGGAAACTTTGGACTCTGTGCACACTATTTCTTACTTTGAAATAGTATATACAGTGCCAACTTCCTACAGCGGCTGCCTGACCTGTGAGGAGGGACAAGTAGAAATGAGGTAATTCCGCTGATGTGTGCTGTTGCGGTAGGCGGTCGATGACCGCCGCTCAACTTCGCATTGGTTATCATTGGGCCCTATGGGTTCCAGGAGCCAATGGCGATGTACGCCGGTGGTGACGGTACGCACCGCTGCGGACGTGACCGCCTTTTTCTATCTATTCACTCACTTGCTACCTGACCTTGAACAGGAGAGGACCTACACTGCAAGTGCGGCTGTGACCTGTGTCTGGAAGAGACAATGGCTCATGTGTCTGGGGAAGGGCCCCTGCCTTCACTGCGGATGAGTTGGAGAAACTTGTGGATGGGGTCCTACCCCAGTACACGTTACTCTGTGGTACTCCAGACAAACAGGTGAGTACACTGTGAGCATGATGCGTGGGCCATGAATGTATGGATTGCTGTCTGTGTAAGCCACATGTAGGGGGAGGGCTGAGGCGTCCTGGCCCGAGTGCTGCATATATGGTGGTCAATGTATTTGCATCAGGGGATGGGAGGGATCTGGTGGGCCATGAGTGTGACGGTCTGGACGGTTCACTAATTCCCTTTTCTGCTGTCTTTTCCATGCATGCCAGTGCCCATCAGAAAAAGGGTATTTGGTGTGCCATCGCCAAGGAGGTGCGGACCCTGGGGGTCTTTGACAGGGCGGAGCACCCACTGCCGCAAACGGTGGGAGGACCTGCGTCGCTGGGCAAGAAAGACGGCGGAGGACCGGCTGGGGCTGGCCTCCCAACGAGGAAGGGGTGCCCGTCGTACCCTGATGTTCTGCATTCTGGTGGTGGCCTTTCAGGAGTTGGATGGGCGCTTGAAGGCATCACAGCAGCCACAAGGGGGTGAGTACAGATTCAGAATCATGACTTTACGTGCGTTAAAGTTTTACCTGGGTGGGGGATGTGGGCTGTGGGTGCCACTAGGCCAGGGCGAACATGGCAGGGTAGGTCCCTTGTTGGGCAGGCTTTGAAGCACTCCACCCCCAATAGTGTTAGTGGGCATCTACTACTGGGCAGGGTACTGTGGGTTTCAGGTGTGCAGCTAATGGCATTAGGCATTGTACCCCATGGGCTGGTGACCCTCTTAGTAACTGGTAGTGCATGGCCTAGTACATAGTGCTGCTCCCTGTGTGTTGTGTATGCCAACAGTAGTGGTATTGCTGGCATTGACCAAGTGTATCCTCTGTCTCTCCACCCCCTTTTTGTTTTGTCACCCTGTCCTTGTGTGCATTAGCATCATCTGGCGGAGGAGCAGAGGCACCGGCGATGGAGGGAGCTGCATCCCACATGGGCCTGGAGTATGAACCCACCGACGGTGAGGGCACCAGTGGGACGGAGGGCGAGGGGAGCACCACGACGGGGACAGTAGGGGACACCACAGACAGCGACTCCTCCTCCGATGGAAGCTCCCTGGTGGTTGTGGACACCTCTGTGCCCACCCCAACAACAGGTACAGCTGCCACCCCCCTACGAGCACCGCCCTCCCAGCAGCCCCTCAGCGTGTTTCCCATGCGTGATCACCCAGGAGGGTGGGCATCTCCTTTGCCCCAAGCACGTCAGGCCCTGCCCCAGTCATCCCTGCTTCCCTCAGTGAGGAGGCTATTGACCTCCTGAGATCCCTCACTGTTGGGCAGTCAACAATACTGAATGCTGTCCAGGGTGTTCAGAGGCATTTGCAACAAACAAATGCATACCTGGAGGGCATTCACTCTGGCGTGGCGGCCCAACATAGAGCATTTTAGGCTCTGGCCTCAGCACTGATCGCAGCCATTGTCCCTGTCTCTAGCCTCCCCCCTCCAACGTCCTCTACCCAGTCCCAGTCCCAATCCCCTCAACCTCAGCCTATCCCAAGCACACCTTCAGACCAGCATTTATCCAAATCAACACACAAAAGTGGCTCAGGGAAACACAAGCACCCCACTTCATCTCACAGGCACTCACACAAGCCCCATCCCTATGCAGACACACCAACATCCACTGCCCCCACTGTGTCCCCCTCCTCCTCGTCATCCACCTCCCTCCCAGTAGCGTCTCCACTCACACCTGCATGCACTACATCCTCATCCACTACCTCCATCACCAGCACGCCCATCACAACACACCCCTCACTGGCAGTCACCACCCCCACATCCATGCAAACGTCCCCTGTGTCCTCTCCTAGTGTGTCTGTGACCCCTCCTCGCAAAGTACACAAACGCAAGCACCCACCCACCTAACAGCCATCTACCTCACAACAGCATCCAGCCCATGCACCTGCACCCAAACTCAGCAGGCAGACACCTCCTACAACCATTCCCTCTTCCTCCACTCCCAAACCCTCTCCCTCTTCCCGCCCCAGTGCCCCTAAGAAGCTTTTCCTGGCCACCTTTGACCTCTCCCTTCCCCTCCCCCCGTCCTTCCCCTCGGGCCAGGGTGGCCAGAACCCAGCACAGCACTTCAGCCACCAAGTTGATGTCCGCTGTGGTTCTTGCAGCTATCAGTGGCTCAAAGGGGGCACCTGTCAGCCCAGCCAGTGTGCCACCAACCGCTGCCAAGGCCAAAACCATTCCACCACCTGGCAAGGTGAAGAGGGGGACAGCATCCAGCAAGGGGAAGTAGCCACAACCACCCAGCAAGACCACCTTAAAGACTCCAGCTGCCAGACCCAAGGTCACACCACCATCTGCCAAGGTAAGAAAGGGGCACAAAACACCAGGCAAGGCACTTCAGCCATCCGAGGCTGCAGGTGAAGGCCTGGTGGCTACCAGCACAAACACCAGCACTGCCACCTGCAACGCGGCCAGCACCGCCAGTAGCCCCACCGCTAGCACCTCCGCAAGCACCGCCACCTGCACCACCCCAAGCATCACTACTGTCAGCAGCAGCAGCCCCCAGTGGACAGCCGTCCGAGGCTGCAGGAGAAGGGCTGGAGCCTCCCTCCACCACTGGCAGCACCAGCACCTGCACCACGGCCAGCACCACAACCTGCACCGCCACTAGCACCGCCGCTAGCACCGCCACCAGCACCGCCACTAGCACCGCTGACAGTAGCACCACTACCAGCAGCAACAGTCCTAGTGGGAAGCCATCCGAGGCTGCAGGAGAAGGGCTGGAGCCTCATTCCACCACTGGCAGCACTCCCACCAGCACCGGCACTACCACCAGTTTGCAGCCGTAGCCGTCGTCAGATGGAGTCTAGCCCTGCCTCCATAGACTATCATGCAACCTGGTCCCTGCAAATCGCGTGCCTCAGACACCCAGGTGAGGGACTGTGAACTGCCACACCCCAAGTATTGTATCACTGGGCTCAAAGCCCCCTCCAGAACCAGTGGAGATATGCATCCACTCACCCTATCCGTGGCATGATGAAGCACCCTGGGCACAAAGCCCCTTCCAGAACCAGTGGAGGAAGGCATCCACTCACCCTATCCTTGGCAGGATGAAGCACACTGGGCACAAAGCCCCCTCCAGAACCAGTGGAGATATGCATCCACTCACCCTTTCCTTGGCAGGATGAAGCACACTGGGCACAAAGCCCCCTCCAGAACCAGTGGAATAAGGCATCCACTCACCCTATCCTTGGCAGGATGAAGCACACTGGGCACAAAGCCCCCTCCAGAACCAGTGGAGATATGCAACCACTCACCCTATCCTTGGCAGGATGAAGCACACTGGGCACAAAGTTTGGCCTATGAGTTTTGGCCCTGTGGCCCACGGACATTTTGAGTGGACAATGTACCGCCTTATACACATATTGTATATTTTTGTAAATACTGTTTTTAAAATTATTACATATATCTGACTATTTCTAAAATATCACTGATTTGACTCTATTCCTTTTGTCCTTGCGTTTTTCCAGGGGGTTACGGGGTGTAAATGTAATGTTGATGCATGTGTTTGTGTGTATGGTGTTGTGGGTGAGGGTGGGGGTGTTGCATGTTGCGTGTGTGTGTCACTCTCTTTTTCCTCCCCCCTCCCCTGTGTACTAGGTGGAGTACTCACCGTGGTCGTCGCCGCCGCCGTTCGTACTCCTGGTAGATGAGGAGGTAGACCAGCATGGGGAGGACCTGCAGCTCAGACTCCATGGCGTCCTGGTTCTTCGTTGAGTGTTGAGAGCTGAGTGGTTTCCCTTCCAAGTACTGTTCCCGCCGTGCTTTTGATGGCATTGGTACCTCCCCGGAAAAGCTGGTGGATGGGCGGGTTGTGATGGAGTGGGCGGTACATTGACTTCCACCTGGCTGTTGGTGGTTACCGCCGCGGTGTTTGTTGCTACTGCCGTGGCGGTCGGGAGTGTTAAAGTGGCTGTATGTGTTGGCGGTTTCCACTGTGGTCGTGATCCCATATTGTTTACCGCCGGCCTGTTGGCGGTATTACCACCGCTCTAACACCGACCGCCAGGGTTGTAATGAGGGCCAAAATGTCTGGAGACCAATCTTCTAACAGTGAGTAGATGTGCAAGCTGTGTGCTGGTAAAGATCAACAGTTGACCGAAATTAGTTTACCTAATTGTTCCTTGGTGTTAGTTAGGGGGGAGGTTAAATCAGTGGACTAGTTCCAAAGACACCTCTTACATGTCTAGTTCTCCAACTCAGGAGAAAGAACAGAATGATCTTGTGTTATAACGGATGTGTTAGATGCCAGCAATTGCTGACATGAATTAACTAACCTTTTAGCCCTAATACAGGTCGTAGGGATGGTCTCTGGTATCTGCCAGGCTCAGACGGGCTTGCCTTTGGCACGCCAGTGGTGCGCACGGCGCGCAGGGCTGCTTATGTTGGGGATAAAAGTGAAAGCTCCTGATGACTAGACCACCTCCCAATATGGCGGCCGTCAGGGTGCCAATAAAATGAAGTAAAAATTATTGCTTTAAAAAAAATAAAAGCTAGCTGCCGTATGCCTCTAAACACGGGCAGGGCAGTGAGCATACAAATGTAAAGTACAAAGTAGCAGCAAACGGGCAAGAGAGTATTAAAACACACAACTATACCTATTGACGTAGCGTGTCTAATATACTTGATAAAGTTTCTGGTCACTGAGTAAGATAAGGACGTACTTTGAGCGCACAGCGTGCAGGGCTGCTTATATTGGGCATAAAAGTGAAAGCTCCTGATGACTAGAACACCTCCCAATATGGCGGCCATCAGGGTGCTGATAAAATGAAGTAAAAATGGTTGCTTTTAAAACAATAAAAGCTAGCTGCTGTATGCCTCTAAACACAGGCAGGGCAGTGAGCATACAAATGTAAAATACAAAGTAGCAGCAAACGGGCAAGAGAGTAGTAAAACACACAACTATACCTATTCATGTAGCATGTCTAATAGACTTGAGAAAGTTTCTGGTCACAGAGTAAGATAAGGAAGTACCTTGAGCGCATGGCGCGCAGAGCTGCTTATATTGGGCATAAAAGTGAAAGCTCCTGATGACTAGACCACCTCCCAATATGGCGGCCGTCAGGGTGCCGATAAAATGAAGTAACATTGGTCGCTTTTAAAACAATAAAAGCTAGCTGCCGTATGCCTCTAAACACAGCAGGGCAGTGAGCATACAAATGTAAAGTAAAAAGTAGCAGCAAACAGGCAAGAGAGTATTAAAACACACAACTATACCTATTCATGTAGCGTGTCTAATAGAGTTGATAAAGTTTCTGCTCACTGAGTAAGATAAGGACTTACCTTGAGCGCTCGGAATGCAGGGCTGCTTATATTGGACATAAAAGTGAAAGCTCCTGATGGCTAGACCACCTCCCAATATGGCGGACAGGGTGCTGATAAAATGAAGTAAAAATGGTCGCTTTTAAACAATAAAATATATTTATAACTCCATGTATTAACCATACTGCTGAGTGAATTTCTGCCACAACAAAAGACAACTTTTCTAACTTTTCAATGTTAAGCATGATGTAACTAGCTTCTTTATTAGCCACTACCTGTTGTTGCCTGGACAAATTAAAAGTGGCAAATAAATCACCATTATTTATGTGTTTCCAAGGCACTCAGCCATTTTTCAGAACCTGCAATGTCCAACTTAACTGCATGATGGAACGCAGCTGACTTTGCCCATGTTGTAAAAAGGACATGTCATTCTGAATGATGTCAATCGCAGATGACACAATATTATTTAAGGTGTAAATTCTGTTGGACAAAATGTTCATGCCATTATCAACAAAAGCTAAAGCCTTTTCTATGTTTTTCTTATCTAGCTGCCTTAAACATGCATTAACATTCCATTTGAGAAAGCTTCCAGATCTCATTATATATGGCATATAGGAAACGTTTTGAGTGTGGCATCCTAGGTCCTAACAAAAAAATCTTGTAAGTCTATTTCCTCAGAAAGGCGACTAAGATGTTGTTTTACAGCTGCTAAAGTGGAATAACGTAACCATTTTTGGCACAGTTACCCACACTGTATGTAGTGACAATACACAAGTGTTCCCCCAAGACATAGCAAGGGACTTGCCGGCTTACTTTGAAACATCTGAGGAATTCATAAAACGTGCATGGCAACCATTTGTGACTTTTGGCCACAATAACCACCTGACTTTTGGCCACAATAACCATTTGCCAGGATTTGAAAGTGAAGAATCAAAGGTACCATTCTGAACCCAAGCCGTAAGTTCAGTGACATCTAAAAAAGTTTGCCAATTGTGGAATTTAGTTAGCGTGGGTATGCTGGGTGCATTAATCTCTTTTATTTTTGGTAACCCCAAGCAAGATGTATGCTGGACCGTTCATTTAAAAATATTATTTGTAAAGGAATAAAGCATGCTTTAAACAAAGCTTCCCTACCCCGTATCTGCCAATCTTTTGTTCCCCATATACTCTTCACATCAATAGTGTTTTTCCAGTACTCATAACCCTCAACAGCAATTTGGGAAACAAAGGAATTTGACTAAATAAGTTTTGTGCCGGTTAAAAATATTTTCTCATTTTGGAAGGTGGTAATTTGAAATAATATGACTT
Source organism: Pleurodeles waltl (assembly GCF_031143425.1). NCBI lineage: Eukaryota > Metazoa > Chordata > Amphibia > Caudata > Salamandridae > Pleurodeles > Pleurodeles waltl. The sequence continues at coordinate 55,786,661 of NC_090445.1, read as the reverse complement.
AGCATTTCTAGTGTCATGCTCAGTAAAATATGCAAGTGTTTTTACATATGTTTTGGAGCTCCCCACAGGTGAAGTCGGACAATGTTCCCACTGTGTGTAATTGAAAACTGATCTGGCTTTATTAGCTCGGTGTAGAAAGTAATGTTCCTAATGATTATAACAGAACATTTCCCTATAATCTGCTGTGTTCATACACACATTTTCACTTTCAAATACAGTATAGTATTCCAGCTCAGAAAGCATAGAATCAAGTGTAATAACATCAGTCACTGATATATTAAACACATATGGAATTTGAATGACCTCAGCAGGACCGTATATATATCAAAGGGCACTTTATCCCACACAATCCCATCTTGAATCAGAACTGCTGAGATGTTAACAAGGGACAAGTCTCTTTGAATTTTATGGTAAGTAAGGTGTTAAAACCTCAGCCACCGGCTCAACAGCAGAGTGTTCAGGAAGATAATGACCATTTATCAAGAGATAGAAAACAATGAAAAACTAATCCAAAACAGAAAGGCAAGCAATGTCAACAGTATCCACTGGTAATACCATGGATAACCCAAATAATTATTTTCAAGCCATATGTACAGCTTACTTGTCTTTGATACTGTTGCTGTTACAGCAGCAGATGAGTCAGAAGAAAAGTCATCAATATCAGAGCAGTCTGTGCAAACACAGGAGCCAGTGCAGAGCTGGTGGATGGAACCACTTGATGTGGAGGTTCATAGTAGACAATGCTGCCTGTGTGTGTTGAATTGGAGCAGTATAGTTCCACATCTTGGGTGTGTCTTGTCAGTGAAGTCATAACTGGAATCAGCAGAAGCTCATTCTCCGCCCTACCCATGCTTGAGGAGACAATTGTAGCATTGTTGTACACATTGGTGCCTGCAGAAACATTGTTTATGGATGTAGAGGTATATCCTGTTGAGTAGTGAGAGGGGAACAGGTACTACCCAAGGGACCTCGTTGTCTATTGTGCAGGATCGTTGTCAATGGAGACAAATCTGTTCCCTTTGGAACCAGGCAATGTGGTAGGATGACTGTTCTGGTACCATGTATGTAGGATGGGCTGAACTCCTTCACAGCAATCTTTTCACAAACCACATCCCCAACTTTAGCAATCTAGCCTGTAGATGTTGGCAAATCCCTTATTCCTAAAATGGAGGTACAGGCGGGTGAATTGTCATCTCAAGATTGTTGTAACTCCTGTAAAGCTATGACGTGTTCATGCATGTTAAATGGGGTGTCTGCTTCCACCACGCCAGGACCATCAAGATCTGGGACATACACTAGTATCCTGAATAACATCTCATAAGGGGTGCGACCTCCTAAGGACCTCTGGGCAGATTATTTAATGATCTCTGGACTCCATATAGGTGATGCAGCCAACTAAGGCCTGAACCTAATACTCTGGCTGTTAAGTCTTGATTCCTCCTCTCCACGACCAAATTATCCTTAGGATAGTAGGGGGAGGAATAATGGAGGTCAACACACATCGTCCTCATGGTGTCCCTGAATGCCCTAGAGGCAAAAGCAGGGCCCTAACCCGAATGGAATGCTGCAACCACATATGAACCGATAAAGAGCTGCAAATGTTTGATAACAGTTCGAGCATCAGCTGATCGATGTGGCCATACCCACAGGAATCTAGAATAGGAATCAACAGTGACTAAGATGTATTTGTATGCACCATCAGGTTGTAAGGGACCCACCCACAGGAATCTAGAATAGGAATAAACAGTGACTAAGATGTATTTGTATGCACCATCAGGTTGCAAGGGACCACACTTGTCCAGGTACACACATTGTAGTGGTCTGTTTGACACTAAGAGGAATGACTGCGGTGGGCATTTTATTTTTTAGCAAATTTCACAGCAGTGGACATACTGCTTGTTCTGTTTGTAAAGACCTGGCCACCAAAAGTGTTTTTGCAAAAGATAAATTATTGTCGCCACACCTGCATGAGCAGAAGCGACACCCTCATGACCTGCTTTGATAAGATCTAATCTCTGATCTTGGATCTCCCATCCCTGTAATGGTTGCAAATGCAATTTTTTTAGCTCTAACATGGTAGGTATATCTTGCAGGGTATGTTTTTGGTAACAACAGGCCATCAGCCTTAGCTTTCACGGCAGCCAGTGTTTCATTATCCAGTCTCATATGAGAACGAGTTATTGCAGCAAAAGGGGCCGTAGCTACTGCAGATTTGTCAGCTTTATCAGTCAAAGTATTTCATAAAACGTGTGCTCCGATACTTTGGTGGCCCAATGTATGTACTACATAGGCATCTGGTAGTCTGTACTTAAGATCAGCTACCCTCTCCCACAATGTTCTGTGTTTAATGGTGTTTCCCTTGGAGTCTTTGAACCTGTTGAAATGCCAGTGATTGAGATAATCATCGTAGGACTAGAAACAGTAATATGAATCACACACAATTAGTGTGGACTGCTCTGTATCCTTATGTTCCAGTGCCAAGATTAAAGCCCTTAGTTCAGCCAGCAGTGCATTGCAGTCCCCTAAGGTCTGCATGTAAGTATTTTGAGGGTAGAATGCACCATCTATCATTACCCAGCATAAGGCAGCGCAAGTGGCTGTAAATGCTGGTTTGGTATTGATCAAGCTGTAGTACTCCTGCTCATATTGGGGAAATTATTGTGTTTGTAATTTTGGGTCAAAAATATAATCAACATCAGTGGCAGTCAGGGAGGTTGCCCATTCAGTCCATTGTGGATGTAATGCTTTAGCGTTAGGAACGCTTGCTTTGGTGACAGCTTCTAAGGCTGGCACCTGCGTACCAACAATAATGTGTTTCCCTTGGGCTAGTGGCATCTCCTTAATGACACCCATTTGTACAACAGTCAGTATATATTCTGTGGGTGCAAAACGTCGTTCTGCATTTGAAAACAAATGAGATTTATAGGCCATGGGTACCGTGTCACCTTCATTGAAAGTGACATAGGTAAACCAGATGCCATCAGCAATTATTCTGATAATAAAGTTTGTTTTGTTGTTGCATGTGTGTAAGTGTTTTCCTTCTAGCATGTCCTGCTGAAGTTCTCTGAGAATGCATGTATGTTCTCGTGTGTAGTATTTGTTTGAGAAATCTGGATAAATTAAGTAATAAAGTGGTTTTATGCGTTGCGCATAATCAGGTATGTATCTCTTGGCCGTCTTCCCTCTCCTGTGACAAAGGTGCAGAATTTAGGGATTCTTTTTTATACTTGTCTCTCTTTCTTGGAACAAGCTAGTCCTTTAATTTCCTCTTGCTCTTTCACCATCAAAATGGGTAGAAAAATGTTGCTTTTCGTCTCCCAAGAAATGCAGAAAATTGTGGTCACCTTTCTGGGACATGCCATGCTAGACTACTGCAATGCCCTCTATGCAGGAGGGGAGTGTAACGCCACACCTTGTCGCGTCCTCTCTCTTTCCAACAGCGGTCGGAATGCGCTGCCGATTTTCAGAGCGCCGTCCCACGCGTTTTCTTGCTGTTTTGGTGACGCGTTCCGGGAAGCGTGTTTTGCGCTCCCGGTCGCGTCGCCCTTACCAACTTTAGGGCATTCTCTTCTCTTCTGTCCCTGGTGGTCTTTTTCTTTTCTTTTTTCTTGCTTTCTGTGTACTGCATTCCTCAGTATTCCTGCTGGTCTCCATGTTGTCTTCTTCCTGTTCTCATTTCCTAGCATGCCCTTTTCTTTTTTCCTATTCTGTTCTATAGGCTTTTCCCAATTCAAGATGGTGTTGTTTCATTTCCTGTGAAGACACTTCCTCTTTTTCAGTATATAAGTCACTCAGTCTTGCTCTACCTTGCGTTGCAAACACTTCCTTTTGGTGGTGCTCTTCGCTCCTGTTCGTCGTTCCTGTTTTTGCCTTTTTCCTGTTTTCAGGTCCTGTTTTTTCTTCTTTTTCAGGAGTTCCTGTTTGAGGTTTTTTCCCCATTTCTTGGGGTTTTTCCTCTGGGACTCCTTCTGGAGGGTACGGTCTGCTTAGGCGTTCTCTGTCAAGCGGCACTGTGGCTACTAGAAAGGGTCGCCCCTATCTGGCATTATCCAGAACCAGCAGAAGACCGGGTGTTTTCTCCAATCCTGCATCCAGAGGTGAGAAGCCGAGTGCAGTTCGTGAGAGGGAGGGCCTTAAACAAATTGCAGGGACTTCAAAATGCTACTATCTGCCTACTAATGAACCTTAAGAAATCTGACTCAGTCTCAAAGGCCAGAGCAATTATCCATTGGCTTCCGATCAAAAAAAGAGTGGCCTTCAAATCTTTTTACATTGCCCATAAAACCCTCTTTTCATCAGGCCTGTGCCCCTTAAAAGACCGGTTACTTTGACATACCCCTAATGTTAATCCCCGGTCTGCCTCAGCCAAGATTCTTATCATTCCAAAACCCAGATAGCTTCCTGGGGTGGTAGGACTTTTTCTTACATGACTTGTAAGCTTTGGAATCAGATGCCTTTCCACCTCAGAAAGCAAGCTAGTTTCCTGCTTTTCAGTGAGCTCTTTCATCTGATTTTCTAATCTCCATCTGGACAGTTCTCTTTCTTCCTTTGATGGCATCATTGAGATGCCCTTGGGCATTTGTGCACTTTATAAATTCCAAATCAAATCAAATCAAATGTATGTTCTGTCAAAATTGAAGAAACCCGGCCATGACTGTAGTTTCCTGATTGTATTTGGTGGTTGAAGTTGTGCGCATTTCTCTAGAAAGTGTGAGGCCAGGCTCTTGCCTTCATCTGATAACTCGTATCCCAGGAATAGGACACTGAGAAAATAAATTTTTGTTTTCTGGAAATTTAATTTATAGACCTGGGCAGTGAATCCAAGCATGACTTGATCTACCCTCGCAAAATGAATATCGAGGTTGTCATTTGTGAGATAAATATCATTGAGTCAATATCATGTAATATTGATGTTATACGGGCTGGAAACAACCGTAAGCTATTCCTATACCCCTGAGGCAAATGATAAAATCGCTGTTGTGAACCTAATGAGCTAAAAGCTCTAAGATCCCGATTTTCAGGCACTAGCCTTTGGAAGAAAAAAACACTGGAAATATACAGGTTGTTTTGCATTTTTTGCTCACTATATTGTTTATTAGTGCGACGCTGTGGGCATTTTGTATTGCATATGTGCATGTGTGACAGTTTAAGTATCTATAATCTAAGACTATTCTATATGAATGGTCTGGTTTTGGAATGGGGAAAAATTGGTTATTCATTGCAGAGGCACAGGGTTCAATTACTCCCTAGTACTCCAGTTGTGTGTGAATCTCTCCCATAGGGCCTTTAGCCTCATGTTTAATAGGATATTGAGGTTGAGGCAGGGGTGTTGACCTAATAGGTAGGGGGAATCTTTATCCCACCCAGGCCTCGAAAAATCATAAAAATGTTACTAAACCTACAGATCGATTAACTTGAAAATGTCTTTGTTTAATTAAGTAGACTAAATGTTCACTCCATTTATAAAAATAATCTAGCCCACATATAGGAGACACATGATCTATTATTGCCTCTTAGTTTACTAATAGCATTGCTACCAGGGCAGGAGTGCTTCTAGGTTCATTTTTAAACACTCACTTTTAATAAATATGTTACTAAAGCTTGATGTGGTCGCACACTGTCATTTATAGACAGAAAACTTCCAAGAAACGGCCAAAAACCTTCCCACTAACTTGCAGCTTTACTGATAACACTATATAATGTATTAACAAATCTGTTAAAATCAGGTTTCAGAAAACATATTTATTCTTTGTACATCACCAAGTAAAGTGTTCTGATTTGTTTTCATCCCATTAAAAAAAAAAATTTCATCACACAGAAATACAAACAATGGAATTTCACAACTACTGAAATATATTTTGTAATGTTTGTACAGTTGACTTAGCTATTTACATGTGTGTTAGGAAAAAACTGACAAAATCCTGGAACTCTGCAATCAGGAGCAAAATGAATTGTAAGACAAATTGACTTTTGACCTCTGCCACTAAACACAGAGCAAAATGTGACAAGAACAACTTAAAAGACCGCCTTCACTTTCTGACTGAACAAAACACCTGTTGTTTGTCAACTCACCAGAAGGGGCGAGTATGCCCTAAAAATAGCTCAACCTGGTAAAATATGACTCGCCATAGCAAGTGGGCAAGTAGAATTTTCAAGGCCTGCCACCACACATGGTTGCGGTACAATGTGAGAGCCTGCACTAGAGCCCAATCAGAGGCATTGCCTTCCTTTATTGTGTCTGAAACTAGAACTGAGAAAGAAGGCAAAATGACATCTTCCCCATGTGGGACTTGCAGACATATTTAGGTGGCCAATCTTTTTCTGCCAATAGAATATCACAGTTCAAATTTCCCCAAAATATTACTTCTATGGTGCTCTCCATGTTCCCCTCAATTTGGATATTTAATTCATAAACCCTACCGGGTGGGGAGACACACCTGTCCGCTGTCTCTATGACAAGAAAGTCATTAGTTGCTGCCACATCCAGATTTTCTATACGATTCTGGTGACAAATCATGACTTCTGCTGTGCTGTCTAGCAGAGTCGCTGCCCATGTCCTGTTCTTTAACAACGTTCTCAGGGTTGCTGGCATGTTTAATGGCAATTGCAGCCACCTTTTTCTTTTTGGGGCTCTTGTCGGGGAGATTTGTCCTCCTTTTTATGTAAGCTTCTGAGGAACGCTGTGAGTTCTTCTTCGGCTTCATGTAATCAGTGCTGTGTTCTGACCAGCCCACTCTCTTACTCTGTTTATCCAGCGTGTTCTGAAAGGAACGAGAGGGACTTGTATCAGTAGATTGATATCTATGAGGGGATTTAAAATGTTCTCTATTTTGGAGATTATGGCCCTCGTTTTGACCTCAGCAGACTTTTTGAAAGACCGCCGAAGCCGCTGCAGCCAGCAGACCGCTTATTAGGAGTCATTGGAGTCCGACTTCGAAGAGGTGGTTGCATCGCCAGCACTGCCACAGCAGCAAGACTCCGCCTGCCATATTACGAGCCGAGTCTTGTTGGCAGGACAAATCTAGTCCCGGACGATCTCCTTGATTGAGAAGGTATGTGATTGTCCGAAAGAGGGGGGGTGGGATGACTTCAATCAATCACCCGTGAGGGTCTCAAGGTGCTGAGGGGGGGAAGGGTGGGAGGAGGTGCTGCTACTGCTCGAACAGCCAGGTCTTGAGACGTTTCCTGAAGATAAGGAGGTCTTTGGTCTGGCGCAGGTGGGTGGGAATAGTGTTCCACGTTTTGGCGGCGAGGTGCTAGAATGATCCACCGCCGGTTGTAATTCTGCAGATGCGTGGGACGGTTGCGAGGGCGAGGTTGGCGGAGCGGAGATGTCGGGTCGGGTGTAGGAGAGCTGTCTGTTGAGGTATTCTGGTCCGGTGTTGTGCAGTGCTTTGTGAGCGTGGGTGAGGAGTTTGAATGTGATTCTCTTGTTGACTGGGAGCAAGTGCAGGTTTCTCAGGTGGTCTGTGATGTGGCAGCGGCGGGGGATGTCCAGGATGAGGCGTGTGGAGGCGTTCTGGATGCGTTGCAGCTTCTTCTAAAGTTTGCCCGTGGTTCCTGCATAGAGGGCATTGCCATTGTCCAGTTTGCTGCTTACGAGGGCTTGGGTGACTGTTCTTCTGGTTTCAGTGACACATCAGAATAGCAGTCAAGCATTATTGGAAGTACTCTCCCACTCCTCAATGAGTAGTCATCTCACACAACCCATATCACTCTCAAACCGATCACAGACTAGCAATTGCACGGTATCTGAAGCACTCTTATGTCCCTCATGCACTAGCCATCCCACATATCTCAGCACTCTCACCCCTTGGAGAATCTGTTGAATACTACTGATAGTACTTTCACAGCCGTCTAAAAGCCGGAATGACACACTGACAGCACTCTCACAGCTTTCTCAAATGAGCAGTCACTCACTACAAAATTGCACTCTGACATCCATCACAGACTAGCAGTCACAGGTTAGCCATCTCTCTCTACTGACAGCACACTCACACCTTTCTGAGAAGCAGCAGGAATGTAGCTTCTATTGGTGCAGCAGGTGCAGTGGCTCAGGTGGCCACCAAATCCTGATTATTGCTGTATTTTACAGTTTGAATAGCAGAGGCCCATTTCCTTCTTTGCACTAAGGCCGTGACACAGCGAGTCATGGTATTGTGTCTATGAGGAGCTGGGCATACTTACACTGACTTTGTGCATTTATTGCACTAGGTGTTTCTGAGCTGGTTACTACCATCCATCTCGAAAGGATATCTCAAATCCTACCCCTGGACCTGTTTGGTAAGATAGCCCAGGCCTCTCTGACGACAAGGGGGTGCAGGCAATGGGCTCCCTGAATGGATATAACTATAATACAAGCCACTGTTAATAGCTTTTAAATCACAGCACATCTTCCACATGTTCTCACCAGAGCACAAGTCAGGCTACACCCAGGCAGACAGTGTCCACCAACTATTATCATAGGGTGGACACCGTCCACCCTGCTAAGCAGTTGGGCCACACTAAAAGTATGCTGACCTCATCCCGGTGTAATTTTCAGACACTGGGAAACATTCAGCAGCTCCTGCATGTAGTGTGCCTTCATTCCCAGCAACAACGTGCAGGCAGCGAGGGGCTCTGTTATTTTAAATTTCAGCTAGGTCCAAAACAGAGGCCGAAGTTAAGGGACATCAGGCATCCGTTTGTTTGAGTATCTTGGCTGGGAGCTATGTGCAGCCTCAAACTTGCAAATGCAATGGAGGGAAAACAAAGAGGCATAGCTTATCACTTCACAAGTGCTTAAGAGAGGCATGGTTTTGACGTGTTTAGTCCCTGAATTTAAGAAATAATCGTGCACTGTAAGAATGTCACAGGTGTTAGCCTGTCTCAGTATTTACACAAATAACTATTTAAATACTGCTATTTTGTTTTATTTATTTTATAGCGTTACTCATCCCATTGCACAGTGTCAGAGTGCTTTACATCACACATACACATTACACATTGAAAATAAATGATATAATGCTATGTTAGAAGGAATACAATTTATGAACTGCGAGTAACAAAAGGACGTGTGTTGGAAGCAGCAATCCACTTGCCTAGCTGAATAAAATCTGTCATCTGCATGTTACATGGTGTGCTTTAGAGGAGATACATTAACACTCCATGTTACTTCGATTTAAAACTGGGACCAACAAAACAGAAATCTCTCCAGCTAAAGCGTTAACCTTCGGAATTACCTTACCAATATTATTATTCCCTGAGATCTACCTTGCACACAAAGATCTGTGCAGCAGTTGCCTTAACCTCATTTATAAAATGCAGACTTTGCAACCAATTAAGCAAAACAAATGCACTGCCACATTTCTTCTGTGGCAGAGTTTTTTAAAATTATGGGGCATGTTACAAGCACCTTGAGCCTCCTTACCGTCATTCTTTTTATGCTAAAACGGCATAAAGGAGGCATTTTTCCCACACCAGATTTACAAAGTGGAGAAATGCATGCTTTGCATCACTTTGTAAACCCTTGCAGCACATTATGCCTTCAACAGGCACTATGTATGCAAGGGGGGCGTTCCGGCAAGGGAGGCCCGAAAAAACGGGGTAGTGAAATTTACAATATTTCACTGAGTCGTTTTTTCTGTCGTTTTTAATACCTGATCAGAGCGGGCGTTAAAGTGACACACCTATTTTGTTCAATGAGCCTCCCTGTGCTTTGCTGCACTAGCGTCAAAATTTTTGACACTAGTGCAGAAAGCACCACAATAGCATAAAAAATGTTGACGCTATTGTGCTAACGACCGCCATGGTGCCCCGTATCAGAAATTCGACACAACCATGGTGTTGTTAGGTGCCGGTAGGGTAGGGTGCAAAAAAAAGTGGCGCATCATAACTGATGCACCACTTTCTTATAAATATGCCCCTAAATGTATAAGTTAAGGCCCATCTCTTGTGCAGGATTGAATCACTTTTTTGGTACATCCCTGACGCAAAATCTCATTTGTTAATCCTTGTAATTAGCTTAAATGTACTCATGATAGATCTGCTAAACGAATGTGTGAGGTGTTAAGATTAAGATCTGATGTCACTTCTTGTGATGTTACTTCCTGTGAGTTCCTGGGTTCTAATACCACTCCCTGTGATGTCACGCACAATCTCACTTACATAGTGCCTATTTTGTTTAGTCTCCCCACTTCAGTTTTTAGGATTGAGTGCGCAAGCTCTCTGGCCCCTGTTGTAATCTCTCTGTGGGCTTTTTAGCACATGCATGTCAGGCCCATCAGTTTGGTTGGTTCGTGGGCTTGCCTTTTAAAATTCGCTTGATTTCATTAGTGAAAGGCATGCATAGGTCATGCCTTTTCCGGTGTTTAGCCCTCCTCAAGCGCACCAGTAAACTACTGAAAACTAGGAGGCTCCATGTTTCCCACATGGCTTCTGGACTACTTTATCTTTTTATTTCCTACTCAGCGCAATCTAGCTGGGCATTAGTCAAACGCTTTGCATGTTACATGGATAATTGCATAACTGCTGATACGTTTGACTGCGAGCGAACTTCTGTTTCCTTTTGTGTGCTTCTTCACACTCATGCTCATGACGTGGCGCTTTAGGTCGGCTCACTTATGTAAAACTATTTTACTTTTAATTTTTTGTATTTTGTGAGCATGAATTTGTGTACTGCGTACTGTTGACATTACCAGCTTACTTACATTCCTGGCGCTGGTGCAAATAGCTAAGCCATGAGGAGCCATTGGCGAATGAGTAACCTTCGGTTCCTGTAGCAGCTGTATTCTGTTCATACTTCTTCATGGTGAAAAATACCAATCATTCCAGCTTGTTTAACACAAATCTGAAAATGCAGGCCATCCTCCCTAGCAGCCTACATTATGTAAGGTACTACTAAGGTTGGAATTATGAATAGCCTTCAGTATACAAAATAAGTAGGGGTAAAAAAGAAAGTCCTTCCTTGGTGAGCCCTGAGATGAGGTCCTTTGTAACAGTTTTCCAAAGAGGATCATTCTGTCCATGTTTTACACCTAAGTGCTGATCTTCAAGCGATTTTTTATTAAAACGTAAAAAAGGAGTCAGAGTTCAATTATCAACCTCAACGCTTCTTCGCTTACTTCAAAATGTGTAATATTTCCAGGGGCTAAATTCCTCTGCAGTCATGCATTTTAAAATGGCATGCGCAGAGCCCTTGTCTACTAGGGTTGAGCGCAAAGCGCTCCGTCCCTGCTGTAATCTCTCTGTGGGCTTTTAACCACGCCCATGTCAAGCTCATCAGTTTGGTTGGTTCATTGGTTTACCTTTTAAAATTTAGTTTAGTTTTAAAGATTTATAAAGCGCATGGCGACCCGAAGGCATCCCAGCGCTAAAAGCAACAAAGCACGAATAGGAGGGGGAAACAATGCTAATTACAGAATAAAAACGTTTTGAGCGTTTTCCTAAAGAGGTGCTCGGAGGGTTCATAGCGGAGCTCCAAAGGAAGGGTATTCCAAAGGTGGGAGGCCTTACTGGAAAAGGAATTGTTGCCCCAGGCTCTCTTAGATCGAGAAATGTGTGCATACCTAAGAGAGGAGGAACGTAAGATCCTAGAAAGAGTATGCAAGGAAATGCGTTTCCTTAGAGAGATGGGACCTTTACCATGTAGGGCCCTATGGACAATGCAAAGAGATTTAAAATGGATCCGTTCTTTGATGGGGAGCCATTGGAGGGTGGAGATAGCCAATTTGGCGGATGAATATTTTGAGGAGTGAGTAAGAAGCATGGCAGCTGCATTTTGCACTCTTTGCAGCTTCTTTATAACATAAAGAGGGGAGCTGAGGAACAGGGAGTTTCCGTAATCCAGCCGGGTAAGAATTAAGGCTTGGATGAGAATTCTTCTGGCTGTAGGAGGAAGCAGAGAGAGAATCTTTCTGAACATGCGCATAAGACCAAAACAGGTAGAAGAAACTTAAAATTAGCTTGATTTCATTAGTGGAAGGCATGGATACGTCATGCCTCTTCCTGTGTTTAGCCCGCATCGAGCACACCGGCCAACTACTGAAGACATAGGAGGCTCCATGTTTTCTGTATGTTTTTTGCACTATTGTTCCTCTTTATTTTGTAGGCAGTACGTTCTCGCAGGGCAGAAGTAAAGCGCTTTGCTGGTTACGTGGATAATTGCACTTTTGTCAATAAATTTCACTGCGAGCGGACTTCTGTTCCCTATAAACAGAAAATGTTTGAGCGTTATTCACACACAAATGCAATATGAGACCGAGGACCCAGCACTGAAGGGTTGTATGTCACCACCTAAAATACAATGGAGTCCACGTACCGCTACACAGAATCTACTACATTGAAATGAGCCCCTCTGAGATTACCACTGCAAGAATTACCACTCCTGAGATTACCACTACTGTGATTACTATCTCTGAGATTACCACTGTTGAATTATCACTATTGTGATTACTACCTCTGAGAGTACCACTGCAGGGATTACCACTGCTGTGATTACTACCTCTAAGATTACCCCTGCAGGGATTACCATTGAAGAGATTACCTCTACTGTGATTACTACCTCTGAGATTACCACTGCTGAATTCACACTACTGTAATTAGTACCTCTGAGAGTATCACTGCAGGGATTACCACTACTGTGATTACTAACTCTGAGATTACCACTGCTGATATTACCACTACTGTGAATACCACCTCTGAGATTACCCCTGCAGGCGTTACCACTGCTGAGGTTACCACTACTGTGATTACTATTTATAAGATTATCAGTGCAGGGATTACCTGTGCTGAGATTACCACTGTTGAAATTATCACTGCAGGGATTACCACTACTGGGATTGCTACCTCTGAGATTAACACTGCAGGGATTATCACTGCTGAGATTACCACTGATGTGATTACTACCACTGAGATTACCACTACTGATATCACTACTGTGATTACTACTTCTGAGATTACCACTGCAGAGATTACCACTGGTGAGATTACCACTACTGTGATGACCACTATTGTGATTACTACTGCTGAGATTACCAGTGCAGGGATTACCACTCTAGGGATTACCACTGCTGAATTACCCCTACTATGATTACTACCTCTGAGAGTACCACTGCAGGGATTACCACTGCTGAGATTACCACTACTTTGATTACTACTGCTGAGATTACTCTTGCAGGGATTACCAGTGCAGGGACTACCACTGCTGAATTACCACTTCTGTGATTACTACCTCTGAGAGTACCACTGCAGGGATTATCACTGCTGAGATTACCACTACTGTGATTACTAACTCTGAGATTACCATTGGTGATATTACCACTACTGTGAATACTACCTCTGAGATTACCCCTGCAGGCGTTACCACTGCTGAGGTTACCACTACTGTGATTACTACCTATAAGATTATCAGTGCAGGGATTACCCGTGCTGAGATTACCACCGTTGAAATTATCACTGCAGGGATTACCACTCCTGAGATTACCACTACTGCGATTACTATCTCTGAGATTACCACTGTTGAATTATCACTATTGTGATTACTACCTCTGGGAGTACCACTGCAGGGATTACCACTGCTGAGATTACCACTGCTGTGATTACTACCGCTGAGATTACCCCTGCAGGGATTACCATTGAAGAGATTACCTCTACTGTGATTACTACCTCTGAGATTACCACTGCTGAATTAACACTACTGTGATTAGTACCTCTGAGAGTATCACTGCAGGGATTACCACTACTGTGATTACTAACTCTGAGATTACCACTGCTGATATTACCACTACTGTGAATACCACCTCTGAGATTACCCCTGCAGGCGTTACCACTGTTTAGGTTACCACTACTGTGATTACTACCTATAAAATTATCAGTGCAGGGATTACAAATGCTGAGATTACCACCGTAGGAATTACCACTGCTGAGATTACCACTGATGTGATTACTACCACTGAGATTACCACTACTGATATTATCACTACTGTGATTACTATTTCTGAGATTACCACTGCTGGAATTACCACTACTGTGATGACCTCTACTGTGATTACTACTGCTGAGATTACCAGTGCAGGGATTACCACTGCTGAATTACCACTACTATGATTACTACCTCTGAGAGTACCACTGCAGGGATTATCACTGCTGGGATTACCACTACTGTGATTACCACTTCTTTGATTACTACTGCTGAGATTACCCGTGCAGGGATTACCAGTGCAGGGACTACCACTGCTGAATTACCACTTCTGTGATTACTACCTCTGAGAGTACCACTGCAGGGATTATCACTGCTGAGATTACCACTACTGTGATTACTAACTCTGAGATTACCACTGGTGATATTACCACTACTGTGATTACTACCTCTGAGATTACCCCTGCAGGGGGTAATCCACTCTCCTTTCCCTTCTCGTTTCATGACTTTTTATTAGGGTCTCTCAGTCCGTCCCACAAATTGCTAATTGGTCAACCTTATCTGGGGCCATGACTACTCTACACATAATTGTATCAATTTGTCCTGATTGTCTCCTGTCCACTGGTACATTGCAGAAAATTCTAGCAGAGCTCATTTGAACTCTGTACAGTTCAAAGTCCTTTTCTCCAGTTCCAGTCCTCGGCAGCTCATCGCATCTCCACGTTTAAGCAAGCAAGGCCCAGCGTCGACCAGGCCTCTAGTTCGGCTAAATTAAGGATCCGAAGCATCATAAACATAGATTATATCATCAGTTATGGCATAGTAATAAATTTTTCACATTATTTTAGTACTGTTAACACAGATGGTGACCACTCCCCGGGGGCACATTTTGCACATTACACGTTATTTTCATTTATTAGTTTCAATTTTCATTATTTCTTATTAGTATGCATACGCAAATCATTAGAATATTCTTATATTAGCATATCTGATCCAACACTGTTTTAACACAAGAAGCTTTGATTCTGCCTCAGACCATCTCCCCCTTTTCACACAAAACTAGCTGCAAAACAGTTCTTCGAAAACCCCTGCCCCTTCAGCTGACTCTTGCAACTTTCTGCTTTCTCCCTTTGTGAAGCTTTCTCGTTGTTCTCTTCTTCCGTCTTTCCCATAAGTCTTTCGCTTGCAGTAAATGCCTGAGGCAGAAAAATAAGTGGCGGCCCTCAAAATAAGTCCTGGTGCTCCGCACCGGACGCCATCCGGAACAAATTAAGCGCTGTGTTGGAGTAGAAAATATGAAAGGTGGACAAATGGGCTGGCTTGTATGTCTCCACAAAATAGACCTCGTTTTTCTTTCTTCTCTCCCTCCTTTCCAGCTGTGATTGCACTGGAAACTAAGCAAAACGAAATGTGAAACGAATAACATGATGAAATATGTAATTTAAAGGGCTGTTTTGTTAGTTTCTCTATGAAATTAACATTTGTTTTGCATAAAATATATGAATCCGACTTTCTGTAATCTAGCGGGAGAGTCAGGTAAATCGCTCTGATGGGGCCTCGAGGCTACTTCGCGCGACATCAAACTCAAAAATAAAAAGGAACTTCATCCTGTGCCTTCTGGGTTGAAACTTGTAGTTTTTATTGAAAGTGCAGCATGACGTGTGCTGGAATAAACACGCACATACAAAGCGATGACTTCTGATCAGGGTTCGAATTTAAACCACTTCCGCTTTCCAACTGCAGAGAAGTGGAATCTCCGCCCCTCCTCAACGGGTCCACAGCAAAGCACAAGAGACTGAACCATGGGGCGTAGTTCAGTCAAATCAGGCAGAGACTAATTATCGAGAGGGCCAGCTCAACTAAAGCCACGCCCACTCACACCTGAAGCCACGCCTCTGCAGCTGTAGACGCGCCCATCTACAGATGTTTACCCGCCTCTGTCTACTGCAGACACTCCCAGGCATAGATGTGACCACACCCCTCCAATGAAAGCCACGCCCATCTGGTGCGACACGCCCACCTCAGCTGGATCCAGCCCTGAGACTCCTGTTGAGAGGAGTAGAGAATAGACAAAGACACGCCCACTTCACAGACCGGGAGAAACGAAACTTTTAGATAGGAAATGGCAAACAAACAGCTCAGGGAGGAGGCCACCTGCTCCATATGCCTGGAATATTTCACAGACCCCGTGTCCGTGGAGTGTGGACATGCCTTCTGCCTGTCCTGTATCACCCGGTACTGGGAAGGGTTGGAGACAGACTTCCCCTGTCCTCAGTGCAGAGAAACCTCTAAGAACAAAATACTAAGGCCCATCAGACAGCTGGGGAACATAGTGGAGCTGTTGAAACAGCTTCAGACCCCGAGTGCGGACCCCCAGGGGGAGAATCTGTGCAGAGAACATGAAGAGAAGCTAAAGCTGTTCTGTGAAGATGACCAGGTGACCATCTGTGTGATCTGTCGAGAGGCCAAGGAACACAGACAGCACAGGGTGCGCCCCATTCCAGAGGCTGCCCAGGGGTACAAGGTGAGTGCGCCACAGCTCTGAGAATTGGGTGTTTCTCCTGCAACTGTTATAAAGTCGACGTTTGTGATAACTCAAATATAATAATTAGAAATTATTAATGAATGTTTATGTATTTTGAAAGTAAAAGATGATTAACAAAGAAAAGTAGTGTGCACGTTTGAAAATGTGCCCTCGAAGAGTGGCTATCAAGATCCATGAATTATATTAAAAAGTTACTAAAAACATGTGAAACATTGAAAATACGTAAAAAATAATGTAGTAGTATGTCATATTAAGAGATATAACATATGTTTTGCATCATGTTGTAGAGCTTAACTTAGCCAAAGTCCTATCCTAGTTTTGCAAGACCTCGCGCAGAAGACAAGTATTAATGTTCAATGTAGAAATGCTGATGTGCTGAACTGACCGTGAACTGCTCATTGTTAATAAAAGATTCTGCTCAGCTAAAATCTTATGCATGAACCGACGGACAGGAAATGATGGAATCAAATTTGTATCAAAGACTGTGTAAAGCAGCGTTTCCCAACCTGTGGTCTGCGGACCCCCAGGGGTCTGTGACTCATTCCCAGAGGGTCAACAGGCCTGGACCGGCATGAAGGCATTCTCCAGCTGGGCCCTCTACAGAAACATGTGCTTGCTGTTTTTTATCAGTTTATTCATTTGTGCAGCAGCTTTAAAAGCACTGCAAAGTTCAGTGTAAGCTTTCCAACATAAATAAAAGTGTCAAGGTAACTCTGGTGATTAATGTACCTGCTGGAGAGATGGGAGTTTGTCTAGTAGTAGAAGTTTGGACTCATTGGAGGTAGTGTAGATGGTTAATATGCCAGATGCAAAGAACGTGTATCATGCAGAGAGAACCACATTGTATGTGCATAGCACAGTGGGTTACCGCTTTTGTCACAGAGATTCTTTTGTTATTGTGCAGTTCATAAGTCACAATCATAATCTGGCACAGTGAGTTATGAACTGCCAATAAAAAACTACATGGAGCAAATTAGAAAATTATATATTTTTCCAATTCTTTCATTACTGCTAAAAAAAAGTTTGCTTGCATAGGAGTACGCTATTATTAAAGTCAAGGCTAGCCACTGTGTTATGTTCTGAATCGTGAGTTTGTGTTTTTCCAGACCAAGCACTCTTAGAAAATGCCTAACAGTATGGATGAGGTGAATCCTACACCTTGTAGTCCCCTGTAAAGTGTTTCAACACCCTTCACAGGTATGAGAGGTGCTATAATCAAACTAAATACATGTGACAGAGAGGCTATGGCTTTATGGTTTTACTGACTTTGCTCACCAGACATAAAATTCAAAAGTTTATGTATCTAAAAAATAAGAACAAAAATCGCTTGGGAAATGTAGAATCTGACTTGAGGATTCAGCTTTCCTAAATAAAACCAAACATTAAAAAGTTAGTCGCCGAGATGCAGCACCAACCTTCCCATTAAAGTTTTCCAATTTTTGCAATATCTTCCAATATAAAATAATGATATCTTTACTAATTTGAGTATTTGTTTGGCGTGTACTTGTTTGTGTATTTTTTGCGAATTACTGTTTTAATGTTTGAAATTTAAATCGTACAAATTTCTTGGGGGTCCCCGTCTTCCAGTAGTGATTCAGTGGGGGTCCTCGGGAGTCAAAAGGTTGGGAAACACTGGTGTAAAGCATTCTGAGTGTACTTTCGCAGGACTTGAAAAATGAAGACACTGACTGGAGAAGAAGATGCAACATTTTCGATACCTGACGAGCCGGATGATGAGAACATCGTACAGTGAACCAATCGACATCCTGAGAACTGTGTAATATTATAATTCGTAGATTTGGAGAATTTAGTCTATTGGGTAGAGTTATAACTGGTGATTAATTGACCAATTAGGAATTAGATAGTCTGGGTGACTTTGAAATAATGACATGACAGAGGGAAAGGAGTTCAGATGTGAGGGGAGAGATGTTAGGTGCAGGTGTCCGAAGGCAGACCTATTCCGAAATTGATGCGAAATTGGGGAGAAGAGACATGAAATTGTGTTATTGTGCTCATACTCTCTAAGAGGAGAGCCTGGTGCGATGCTGATCGATTGATGACCTAAAGACGAAGATTGACTTTGTTGCTTATCCATACCGTGGATAGGTAGCTATGACAATTTGACTGAATTACCTTTTGTGCCTTTTCTTTCTAGGTACCAACTGCGCTCTCTAATAGTTTTCCAAATTCATTTTCTAAGCTGTTTTCGCATGAAGTCCCACATGCTAATGCTAATTTGGGTTAGATGAGGATCCTACTCTAAGACATTGACATATACAGTGCCAAATAATTGACAGAACTGATTTGCTGAACTCTGCTACTCATGTTGACGTATTCACCTTTGATTCATGTGTTGATATTTGCTTTAGAATGTATTCTGTCTCAAGTTTTGCTTAGATTATGTTACTGGAAGTTACTAATGGAATAATGTGATTTGAATAAAGTTTTGAATTAATCTCATGATTTAGTATTGTAATCAATAGGGATATAAAATTGTTAAAACGTATATTGAGTTGTGGTTAATCATGACTGAAATGTCATGGTGTGGTGTTATTACCTGTTGATTCATGATTAGCTTAACAGTTATTGATTTTGTGTATTGATTATTGCAAACATTGGTCACTCCGTAGCTAGGATACGCCATGCAAATCAGAAGGTTCATCGACCTATACGTGTCCCCGTATAAGTTTACTTATTAAGGACGAAGCACGCTAGCAGTTGCTGGTAGCAGCTTGATGGTTAGTTTCCTGGAGAGCTAGTTATGTGGTGATTGATGGTTAAGGTGGTAGTTTGAGTTAGGGTTAGTTGTTCATTATTATTGTGATTTGGATTTTGTTTTTGTAACGGCAATGGTAGCAAGAATGATGTCCCCTTCAGCCCAGAAATGACTTTCCCAGGTCCTGGATCCCACTAGTAAAATTTGGTATGTTCTCAGCGTTTTAGTGATAGTGTGAAAGTGGTAGGTTGCGCTTGCAAAGGCTTATGCAAAGCGCATGTGTAGGAAGGCGGCTCTGTATATACTATCTCAAAGTAAGAGATAGTTTGCACAGAGTCCAAAGGTTCACCTTAGAGGTACGATAGTGGCATAGTTAGATAATTCTAATGCTCTATTTTGTGGTAGTGTGGTTGAGCAGTAGGCTTATCAGAGGGTAGTGTTAATCATTTGTTGTACACACACAGGCCATAAATGAGGAACACACACTCAAAGACTTAACTCCAGGCCAATAGTTTTTATATAGAAAAATACATTTTCTTAATTTATTTTTAGAACCACAAGTTCAAAATTTGAAGTAAATACATAAAATGCAAGGTACTCCACACAGATAAGTTAGGAACCTTGAATTAGAGCAATAACATATATAGTTTTTGTTAAAATGGCAATAAGCTATTTTAAAAGTAGACACAGTGCAAAAATCTACAGTTCCTGGGGGAGGTAAGTATTGGTTAGATTGTGAGGTAAGTAAGACACTTACAAGTCTCAGTTCCTGGGCATAGGTAGCCCACCATTGGGGGGGTCAAGGCAACCCCAAAGTTACCACACCCGCAGCTCAGGGCCGGTCAGGTGCAGAGGTCAAAGAGGTGCCCAAAACACATAGGCGCCTATGGACAACAGGGGTGCTCCGGTTTCAGTCTGCCAGCAGGTAAGTACCCGAGTCCTCGGGGGCAGACCAGGGGTGTTTTGTAGAGCAATGGGGGGGGGGGACACAAGTAGGTACACAAAACACACCCTCAGTGGCACAGGCGCGGCCGGGTGCAGTGTGCAAAGCAGGCATCAGGTTTTGTATTGGATTCAATTGAGGGACTGGGGGTCACTCTAGCGGTGCAGCCAGGGCACGGGGGGCATCTGGGGCCAGCCACCACCTGGGCTAGGCAGAGGGTCTCCTGGGGGTCACTCCTGCACTGAGGTTCGGTTCCTTCTGGTCCTAGGGGCTGCAGGTTCAGTGCTCGGTCCAGGCGCAGGGTCCCTTGTTACAGGCAGTTGCGGTCAGGGGGAGCCTCTGGATTCTCTCTGCAGGGGTCACTGTGGGGGTCCAGGGGGTCGTCTGGGGCTACTCACGGGGTCGCAGTCGCCTGGGAGTCCTCCTTGTGGTGCTGGTTCTCGGGATCTTGAGCTGGGGGAGTCTGGTGCAGAGGGTGGTCTCACGCTTCCGGCGGGAAGAGTGAGGTCTTTGAAAGTTGCAGAAAAGTTGCAAGTTTGTTGCTGTTTGTTGAGCAGAGCCGCTGCTCACTGGAGTTTCTTGGTCCTGGGGTTGAGGGCAGTCCACAGAGGCTTCAGAGGTCGCTGGTCCCTGTTGGATGCGTCGCTGTTGCAGTTTTTCGAGTCAGGAGACAGGCCGGTAGGGCTGGGGCCAAAGCAGTTGTCGTCTTCCGTCGTCTCTGCAGGCTTGCAGGTAAGCAGTCCTTCTTCTTAGTTCAGGTTGCAGGAATCTCCTTTCCTGGGTTCATGGGTGCCCCTAAATACTACATTCAGGGTTGTGTTTAGGTCTGGGAGGGCAGTAGCCAATGGCTACTGTCCTGGAGGGTGGCTACACCCTCTTTGTGCCTCCTCCCTGAGGGGAGGTGGCACATCCCTAATCCTATTGGGGTAATCCTCCAAACTTAATATGGAGGATTTCTAAAGGCAGGGGCCACCTCAGCTCAGGGCACCTTAGGGGCTGTCCTGACTGGTGGGTGACTCCTCCTGGTTTTTCTAATTATCTCCTCCAGGCATGCCGCCAAAAGTAGGGGCAGTGGCCGGAAGGGTGGGCATCTCCACTACCTGGGGTGCCCTGTGGCGCTGTAACAAAGGGGGCAAGCCTTTGAGGCTCACCACCAGGTGTTACAGTTCCTGTAGGGGGAGGTGAGAAGCACCTCCACCCAGTACAGGCTTTGTTCAAAGGCACCCTCCCCATGTGGTCAGCAACACGTCAGGTTGTGGCAGGCTGGCAGAAACTGGTCAGCCTAACACTAGAAGTCGGATTGGTATTCAGGGGGCATCTCTAAGATGCCCTCTGGGTGCATATTACAATAAATTCCACACTGGCATCAGTGTGCATTTATTGTGCTGAAAAGGTTGATACCAAACTTCCCAGATTTCAGTGTAGCCATTATGGAACTGTGGAGTTCGTGTTTGACAAACTCCCTGACCATATACTCTTATGGCTACCCTGCACTTACAATGTCTAAGGTTTTGCTTAGACACTGTAGGGGCATAGTGCTTATGCACATATGCCCTCACCTGTGGTATAGTGCACCATGCCTTAGGGCTGTAAGGCCTGCTAGAAGGGTGACTTACCTGTTCCACAGGCAGTGTGAGGTTGGCATGGCACTCTGAGGGGAGTGCCATGTCGACTTAGTAATTTTCTCCCCACCAGCACACACAAGCTGTGAGGCAGTGTGCATGTGCTGAGTGAGGTGTCCCCAGGATGGCATAAGGCATGCTGTAGCCCTTAGAGACCTTCCCTGGCATCAGGGCCCTTGGTACCAGGGGTACCATTTACAAGGGACTTATCTGAGTGCCAGGGCTGTGCCAATTGTGGAAGCAAAGGTACAGTTTAGGGAAAGAACACTGGTGCTGGGGCCTGGTTAGCAGGGTCCCAGCACACTTTCAATCATAACATGGCATCAGCAAAAGGCAAAAGGTCAGGGGGTAACCATGCCAAGGAGGCATTTCCTTACACACACCCTTCCCCCCCAAAGAGGATGAGAATAACCTTTCCCAAGAGAGTCTTAATTTTCTAAGTGGAAGAACCTGGAAAGGCCATCAGCATTGACATGGGCAGTCCCAGGTCTGTGTTCCACTACAAAGTCCATTCCCTGTAGGGATATGGACCACCTCAACAGTTTAGGGTTTTCTCCTTTCATTTGCATTAGCCATTTGAGCGGTATGTGGTCAGTTTGAACTATGAAGTGAGTACATCAGGGACCAGACCACAGCAAAGGCCTCCCTCTCAATGGCACTCCAACGCTGCTCCCTGGGGAGTAACCTCCTGCTAATAAAAGCAACAGGCTGGTCAAGACCATCATCATTTGCTTGGGACAGGACTGCTCCTATCCCATGTTCAGATGCATCTGTCTGCACAATGAACTGCTTAGAGTAATCTGGAGCTTTCAAAACTGGTGTTGTACACATTGCTTGCTTCAGGGTGTCAAAGGCCTTTTGACAGTCCATGGCCCAGTTCACTTTCTTGGGCATTTTCTTGGAGGTAAGTTCTGTGAGGGGTGTCACTATTGATCCATAACCCTTCACAAACCTCCTATGGTACCCAGTCAAGCCAAGGAATGCCCTGACTTGAGTCTGGGATTTTGGAGCTACCCAGTCCAGAATAGTCTGGATCTTGGGTTGGAGTGGCTGAACTTGGCCTCCACTTACAAGGTGTCCCAAGTAAACCACAGTACCCTGCCCTATCTGACATTTAGATGCCTCGATAGAGAGGCCTGCTGTAGGAAAGTACCATCTTGCCTGGCATGTTACCCCCATATTTCACTATATAAATGTTGTTTTAGTCTATGTGTCACTGGGACCCTGCCAGGCAGGGCCCCAGTGCTCACAAGTATGTGCCCTGTATGTGTTCCCTGTGTGATGCCTAACTGTCTCACTGAGGCTCTGCTAACCAGAACCTCAGTGGTTATGCTCTCTCTGCTTTACACATTTGTCACTAACAGGCTAGTGACAACATTTACCAATTCACATTGGCATACTGGTACACCCATATAATTGGGGTTCCAGGAGATCCCTATGGGCTGCAGCATTTCTTTTGCCACCCATAGGGAGCTCTGACAATTCTTACACAGGCCTGCCAGTGCAGCCTGAGCGAAATAACGTCCACGTTATTTCACAGCCATTTACCACTGCACGTAAGTAACTTATAAGTCATCTATATGTCTAAACTTCTCCTGGTGAAGGTTGGGTGCAAAGTTAATTAGTGTGTGGGCACCCTGGCACTAATCAAGGTGCCCCCACATCGTTCAGGGCAAATTCCCCGGACTTTGTGAGTGCGGGGACACAATTACATGCGTGCACTGTACATAGGTCACTACCTATGTACAGCGTCACAATGGTAGCTCCAAACATGGCCATGTAACATGTCTGAGATCATGGAATTGTCCCCCCAATGCCATTCTGGCATTGGGGGTGACCATTCCATGATCCCCTGGGTCTCTAGCATAGTACCCGGGTACTGCCAAACTGCCTTTCCCTGGTCTCCACTTCAGCTGCTGCCAACACGTCAGACCGGTTTCTGCCCTCCTGGGGTCCAGGCAGCCCTGGCCCAGGAAGGCAGAAAAAAGGATTTCCTCTGAGAGAGGGTGTAACACCCTCTCCCTTTGGAAATAGGTGTCAGGGCTGGGGAGGAGTAGCCTCCCCCAACCTCTGGAAGTGCTTTGATGGGCACAGATGGTGCCCATCTCTGCATAAGCCAGTCTACACCGGTTTAGGGATCCACCAGCCCTGCTCTGGACAAAGGAAAGGGGTGTGACCACTCCCCTGACCTGCACCTCCCAGGGGAGGTGCCCAGAGCTCCTCCAGTGTGTCCCAGACCTCTGCCATCTTGGAAACAGAGGCGTTTGTGGAACACTGGACTGCTCTGAATGGCCAGTGCCAGCAGGTGACGTCAGAGTCTCCTTCTGATAGGCTCTTACCTCTCTTGGTAGCCAATTCTCCTTCCTTAGTAGCCAAACCTCCTTTTCTGGCTATTTAGGGTCTCTGCTTTGGGGAATTCTTTAGATAACGAATGCAAGAGCTCACCAGAGTTCCTCTGCATCTCCCTCTTCACCTTCTACCAAAGGATCAACCGCTGACTGCTCAGGACGCCTGCAAAACCACAACAAAATAGCAAGACGACTACTAGCAACCTTGTATCGCTTCATCCTGCCAGCTTTCTCTACTGTTTCCAGGTGGTACATGCTCTGGGGGTAGCCTGCCTCCTCCCTGCACCAGGAGCTCTGAAGAAATCTCCCGTGGGTCGACGGAATCTTCCCCCTGCAACCGCAGGCACCAAAAGACTGCATCGCTGATCCTCTGGGTCCCCTCTCAGCACGACGAGCGTGGTCCCTGGAACTCAGCAACTCTGTCCAAGTGACTCCCACAGTCCAGTGACTCTTCAGTCCAAGTTTGGTGGAGTTAAGTCCTTGCCTTCCCACGCTAGACTGCATTGCTGGGTACCGCGTGATTTGCAGCTGCTCCGGCTCCTGTGCACTCTTCCAGGATTTCCTTCGTGCACAGCCAAGCCTGGGTCCCCGACATTCCTTCCTGCATTGCACAACCTTCTGAGTTGTCCTCCGGCGTCGTGGGACTCCCTTTTGTGACTTCGGGTGGACTCCAGTTCACTTTTCTTCCAAGTGCCTGTTCAGGTACTTCTGCGGATGCTGCCTGCTTCTGTGAGGGCTCCCTGAGTTGCTGGGCGCCCTCTTTGTCTCCTCCTCCAAGGGGCGACATCCTGGTCCCTCCTGGGCCACAGCAGCACCCAAAAACCTTTACCACAACCCTTGCAGCTAGCAAGGCTTGGTTGCGGTCTTTCTGCGTGGGAACACCTTTGCAAGCTTCATCGCGACGTGGGACATCCGTCTTCCAAAGGAGAGGACCCTAGCTCTCTTCTTTCTTGCAGAACTCCAAGCTTCTTCCAACCAGAGGCAGCTTCCTTGCACCCTCAGCTGGCATTTCCTGGGCTCCTGCCCACTCTCGACACTGTCGCGACTGTTGGACTTGGTCCCCTTGTCTTACAGGTACTCAGGTCTGGAAATCCACTGTTGTTGCATTGCTGGTGTTTGTTCTTCCTGCAGAATCCTCCTATCACGACTTCTGTGCTCCAGGGGGGGGGGGGGTAGTAGTAGGTGCACTTTACACCTACCTTTCAGGGTCTTGGGGTGGGCTATTTTTCTACCCCTCACTGTTTTCTTACAGTCCCAGCGACCCTCTACAAGCTCACATAGGTTTGGGGTCCATTCGTGGTTCGCATTCCACTTTTGGAGTATATGGTTTGTGTTGCCCCTATACCTATGTGCTCCTATTGCAATCTATTGTAATTCTACACTATTTGCATTATTTTTCTTGCTATTACTTACCTAATTTTGGTTTGTGTACATATATCTTGTGTATATAACTTATCCTCATACTGAGGGTACACACTGAGATACGTTTGGCATAGTGTCATAAAAATAAAGTACCTTTATTTTTAGTACTACTGTGTATTGTGTTTTCTTATGATATTGTGCATATGACACCAGTGGTATAGTAGGAGCTTTACATGTCTCGTAGTTCACCCTAAGCTGCTTTGCCATAGCTACCTTCTATCAGGCTAAGCTGCTAGAAACACCTCTTCTACACTAATAAGGGATAACTGGACCTGGCACAAGGTGTAAGTACCTCTGGTACCCACCACAAGCCAGGCCAGCCTCCTACACCTGCTGCTTTCAGGGCCTGCAAAACCTTCTTCAGGTGGACCAGGTGATCCTGCCATTTGGAGCTAAAGTGAGCAATATCATCAAGATATGCTGCACTAAAGGACTCCAAGCCAGCAAGGACTTGATTCACCAACCGTTGGAAGGTGGCAGGGGCATTCTTTAAGCCAAAGGGAATCACAGTAAACTGGTAGTGCCCATTAGGTGTAAAGAACACTTTTTTCTCTTTTGCTCCAGGTGCCATTTTTATTTGCCAGTACCCTGCTGTCAAGTCAAAGGTTCTCAAGTATTTTGCAGCACCTAATTTGTCTATTAGCTCATCTGCCCTTGGAATGGGGTGAGCATCTGTTATGGTGACAAGAGTTAAGCCCTCTGTAGTCCACACAAAACCTCATCTCTCTCTTGCCATCTTTTGTGTGAGGTTTGGGGACCAAGACCACTGGGCTAGCCCAGGGACTGTCAGAGTGCTAAATTACTCCCAACACCAGCATCTTGTGGACTTCCACTTTGATGCTTTCCTTATCTTGGTCAGACTGTCTAAATATTTAATTTTTGACAGGCATGCTGTCTCCTGTGTCCACATCATGGGTACACAGGTGTGTCTGACCAGGGGTAAAAGAAAAGAGCTCAGCAAACTGCTGGAGGACTTGCCTGCAGTTGGCCAGAGAGGGTGTCTGAATAGATCACTCCATCTACTGAGCCATCTTTAGGGTCAGTGGAGAGGAGATCAAGGAGACGTTCACTCTCAGCTTCCTGGTCCTCACCTGTAACCATTAACATGTTTACATCTGCCCTATCATGAAAGAGTTTGAGGCAGTTCACATGGATCACCCTCTTGGGGGTCCTGCTAGTGCCTAGGTCAACCAGGTAGGTGACCTGACTCTTTTTCTCTAGAACTGGGAAAGGGCCACTCCATCTGTCCTGAAGTGCCCTGGGAGAGACAGGTTCCAGAGCCAAGGCTTTCTGCCCTGGCTGAAACTCAAACATAGCAGCCTTTTGGTCATACCACATCCTCTGGAGCTGTTGACTGGCCTCAAGGTTTCTGCTTGCCTTTTCCATGTACTCTGCCATCCTTGAAAGTAGGCCCAGTACATAGTCCACCACATCTTGTTTAGGGTCATGGGGAGGTCTCTCCCAGCCTTTTTTTACAAGAGCTAGTGGTGGTCCCCTAACAGGATCGGCAAACAGAAGTTCAAAGGGGGAAAACCCTACTCCCTTCTGAGGCACCTCTCTGTAGGCAAAAAGCAGGCATGGCAAGAGGACATCCCATCGCCTTTTGAGTTTTTCAGGGAGCCCCATGATCATGCCCTTCAATGTCTTGTTAAATCTCTCAACAAAACCATTGGTTTTTGGATGGTATGGTGTAGTGAATTTGTAAGTCACCCCACACTCATTCCACATGTGCTTCAGGTAAGCTGACATGAAGTTGGTACCTCTGTCAGAAACCACCTCCGTAGGAAATCCTGCTCTGGCAAAAATACCTATGAGTGCTTTGGCTACTGCAGGGGCAGTAGTGGACCTAAGGGGAATCGCCTCAGGGTACCTAGTAGCATGATCCACTACTACTAGGATATATTGGTTCCCTGATGCTGTGGGAGGTTCAAGTGGACCCACTATATCCACTCCCACTCTTGGAAGGTTGGGCCATTATTCCAGACGCCAACACTTCTTTTTCACCCTGAGCCTTGCACCGTGCCCTTGTCGGACAGGCCTTGTCTCCAGTTTGGTGTCCATGCTGAGTACAGATGCGACACCAGGCCTTCTTGGGATCAAAGTTTTTACCCTTATACCCATTTGAGGATTGTGAAGAGGCTCTGGGCCCACCCTCCTGAGCAGGCTTTTGGGGCCCTGTAGAAGACTCTTTACTTTTTCCCTTGGATGTCTCAACACTCTTCCCCTGGGGAGGCTTTGTGACCCCTTTCTTTTGGTCACCCCCTTTGGAATTCTTGGTCACCCTAGTCTTGATCCAATGGACTGCCTTCTTTCCCAATTCTTGGAGAGAAATTGGACCTAGGTCTACCAGATGCTGATGCACTTTGTCATTGAAACAATTACTTAACAGGGGTTCCTTCATAAACAAGATATACAGCCCATCATAATCATTTACACCACTGCCATTTATCCAAACATCTAGTGTTTTCACTGAGAAGTCAACAAAATCAACCCAGGCCTGGCTTGAGGATTTTAGAGCCCCCCTGAACCTAATCCTGTACTCCTCAGTTGAGAATCCAAAACCCTCAATCAGGGTAGCCTTCATGAGGTCATAGGATACTGCATCTTTACCAGAGAGTGTGAGGAGTCTATCCCTATACTTTCCAGTGAGCATTTCCCAAAGGAGAGCACCCCAGTAAGATTTGTTTACTTTTCTGGTTGCACAAGCCCTCTCAAAAGCTGTGAACCACTTGGTGATATCATCACCATCTTCATATTTTGTTACAATCCCTTTGGGGATTTGTAGGATGTCAGTATATTCTCTGACCCTATTTATGTTGCCACCATTGATGGGAGCTAAACCCATCTCTTTTCTTTCCCTCTCTACTGCTAGGAGCTGTCTCTCCAAAGCCAATCTTTTGGCCATCTTGGCTAACAGGAGGTCATCTTCATGGAGGCTGCCCTCAATGCTTCCAAAGTTACTGGTCTCACACCCTCAGCGGCACAGGGGCGGCCGGGTGAAGTGTGCAAAGCAGGTGTCTGGTTTTGTATTGGATTCAATGGAGGGACCCGGTGGTCACTCTAGCTGTGCAGGCAGGCATACTTTCAATCATAACTTGGCATCAGCAAAAGGCAAAAAGTCAGGGGTTAACCATGCCAAGGAGGCATTTCCTTACAGCATGTGAATTGTGACGTATGTGAGGGAAGCAGGGAGTCTGCGTACTCCAGTTGAGGTTTAGTAGGATGTGCGTACTCCACAGTGTGAGAGTAGGGAAATCGTCGAACTTTATGTGTGTGGCGCTTTGTGCTCAAAAACTGTCCACGTTGTGGTTGGTGATGTATGGACCCTGCGTGGTCTAAGACTCCGGAGTATATTGGCAAGTGTAGGAGACACTTGGTTACATGTTGTGATCTGGCTGTAGGTTGATGGAGCGCGGTCAACAAGTCGGTGTGTGAGTTACATTGAGTAAGGAAAAATTTGGCGAGTCCTATGTGCACCAGGACAGACCCATTGACCAGTTGAGAGCAAAATTTGCGGGTCAAATTTTGCTTGCGAATGTGGGCGACTGAGAAAGAGGAAATAGCTGCATGAGCTAAAGGGCCATCAGTGAAAATCCATAAGGCCTCTGAAGCGATTGTGTACCTTCCTGTAGTAAACCAGCAGGTTTGTTTTTGGTTATTGGTATTTGGTTAGTGCTCACAATAATTTGCATTAGATTTGTGTGAATTGGAGTTTAGGAGGACGAGCCACAAGACTTTTTCAGCCGCAGTGAGTGTGACATCAGAGTGAGCCGCGCTTGGATAGGTTGGTTAGTGAGAAGAGTCGCAAGGGGATTGGCAGCCGTCCGTAAGAGGCAATTGGTTGGGAAAGCGGGTGAAGGGAATCCTGTGAGTAAAAGTCATTTCCTGATTTGATCAGAATACACAAAAGATAGAAAAGATGATTTTTTTCAAGGCGTTATACATTAAGGCGACAGTGGGGGAGCCTACCTCACCGGAAAATTCTCCGGCTTATATTGTGATGGAGGAGCGAGGTGTTGCGCCATGTCTTTGGTTAAAGCAGTGGTGCAAATTGACAGAGAAACAGGGAGCTTTAGAGTTTCCAGAGCATGGAACGTTTAAATTGAGACTATTGGCTCAGTTATGGATGATGTTGTATGAGACAAAGCTTCTTCCGAGACCAGCACAGTTCGAGGCATTAGCAGTTTGGGAGTTTGGGAACTCCTAGCGAGACAGCAGCAAGAGATAAAGTTTCAGAGAAGAATAAGGAAGGTAGAGAAGTCTCTAGCAGAAGCGAGATGGCATTGGGAACAGAAGAGGTGGAGTACAGCGACATTACAGGATGTTTAGTTGTTTCCTGCTATTACAGAAGAAGATGAAGCAGAAGGGAAAGAAGAGACTAGCAAAAGTGACAAGAGTTCGTCAGGGAGTAAAAAGAAGAAAAAGTCTTACATAGTAGAAGAAGATTCCGATGTCAAGGATCTTATTACTCAGATGTTGAGGGACAGACCACCACCAAATGTGGTGGATGAAGGGGGTCCAAGTACTAGTAATGCACCAACTGCCCCAGCCCAAGTGACGGGGACAGCGGGGCCAGGGCAAGCAGACAATGGACAGGTACAAAGGGTAGTGCAGAGTACTCCTAATACAGTGACTACTTCAGTAGTCCAGGCGCAGATGCATCCACCACCGGAACAGAGAATTTATCCAGAGATACCAGTTCTTGAGACAACCTCGAACTTAGTGGTTCCTGCGGAGCAAGTGGTTTCGAGGCCAAAGTTAGTTCAGACTGAGCCGACTCCAATGTTGATGCCTCGGGCACAGCCACAAGGTTTGCCGAAGTTCACACCAGTGACAGGGACACAGTCAGATGTGACTTCAGTGATGAATCAGAGCATGGGAGTAGCCCTTCCACAAAGTGCGGGTGTCGGAGCGGCACCAGATGCAATATTGCTGCAGATTACTGTTGGTCCAGCGGTCCCATTGTTTGCGCAAAAGGAGCCTATCACAGGAGAGCAGGGTGAAATGTCACAGAGTCTCGTAAGGAGAGGGGTGAGAGAGCATGTGCGGGCAGTATCATCTATGGGCCAGACCTTTGATGCATCTAGGCCGTTAATGGATCTTGGTCCACTTGTTGTGCTTCCAGATGCCATAAATGGCCGAGTGTAAGTCAGAGCTTGAAGCTCTTGTCATCGCAAACTCCAGGTATAGTAGTACAACAGGTGCTATTGCCGAATGCAAGTAATGTTTCATTACAGGGATTGACAGCACAGCAGTTAAATGAGTGGTTAGACAGTCTAAATACTCCACGGAATGCATCCAAGGGTGAAGAGCAGATTGAACATGTGAGGCTGGCTACGGAAATAACAGAACTAGTCGAGGGATCAATGGGTGTGAATAGGTTAGAATCCTATACCGAAGAAGAGCTGAGATATTTGTGCCCGAGAATTACAAGAGAAGTGGGCAAGATACATCAGAGGTTGGCAGATTTGGCAGAGAAACATGATATAGAAATTGGAAAAAACGAAGCATTTGAAAAGAAGCTATAGGGTAGATTTTCAAGCAAAAGATTTTGAACACTTGAGATCAGCTGGGATGAACGCGCATTTTAAAGAATTATTGCAGAGTGCTCAGATTTGGGGAGCATTAGAGAAGTTGGAAGACAGATGGGCAAAGAAGAAAGATAAATGGAAACGAGATTCACAAGAAGGGTCCGAAAGTGTTCAGAAAGAAAAGGATCTAGTGAAAATATTACCAATGAGGGAAATTCCAGGAGGGCAGTTTGTACATGTTCCTTGGCACAGGAGTGATATTTTGTCATTTACAAATGATTACCCAAATTTAGGGAGAAACCGGTGGAGAGGTATCAGCAGACAGATAGGTTTGTGAAACTTTCGAAATGTCTATGGGAAGACTTGAATACTCTGTTGGAGATAGTGGTTCCAGACGATTTGTGGGTTGATTTCAAGAGAGCAGTAGATTGGCCAACAAGTGAACCAGAAAGGGACAGAGTTACAGGTGCACCATCACCCGAAGTAATGAAACATTATTATAAGGTGATTGAGTTCCTGAAGACGAGAATTTTGCCTAAAAACATTGACTGGCAGAGAATTGACAGGACAGTACAAGAGGTGAAAGAGTCAATACATGCATACTGTGAGAGGTTGTTGAAGGCGTTCAAGGAGTACAGTGGTAAGGAAGCGATTGGGCCGAAAGACATGTTGCATTTTGTGTTCAGGTTTGTGGAAGAATTGAGACCTGAAATAGGCCAGATGATTAAGAGTCATTTGATTTGCTGGCAAGCAAAGCCGATTGATGAGGTGCAAAATACTGTAGTGATGAGATCGAGTTGAAGCAGAAAAAGTTGAAGGAGAAAGCGATGGTGATGCAGATTAAGGCAGCTCAAACAGGAGTCCAGGGAGCTTTTGTGCAGCAGATAATGTAGAAACAAGGAGCTGTTATGTTTCAGCCTCAGGTGAGAGGTAGGGGACGTGGAGTGAATATGAATCGTGGTCCAGATTTGAATACTGTAGTGGTTCAGAATGATGTGCAAGGGATGAAGAAGATGTTACCTTGTCATCTTTGCAGAAACGTGGGACACTGGAAGCGGGAGTGTTCGGTGATGGTGCAGGATGGTGTCGTTCAGTAAGGTGGTGATGTCAATACATTTCAAAATGTGAAAATCCCAAGAATGAGAGGACTTAATCTGAATTTTCTGAGTAATATGAATCAAGTGCAGAATTTTCAACTCTGGCAGCAGATGCAAGCGCCTCGTGCACAAATGACACAATTGCAACCAATGCAACAGCAGGTCCCTATGGTTCCTAGACAGCAAATGCAGATACCTCAAGCCCTGATGGAACAGCAACACATGGGCTACGCACTCTACAGTGAGGAGTGCAGAAGTTCAGAACTTACCTCTTTCGGGCAGAACAGTTCAGGTTGTAGGGGTAGTGAATAAGCAGTTGATAAATCCGATCACAGATCCAGTACAGGTTGAAATTGGCAACTGCCAGGGACTTCATAAGTTTGTAGTCTGTGACTCGAGTCCAGTATAACTACTTGGAAGGGACTTACTGTGCAAGACCAAACGTTTGATTACTTGTTCAACTGTTAGAATAGAGGTCCAAATGAATAGTGACGATGAGGAAAAACAAACTCCAGAAACTGAGAATTAAACCACTAATGAGGAATACCCGTTGATTGAAATTTTCCAGATGTTTACTGTGAAAGAATTGCGGGCAGACTTGCAGGGAACAGTGCAGGAAAATGTGTGGGACCTGACAGGTAAAGAAGTGGGTTTGATCAAGGGAGTGGAGCCAATTAAGGTTACCTTGAAGCCGAATGCAGTGTTTCTGCAGCTTCCACAGTATAACATGGCACAAGATGTTCTGATAAAGGTGGCACAAATAATTGGAGATTTCCTGAAACAAGGGATTTTGAAAGAAGTGCTAAGCAGTCCATGTAATTCACCGATAATGGGCTTGAGGAAACCTTGTGGGGAAAGTGCGAATTGTGCAAGACTTGCAAAAAGTGAATGATATGGTGGTCAAGTGTTGTCCCGTGGTGCCAAACCCAACGGTAATAATGTTTCAAATTCCATGCGATGCAGAATGGTTCACAGTGGATGATTTGTCACAAGCTTTCTTTTCTGTTCCTCTTCATGAGGATAGTCAGTTTCTCTTTAGTTTCAAATTCCTAGACAGAGTCAACAGCTGGTGCAGGCTTCCTCAATGGTACACAGAGTCACCGTCTTTGTTCAATCAGATTTTGAAAAAGAATTTGGAGTCATTGGAACTACCGTACTGTTCGACTCTGGTGCAGTACATTGATGACTTACTGATTGCATCCGAAAGTGTAAGTACAACCTGATTGCACTGTTAAATCATTTGGGATAATTTGGACATAAAGTGTCACCTTTGAAAATTGCAGTATTGCCAAAAGTCAGTGAAATATCTGGGACACCAGATTGAGAAAGGGTCAAGGAAAATTTCCAGAAAGGATTACAATGATATTGCAGAGAAGTCCTCTGCCTTCAGAGAGATGTCAGAATGTTCCTGGGAATGGCAGGCTATTGTCGTCAGTGGATTCCAAATTTTGCTGAGATTACCAAACCATTGCAGCACATAAGGATGTTACAGATCCCATTACACTAGGCCAGGATCAGATGAAAGTGTTTACTGAGTTGAGAGATAGTTTGTGCAGAGCTCCAGTGTTAGGAATGCCTGATTACACAAAGCCATTCATATTGTTTTGTCATGAACGTGATGCTTGTTCTTTGTCTGTCTTGACACACGTCCATGGAGGTGCTTATGGAAGATGGTTCCATTACCCATGTAAGAGACAAAACTGAAGAATTACAGAAGGGTGCGGAAGAATCAATCTCAACGGATACAGCAGGAGAGCCTAGCTCAGTAGGGATTCTCCCAGAAGCAGATGGTGTTGAGAAGCAAACAGAGCAAGTGTCAGACCAAGAAGGGCAAAGAGTTGAGATGGATCAAAGTCAAAGTGATCCGACTCCTCCTGAGTCTGTTGCAGGTCCATCAAGAGAGAACAGCATAGAAAAGGAGAAGAGTCCAATTCTGAAAAGAATACTGACAAAAGGATTGAGAAAGGGAAACAATTGGCCTGAATCGTAAGTAGAAAAAAGAAAGGGAGTGGTCAAAAATATAAACAATAGAGGAAGAAGTAGATACTACAAGAAAAGAAGAATTAAGTGAAGGAGAACTAAGTGGTGATCGAAAGTTGAAAAGGAAGAGAATAGCAAGTCGACGATACGAAGGTCCTGAATGGGCGCATGCAACTGCTAATGAATGACACCACAAGTTTGTCTTTTTGTTTTGATAGGGATGTTCTGAGTCAGTATTTTGATGTAATGATCGATCAAGGATCTGAATTGTTGAACCGATCTGAAAATATTTTAAGAAAGAGACTGTTGAAACTAAACTGGAAGAGACATTGAAAACCTGATTTGACATTAAAAACCGGATGTGACAAGCAGCTAATCGACTTTGAGAAGGAAAGGGGTTCCTGTAGGCAAGACTGAATCGTGAGTGAAGAATTTTTCTGTTTTTGATTTTTGCTGCACTTCATAAGAGTTACTTCTGATTTCTGATTCTTTACAGATCATGGCTGAGTAAAATAACCAAGTTTGGAATGCTAGGCTCTGTAAATATATGAGCGTTGTATTGGCGATTATGTGTGGTATTTTGTTTATAGTGGTGATTGTGGGAATGTCTGATTTGATGTGAAGGGAGCCAATCGTACTTCTGCTTCTGAGACTACTACACTAACGGCTTTAGAGAGGTTTAAGCCAGATGAGAAATATTTGCATGACTATTCTAATGCTCAAGGAGAGCTTTCTTCTAACGTCTTCTATCGCTTGTTGAGTGAGTATGTTGAGGCAGTGGATGCAAGGGATTGTCTTGTGTGTACACCGATTCCTTCGTCAGTAGAGGAAGGAGTTACGTACCACAGTCTTCCATTAACATACAGAATAAGCTGTAGTCTGCTACTAACAAGGTTTTATGACCAAGAGTATATACAATATTTTTACTGTAATTATGATATGATGTTTTCGTTTGTTCCTATTATCAGGTATTTGAGTAGAGTAGCTAAGGATCATGATATAGTATTGGTTAGAGGATTCTTTGAGCCTACACTAACATTTGGAACTGCACATGTGCATAAGAACAATCTCACATGCTTGCTTACACCTTTAGAGAAGAGCTTCATAGGGCATACTGATGACAAGAGAAAGGCGCTAAGGGAGAAGTTAGAGAAAGGTTTGGAGAAAAGAACTTATAAGAATGATGTTCTTACACTGCAATTAAAACGCAAGGGAAACTAGCACTAGATGCATTACATGTAGGGAAGCTTTGTGTATATATAGGCCAAAATCACGCACTGACACTTTATTTGTGGGTACGAGTGAATGTAGGCATGTGTTTTTGTTTCAGAGTAAGAGGACTTTTATTTTGAATGGTCAGGACCCTGCGATTCCAGGTATTTATTTTATTTGTGGACTTAATGCTTATTACCGTCTTCCAAGGATGGTATGGGACATGTTATTTGGGGAGAGTTTTCCCAAAGATTTATCCGATAGATGTCTTGAAAACGTTTCCAAAATTGACTGAATACATCATATGCGGCAGAGGAGGGAATCCTCTTCTACAGTAGTGGGAGATATATTTGGTGCAGTGATTCCTTCACTGGGAGTCATCCTGAATTCGATCAAGATACGAAAGTTGTCTACTATTGCGGATAACATGCTAACAAGTTTTACAGGGGCAATAATCCTGATAGATACTGAATTGGCTGCGGCTAGAGCTACGACTCTTCAAAATCGTCTTGATTTAGACATCCTTCTAGCAAAGGATGGCAGAATCTGTAAAATGATTAACTCTAGGCATTGTTGTTCTTATATCCCTAACAATAGTCAAGAGATAAGAGATTTACTAACTAACTTGACTAACTCAAGTAAGGATTTGAAAGAATTGAAGGTGCCAGGGGTTTGGGAAAAGGTTGGAAAGGGATTTGTTTCAGTGGGAAATTGGCTAAGTAATATTTAGAATGGGGTATTATTAAAAATCATACAGGGAATATTAATTGTGATTACTTGCATATTAGATTTATGGGAATTATGCAAATTATGTCAAAAGATTAAATTGAAAAGGTCTAAACATAATCAGAGGAGGGAAGAACAAAACAGGGAAATAATTTATAGGGAAGATTGAGAAGAAGAAAAAATAGTGAAGAAACTGAACTGTGAAAATTATTGATGGTAAAGTAGTGTGATGACATATTTAGTCATTAAAGGAGGGACTGATAACACAAATATAATAATTAGAAATTATTAATGAATGTTTATGTAATTTGAACGTAAAAGATGATTAACAAAGAAAAGTAATGTGCACTTTTGAAAATGTGCCCTCGAAGAGTGGCTAGCAGGATTCATGAATTATATTAAAAATTTACTAAAAACATGTGAAACATTGAAAATATGTAAAAATAATGTAGTAGTATGTCATATTAAAGGAAATAACGTATGTTTTGCATCATGTTGTAGAGCTTAACTTAGCCAAAGTCGTGGCCTAGTTTTGCCAGGCCTCGCGCAGAAGATGAATATTAACGTTCAATGTAGAAATGCTGATGTGCTGAACTGACGGTGAACTGCTCATTGTTAATAACAAATTCTGCTCAGCTAAAATCCAATGCGTGAACGACGGACAGGAGATGATGGAATCAAATTTGTATCAAAGACTGTGTAAAGCATTCCGAGTGTACTTTCCCAGGACTTGAACAATGAAGACACTAACTAGAGAAGAAGATGCAGTGTTTTCGATACCTGACGAGCCGGATGATGAGAACATCGTACAGTGAACCAGTCGACATCCTGAGAACTATGTAATATTAGAATGTGTAGATTTGGAAAATTTAGACTATTGGGTAGAGTTATAACTGGTGATTAATTGACCAATTAGGAATTGGGGATAGTCTGGGTGGCTTTGTTATAATGACGTGACAGAGGGAAAGGAGTTCAGATGTGAGGGGAGCGATGTTAGGTGTAGATATCCGAAGGCAGACCTCTTCTGTAATTGATGCAATATTGGGGAGAAGAGACACAAGATTCTGTTATTGGGCTAATACTCTCTAAGAGGAGAGCCTGGTGCGATGCTGATTGACTGATGACCTGAAGATGAAGACTGACTTTGTTGCTGATCCATACAGTGGATAGGTATCTATGACAATGTGACTGAATTACCTTTTGTGCCTTTTCTTTCTGGGTACCAACTGCGCTCTCTAATAGTTTTCCTTTTAGCTAGATGTTTTCCAAATCCATGTTCTACACTGTTATTCGCATGGAGTCCCACATGCTAATGCTAATTTGGGTTAGATGAGGTTCCTATTTTAAGACATTGACATATACAGTGACAAATGATTGACAGACTGATTTGCTGAACTCTGCTACTCATGTTCACGTATTCACCTTTGATTCACGTGTTGATTTTTGCTTTAGAATTTATTCTGTCTCAAGTTTTGCTTAGATTATGGCCCTCATTATGAACACGGCGGTAAACACCGTCGACCGCTGTGGCGACGGTGAACAGAAGACTGCCATTGGCGGTGAACAGAAACCCGCCATATAATGATTAAAAAATCAGAAACCAACAAAAATCTCCCTGCCACCAGTCACGCCAGGACCTTGTCCGTGGAAATGCTGGACCTCCCACCCTGCCACCGCCGAGCACACCCCGCCCTCCAAATAATGAACCACAAATCACTGCGACGGTCAGTGGATGCCGAACAACCATTGGCGGTACAGACCGCCACGGACGGCAAGTGGACCCAACAGCAAGAAATGCATACATTGGCAAGTTTAAAACCCACACACCTGACACACATCCACAACACTATAAAACACTCACAGACACACCCCACAATCCTTTGCAACGAAATTAGGCCAACTAATACAGAGAACTCCAGAAGCAGACACTGAACGCCCAATCCACGATACATACACCCAACCACACAAGAGCACCCTCACCTAGATCCACACAAGACACCATTCACAACACTCACCTGGCACTCCCCAAACACCCTTTATAGAAAGGGAGATAAGTACCATGGTGGACGAGATCCTGAAGGTCGAGCCACAATTATTCGGGGCACAGGTCCAGCACACACCCATCGCCAGGAAGATGGAGCTATGGCAGTCAATAGTCAACAAGGTCAATGCAGTGGGACACCATCCACGCACCAGGGATGACATCTGCAAGAGATGGAATGACTTGCGTGGGAGGGTCAGGTCTATGGCATCCAGGCACCACATTGCAGTCCAGAAGACTGGGGGAGGACCTCCACAAACACCACCCAACTAC
This sequence comes from Pleurodeles waltl, assembly GCF_031143425.1. Classification (NCBI taxonomy): domain Eukaryota; kingdom Metazoa; phylum Chordata; class Amphibia; order Caudata; family Salamandridae; genus Pleurodeles; species Pleurodeles waltl. Next base: position 55,748,308 of record NC_090445.1, on the reverse strand, counting down.
ACTGACTGGGAGGAAAAGGTACTGGCCATCCTGCACCCTGAGGGACTCACTGGACTCACTGGAGGAATGGACTCTGGTAAGTCATCTACAATTATCCCATATCCATCACACCTGGAATGCATGCACCACCTCACCCCTCCAACGACCACCAGGACCACAACCCCACCCAGGCCACCATCACTACATTCAGTCACCCTGCATGCCCACAAACCTACTAACAGGCCCACAGCCACCCACCCCTGCAAGGAATCACAGTGGCCTACAGCACCCACAATGCACCTCCACATCCTAAGCAAAAAGCAATGCTAACCTCATGAAAGCAACCTGAAGGGCCCCAAAGTGTGAAACCTGTTCACCCCATCCGATCATGCTAATGTAACAGACATGTCCATTCCTCCGAACAGGCACCACCACCCATGCCACCCTGATGGACAGGACAAGGAGTGGCAGGGCCCCACAGGGCACCTCCCAGGACACTCGGGATGGATCCCTGGACACTGACGATCACCCTGGCCCCTCACACAGTCCTGGACTGTCACCATCCAGCAGCCCCACCCAGGATGCCACTGACACTCCTACCACCCAGCCAACAACATCAGCCCAGGGCAACCGTCTCCACACCTGTGTATCCAGGCCTCAGACCGGTGGAACACAAGTACAGAGGCCACAGTCACACCCTACTAACATGCAGGAATCCTATGGCCCCAGTACAAGTGGTACTGCCAGACCTGTGCAGGGGACACAGGCACATGTGGCTAGGCCCAGTGGGAGGGCATCAGTGGCCCAGGGGGGAGGCCACAGGATAGATGCTGCAGCCCAGGACATGATCTCTGAGGTCCTGGGAACATATCACCATACCCAGGACAGATTGGCCCAGATAGTATCCAGCCCGGAGCAGAGTCAAAGGATGCAGCAAGCACACCACCAAGAGGCAATGGAGCAGTGGAAACTGCACAATGCCACAATGGCCAGCATAGCAGGTGCGCTGCTGCACCTTGTCCCAACACAGCCTGAGGCCCACACAGACCAGGAAGCCCCTACTACCGGCCACAATACCGACCGGACAACAACAGAATCAGCAGCAACTCTAAGTGTACCACCATCTCAGGACACACAGGGGACATCCATCTCAACCTGTACCGGCCAACACCAGGTGCCGAAATGGACCCACAGGCCCAGATATGGCACAGGAACACCTGCCAAGACCAAGGCCCCCTCAAAGAAGTGACTGTGGCAAGAACTGTCCTCCAAGTCTCCCACTGAATCAATCACCAAACCGTGTGAAAACTACAACAAACTCTTGTAAGCATTGATGGACCTACCACTACTGCCAACAATGCTGCAACCATGTTGCCATATTGTACAACCACCAGTAACCCACTCCCATCACTGTAATCTGCACAATTTAATCCCTGCACCAAATAAAACACCTTTTCACCAGTTACAATGTCCCCTGTCATTAAGTTGAAACAAAGTGAAGTATGGAAGCAACTGTATGATAACTCTTTTATTGTTATCGGAGTAGCAGGAAATGCACCACACGCATTACATGTTGTTGTGCCTACAGATGTATTGTAATCTGTCCTATGCAGACCTGGTCACAGTGGCAATGAGTATTGACCCAACATCCCCCTAGATGACAAGGCACACTGACAGTATGATGCACAGACAGCAATCTCATCTAATTGTCCCACAAAGTTACTGTAGGTAGAGTTGTATCAATTGGCTCCTGGTAATTACATCTTCCCCCTCCTCATCATCACCATCACTCTCATCCCCTCTCTGAGGAAGCTGGTCTGGATATACAGCACCCTCCTTCAAGAGGGGGATAGAATTTCTCACAGCCACGTTGTACAGCATGCAGCAGGCCACCACTATTCCACACACCTTTTCAGGCCCATGGGTCAGGGAACCGCCAGAGAAATGTAGGGAACAAATTATAGCCTTCAGGAGACCTACTGTGCGCTCTATCACCCTCCTAGTATGTCCATGAAGCCTTATTGTAATGCATCTGTTCCAGGATTCCTCACTGGTGTCAGGAGCCAACGCAAGTTGGTATAGCCAGAATCACCTATAAAAAGGAGCAAAACAGGACTGTCATTGACAACCCTCAGAGGGAGACAGCCTGGCTGTCTGCTATGTGGCAATAAGTGTCACAACACCTACCTATGATCCACCCTCTGTCCTCTTCTAGTTGTTCCATCTTGTGTGGCACACTACTGTTCCTCAGCACAAAGGAATCATGGACTGAACCAGGGAACATGGCATTCACATGTGAGACGTACTGGTCTGCAGCACACACCAATTGAATGTTCACGGAATGAAAGTTCTTCCTGTTTCTGTACACCTGTTCACTGACTCTTGGGGGGATGATAGCTATGTGGCTGCCATCGATGGCACCTATCTCATGGGGTATGTTGGCAAAGGCATAGAAGTCCGACTTGATGGCAGGGAGGTCAGCACTTTGGGAAAACCTCACATAGGACTGTAGGTGTCGTACAAATGCATTCATGAATCTTGACAGTATAATGCTAAACATTGGCTGTGAAAAACCTGAACCCATGCCCACTATCACTTGAAATGAGCCCGTGGCAAGAAGATGGAGTGCGGAGAGCACCTGCCCTTCAGTAGGGATGGCATGCTGATTCCGATTTGCCGGTCTCAATGCTGGATACAGTAATGCACAAAGTTCATGAATAGTTGCACAAGTGAGTCTGTAATTGAAAATGATGTGACCTCCACCATGGTCTGCAAATCAACAAGTGGTCTGTACACCGATGGGGCCCTTCCTCCCCACAAAGGTCTGTACCTAGGAGGAGTTGAAAACACGTGTGAGGAACACACATACATCTGCAAACATTGTTTCTCATTCAGGACTGCTGGCATGATTATCGACAACACAAATGCTTAGTGTGTGTGACATTACACTAACATGACCACAATGGTATATCAGGACTGGTCAGGTGAGGTAATGTATATTGTTACATGCCTATGGGTGTTTAGGGGACAATAGGGCCTGCATTGTGCTGATGAGGGTTTTACAACTGCGTAGTTAAGGCCAAAATGTCTGCCCTCTGTAATCCAAAAGTGTTGTGGTGGAAGTGACCTCATACCGCTAGCGGTTGACGTAATAGCATAAGGCGGTGTTTACCGCTGTGCAAATTCATTGGTTAACACGGTTGTCAATGGGCATTCTTAGCGTATCATGATCGCCGCCGGCGGTGACGGTGCACACTGCTGCGGTGCGTATGCGAACTCGTCACCCAAACTTTACTTGACTCCCTGATCTCGTGCATGCAGGTACTCCACTGAGTGTACTGCTGTGTCCTACCTCTGGTCATGGAAATGTCACGTGTTGCAGGGGAAAGGGCCCCGGCCTTCACCAACGAAGAATTGGAGAAGCTTGTGGACGGGGCTCTGCCCCTGTACACCGAGCTCTACGGTCAGCCAGAGGTACAGGCGAGTAGGAGGATTGGGGGGCATGGAAGTGTGTAGTGGTGGGTGTTGGCTGCATACATGTGTGCACTTGTGACACTGTATGGTCCAGGGTTCCTGACATGCTGCGTGTGTGTGTGCTGTTAGGCTGTTTGAAATGTCCGTCCCTTAGTGGACGTATAGCCAGCTGTATATGATTGGCCAGTGTCTGACCTCAGTGTTACTTTTCTGTGTATACCTTATAGGTAAGCGCCCACCAGAAGAGGGGCCTGTGGCATGCCATCGCCAAGGAAGTGCGGACCTTGAGGCTCTACAACCAGCGGAGCGCCGACTGCAGGAAGAGGTGGGAGGACCTGTGGCTCTGGGCGAGGAAGATCTGCGAGGCCCAGCTGGGGAAGTCCTCCCAACGAGGAAGGGGTGCCCGTCGGGCACTGACCCCCCCCTTATGCAACACAACCTGGTGGTGGTGTACCCGGACCTGGAAGGGCGCTTGAAGGCTGCACAGCAGTCACAAGGGGGTGAGTACAGATACCATATTTTGGCCCCATGATGGATGTGTGTGTGTTTATTCATATTTATGCTGTCTAGTGGCAAGGACTATGACTGATGTACATCTACATAATGGCCCCTGTGGGGAGTAGGGGCGTTTGGGACAAGTCTGCAGTATGTCAGGTCCTTACGTTAGTTGGGAAATGGCTGTAGAGCAGGGTTCTGGCCACTAGTCAGGGGCATAGCCATGTGTATAGCGGTAGGTGTTGCCTGGTGGAAGGTTTTCTGGGTGGGTGTATGTGTGAACCACTAATGTACTTCCATTCAGCTATTTACGAGTGTCTCTCCAGTTTTGTCTCCCCATTCCTGTTCTCTTGTGTTGTCTGTGTACAAAAGAATCATCAGGCGAGGAAGCTGAGGCACCGGCGAGTGGGGAGGCAGTGGCCCAGGGATCCTCAGAGGCAGAGTCGTCTAACGCCAAGAGGACCAGTGGGTTGGAGGGCGAGGGGAGTACAACGGGGGAGGCAACTACCACTAGAGGTAGTGACTCCGATACCTCCTCCGATGGGAGCTCCCTGGCGGTGGCGGACCCTAGTGGGCCTACCCCTACTGTGGCATCTTCCGCCACCCCCCATACCATGACCGCCCTCCCAGTTGCTCCCCACCAAGTTGCCCGTGCCCGCTCACCCAGAAGGATGGGTGTCTCCTTCTCCCCAGGCACCTCCTCCCCTACCCCAGTCAGCCCTGCTGCCCTCACGGAGGAGGCTATTGACCTCAAGAGAACTATCTCTGTAGGGCAGACAACCATTGTCAATGCCATCCAGGGGCTAGCCTCAGAGGTGCAGCAGACTAATGCCTATCCGGATGGCATTCACTGTGCTGTGTCTGGCCTACAGAGATCTTTTCAGGCTCTGGCCTCCTCTTGGACAGCAGCCAGTGTCCCTGGTCATTCCGTCCCCCCTTCAACCACCTCTACCCCTTCCAGCACCCCCCACCCTACACCCGTCCAAATCACACATTCTCACATGCAGGCACACACCTTAACACACAAGAAGCACACTTCAAAACATAACCACCACACCTCCCACCACAAGCATACACACAGCCAACATACATATGCACACACACCAACATCCACTTCCCCCAGTGTGTCCACCTCTTCCGCCTCCCTGTCTGTCCCCTGTACACGCACACCCTCAGGCACTGCACCCTCATTCAATGTTGCTGACCCTGTTCCTGCAGTCACCACAATAGCACACATCCATTCATGCACCCCAGACACCAAACCTGCACTCACCACAACAACTTTAGTTACCACATGCAGCACACTCACCAGACTTGCAGACACCCAGACAACATCCATTTACACTGGCAGCCTGTCTTGTCCCACTGTGTCCACCCCCGTCCTCCCAAGACACTAAAATGCACCAAAACACACACCCATCACACATCCACCACACCTCAGCACACTGTCCAGTCACCTGCAGCCACATCACGCACACCTACACCTGTCACAACCACTCCCTCTACCTCCACTCCCACGCCTTCCTCCAGGTCCACCCCAATTGCACCAAATAAACTTTTCCTATCCCGCGTTAACCTATTTCAACCCACTGGCCCACCACGTCTCATCCCTAAACGTGCTCACCTCCTTGCCCTGTCCACTCCTCCCACGTCACACCCAGCCCCTGTCTGCCCTTCCCATTCCCGTGCCCCTTCCCCAGAGAGGAAGAAGCCCTGTGCTGAACCTGGTCCATCTGCCACCTCCCGGTCCAAGCCCACTCCCCCACCTTCCAAGGGTAAACCCAAACCCCCTCCACCATCCAAACGGAAATCTAAGCCCCCCACCCCCAGTCATAAATCCCCACCCCCACCACCCCCTGCCCCTGTTCCCTGAGGTGCCTGGATGCCCCATTGTTGCCCCTATGAGGTAGAGTACAGTTGCACTTGTGGGAGTCAAGTAGGGGCCATTGCGACCCATCTGACTTCTTGCACTAGAGACTGGCCATTGGCCTTCTATGCACTTCTGTTGCTCAGTGCGCAGAATAAAGGTTAATGTGTGGCCTGTGTTGTTTGAGGCACACTCTGTATCCGTGGTCTCTCGTTTCATTTTTTGGGGGTGTGGGGCACATGTATGTACTTTGGGCAGGTTGGATTTGCCTTGTGTCGGGTAAGTACCTCTTTGTAGGAAGTTGGCTCTGTATGTGCTATTTCAAAGTAAGGAATAGCATGCACAGAGTCCAAGGGTTCCCCTTAGAGGTAAAATAGTGGTAAAAATAGATAATACTAATGCTCTATTTTGTGGTAGTGTGGTCGAGCAGTAGGCTTATCCAAGGAGTAGTGTTAAGCATTTGTTGTACATACACATAGACAATAAATGAGGTACACACACTCAGAGACAAATCCAGCCAATAGGTTTTTGTATAGAAAAATATATTTTCTTAGTTTATTTTAAGATCCACAGGTTCAAATTCTACATGTAATATCTCATTCGAAAGGTATTGCAGGTAAGTACTTTAGGAACTTCAAATCATAAAAATTGCATGTATACTTTTCAAGTTATTGACAAATAGCTGTTTTAAAAGTGGACACTTAGTGCAATTTTCACAGTTCCTGGGGGAGGTAAGTTTTTGTTAGTTTTACCAGGTAAGTAAGACACTTACAGGGTTCAGTTCTTGGTCCAAGGTAGCCCACCGTTGGGGGTTCAGAGCAACCCCAAAGTTACCACACCAGCAGCTCAGGGCCGGTCAGGTGCAGAGTTCAAAGTGGTGCCCAAAACACATAGGCTAGAATGGAGAGAAGGGGGTGCCCCGGTTCCGGTCTGCTTGCAGGTAAGTACCCGCGTCTTCGGAGGGCAGACCAGGGGGGTTTTGTAGGGCACCGGGGGGGACACAAGCCCACACACCCTCAGCGGCGCGGGGGCGGCCGGGTGCAGTGTAGAAACAAGCGTCGGGTTCGCAATGTTAGTCTATGAGAGATCTCGGGATCTCTTCAGCGCTGCAGGCAGGCAAGGGGGGGGTTCCTCGGGGAAACCTCCACTTGGACAAGGGAGAGGGACTCCTGGGGGTCACTTCTCCAGTGAAAGTCCGGTCCTTCAGGTCCTGGGGGCTGCGGGTGCAGGGTCTCTCCCAGGTGTCGGGATTTTGGATTCAAAGAGTCGCGGTCAGGGGAAGCCTCGGGATTCCCTCTGCAGGCGGCGCTGTGGGGGCTCAGGGGGGACAGGTTTTGGTACTCACAGTATCAGAGTAGTCCTGGGGTCCCTCCTGAGGTGTCGGATCTCCACCAGCCGAGTCGGGGTCGCCGGGTGCAGTGTTGCAAGTCTCACGCTTCTTGCGGGGAGCTTGCAGGGTTCTTTAAAGCTGCTGGAAACAAAGTTGCAGCTTTTCTTGGAGCAGGTCCGCTGTCCTCGGGAGTTTCTTGTCTTTTCGAAGCAGGGGCAGTCCTCAGAGGATGTCGAGGTCGCTGGTCCCTTTGGAAGGCGTCGCTGGAGCAGGATCTTTGGAAGGCAGGAGACAGGCCGGTGAGTTTCTGGAGCCAAGGCAGTTGTCGTCTTCTGGTCTTCCGCTGCAGGGGGTTTTCAGCTGGGCAGTCCTTCTTCTTGTAGTTGCAGGAATCTAATTTTCTAGGGTTCAGGGTAGCCCTTAAATACTAAATTTAAGGGCGTGTTTAGGTCTGGGGGGTTAGTAGCCAATGGCTACTAGCCCTGAGGGTGGGTACACCCTCTTTGTGCCTCCTCCCAAGGGGAGGGGGTCACAATCCTAACCCTATTGGGGGAATCCTCCATCTGCAAGATGGAGGATTTCTAAAAGTTAGAGTCACTTCAGCTCAAGACACCTTAGGGGCTGTCCTGACTGGCCAGTGACTCCTCCTTGTTTTTCTCATTATTTTCTCCGGCCTTGCCGCCAAAAGTGGGGCCTGGCCGGAGGGGGCGGGCAACTCCACTAGCTGGAGTGTCCTGCTGGGTTGGCACAAAGGAGGTGAGCCTTTGAGGCTCACCGCCAGGTGTGACAATTCCTGCCTGGGGGAGGTGTTAGCATCTCCACCCAGTGCAGGCTTTGTTACTGGCCTCAGAGTGACAAAGGCACTCTCCCCATGGGGCCAGCAACATGTCTCGGTTTGTGGCAGGCTGCTAAAACTAGTCAGCCTACACAGATAGTCGGTTAAGTTTCAGGGGGCACCTCTAAGGTGCCTTCTGTGGTGTATTTTACAATAAAATGTACACTGGCATCAGTGTGCATTTATTGTGCTGAGAAGTTTGATACCAAACTTCCCAGTTTTCAGTGTAGCCATTATGGTGCTGTGGAGTTCGTGTTTGACAAACTCCCAGACCATATACTCTTATGGCTACCCTGCACTTACAATGTCTAAGGTTTTGCTTAGACACTGTAGGGGCACAGTGCTCATGCACTGGTACCCTCACCTATGGTATAGTGCACCCTGCCTTAGGGCTGTAAGGCCTGCTAGAGGGGTGTCTTACCTATACTGCATAGGCAGTGAGAGGCTGGCATGGCACCCTGAGGGGAGTGCCATGTCGACTTACTCATTTTGTTCTCACCAGCACACACAGGCTTGTAAGCAGTGTGTCTGTGCTGAGTGAGGGGTCTCTAGGGTGGCATAATACATGCTACAGCCCTTAGAGACCTTCCCTGGCATCAGGGCCCTTGGTACCAGAGGTACCAGTTACAAGGGACTTATCTGGATGCCAGGGTGTGCCAATTGTGGAAACAATGGTACATTTTAGGTGAAAGAACACTGGTGCTGGGGCCTGGTTAGCAGGGTCCCAGCACACTTCTCAGTCAAGTCAGCATCAGTATCAGGCAAAAAGTGGGGGGTAACTGCAACAGGGAGCCATTTCTTTACACAAGCCCCCCCCAGCCCACAGGCCAGGAGACTCAGCCAACGCTGGAAGAGTCTTCCTAGTCTGTCAGGCGAGGAAGAGTAGAGGAAATGGCTGGTTTGTTGCAGGGCCTACTCTGCCTTACATCCTCCTGTTCAGGTCATTCCCTCTGGGGAACTGACCCACTTCCACAGTGATAGGACCTAGTCTGAACTGCCTCTTGTCTGTGCTTTTTATGTCTTCACCCATTCTCTCTATTTTGGGGTCAGAGGTATCCACCTCTGCTAATCTTATCTTAGCCAGGGTCACCCCTAGCTTACCCAAAGAGGTTACCCAGAGCTGGAGTAACCCCACCATGACCAACAGGGTCAGGGGGCCTACCTTGTTATTTGGCATGGGGTCAGACCACCAGGCCAAGGATAGTGCAGCCATAAAGGCTAACACCCAGCAGAGGCCACTGACAGCTGTCAGTGCCCAGAACCACACCTTTAGCTCTTCACCTACAAGGGAAGGGGCTAAGTTACAGGCTTCTTTGGGTTCAGGGTGCCTGTCTGCTGTATTAGAGTGGGGGGTCACCACATCTTGTAGTAAACACCCTTCTTCCACTCTTTCTTCTGTTAGCTGAGGAGCCACCCACTCAGGCTTAACAGTTGCCTGACTAGCCAGGACTTCTTGTGGGTCAGGTTGGACTTTATCAGAGCCATTTTTGGAGTTCTCCCCTACTGGAGCAGAATCTCCTTGGCTTGCTGGAACCTTGGCTAAAGGTTGTCCACCTTTCCTACTCTGTTTCCTTTTCTTTTTCTTCTGGGGCCTACTTGCATTTACTGCAGATGCAGGACTTCCAGAATCCTTGGGAGAGGACTGGCACTGGACCAGTTCCTCTCTTGGGCTCTGACTAACCTCTGGGTAGTCATTTCCAAGGAGACAATCAAGGGGGAGGTCTGTACTGACTACTACCCTTCTCCAGCTAAGAGTGCCACCCACTTCTATGGGTACTAAAGCCACAGGCCTCTTAGTGACCCTGTCTAGGCTAACTCTTACCCTGGCAGTCTCACCTGGGATGTACTGGTTTGAGAGCACCAGCCTGTCATGCACAATAGTGTGACTGGCACAAGTGTCTCTCAGGGCAGTGGTTGGGGTTCCATTCACCAGTAGGTGGTGGAAGTGTCTACTTCCCTCTGGAATCTCCAACTCACCTGTTGGGCCCTGTTTCCAGTTGAAGGCTATGAAGACCTCCTCATCTGAGGAGTCATCTCCCATGGCTACACTGGTTACCCCTGGAATCTTGTTCTGGGGTTTGTTTTTGGGACAAGAAGTGTCCTTGGTGTGGTGCCCAGACTGTTTACAGTTGTGGCACCATGCCTTAGTGGCATCCCAGTTCTTACCCTGGTACCCACCTTTGTTTTGGGTTGTGTCTTGGGGCCCACCCACCTGTTCTGGTTTTTGGGGGCCTACAGAGGACTCTTTTTCTTTGTTTCTAGTGTCACCCACTTTCTCCTGGGGAGTTTTTGTAACCCCTTTCTTTTGGTCACCCCCAGTGGAAGTTTTGGTTACCCTAGTCTTGACCCAGTGGTCTGCCTTCTTTCCCAATTCTTGGGGAGAAATTGGACCTAGGTCTACCAGATACTGATGCAACTTTTCATTGAAGCAGTTACTTAAAATGTGTTCTTTCATAAACAAATTATAAAGCCCAACATAGTCACACACTTCATTTCCAGTTAACCAACCATCTAGTGTTTTCACTGAGTAGTCTACAAAGTCAACCCAGGTCTGGCTCGAGGATTTTTGAGCCCCCCTGAATCTAATTCTATACTCCTCAGTGGAGAATCCAAAGCCCTCAATCAGGGTACCCTTCATGAGGTCATAAGATTCTGCATCTTTTCCAGAGAGTGTGAGGAGTCTATCCCTACACTTTCCAGTGAACATTTCCCAAAGGAGAGCACCCCAGTGAGATCTGTTTACTTTTCTGGTTACACAAGCCCTCTCAAAAGCTGTGAACCATTTGGTGATGTCATCACCATCTTCATATTTTGTTACAATCCCTTTGGGGATTTTTAGGATGTCAGGAGAATCTCTGACCCTATTTAAGTTGCTGCCACCATCGATGGGACCTAGGCCCATCTCTTTTCTTTCCCTTTCTATGGCTAGGAGCTGCTTTTCCAAAGCCAATCTTTTGACCATCCTGGCTAACAGGGGGTCATCTTCACTGAGAGCATCCTCAGTGATTTCAGAAATGTGGGACCCTCCTGTGAGGGACTCACCATTTCTGACTAACACAGTTGGAGACAGGACTTGAGGGGTCCTGTTCTCCCTATTTAGGACTGGAGGAGGGACATTGGCCTCCAAGTCACTAATTTCTTCCTCTGTGATGTCATCATCAGAGGGGTTGGCTTTTTCAAACTCTGCCAACAGCTCCTGGAGCTGAATTTTGGTAGGTCTGGAGCCAATGGTTATTTTTTTGATATTACAGAGAGACCTTAGCTCCCTCATCTTAAGATGGAGGTAAGGTGTGGTGTCGAGTTCCACCACATTCATCTCTGTATCAGACATTATTTTGCTAAAAGTTGGAAGACTTTTTAAAGAATCTAACACTGTTTCTAGAATCTAATTTCAAACTTTTAACAAACTTTTAAACTCTAAAAGACAATGCTAAACAGGGACTTAACACACAAGGCCCTAGCAGGACTTTTAAGAATTTAGAAAAATTTCAAATTGCAAAAATGAATTTCTAATGACAATTTTGGAATTTGTCGTGTGATCAGGTATTGGCTGAGTAGTCCAGCAAATGCAAAGTCTTGTACCCCACCGCTGATCCACCAATGTAGGAAGTTGGCTCTGTATGTGCTATTTCAAAGTAAGGAATAGCATGCACAGAGTCCAAGGGTTCCCCTTAGAGGTAAAATAGTGGTAAAAATAGATAATACTAATGCTCTATTTTGTGGTAGTGTGGTCGAGCAGTAGGCTTATCCAAGGAGTAGTGTTAAGCATTTGTTGTACATACACATAGACAATAAATGAGGTACACACACTCAGAGACAAATCCAGCCAATAGGTTTTTGTATAGAAAAATATATTTTCTTAGTTTATTTTAAGATCCACAGGTTCAAATTCTACATGTAATATCTCATTCGAAAGGTATTGCAGGTAAGTACTTTAGGAACTTCAAATCATAAAAATTGCATGTATACTTTTCAAGTTATTGACAAATAGCTGTTTTAAAAGTGGACACAGTGCAATTTTCACAGTTCCTGGGGGAGGTAAGTTTTTGTTAGTTTTACCAGGTAAGTAAGACACTTACAGGGTTCAGTTCTTGGTCCAAGGTAGCCCACCGTTGGGGGTTCAGAGCAACCCCAAAGTTACCACACCAGCAGCTCAGGGCCGGTCAGGTGCAGAGTTCAAAGTGGTGCCCAAAACTCATAGGCTAGAATGGAGAGAAGGGGGTGCCCCGGTTCCGGTCTGCTTGCAGGTAAGTACCCGCGTCTTCGGAGGGCAGACCAGGGGGGTTTTGTAGGGCACCGGGGGGGACACAAGCCCACACACCCTCAGCGGCGCGGGGGCGACCGGGTGCAGTGTAGAAACAAGCGTCGGGTTCGCAATGTTAGTCTATGAGAGATCTCGGGATCTCTTCAGCGCTGCAGGCAGGCAAGGGGGGGGTTCCTCGGGGAAACCTCCACTTGGACAAGGGAGAGGGACTCCTGGGGGTCACTTCTCCAGTGAAAGTCCGGTCCTTCAGGTCCTGGGGGCTGCGGGTGCAGGGTCTCTCCCAGGTGTCGGGATTTTGGATTCAAAGAGTCGCGGTCAGGGGAAGCCTCGGGATTCCCTCTGCAGGCGGCGCTGTGGGGGCTCAGGGGGGACAGGTTTTGGTACTCACAGTATCAGAGTAGTCCTGGGGTCCCTCCTGAGGTGTCGGATCTCCACCAGCCGAGTCGGGGTCGCCGGGTGCAGTGTTGCAAGTCTCACGCTTCTTGCGGGGAGCTTGCAGGGTTCTTTAAAGCTGCTGGAAACAAAGTTGCAGCTTTTCTTGGAGCAGGTCCGCTGTCCTCGGGAGTTTCTTGTCTTTTCGAAGCAGGGGCAGTCCTCAGAGGATGTCGAGGTCGCTGGTCCCTTTGGAAGGCGTCGCTGGAGCAGGATCTTTGGAAGGCAGGAGACAGGCCGGTGAGTTTCTGGAGCCAAGGCAGTTGTCGTCTTCTGGTCTTCCGCTGCAGGGGGTTTTCAGCTGGGCAGTCCTTCTTCTTGTAGTTGCAGGAATCTAATTTTCTAGGGTTCAGGGTAGCCCTTAAATACTAAATTTAAGGGCGTGTTTAGGTCTTGGGGGTTAGTAGCCAATGGCTACTAGCCCTGAGGGTGGGTACACCCTCTTTGTGCCTCCTCCCAAGGGGAGGGGGTCACAATCCTAACCCTATTGGGGGAATCCTCCATCTGCAAGATGGAGGATTTCTAAAAGTTAGAGTCACTTCAGCTCAGGACACCTTAGGGGCTGTCCTGACTGGCCAGTGACTCCTCCTTGTTTTTCTCATTATTTTCTCCGGCCTTGCCGCCAAAAGTGGGGCCTGGCCGGAGGGGGCGGGCAACTCCACTAGCTGGAGTGTCCTGCTGGGTTGGCACAAAGGAGGTGAGCCTTTGAGGCTCACCGCCAGGTGTGACAATTCCTGCCTGGGGGAGGTGTTAGCATCTCCACCCAGTGCAGGCTTTGTTACTGGCCTCAGAGTGACAAAGGCACTCTCCCCATGGGGCCAGCAACATGTCTCGGTTTGTGGCAGGCTGCTAAAACTAGTCAGCCTACACAGATAGTCGGTTAAGTTTCAGGGGGCACCTCTAAGGTGCCTTCTGTGGTGTATTTTACAATAAAATGTACACTGGCATCAGTGTGCATTTATTGTGCTGAGAAGTTTGATACCAAACTTCCCAGTTTTCAGTGTAGCCATTATGGTGCTGTGGAGTTCGTGTTTGACAAACTCCCAGACCATATACTCTTATGGCTACCCTGCACTTACAATGTCTAAGGTTTTGCTTAGACACTGTAGGGGCACAGTGCTCATGCACTGGTACCCTCACCTATGGTATAGTGCACCCTGCCTTAGGGCTGTAAGGCCTGCTAGAGGGGTGTCTTACCTATACTGCATAGGCAGTGAGAGGCTGGCATGGCACCCTGAGGGGAGTGCCATGTCGACTTACTCATTTTGTTCTCACCAGCACACACAGGCTTGTAAGCAGTGTGTCTGTGCTGAGTGAGGGGTCTCTAGGGTGGCATAATACATGCTACAGCCCTTAGAGACCTTCCCTGGCATCAGGGCCCTTGGTACCAGAGGTACCAGTTACAAGGGACTTATCTGGATGCCAGGGTGTGCCAATTGTGGAAACAATGGTACATTTTAGGTGAAAGAACACTGGTGCTGGGGCCTGGTTAGCAGGGTCCCAGCACACTTCTCAGTCAAGTCAGCATCAGTATCAGGCAAAAAGTGGGGGGTAACTGCAACAGGGAGCCATTTCTTTACACTCTTGCTGTGGGGTGTATGGCTTGTGCTGCTGAGAAGGGTTGTGGGAACGTTGCAGGGTGGGTGGGCTTTGTAACTGTGCCCTTTCTTCCCATGTTTAGTAGGTTGCGGTACTTAACGTCGTCATCTTCGTTGGCGGTCTCGGTCGTGGAGGTATATGGCAAGGAGCAGGGTTGGCATGATCTGCAACTCTCTCTCCATGTCTGCTTCTGCGTGTTGTGTGAGCCTTCGGTGAGTGTTTCCTTTTATTTGGTTCGTTTCCGCCTGGCTTTGCGTGGCAGTGGTTCCCACCCCGAACTGACGGCGGTCTAGTGCTTCATTATTTGGGCGGGTAGGGCCTTTCTGTCGCCCTGTGTGTGTGGGCTCTGCCGTCATTGACGGCACTCCTCTGCTGGCGGTGAGTGGTTTTCAGGATGCCTGTATTTCAGTTGGTTCATTATTTGGTGGGTCGGGCCGCTCGTCTGTTGGCGGTTGTTACCACCACCGCCGGCGGGGCAGTGTTTACCGCCGTGTTCATAATGAGGGCCTATGTTACTGGAAGTTACTAATGGAATAATGTGATTTGAATAAAGTTTTGAATTAATCTCATGATTTAGTATTGTAATCAATAGGGAAATAAAATTGTTAAAACGTATATTGAGTTGTGGTTAATCATGACTGAAATGTCATGGTGTGGTGTTATTAACTGTTGATTAATGATTAGCTTAACAGTTATTGACTTTGTGTATTGATTATTACAAACATTGGTCACTCTGTAGCTAGGATACTCCATGCGAATCAAAAGCTTCATCGACCTATACGTGTCCCCTTATAAGTTTACTTATTAAGGACCAGGCGCGCTGGCATTTGCTTCATCTAAACTCTGGACAAACAAGTCTACAAAGGTCAGTGCATAGAATCACAATTATTTTGAATAATGAATTTAGTAGAAAATTAATAATGTAGAAAATAGTGTGCACGTTTGAAATTGTGACCTCATAGGATGGCCACTAGTATTCACGAAAGTCTTAAGAAGAAGACTAATTTATACGTAAATGACGAAAATGTATTAAATTAATGTAGTAATGTGACATATTGAAAGATATAACCTATGTTTTATTAATTAAATGCCTTAACTTAGTGAATGTCTTGGCCTAGTCTTACCAGGCCTCATGCAGAAGCTTTATTCCTAACATTAATGAAAAATGCTGACAAGTTTTAACAAACCGTGAACTGCTTATTGTTTAATACATTTTGCTTAGCTGAAGACTTCTACGTGAATCGACAGACAGGAGATGGTAGAATCAGAATTGTAACAAATGTCGTGTAAAGCGCACTGGGTGTATTTTCCCAGGACTCGAACAATGAAGACACTGACTTGAGAAGAAGATGCAACATTTTCGATACCTGACGAGCCGGAGGATGAGAACATCGCAAGGCGAACCAATCAACAATCTGAGAACTATGAAATATTACAATCTATAGATTTGATGTGTTTATTCTATTGGTTAAGTAAATAACGTACGACTAGTTGACCAATTAGGAATTGGGGGACTTTGATATAACAACGTGACAGAGGGAAGTGTTGGAGAGATGTTAGGGGAGAGTTTGCGAGAGCAGACCTTTACTGAAATTTGCAGAGGTGACTCGAGATTCTGTCATTGGGCTCAACTCTCTGACTGAGAGCCCGATGCGATGCTGAGCGACTGATGACCTGAGGACAAAGACTGATTCTGTTGCCGACCCATACCGAGGATAGGTAGATATGACAATGTGACTGTAATTTATTGCTTTTCCTTTCTAGGTACCAACTGCGCTGTCAATATAGTATCCCTAGTTAGATGTTTTTTCTTCAAAATTCCTGTTCTAAATTGTTTTTCGCATGACGCCCCACATGCTAATGCTGATCTGGGTTAGATAAGGTCTTCTCTTATATAACGGTACTTGACATGACTATATTGACAATTGATTGACGAACAAATTCTGCTGAACTTATGGCACTAATTGGGTTATGGGGATTGATCTTTTTGTGATTTGTGCTAATGCTCTAGAATGTATTTTGATGCATGCTTGATTAGATTATGTTCATGGCATCATTTGATTTATTAATCATTTTGGTTTATTGAATTAAATTGAATTTGAACTAATCTCATGACTTAGTATTGTAACAAAAGGGAAATAAAATTACTAAACATATATTTGAGGTGTGAAAGGGCTGAAAGGTCATGGTGTGACTATCGTTTTGGTGTTCTTGATTAACTGTTAATGCTTTGACTAATGTTATTGAAGCTGTGAATTGATTATTGTGTACATATGTCACACTACTATAGCTAGGATACTCTATGCGAATCAAAAGGTTCATCGACCTATACGCATCACCTTGTAAGTTTACTTATTAAGGACCGACGCACTGACATTATCGTACAACAGAGTGCCCCCTTTGAAGAGTCTCCCAGGCTGTAGGTCTCGTTTGTTGCACCTCTACATTCCTGAGGCTTCAAAGAGTACAAGGTGTATAATGCCATGTGTTCGTGAACGTTGTTACCAGGGGCAGGAGGCTGCTGGTGTCCAAGAGCAGGTATTAGTCACGGGTGGAACATCACAATATGCCCAAGAGTACACAGTGTTAACAGTTACTATGTACCTCGGGGACAGAGGTGGACACAACCCCTTATAGCGCCCTCCAGTATATTATTGATCAATTCCTCCTCACTTCAAGCCTCCCTTTGTGTGTCCGTACCCTAAGATAGACTGCCCTAATTGCACCCAGTGAGTCGAAATTCATTTCTCCCATTGCTGGGCTCCTACAAAGCGGTTAAACTAACCCTGCATTGTTCCTTTTTGTTGTCCCTTCCAGGGGTGTGGAATTTTTAAAATTATCTACTTGGCCATGGGACAAAATGCTAATGAGATCTACATGTCCTGAAAAATCCACTTGTCCCACCTACTTCCTACATCAATTATAAAGGCTGACACAGAAACATGTAATATGTTTTTATTTAGTTTTATTAAACCAATAACTATTCAGTGCTTCGTAATCATGCTAAAGAAAAACTTGAAAAGCAGCTACATTATCCCTATTATCCCAAAGTATAGAAATTGTATAGAAATACAGCAGTAAATGATCTTGCATGGCAAGCTGCTCTAAGACTCATTATTGACAATACTTCAGTAGTTATGATAGATGTGACCTCTTATGTCCTCACACATGCTTTGTGCCTCCTGTTGTAAGCCAGAGATCAATAGCTCTGCTGGGGTCATATTCCTCAAAGTTGAGCCCTTCTATTTTAAGAAGCATTAGATCTGGAGAACATCTTGATGGCATTCATTGCAGAAAACACACGTTCAGCTTCTGCTGTAGACACACTAAATGTGAAAATCATCTCCATTAGGTTTAATATATTAAACGTAGAAGGTTTTGTTGCTAGCAGGGTGGAGTATGCAGGCAATACAGGAATGCCTTTGCTCTGAAAGCTTTTCATATGGGCTTTAAGTCCACAAAACTCCTCTACAATTGCCAACCGCTCGTCTATGGTGAAAAGTACTTCAAAATGTTGAACAATTGTTTCAATTAAAGAGAGACCATATTTATACAGTTCCTCTCTACTCTCTGACTATAGTGTATAATCAAATGCCTGAAATCCTTGAACTGGCATGGAATTAAAATTTGCAAACCTCTCATCAATGTACTTAACTACCTGTCAATGAGCTCACTGTCACTTTGGAATGTTGCTGCTGGTGGACAGCAGCTTGATAACCTTATTTCCCAGCCATCAATAGAAATGTTTCCAAACTTTTTTTCTTCAAGGTGGAACAGTTTTTCAAACTGCTGCATGTATTCACCCAACTCACTCTTAAGGCCTACTAGGGTCAATGCACACCTCTCTACAGCAGGTGGAACATGCAATAAAAGCAGTTCATTAGACTGAAAGAATTCTGAAAGCTGAGCCACTGGCTTCACAACATCTCTGACTGTAAAGTTTTTTTTTATAAATGTAAAGCTAGTTACAATTGAGAGGTACTTTTTTGCCTTAGCAGCAGAATCATCACTCCCAACTGCAACCTGTCCCAGGTGTAGAACCACTGTCTGCAGGTTTTGTTTCATGCCTGCCAAAGCTCGGGTTTTGCTGGATACCCATCTAACCTGTTTAATACCAGTGAAATGTGCAAAGTATTCATCAATTATTCTTGACATTTCTTTGGCATCTCATCACCTCTTAGGACTATACTGGTAACATTTGAAAATCCATTTCAAAGTTTCTTCAAACTGACAAATAGAGGGTTTGGATTTTACAGCGTCTAGAATCCTAAGCTGAAGTTTGTGAGCTACACAGTGGAATGGTAGAAGAAAAGGAATGTCTTTCTTTAAAAGTTGTACAACTCCTCCCTTAGATCCCATCATTACTGCAGCACCATCAACATTGACAGCTATTAGTGATGGGCCTGGATATTCTGTGGACCTCATACCTAATAAATCCAAAGATAACCTTTGGATTCCTTTAGCTATACCATCCAGGACACCTTGAGCATGTGCATGTTCAAATGGAACAAGATCTGCAAATAGAGTGTAGGGTTTCCCATCACTTACTACTCTCACCAGTGCAGTTTCCCGTTCAATCATGGCACTATCTGTGCTTCCGTCCGCAATAATGCAAATGAAGTGAGAATTTGAAACTATATTTTTGATGTCCTGTCAAAGTAAATCTGCCTCACATCTTATGAACTCTGATGCCTTTTCACTGTTTGTATAATTTTCTCCTATATCCACACCAGCTTTCTTCATATCCCCACATATGGTTTCCATGTCTGAGAGTGGCTTACCTTGTTTTGCAATTAGGTAAGCATTGTTAAACAAGATGGTCAGTTTCTTTCTTTCTCTCTCCTTCAGCTTTTGCAGTGCTTGCATGATGAGGGGCTGCTCTGTAGGCGGACTGGAATTTGAGGTACTCGTTCTAAGAGTTTGAGACTGCAACGCTGTTTCTTTCATTTTCTGGCGGTGCCAAAAACACGTCATATGTGCCTTGCTAGTTTTATGAGCTCTAATTGGTTCAATGCGCAACTGGTCACATCCACTTATGAATGCATTTCTACCTGAACCTGAATAGCTGACTGCTACAGTAGGATATTTTTGGCAAATAGTGCAGTACATTTTTGGTCCTTCTCCTTCCTGGCTTTCCTTCAGGGCTAGCCATGGCCAGGATTTCACCCAGTGAGACTGAAAAACTCGTTTTCTGTTTTCAGCATCATACTTTTTGTTCTTGTTTAGGTTAGGATTGGGTGGTACAACACAGAACCTCAGTTGGTTCTTTTTGGTTTCCTTCTGGCTTTTCTTTATCAGTGTCTTTACTTCTTTTGAAACCAAAGTTGAAACGACTTTCCTGAGACATATTTGCTGTCAACAGGACAAAGTGATCAAGTATGAGACTACTTGATTCAGTTTTATAGTCACAGTCGAGAAATGTAGAGCCATTTGCAATAAGCCTTTCACATAGGAGACTCCAATAAATCTAGAGACTGTTTTCCAAACTCTCTGAGAACAAGGGTCTGAGGCAGCCTGCTGCAATGAAGCTTTATGCTGTTATGGTTCATAGTGATTTCCTGCCAAGTTGTGTCTGGTGCTACACTGGCTGCACAGTAGACCTAGAAACGAAGAAAAGATTTACACTAAGGACAAGGATGTGGGCTTTGGAAAAGGACAAGCTTACCTAAATGGGATTCAAATCTACCATCCATGTTACCATTAAAAAAAAATCAAAGCCATTAGAAATTATGTAGAATTGACTGCTTAAGAAAGATACTCCTTGTGATTATTGTTCCTGCTAGGGAGAGAGATGGGAGTTGTCTCTAGTGGCAGCCATAAAGTTAACTCTGTACGCTAATAAATATGCCTGCTGCAAAGAACAGATTTATATTTTATGTCATAGCTAAGTGGATAAGTAAAGTCAGAGCCTTTACAAGTGCTTTCAAACAAATTAGTGCATGTGAAAGAGGGCATTAAAAAGATGAGGTGCCGGGTGGTAGTGACGGAATCCGAGGTGGTCATGAGGTGAGGGGGCACAAAAAAAGTCTGTTGCACAGGGCGCCACCAGCGCTAAAGACAGCCCTGAACTGACGTCACAGTATGAACAACAACAGTGCAGACAAGGTCAAACGGAGGAAAACGAGCAAATCCCAGCAGCACTTTTTGCTGGGATTTTCACATTTCCTGACTTTCGTCATTTTGAATGTTTGCGCAAGCCCACTGTGATGTTAAAGAAACCAAATTTTTACATAGCAGAAAAATAGCATTAATTATTCAATATATAAGCAAAGGCAATACAAGATGGATGCTGAGCAATCTTCTCTGTGCACCTACTTGTTGGATCTGTTTCCCATATATGTCCAAGAATGAAAGGCTGAGTCGGGCTTGCAGGAATCTGAAATTGTGACTTCCAATCTGAGACAAGTTGGCATCTCACTGAGCTATCTCTGTAAGTTAACTCTGTCTGTGCGACCCATAGTTCTCTTGTCTGCATAAATAGGGAGCGTTTAGAAGCTGGCTAAATGATTCTGTATTAAAAAACAGGACTTGTTATGTATAACCCAGAATGCCCCATGTCCCTTCTCAGAAATACCAATTATAACCATATTGGACAGAAGCACCAGTGGAAAGTGTCCAGCGCCTCAACTGCTCTTTACCCTCTACTTCCACGTGTTTGGGCCAGATGCTTGTTCAGCTTTGTCTAGCTCCGCCTAACATACTATATTCAGGAGCCTCTTTTATGTGTTTTTCTTCTTAAAAGAAATTAGCAAAATCATAGTGTCTCCTAAATGTAACTTTTTTTTCTTTTAGGGTTGTACACAAATTACAAATGTACTGGTGCCACTAATGACTGAGTTTATTATCAAACATTAAACCACACCTTTAGATTAAATCAAAGTGTGTTTAAAGTAGAAAATACTTTGCAGCTTTCTGTTTTAATGAGACAGGCAGTAGCTGCCTTCATAAAGTGTTCTAGCCTCCCCACCCCATGAAAAGGAGACTCTGACTGTATGATGCTTAAAGGAACATTATCCAGGTGGCATATGGTTTCCTACCCCTGCTTCACCCCCTTTCTTTTCCCCGGCCATTAGGCAGAGCAGGCCATTGTCATTACACAAACGTACGTACATACTTGTAATGACGATGGCCTGCCCTGCCTAATGAACACACAGGGAGCAAGGCCCTTTACTGTTAAAGAAGGACCTAGATGCCTGTGTGATGATTAGGCCGGCCATGCCATCGTCATTACAAGTACATACATATGTGTAATGACAATGGCCTGCTCTGCCTAATGATCACACGGGCAGCAAGGCCCTTGTTTAAACGTACGCAAAGGCATACTTTGCGTATGTTTAAACAAGGGCCTTGCTGCCCGTGTGATCATTAGGCAGAGCAGGCCATCGTCATTACACATATGTATGTACTTATAATGACGATGGCCTGCTAGTGGCATTAAATTGATTGAAGAGGCGGCCTCCTGAGATGGCTTCAGGATTACGCTGTCTCAGTATTCTGTGTTCCCAGTTTTATTGAGCAGCCCCGGGTTTAAGAGGAGGGCTTTGAGCACCGACACGTTTAAATTTACAAATTTAGCTGGCCCCTGCCCTATCACACAGGCAGCAAGGTCCTTGTTTAACAGTAAATAAAGGGCCTTGCTCCCCGTGTGATCATAAGGCAGGGCAGGCCATCGTCATTACACAAATGTACGTACCTATTTGTAATGACGATGGCCTGCCCTGCCCAGTGCTTAATTTGCGCTTGATGTTTCCGGTGCTGAGCAGCGCCACTTATTTT
Source organism: Pleurodeles waltl (assembly GCF_031143425.1). Classification (NCBI taxonomy): domain Eukaryota; kingdom Metazoa; phylum Chordata; class Amphibia; order Caudata; family Salamandridae; genus Pleurodeles; species Pleurodeles waltl. Next base: position 55,726,257 of record NC_090445.1, on the reverse strand, counting down.
TGAGGGCTGGCGCTTATTCTTCTACCCCAGGCATTTGCTGCAAGCAAAAGACACATATGGGAAAGAAGGAGGAAGAGAAAAACGAAAAAGCATCACAATGGGAGAAAGGAAAATGCTGCAAAAGTGAACTGAAGGGGGAGGGAGTGCCAGTGGCATTAAATTGATTGAAGAGGCTGCCGCCCGAGATGGCTTCAGGATTACGCTGCCTCAGTATACTATGAGCAGCCCTGGGTTTAAGAGGAGGGCTTTGAGCACCAGCACATTTTAATTTACAATTATCGCTGGCAGAGGCCTGATCACACAGGCATCAAGGTCCTTGTTTAACAGTAAATAAAGGGCCTTGCTCCCCGTGTGATCATTAGGCATGGCAGGCCATCGTCATTACACAAATGTACGTACCTACTTGTAATGACGATGGCCTTCCCTGTCTAATAATCACACGGGGAGCAAGGCCCTTTATTTACTGTTAAACAAGGAACTTGCTGCCTGTGTGATCATTAGGCAGGCCAGGCCATCCTCATTACAAGTAGTACATATGTGTAATGACGATGGCCTGCTCTGCGATCACACGGGCAGCAAGGCCCTTGTTTAAACGTATGCGTTCGCGTATGTTTAAACAAGGGCCTTGCTGTTTGTGTGATCATTAGGCAGGGAAGGCCATTGTCATTACAAGTAGTACATATATGTAATGACGATGGCCTGCTCTGCGATCACACAGGCAGCAAGGCCCTTGTTTAAACGTATGCGTTTGCGTATGTTTAAACAAGGGCCTTGCTGCCCATGTGATCGCAGAGCAGGCCATTGTCATTACACATATGTACTACTTGTAATGACAATGGCCTGCCCTGTCTAAATGCTCACACAGGCAGACAAACAGCTTTTCTTTCACCCTCCTTGCAGCCCTTACCGCAGTCTCCTCTACTGCATTGCTCGAGCGTGGCAGCAACTTGCTCTGCTCCTACCTGCCATGGAGACAGAGTGTTTGGAGGGGGCGGGGCTACATATTTTTCGAGCATGTCACTGCGGGGGAGGGGAGCGCAGACTGGCAAAGCCCGAGCGCTCACAGCTAATTATTGATTTAATGTCTACTTGTTTCGTCTGACAAAATAGACATTAAATCTTATTGCCCGTTGTGGAAATCAACATGGCTCGGGCGTCGGGCAAAATTAATTCCCCATCCCTGCCCTTCGCGTTGTACTGGGTGGGACTGGATGTTGTCTGGACATATGTGGACTGTGTATCAAGGAACTAACTGACTGATGACCTTGAACAATGTTGTATCCACTGCCCTGACCCTTCATGGGAGATATTCCCCCCTCTGGCTGGACTGATGACGCGCATCTCAGGTCAGAAGACCTCACTCTGGTCAGTTTAGGGAAGCAGTCCTGGATATCATGAATCTCTCCAGTGTGACATTTAGGGGCTTCTGCAGGTTTTGTGGTGCGCTTCCAGTTTGATATAACATGCTTCTGGTAGAGCAAGAATGAGTGCTCTAGTGGTGGCGTAACAAAACTTTACGAGGCCTCTGTGGAAGGTACAGTAATGAGGATTGTTAGACCTGGCATCCTTGGCGTGGGTTCCCCCTGATTTTTTGCTTTCTGACCTCCTGTTTTGCTGCTTCATTTTTGCTGGCTTTAAGATTTTGTACACCTTTACCACTGCTAACCAATGCTGAAGTGCAGGGGCTCTAAACATGGTGATAATGGCTTATCAACAACTGGCATATTTAATTTACTTATAAGTCCCTAGTAAAGTGCACTATATATGCTCAAGGCCTGTAAATTAAATAGTGCTAGTGGGCCTGCTGCACTGATTGTGCCACCCACTACAGTAGCCCTTTAAACATGTCTCAGGCCTGGCACAGCAGAGCCTGTGTGTCCAGTTTTAAACTGCCTTTTCACCCTGGCAAGTGCAGCCACTTGACAGGCCTGAACCTTCCTATTTATTATATGTATGTCACCCCTAGTATAGGCTCTACTTGGCCCCAAGGACAGACTGCAGTTCATTTAAAATTTGGACATGTACTTTTTAGTTTAACATGTCCTAGAAAACTATTACATTTATTTTTCACTACTGCAAGGCTATCTCTCCTATGGGTTAACATAGGACTTCCTTGAAACACTTTTTAAGTGTAATTTTCAATTGTGAAAAGATAGAAATTTGGAGATTGGTGTCTCTGGACTCACAATTCAAAATCACAACTTAAGGTGAAGTCAGATTTCAAATTATACGTCTAAATGCCACTTTTAGAAAGTTAGCATTTTCTAACTTTAACCATTCTGTGATGCCTGTTTCTGAATACATGTCTAGGGTGGGTGATAGCTGGTTTTTTGTGACATTTACATCCTGATGGCCCATCACCAGGTTGATGTGCGTTCCTGGGTTAGATGGGAGGAACTGACACTTACACCTGAACAGGACTGTGCCTGGCCCCACACAGAGATTCATACCCCCCTGTAGAGTGCCTGGAGCCAGGGAAGGAAGGATGGGGACCTTGTCTACTTCAAAGGCCTCACTTTGAAATCTCCTCCACTTCAAAGGCATCTGGGTATAAGTACAGGGCCCTAAACCCCACCAAATCAGTACACTTCTGGACCTGACAACATTGTGCCAGTGAAGAAGGACTGCTGTACTACCAGGAGGAATTGCCATTGTGCTGAACTGCTTTGCTGTGTTAGCCTGCTGCCTCTTGCCTGGGTGTGAGAAGGACTGGACTTGTCTTCCTTCATCCTCTAAAGAACCATGTGTATCCAAGGGCTTGCCGGCTTACCTCCTGTTATGAAGTCTCTGGGCCATCAATAACTTTCTCAATCTCTGCTTTAGCTGCTGGACTCTGCCAATTGGAAGTCCTATCCTGCCAAGAGGTGCCAATTCCGCCCTGGGCCTTGAAAGGGGACTCTTCAGCAGTTCTCCTTCAAAAACCAATGCATTGACAGTGTTGTTCCAGTTGGAACCACCACATCCTCCCTCAACACTGCGGCTGAGGTCAAGGACTTCATATCTCTGACTGCGTGGCTCAGGATCGAAGCATCACCGCTAGCCCCGGCGCACTGCCTTAGCTGCACGGCTCGACAATTGCGCATCCCTTCATCGCAAAGGGTTAGACACAGCACCTAAAAGCCATTGCGTTGGCGAATGCACAGCTCGACGGACGACAGCTCCCGCAGACTGCGCGGATTGGAATTGACGCACCGCCTTCCCATCGCCTCCTCAACATCGATGCAACCCTCCATTTAAGGTTCTGTTGAATCTGTAGCCTACCTGCCCTTAGTGGTTGGCCTGAACTTTGGATTTACTTCTGTCTAGCGCAACCTCAAGTAACCTTTTAGCACTTATGACGTCAAAGCACTATCTTGCAGTTTATTCTTTAAAAATTCATATTTTGAGTTCTACTGTTTGTATTCTTGTCATTTTGGTTTTATTTTACTCATAAAAAGATTATCTACTTTTCTAAACTGGTGTAGAGTCTTTGTGGTGTTTTCACTGGGTTATTGTAATTTAAGTGTTGCACAAACATTTTTCACATTGCCGCTTAAATTAAGCCTGATTTCTCTGTGCCAGTCTACCAGAGGGTGACCACAGGTTTATATAGTGTGTTTTTTTGACTTACCCTGACTAGGATTGTGGTCCCTACTTGGATAGGGTGCATACCTCTGCCAACTAGAGACCCAATTTCTAACAAGGCTCCCCGAACATCTCTAAGGCACAGTAAAGAGGCACCCCTCACATCTCTATGGTACAGAAAGGAGGCTCCACTCACATTTCTATGGTACAGTAACAAGGCTTCCCTCACATCTCTATGGTACGGTAAGGAGGATCCCCTCACATCTCTAAGATACCGTAAGGAGGCTTCCATCACATTTCTATGTTACAGTACTGAGGCTCCCCTCACATTTCTATGGTACCCTATGGAGGCCCCCCTCACATTTCTATGGTACAGCAAGGAGGCTTCCCTCACATTTCTATGGTACAGTAAGGAGGCCTCCCTCACATCTCTAAGGTACCCTATGGAGGCTTCCCCCACATTTCTATGGTACAGTACGGAGGCTCCCCTCAAATTTCTGTGGTACAGTAAGGAGGCTAGCCTCACATTTCTATGGTACAGTAAAGCGGCTCCCCTCACATATCTAAGGTACCCTATGGAGGCTTCCCGCACATCTCTACGGTACAGTAAGTAGGCTTCCCGCACATCTCTGTGGTATAGTAAGGAGGCTCTTCTCACATCTCTGTGGTTTCCTTGTTTCCCACCTTGCGTTTGCTGGAGGCCTCACAGAGTCCAGCTTTCCCATGGATTACCCAGGTGCCCCTGCTCTGGATTCAGATTAGTGAGCTATTTGCAGTGCCACTGGAATTATCCGTTAGTAAAGTACTAAATTATGCGGAAGGGCTTGCTAAATTATGCATCAGGAAAAGGCAAGTTATGCTGTGTAATATGGTTCACTTTGGGATAATATGACTTTATTAGTTTGTTACTTTTAGCCATGTTAACACTGTCCGGACATTAGTAGCAGTTTAACAACCAAGTACAACAGAAAGGTGACCAGTCAGCCTTTATGAAGGGCCTTCCACTTCGTAGCAACACATGTTGCTGCACTTTTTGTAACTTTTGATAGCTTTAAACTAGAAACTGTTTTTTTTTGGTTAAAATCAGTAGATTATGCAACAGACGATGCATTATGCTGCAAATGCGGCACTTCTGTAATTATGCAAAGAAACGCTGCAGCCGCAAAAATACCTACTTCCAGTGCCCCTAGTTATATGCCTGGTGAAACATAAACAGGCAAACACTTCATACAGCAGAGCTATCTCCCAGATCATCATGTTGTGAGTGCTTGTGCCCTTTGAAGAGCTATATCTTAGATTACACCAGTGGTTCCCAACCTTTTGACTTCTGTGGACCCCCAATTCATCATTGCTGGAACCCGGGGACCCCCTCTGAATCATTATTGGAATCTGGGGACCCCCCACTGAGTCATTACAGAAAGCTGGGTACCTAATCTGTTAATAATATTTAATTTTTTAAGCATTCGCGGACCCCCTGAAGAGGCTTCACGGACCCCCAGGGGTCCCCGGACCACAGGTTGGGAACCACTGGATTACACTGTTTCATTTGCAAAACTCCTTAAATATCCCTTTGATCAATGTGAATACAAACAAGCTCCAAACCTGCCAGACGTCTAAGATATGTTTATTATGCAAACATAGTAACATCGCCACACAGGAAGAGCTTCGCCTGTCCACCAAGCAAATTTGGATTCTAATTCCAAACCCCTCCCCATATTTCCCCTGTTTTGTATATTTATTGCACCTATGCAGCCAGCAAAAAACATTCACTTAACAGAAACTGAATCTGACAGTGGGACCCAGCAAGTCCACAACCATCTCTTGAGAAGAACGAAGGACCTTGAAGAGATACAAATGACTGCAAGCTAAACAAAATGTTAGTTGAATTCAGAGTCCTTCAGCACAAATCATTAGAAAGCAAAATGAATTCATATCATTGAGTGAATTGTGCAAGATCACTCCATACATGAGGGGCATCACATTTGAAGCGCCTACCTTCAGATTCTCAGATGAATAATGAATCTGGGATTTTCAATATTCATATTTCACTTTTCTCTTTTACTGTTCTAACCATTGGTCCAAAACTTACCAAAGATTCTCCAGTGGCTGCCATCATGCACACATGAGCTCCTATTCAGCAGTCTCTATCCATTTTTATAGGCCTACATTCAGAGGCTTTTAAGGCATAGGCTGAGTGGGCAGTTGTCGAGGGCCCCACCTTCCAAGGGATCCTTTTGTAAAGTGAGTGGGACATTCAAAATCCAGACTATAATACTATAGTAAAAAAAAAAAAAAACGCTCCTATCTAATTTTAGAACAGAGCGTGCTTAACAGAAACTTAGATGCAGATTTACCAAGGGTTTGTCATGGGACAAAGGCAGGCAAAGTGATGCAAAGCATTGCAAACTCCTGCAAAGGCATTTACTTTCTAGCACAAAAGGTATTTCACTCTGGAAAGGTGCTCTTTTCTCTGCACAAGTAGCACTTTTCTCCGCTTGCTCCACTTTGCATCAGTGTGTGTTTCTTGGGTTTGGACTAATTTCATAACTGAGCATGCTTAACAGAAACATAGGTGCAGATTTACCAATGGTATGCTCTGGAGCAAAGTCACACAAAGTAACTCAAAGCAATGCAAACTCCTGCAAAGGCACGTACTTCACTGTGGAAAGGTGCTCTTTTCTCTGCATAAAAAGAGCTTTGCTCTGCCTGGTGCACTTTGCAGCAATGGTGTGTTACTTGGGTTAGCGCAAACACCCATAGTTTTTGATGCAAAGCCCGATTTTGAGTACAAAATGCCTCCTTGAAGCAGGCAGTAACACGGAGAACGTTGGACTCCACACCACACACAGAGGCCCTCATTACAACCCTGGCGGTCGGTATAAAAGTGGCGGTAATACCGCCAACAGGCCAGCGGAAAATAAATGGAATTATGGCCGCCATGCAAACCGCCACTTTTACACTCCGACCGCCAGGGTGGTAACGACCGCTGGGCTAGAGACTTCGGTCTCCAGCCTGGCGGCGGTCACTAGACCGCCAGCGGTATCAGGACCCCGCATACCGCCATGGATTTTTGTGGGGTTTTGTACCGCCACGAAATCCATATCAGTGCCAGGGAATATGATCAATATGACAATGTGTGAAATGTTTCAGATTCTGTCTAGCATAGCATTTTGTACCTATCTTTGCTAGATAGCAAGTGCACACCTCCACATTATGTTGCAAAGGATGTGCGTGGTGGTGGGCAGTCTCTCTCTGATCTCACGGCACTGTTTCCATCTAACCTCCCCGTATATCTCCTTCATCTACTTCACTTCTCACTCGACACCATCTCTGTCTTTTCCCCACATCTCTATTTCTCTCTCTTCATGTCTATACTCCCTTACCTCTCGCTCAGTCCTTTTACTACTTTACCACTGCCTTCTCCTCTGTAGCTCATTTCTCTCTCTACCTCACATCTACCTCATGTCTCTCTACCCATCTGTTCTTTCTCTCGCTAGTTAACCTCTCAATTTACCTCATCCTTAGTTTATTACCTCATCGCTCCACCTTCCGTTTCTCTCATTCTGCCTTTGCCCCCTTTCTTTCACCACTATAAGTATCTTACTCCTTTCTGGCTACCTCTATTTCTCTACCTCTGCCCCTTTTCTCAGTCATCAACTCCCCTGTGTCTATGGGTTTCTGTCTCTTTTCTACTCTCATACAAAGACATCTGTCTCTGAACTGCTTTACTGATTGCAGCTCACACCTTCCTCAACTAGCTCTTTCAACCTTTCTCTCTTGGTATAAACCTCAACCATCTTTCTCTATTTCATCTATGCCGCTCAGCTTGCTTTCACACTACACCACATTTCTCTTTTTATCAATACCCCTCTCCCTACCTTTCTCTTTTCCTAACTGTCTACAGGTGACCCTTTTATCTTTATTTCTTCTCTTTTTGCTGTCTCTCTACCTTGCGCTTCTTGTTTTCCTCAAGACTCTGTCTTGACAACTTCTCACTGCATTTACCTCCCTGTAATTAACCGCTCTTTATACAGTACCCTTCTCTCCCTCTACCTAGCCTTTTGGAGTACTCTACCCCTCTGCCTTAACTACAGTTCCTTCTCCCTATTTGTGTCTCTCTCTATCGCTCTCCAAAACCTTACCTAGTTCTCTCCCTCTCTTTCTCTGTCTACGTCTTCCCCTTTCTACCTCTCCTTATCTTCGGGACATCTCACCTTTATCTATTTCATTTACTTCTCTCCTAGTTATGCATATTTTTATACACCGTCTCAATCTCAAATCCCTTCTTGCACTTTAGATCTCTCACTATACTGTTCTATTTATGTCATTGGCATTGGTGATGCTCTGTGTCCGTCCCACTGTGTCAATATACTGGCCTTAGTGCCCCAGTGGTTCCCAACCTTTTGACTTCTGTGGATCCCCACTTTATCATTACGGGAACCCGGGGACCTCTACTGAATCATTATTGGAATCCGGGGACCGCCCACTGAGTTATTACTGATAATTTGGGACCTAATCAATTAATACTATTTAATTTTTCTGAGCAGTCGCGGAGCCCCAGGGGTCTTGGACCACAGGTTGGGAACTACTGCCCCAAATGATATCATGGATTCCTTCAAAACTGCTTGAACAAAGTCCACTGAAAAATACTGAGGGGATAGAGGATCTCTCATTGAAGGGGGGTTAAGTTGGAGGTGAGATCTGGTAAACTAAAAATGGATCAGGGTTCCGTTTCGAAAATGATCTCCAGACCTGCCTGCTGAATTTAGAGTGATCAAGGTTTAATTTGGGGCCTTGACAGGCTATCCCATGGCTATATGTCCATGTTCAAAATATCACATGGTGTAGTCCTTCTCTCTTCCCCAATGAGGCAGAGCCTGACAAGATAAGGCTCTGCTGAATCCCATCCTTTCCCCCTTATCACCAAGAAGAGGAGGCTCATTGAATCTTGCGAGCCCACTCCCCGCTCTGATGGAAGGGTAGGGTTTGGTGAGATTGAGATAACATTTAAGTCTCACACGGGGCTTCTCTCAACTTCCCTTGAAGCTGCATCTCTCTCGACTGTGCTGCTTCCTGCTGCCCTACACCAACTCACTTCAGTAAAAATGAAGAGATGTACATAGATAAGGCCAACCTCATTACATCATTCCTGACTGGTAAGTAGGTGGAATGAGAGGGACACTGGAGTAATTGACATCGTAGCTGTTTGCATCACATATTTCCAATTTCATCTTATTAAGTTACAACCTCCTCTTAACGTTGGATGCTTCACACTCGAGGATTTCTCTTGTCAGGATTAGAGTAAGTGGTCCCATAAATATGTAGAAGGAGCACATGATTATGTGCCTATACCCACAATCTGGGGTGCTACCCTAACAAACAGGGACTGCATCATGAGCCTATTTTCTACACTTTGCATCTTGAGTGCATATATTAATTAGACATATCTCTGAGTTAGTGCTTGGGTTGCAGACAGCAATCTTAGTAAAGCAAGGCGGTAATTACCTCTTTGTGTTCCCGAGCTCTGCTGTTTACAAAACATGCACTACCTCAGAGGTCTTTCAAGTTAGTGTATGCGCTCAAGACCGCAAAAAGAAATGCACAGATCCCTTCTGCGCCAGCACAGAAAAGAGGAACTTGGTATACACTTTTGACTGACCCATAGAGACTGAGTAGCACAACTGACCGAATTATGACAATGTAAAGATTTGTGAATGCCCCTTGTACACAATAATGGGACTATTTATTTATTTACTACCTTAGTGACACTTTAAGGCGTTAGTAGCCAGATTGAAACACAAGTTGGCTGCAATTCGGGAAAATCAAACTTTTTATATTCAAGATCTAAAGTTTGCAAAAAACATTACCAAATGTACTAGAGGTTATGTTAATATTGCTGAACATAGCTACAAACAGCCACATTTAACCACATGGTAACTGATAAAGTAACGGTTCTTGCTTTCTTTAATTAAGCACTGGTATTGGGGTTAAGGGAAGGTATTGGGTAATAAGAATCTGTGGTCTGCATTTCAGAAATCAATTCATGACCATATGGAGCGACTGAAGAAGGAGCTGAAGGACCTGCAGACATGGACAGCTGAAGAAAGCGGGACAGCGGAGGAGTTTGAGGTGAGAGGAGCCCTGATGGTGTTTATGTGAAGTAAGCTGTAACAGTGCAGTGAGGGGAGAGGCACAAGGGTACCCCTGAGAGACTAAACTAAAGGTGAGGGGAGCCCTGCTTGTGCTTATGTAAAGTGTAGCAGAGCAATGAGGTGAGAGACACTTGGGTATCCCGAGAGTCAGATCTAAAGGTGAAAGGAGCCTGCTTGTGTTAAATCTCTCAAATAATAATTAAAAAAAAAAAACTTCAAACATAACCTACTCAAACAACTTCCAGGAAAACAAATAGCCGATACCTACTACGGCATGAATAACATCGACTGGTAAACTGACTTCATTTTCTACTCTAAACACCCTGCAAAATGGAGAAACATTCTCCTTCTCCACCTACAAATTACAAAATGCCCCATGGAACTGTACTCACCACTGCCCCCTCCCAAAGCTTTAAAGGTGAGATTTCCATATATATCTGCTTGACAGGAACATTTAACTTATTCAAGCATCAGGCCATCACCTCACCATCTTTGATCAGTACTTCTTGTCACTTCTCACCTTATTAACACAAGCTGGTCTTGCTCCCCACCCGCCCCGTGTCCACACACACATGGAACAGGAGGCCTACCCGATACTCTTACCCTGCTCATCAGCAGTATAGAACAAACAATTGACTCTCTAGCTAAAGACATTTCTCCCCTAAAGAACTGCTTTGCAATCCAGGTCAAGTTAATACACCACTCCTCTTAGCTCTGCAAATAGAGAATTGGACTCCTCATAAAAGATCTTCAAAAGGTTGCCAGCACACCTGCTGGTCCTCCATTTCCTTTAGCCGCCCAACTCACAGACCCTACTGAGCTCACAACCCCCTATCCTCAATGGAAGTTGAATCACTCAGCAAATAGATACTGGACCAAAACCCAGGAAACTGACCCCAAACCTTCCTCTAGCATCTCAGTAATCTTGGGCACAAATCGCATCCCTCAAGCTAACATATTGCCCAAAGCACCTGCTCAATACACCACTAACCAGACGCTACACCCTATAAGTAATAGTCCTAGTTCACTAACCTGCATGCTCCTTAACTGCAGATCAGCAGTGAAACACGCCACAGAATTAGCTGAAACTACACTTGCTGACCAAATAGACAGTGCATTCCTAATGGAAACCTGGCTCAATGAACACTCAACCCTGATTCTAGACTTGCTCACACCTCCTGGCTATTCTGTCATCAGGCTGGATGGGGCAGGCCGTGACGGGGCAGGCCAGGCAAGCAGGGGGTGGGCTAGCGATCATCCACAAGGAGAAACACATCATAAACCTACGAACCCCAAACGTTGTGGCCTTCGAATACCTCAGAGTCAAACTCGCAGCTAAAGGTACCACTGCTACCAATCTCCACACCATGTACTACCCCGCTGGTGATAACACACTCTTCACCAAAGAACTAATGGCCACATGGACAAACCATTGGAATTGCGATTTCCTAATTGTGATTCCATATTAGGAAATTGCAATTCCAAATGTACTAAACTCCATTGAGTTTCTTTGCAATTCCCAATGGGTCCCAAATAAACCTAACTCATTAATGGGGACTTCAACCTGCACTGGAACCACACAGAAGACACCACAGTCCATAACCCAATAAGCCTTCTTGATATCAATGACCTCAAGCAACTTTGCAACAAATGAGGATTCCAGCTCAGTTAGCTGGATTTGTTTGATGTTGCTTGCCTAGTGAGTGGGTTTGTTGGCTGGAGGGGGGTAGTGTGTGGGATAGGCATTGAGATTAAACAGTATTAAGATGGTGATCAGTCTAGACGATGGGCATGATGGATTGAAGGGAGACAAGCTCACTTCTGGTTATTTTGAACCACAGCAAAGACTCTACTCTAGATCCTAAAATTACCACAAGTGAGCTTGTCTCCCTTAAATGCATCATGCCCATAAAGTGGTCTGATCACTGTCTTAAAACTGTTGGAATCAAGGATCAGCATCCAATTACACTTGCAACCTGTCATTCACACCGTAGATTACCTCACCGCCCAATGTAGCTCATGCGCGTGAGATGTTCTTGACCAAGTTGCACTGCTCAAACTAAAACGATCTAGAAAAATCCAATCTATATCCTGGTTTAACCTAGAGCTTAACAATGAGAGGAGACAACTATGACAAATCAAAAGTGTTACAGATGGGGTATTTGGTTGCCAGTCAGGTTACCCCCTATCCAAGCAAGGACCCTCACTCTAGTCGGGGTAAAAGAGAATCACCCTTAGCTAACCCCCGCTTACCCTCTTGGTAGCTTGGCACGAGCAATAGGCTTAACGTCAGAGTGCTAGGTGTAAAGTATTTGTACCAACACATACAGTAACTTAATGAAAACACTACACAATGACACAACACTGGTTTTGAAAAATAGAAAATATTTATCTAAACAAAACAAGACCAAAACAACAAAAATCCAGAATACACAAGTCAAGTTATTACTAAAAATGCAAAAAGAGTCTTCATGTAATTTTAAACACAACGCTAACGCTGTTAGCGTGAACATGTACCTTGGGTGTGTCAAAAATAACCCCGCATTGGCGAGTGTGCGTCAAAAATGGCTTGCGATGTGCCGATTTCACTCACGAGCGAGACCTTGTGTTGTTTCTCCTTTAGTCGGGTCGGCATGCGTCTTTTCTTCTCTCCGCAGGAGAGCGATGCGTTGATCCGGTCAACAGTTTCGGGTCCGGGCAGGCCTTGCGTCATTTTTACACGCCCAGCAGTGTTTGCGTCAGAAATTCAGGTGCATGATGGTCCAAAAACCATGCAGCGCTGGTTGCGATCTCACCAGCCTCCGTCAGCGATGCTGCATGTTGTTTCCTCAGCTCTGGGCTGCGATCTTCCGGTTGGGTTGCAGGCGAGCGTCAATTTTCAGCAGCGTAGCCAGCGGTGCATCGTTTTTTTTTCAGCCGCAGATCGGAGTTGCGTCGATCTATTCCCCGCACGGCGGTTGGCGATTGGATTTCTCACTCTTGTGCTGCCAGCTTCTCCTTTCATGGTCCCAGGAACTGGATGGGAACCACTTGGAAGAGTAGGAGTCTCTCCAGAGGCTCCAGGTGCTGGCAGAGAGAAGTCTTTGCTGTCCCTGAGACTTCAAACAATAGGAGGCAAGCTCTAAATCAAGCCCTTGGAGAGTTTTTCACAAGAAGGAAGGCAACACAAAGTCCAGTCTTTGTCCTCTAGCACAGGCAGAAGCAGCAACTGCAGGAGGGCTCCACAAAGCACAGTCCCAGGCAGGGCAGCTCTTCTTCCTCAGCTCTTCAGCTCTTCTCCAGGCAGCGGTTCCTGTTGGTTTCCAGAAGTGTTCTAAAGTCTGTGGTTTTGGGTGCCCTTCTTATACCCATTTTGCCCTTTGAATTAGGCCTACTTCAAAGCAAAGTCTCTTGTTTGTGAAATCCTGCCTTGCCTGGGCCAGGCCCCAGGCACACACCATGGGGGTTAGAGACTGCATTGTGTGAGGGCAAGAACAGCCCTTTCAGGTGTAGGTGACCACTCCTCCCCTCCTCCCTAGCACAGATTAATCAAGAAATGCAGACTACACCTCAGCTCCCTTTGTGTCACTGTCTAGTGAGAGGTGCAACCAGCCCAACTGTCAAACTGACCCAGACAGGGAATCCACAAACAGGCAGAGTCACAGAAATGGTTTAAGCAAGAAAATGCTCACTTTCTAAAAGTGGCATTTTCAAACACACAATCTTAAAATCAACTTTACTAAAAAAAATATTTTTAAATTGTGAGCTCAGAGACCCCAAACTCCACATGTCTATCCGCTCCCAAAGGGAATCTTCACTTTAATCAGATTTAAAGGTAGCCCCCATGTTAACCTATAAGAGGGACAGGCCTTGCAACAGGAAAAAACAAATTTAGCAATATTTCAATGTCTGGACATATAAAACACATTACTGCGGCCCTTATTATGACATTGGCTTTAAGTGCCACTTACTGCTGTCAACAGACCGTGGCGGTATACCGCTACCGGTATTATGACCCACACATAGAAATCTGCCACTATAAGACACACACACAAGTCTGCCAGCCCAAAGGTCAGTGATAAACGGGCAGTACCAAAACCCACACCGTTACACCAACAGAAATACGCCCACAGCATTATGATCCACGAATCACCGCGGTGGACATTCAACCGCGGTAAACCATTGGCGGTACATACCGCAGTGCTCAAAATACACACACACTAACAAAACTACACCACATTGGACAATTCAAACTACACACACCTGACACACATACACACACCACAAACCACTATAAAACACACACTAACATTACCCACAACCCTTTACCACTACAAACAATTTACAACTGAGAGAGAGATACGCCAGGAGCACCCACAGAACCAGAGCCACAGAACACCATCACCCATACACCATCCACGCACCTCACAGCACACACCCCAACACATCACCCCACACATCCTCACACAAACCACTCACACTACACCCATGGCACCACAAAGACACCCCAGATTCTCTGAGGATGAGCTGAGGGTCATGGTGGAGGAAATCATCCGGGTAGAGCCACAGCTATTTGGATCATAGGTGCAGCAGACATCCATTGCTAGGAAGATGGAGCAATGGTGGAGAGTCGTGGACAGGGTCAACGCCGTGGGACAGCACCCCAGAACAAGGGATGACATCAAGAAGAGGTGGAACGACCTGCGGCGGAGGGTGCGTTCAGTGGTTGCAAGACACCAGATAGCTGTACTGAGGACTGGTGGTGGACCCCCACCTCCTCCCCCACAACTAACAACATGGGAGGAGCAAGTCTTGGCAATAATGCATCCTGAGGGCCTGGCAGGAGTAGCAGGAGGACTGGACTCTGGTAAGTCAACACTCTACTACTTCACCCCCCACCTGCATGCCATCACATACCCCCACCCCTACCCTCACCCTCATCACCCCACCATCACAACCCACCCATCCCAGTAACCAGCACTGCATGCACCACCAATGTATGGACAGTACTCACAGCCCTGCATGGACACCCATCGCCACAGCATGCACACTAGTGACAATCACTTAGCCAACAAAATTACAACTCACACAAGCCAAAGCTGCCTTGGTAATAACAACCATAGAGGGAAACATACCCTTGCACAAGATGTCACACGCAGTAACAATAACACTGCTTTTACATACCCACAGGACCCCCACACAAAGTCACCGGAGAGGAGGTGCCAGCAACATCCAGTCCCCCCTCAGATCCCCCGGAAGAGGCCCACAATGATAACAGGAGCTCTGCACACATGGATATGGATGACAAACCTGGCCCATAAGGGACCTCTGGACAGTTGGTTACCCAGGCACAGTCCCATAACACCACAGAGCCTCCCCCCTCAAAAAACACCAGCACAGCACCCACCCAATGGGCCCATACCACTGTCCCCAAGACCTGTCAATCAGCAGTGTTTTCACCACTACAGGGCCCCAAAGCAACCCCACAAACACAGGATGATCAGGGACCTGGGGTCAGTGGCAGTGGGCACACGGTTCAGGGGACAGATGCACAGGAGAACAGGGAAGTTGGGAGGACTGCGTGTGCCAGGGGGAGGACAGCCCTTTGGAACCGACTCTCTGCGAGGCACTCACCAACATCCTGGGAGCATACCACCATTTCCAGGAGACCATGGGTCAGATACTGGCCATGTTGCAGGAGACCCAGCGGCTGCAGAAGGGACAGTACCTGGGGATCAGGGAGGACCTGAGGGACATCCATACCACCCTGGTCACCATTGCAGGGGTGCTGGAATACATGGCCAACACCATTAGGGAGGCAGTGGCACACCGACGGGCCCCTGACACTAGCCACACCGTTGAACAGCCTTCCACCTCCGCTGACGCTAGTGGACAGGAGGCCCCGCCACAGGACCAACAGGCCAACAGGCCCCTGCAGAAGGAGAACCACCCCGCAAACGGTCCCTGCGATCCAGGCAGAAGCCAGAGAACATTGCCAAGACCCCCGCCAGGAAATAAGACTCTCCTGATTGTCACCCTTGTGTCCCACTCTGTCACCCTGTCCACCTTGAACTGCCATTGCTCCCCTTCCTATGCCCCCTTGGACAATGCACCTATGATACAAATAGACTGGACCCTATCTTGGACTTTCCTCCACCATCACCCAAGCCCATTGCATATCCCCATTTACTTCTCAACACTGAAATAAACACTCTTGGAATACACAAGTATGGAGTATGTCAAATGATTTAAGGGTGTAGTTATTTAATAATCAGTAGACATTGCAAATAGACTGTACAGTGATGTATACATAGTTATGACCTGTAATGTGCTGCAGTCAATACACCAGGAGCCAGCGGAGGGCACAAATATCCTCAAATAGACATGTTAAAGGGTACAATAAGTGGCCATAGTACTGGGAACAGCAGCCAGCCAGTGAAAATATACAACACAAAACTGCAATGGAAGGTGAATTAACAGTGTCTTACCTGTGTGTCACTGGATGTACTGTTGAATTATAGGCGGTCATTATGAACACAGCAGTAATCTCCGCTGACCGCCGTGGCGACA
Source organism: Pleurodeles waltl (assembly GCF_031143425.1). NCBI lineage: Eukaryota > Metazoa > Chordata > Amphibia > Caudata > Salamandridae > Pleurodeles > Pleurodeles waltl. The sequence continues at coordinate 55,709,992 of NC_090445.1, read as the reverse complement.
GTCAACAGAAGACCGCCATTGGCGGTGAATAGAAACCTGCCATATAATGAACCAAAAACCTGATTCCCTAAAAAATCACCAGTCGACCAGTCTCCGCCAGGACCCTGTCGGCGGAAATGATGGACCTCCCACCCCGCCACCACCGAGCACACCCACATCCCGCCCTCCAAATAATGATGCACAAATCACCTTGGTGGAAGACGAACGACCATTGGCGGTACAGACCGCCACGGGTGACAATTGGACCCAACAGTAAGAAGTGCACACATTGGATAAGTTACAAACCCACACACCTGACACACATCCACAACACCATAAAAACACTCACAGACACACCCCACAATCCTTTGCAATGAAAGTAGGCCAACGAAGACCGAACACCAGAAGCAGACACCGAACCCCACAATACATGAGACTCACACCAAACCACAAAAGAGCACCCTCACTGCGATTCCACCCCCGACACTATTCATCACACTCACCATGTCACCCCCAAACATCCACGCTTCACAGAAAGGGAGCTAAGGACCATGGTGGACGAGATCCTGAAGGTGGAGCCACAACTATTTTGGGCTCAGGTACAGCACACACACATCGCCAGGAAGATGGAGCTATGGCAGACCATTGTCAACAGGGTCAATGCAGTGGGACACCATCCACGCACCAGGGACGACATCCGCAAGAGATGGAACGACCTGCAGGGGAAGGTCAGGGCCATGGCATTCAGGCACCACATTGCAGTCCAGAACACTGGCGGAGGACCACCATCAACACCACCCGACTACACTGACTGGGAGGAAAAGCTACTGGCCATCCTGCACCCTGAGGGACTCACTGGACTCACTGGAGGAATGGACTTGTGTAAGTCGTCTACGTTTACCCCATATCCATCACACCTGGAATGCATGCACCACCCCACCCCTCCAACATACACCAGGTCCAACACCCCACGCACAGGCACTAAATCCGCCACCCATGCATGCTCACAAACCCACTAACAGGCCCACATCCCTCCCCCTGTGCACAGCCGCCCACCCCTGCAAGGAAACACAATGGGCTAGAACACCCACAGTGCACCTCCACACCCTAAGTTAAAAGCAATGTTAACCCCACTAAAGCATCCTGCATGTTCCCAAAGTGTGTAAGCTGCACAAAGCCGCCCAGGCCTCTGCACCCCATCCGACTATGCAAATGTAACAGACATGCTCATTTCCCCAACAGGCACCACCACCCATGCCACCCTGACGGACAGGACAAGGAGTGCCAGTGCCCCCCAGGGAGACAGAGGCACCTCACAGGACACTCGGGATGGAACCCTGGACACTGATGAGCAGGCTGGCCCCTCACACAGTCCTGGACTGTCACCAACCAGCTGCCCCCCCCAAGGATACCACAGACTCCCCTACCACCCAGGCAAGAACAGCAGCCCAGGGCAACCGTCCACACACCTGTGTATCCAGGCCACAGACTGGTGGAACACAAGTAATGAGGCCACAGTCAGCCCCTACCAACAGGCAGGAAGACGATGGCCCCAGTACAAGTGGCACCGCCAGACCTGTGCAGGAGACACAGGCCCAGGGGGCTAGGCCAGTGGGAGGGCATCACTGGCCCAGGGGGGAGGCCACAGGATGGATGCTGCAGCCCAGGACGTGATATCTGAGGCCCTGGGGGCCTACCAGCATACCCATGACCGATTGGCCCAGATAGTATTCACCCTGGAGCAGAGTCAGAGGATGATGCAGCAGGTACACCACCAAGAGGCCATGGAGCAGTGGAAAATGCACAACGCCACAATGGCCAGCATAGCAGGTGCGCTGCTGCAGCTTGTACAAACCAAGTCTGAGACCCACACAGTACAGGAAGCCCCCACTACTACAGCACAGGAGACAGACCGCACAGTGACTGCATAAGCAGCAACTTCCCACGAACCACCCTCAGAGGAAATACAAGGAACAACCATTTCATCCACTATAGGTCAACAACAGGTGCCAAAACGAACCCTCAGGCTGGACTGGAATACCTGCCAAAAACAAGGCGCCCTCAAAGAAGTGACTGCAACAATCTGTCCACCAACTATCCCACACAATCAACCACCAAACAGTGCTAACAATAAATAAGAACTCACATAAGCAATGATGGACCTACCAATACTTACAACAAGGCAGCCATCGTGTTGGCATTTAGGATAACCACCCATGACCAACTGCCATCACTGTAATTAGCACGATTCAATCCCTGCACAAAATAAAACACATATCACACCTATAACACTGTCCCCTGTCATAATGTGTGAACAAAGTGAAGTATGGATGCAACTGGCTGATAACTTCTTTATTTGTACCTGCGTAGCATGAAAGTACACACTCGCCTTACATGTTGTAACTAAATATGTTGAGAAAGATAACCACTAAATTGTATTCTGTCCTATGGAGAGCTGGACACAGTTGCAATTAGTACATTCAACCCCCCCAGATGTCAAGGCACACTGACAGTATGTTTCACAAACACCAATCTAAGCCCTTAGTCCCACATAGTTACTGGAAGTATAGTTGTATAAGTTGGGTCCTGGAATTGACATCTTCCCCTTCCTCATCATCACCATCACTCTTGCCCCCTCTCTGAGGAAGATGGTCTGGATATACAGCACCTTCCACCTCCAAGAGGGGGATAGAATTCCTCACTACCAGGTTGTGCAGCATGCAGCAGGCCACCACTATTCCACACACCTTTTTGAGGTCCATAGGCCAGGGAACCCCCAGAGATACGTAGACAACGAGATCTAGCCTTCAGGAGACCTATTGTGCGCTCAATCACCCTCCTAGTACGTCCATGGGCCTCATTGTAATTCCTCTCTGCATCTGTCCCAGGATTCCTCACTGGTGTCAGGAACCAACGCAAGTTGGGATAGCCAGAATCACCTAGAAAAAGGTGCAAAACAGAACTGTCATTGACAAGCCTTAGAGTCAGGCAGCCTGGCTGTCTGCTAGGTGGCAGTTAGTGACAGAGACACCTACCTATGATCCAACATCTGTCCTCTTATAGTTGTTCCATCTTGTGTGGCACACTACTGTTCCTCAACACAAAGGAATCATGGACTGATCCGGGGAACATGGCATTCACATGTGAGATGTATTGGTCTGCAGTACATACCAATTGAATGTTCATGGAGTGAAAGTTCTTCCTGTTTCTGTACACCTGTTCACTGACTCTTGGGGCGATTATAGGTATGTGGGTGCCATCAATGGCACCTATCACATGGGGTATGTTGGCAAAGGCATAGAAGTCAGACTTGATGGCAGGGAGGTCAGTACTTTGGGGAAACCTCACATAGGACTACAGGTGTCGTACAAATGCATTCAGAAATCTTGTCAGTATCAAGCTGAACATTGGTTGTGCAAATCCAGCACCCATGGCCACTGTCACTTGAAAAGAGTCCGTGGCCAGGAAATGGAGTGCAGAGAGCACCTGCACTTCAGTAGGGATGGCATGCAGATTACGATTTGCCGGAGTCAGTGCAGGATCCAGTAATGCATAAAGTTCGAGAATAGTTGCACGGGTGAGTCTGTAATTGATTATGATTTGACACTCCACCATGGTCCGCATTTCCACAAGTTGACTGTACATGGATGGGGCCCTTCCTCGCCACAAGGACCTGTACCTAGGAGGAATTTGAAACACGTGTGAGGAAGACACATACATTGGCACACATTGTCAGTCATTGAGCACTGCTGACTTGATTGTAGGGACTCAAATGCTAGATGCCTTTGACCTAACATCAACTAGACCATGATTATTGATCAGGGTTTGTCAGGTGTGGTATTGTTAATGGTCACATACATAGGTGTGTTAGGTGAACATTAGGGCATGTGTTGTGCAGATAGCAGTATTATAAATGCAGAGTTTTTGGCAAAATGTCTGCCAGCTGCAATCCAGAAGTGCTGTGGTGGAAGTGACCTCATACCGCTAGCGGTTGACTTAACAGCATAAGGCGGTGTTTACCAGAGTGCGCACAGTGATTGGTTAACATGGATGTCTATGCGGAATCCTAGCGTATCATGATCGCCGCCGGCGGTGACGCTGCACACCGCCACTGTGCGTACGCGAAGTCGTTACCCCAACTTCACTTGACTCCCTGATCTCGTGCAAGCAGGTACTCCACTAAGTGTACTGCTGTGTCCTGTCTCTGGTCATGGAAGTGGCTCATGTTGCAGGGGAAAGGGCCCCGGCCTTCACCCAGAAGGAATTGGAGAGGCTAGTGGACGGGGTCCTGCCCCTGTTCACCAAGCTCTACGGACGGCCAGAGGTACAGGTGAGTCGGGGGATTATGGGCAATGGTTGTGTGTAATGGATGGTGTTGGCAGTACATACGTGTGCATCTCTGACCCTGGATGGGCCATGGTTCATGACATGCTGTGTGCGTATGTGCTGTTAGTCTGTTTGTACAGTCCGTCCCATAGTGGACGGATAGCCAGCTGAATATGTTTGGCCAGTGTCTGACCTCTGTGTTACATCTCTGCGTGTCCCTTTTAGGTCAGCGCCCAACAGAAGATGGCACTTTGGCATGCCATCGCCAAGGAGGTGCGGACCCTGAGGGTCTACAACTGGTGGAGCACCCACTGCAGGAAGAGGTGGGAGACCCTGCACCGCTGGGTGCAAAAAATCTGTGAATCCCACCTGGGGAAGTCCTCCCAATGGGAAAGAGGTGCCTGTCGGACACTGACCCCCCTCATGCTACGCATCCTGGCGGTGGCGCACCCAGACCTGGATGGGCGCTTGAAGGCTGCACAGCAGTCACAAGGGGGTGAGTACACATACTACATTTTTTACCCTTGATGGCTATCTGTGTGTGCATCCGGGTTTATGCTGCTTAATTGCAGGGACTCTGACTGATGTCCATCTACATGATGGCCCCCGTAGGGAGTAGGGGTGTTTGGGTCAGGTCACCTACACGTCGGGTCCTTTGGTTGATTGATTAGGGAATGGGTGTAGAGCAGGGTTCTGGTCACTAGACAGGGGCATGGCCATAGTGGAAGATGCTGCCTGTTGGAGGGTCTTCTGGGTGGGTGTACGTCTGACCACTATGTTCACTCCTTTCAGCTATTTACAAGTGTCTCTCCTGTTTTTTCTCCCCATCCCTGTTCTCTTGTGTTGTTTGTGTACATCAGCATCATCTGGCGAGGGAGCTGAGGCACCGGCGAGTGGGGATGCGGCAGCCACAGGATCCTCGGAGGCAGAGTCATCCAATGCCAAGGGGACCAGTGGGTTGGATGGCGAGGGGAGTACCACTGGAGAGGCAACTACCACTGGAGGTAGTGACTCCGATACCACCTCCGATGGGGGATCCCTTGCGGTGACGGACCCTAGTGGGCCCACACCTACTGTATCATCTTCTGCCACCCCCCATGCCATCACCGCCCTCCCGTTTGCTCCCCACCGAGTTGCCCGTGCCCGCTCACCCAGAAGGGTGGGCGTCTCCTTCACCTCATGCCCCAGTCAGCCCTGCTGCCCTCACTGAGGAGGCTATTGTCCTCCTGGGAACCATCTCTGTAGGGCAGACAACCATTGTCAATGTCATCCAGGGGCTAGCATCAGAGATGCAGCAGACCAATGCCTATCTGGATGGCATTCACTGTGCGGTGTCTGGCCTACAGAGATCTTTTCAGGCTCTGGCCTCATATTTGACGGCAGCCAGTTTCCCTGGTCATTCCGTCCCCCCTCCAACCTCCTCGATCCCTTCCAGCACTCCACTCCCTTTACCCGTCAAAAGCACATGCAGCCACACACCTCAAAACACAAGAAGCACACTTCTAAACACAAGCACCACACCTCCCATCATAAGCATTCACACAGCCAGTATACACATGCACACACAGCAACATCCACTTCCCCCAGTGTGCCCACCTCTTCTGCCTCCCTTTCTGTCCCCTCTACATGCACACCCCCAGGCACTGCACCTTCATTCACTGTTGCTGAGCCTGTTCCTGCAGTCACCACAATAGCACACATCCATACATGCACCCCAGACACCACACCTGCACTCACCACAACTACTTTAGTTGACACATGCAGCACACTCACCAGACTTGCAGACACCCACACAACATACATTCACACTGGCAGCCTGTCTTTTCCCACTGTGTCCACCCCCCTCCTCCAAAAACACACAAACGCACCAAAACATCCACCCATCACACATCCACAACACCTCAGCATACTGTCCAGCCACCTGCACCCACAACACGCACACCTACACCACTTATGTCCTCACCCTCTGCCTCCACTCCCACGCCCTCCTCCAGGTCCAACCCAGTTGCTCCCAAAAACGTTTCCTCTCCCATGCTGACCTCTTCCAACCCACTGGCCCACCCCGTCTTGTCCCTAAACGTGCGCACCTCCTTTCCCTTTCCACTACTTCCACTTCACAGCCCGCTGCTTTCCGCCCTTCACATTTCTGTGCCCCTTCCCCAGAGAGGAAGAAGCCCTGTGCAGAGCCAATTCCATCTGGCTCCACCGGGTCCAAGCCCACTCCCCCACCTTTCAAGGGCAAACCCAAACCCCCTCCACCTTCTGAGCCCAAATCCAAGGCCCACCCCTGTCGCAAATCCCCACCCCCACTACCTCCTGCCCCTGTTCCCTGAGGTGCCTGAATGCCCCATTGTTGCCCCTATAAGGTGGAGTACCGTAGCACTTTTGGGAGTCAGGTTGGGGCTATTGTAGCCCATTGGACTGTAACACTATGGATTGGCCATTGGCCTTAATTGACAATCATTGGCACAGAGAGCTGCATTAAACATTTATGTGTGGCCTGTGTTTTGGCAGCACACTCTTGATCCCTGGTCTCTCGGTTCATTGTTTGTGGGTGTGGGGCATTTGTATGTACTATGGTCAGGTTGGATTTGCCTTGTGTGGGGTAAGTACCTCTTGCTGTGGGATTTATGGGTTCTGCTGTTGTCAAGGGTTGTGGGAGCGTTGCAGGGTGGGTGGAGTGGGTGGGTATGTAACTTTGCCCTTTCTTCCCTTGTTTAGTAGGTTGCAGTACTTACTGTCGTCGTCTTCGTCGGCGGTCTTGGTCGTGGAGGTATATGGCAAGGAGAAGGGCTGGCATGATCTACAGCTCTCTATCCATGTCTGCTTCGACATGTTGTGTGAGCCTCCGGTGAGTGTTTCCTTATATTTGGTTCATTTCCGCCTGGCTTTGCGTGGCGGTGATTCCTGCCCCGGAACTGACGGCGGTCTAGTGGTTCATTATTTGATGGACGGGTTGGGCCTTTCTGTCGGCCTGTGGGCGGCATCTGCCGTCGTTGTCGGCACTCCTCTACTGGCGGTGGGTAGTTTTCAGGATGCCTGTGTTTCAGTTAGTTCATTATTTGGCAGTCCGGACTGCTCCTCTGTTGGCTTCGGGCGGTGCGGTGTTTCCAGCCGTGTTCATAATGAGGGCCATAGTTGTTCTGTTGTCCACATCCTTTTCCTCTGCCTCCTGTCCACAGGCTCCACCTCTGTCAAACGACCATCTCCAGCCTCATCCTCCTGCAGAAAAGGCACCTCGCGTCTCAAGGCCAGGTTGTGCAACATGCAACATCCAATGATGATCTGGAAGACCCTCTTGGGTGAGTAGCACAGGGATCCACCTGTCAGATGGAGGCACCTGAACCTGGCCTTCAGGAGGCCAAAGGTGCGCCCAATGATCCTCCTTTTTCATCCATGTGCCTCATTATAACGTTCCTCTGTCCTTGTCCTGGCATTCCTCACTGGGGTCAGTAGCCATGAGAGGTTGGGTAACCAGAGTCACCTGGAAATATCGAGGGATACCTGTTAGCCAGACGCTCACCCTTAGGGCCAACCCCACACCCATATAACACCAGACACTGGGTGGAGACCATGGGCTCACCTACTAGCCACACCCAGTGCCTCTGGAGTTGAGCCATCACATATGGAATGCTGCTATTTCTCAGGATAAATGCATCATGCACAGACCCAAGATACTTTGCTTTCACATTAGAGATGTACTGGTCCGCCAGGCACACTATCTACACATTCCGAGAGTGAAAGCTCTTTCAATTGCTGAACACCTCTTCATTTCTCCGGGGGGGGGGGGAACAAAGGCAATATGTGTACCATCAATAGCACCAATGATGTTGGGGATATCTCCCATTGCATAGAAGTCATGCCTTCACTGTGGCCAAATCCTCCACCTGTGGGAATACGACGTAGCTGTGCATGTGTTTCATCAGGGCAGACAACACTCTGGTCAGCACGTTTGAGAACATAGGCTGTGACATCCCTGCTGCCATGGCCACTGTCGCTTGGAAGGAGCCACTTGCCAAGAAATTGAGCACTGATAGGAATTGCACAAGAGGGGGGATCCCAGTGGGGTGACGGATAGCTGAGATCAGGTCTGGCTCCAATTGTGCACACAGCTCTTGGATTGTGGCCCTATCAAGTCTGTAGGTTAGGATAATGTGCCTGTCCTCCATTGTTGGCAGGTCCACCAGGGGTCTGTACAAGGGGGTATGTCTCCATCTCCTATTGATCCTCAGCAGTTGAACTCTAGGGTGAAAAACGTTGAGCAGATGGTCATGTTCAAAGATATCCTGAGAGTAAAATGCCTTGCATTTTGTGACAGAAACAGTATGTGAACATGTAGGTCCATTAATGTGCCTATGTCTGCTGTGACACAGTTAGGTGCCATGGCATGTTCCCCCCTGAAATGGCGGCCGCCTGACCTGTGAGGAGGGACAAGTGGAAATGAGGTAATTCCGCTGACGTTGTGTGCCGTTGCGGTAGGCGGTCGATGACCGCCGTGCAACACCTCATTGGTTCTCATTTGGGCCTATGGGTTCCAGTAGCCAATGGTAAAGTACGCCAGCGGCGACAGTACGCACCACCGCGGACGTGACCGCCATTTTCTATCTGTTCACTCACTTGCTACCTGACCTTCAACAGGAGAGGACCTACACTGCAAGTGCTGCTGTGACCTGTGTCTGGAAGCGACCATGGCTCGAGTGTCTGGGGAAAGGGCCCCTGCCTTCACTTTGGAGGAGTTGGAGAGACTAGTGAATGGGGTTCTACCCCAGTACCGTTTACTTTATGGGCCTCCAGACCAACAGGTGAGTACACTGTGAGCACGATGCATGGGGCTTGAATGCATGGAGTGCTGTATGTGTAAGCCTCGTGTGGGGGGGTGGCTGAGGGGACCTGGGCAGAGTGCTGCTTGTATGGTGGGCAATGTCTGTGCGTAAGAGGATGGGAGGGATATGGTGGGCCATGAGTGTAACAGGCCGAATGGTATGACTAATACCTTTTTCTATGTCTCTTTTTCTGCAGGTCAGCGCCCATCAGAAAAAGGGTATTTGGCGTGCCATCGCCCAGGACATGCGGACTCTGGGGGTCTTTGACAGGCGGAGCACCCACTGTCGCAAACGGTGGGAGGACCTGCGCCGTTGGGCAAGGAAGACGGCGGAGGCCCAGCTGGGGATGGCCTCCCAATGAGAAAGGGGTGCCATTCCTACCCTGACCCCCCTGATGATCTGCATCTTGGTGGCGGCCTATCTGGAGTTTGAAGGCATCACAGCAGCCGCAAGGAGGCGAGTACAGTTTCAGAATCAGAAAATTGAGCCTGTTGAGGTGTTATCTGGGTGGGGGATGTGGGTCTGTGGGTGCCCCTAGGCCAGGACGAACATGGCAGGGTAGGTTCCATGATGGGCAGGCTCAGATGCACTCCAAAACCAAATATGCTAGGGGGCATCTACTACTGGGCAGGGTGCCTGTGGGTTTCACGTGTGCTGCTATTGGCGTTAGGCATTGTACCCCATGGCCTGGTGACTAGCATTGTAACTGGTAATGCCTAGTGCATAGGGCTGTTCCCTGTGTGTTGTGTATGCCAACACTGGTGTTGTTGCTGGCATTGACCAAGTGTATCCTCTGTCTCTTGCCCCCCTTTTTGTTTTGTCACTCTGTCCTGTCCTTGTGTGCATTAGCATCATCTGCCAGAGGAGGAGAGGCACCGGCGATGGAGGGAGCTGCATCCCACATGGCCCATGAGGCCGAATCCACTGATGGTGAGGGCACCAGTGGGACGGAGGGCGAGAGGAGTACCACGGCTGAGACTGGAGGGGTCAGTTCGGACAGTGACACCTCCTCCGATGGAAGCTCCTTGGTGGTGGCGGACACCTCTATGGCTACCACAACTACAGGTACAGCCGCCACCCCCTGTACCAGCACCGCCCTCCCAGTACCCCTCAGCGTGTTTCCTGTGCCCGCCCACTCAGGAGGGTGGGTATCTCCTTTGCCCCAGGCTCCTCAGGCCCTGCCCCAGTCAGCCCTGCTGCCCTCCGTGAGGAGTCTATTGACCTCCTGCGATCCATCTATGTTGGGCAGTCAACCATTGTGAATGCCATCCAGGGTCTGGCAGGGCATTTGCAACAAACAAATGCATTCCTGGAGGGCATTCACTCTGGCATGGCTGGCCAACAGAGATTGTTCCAGGCTCTGGCCAACTCCCTGATGGCAGCCATTGTCCTTGTCTCTAGCCTCCCCCTCCAACTTCCTCTATGCAGCCCCATCCCCCCAACTCCAGCCTATCCCAAGCACACCATGAGACCAGCATGCACCCAAATCAACACACAGAAGTGGCTCATGCAAACACAAGCACCACACTTCATCCCACAGGCACTCACACAAGCACCATCCAGATGCAGACACACCAACATCCACTGCCTCCACTGTGTCCCCCTCCCCCTCCCCCTCCTCCTCCTCGTCCAGAGGTGAGTTGTTTCCCTTCTGTGTTCTGTTTCTGCTGTGCTTTTGATGGCATTGGTACCGCCCCGGAAAAGCTGGCGTATTGGCTGGTTGTAAAAGGGTGGGCAGTACATTGTCTTCCCCCTAGCTGTTGGCGGTTACCGCCACGGTGCTTGTTGCTACAGCCATGGCGGTCAATGTGTTAAAGTGGCTGTCTGTGTTGACGATTTCCGCCGTGGTCAAAATTCCATTTTTTTTACCGCCGGCCTGTTGGCACTTTATCACCGACCGCCAGGGTTGTAATGAAGGCCTATATGTCCTAACTTAACCATACACTGCACCCTGCCCTTGGGGCTACCTAGGGCCTACCTTAGGGGTGTCTTATATGTAAGAAAAGGGAAGGTTTAGGCCTGTCAAGTGGGTACACTTGCCTAGTCGAATTTACAGTTTAAAACTGCACACACAGACACTGCAGTGGCAGGTCTGAGACATTAATTACAGCGCTCCTTATGTGGGTGGCACAACCAGTGCTGCAGACCCACTAGTAGCATTTGATTTACAGGCCCTGGGCACCTCTAGTGCACTTTACTAGGGATATACTAGTAAATGAAATATGCCAATCATGTATAAGCCAATTACATACACATCTTATATAGTAGCACTTGCACTTTAGCACTGGATAGCAGTGGTAAAGTACCCAGAGTAACAAAAACAGCAAAAACAGAGTCCAGCACACATCAACAACCTGGGAAACAGAGGCAAAAAGTTAAGGGAGACCACGCCAAGGATGGAAAGTCTAACAAAAAGGCTAAGGAGAAAGAACCCCTCACCGGCACACCTCACACTCCTGAGATCCAAATGGCTGTCCTACAAGAAACACATTGTTAAAGAAAATGGCAGTTTCTTTCACAGTAAACTGGACTGTGCATAGAACAGACCAAGGGAGCTCTTCAATATAATAAAACAACAAATTATCCTTACCTCGCAGCGTGAAACAACAGCCTCCAATGAAACCTGTGAAGAAATAGCGAACTTCCTCACTGACAGTATTGCAAAAATTTAACACTCTCTATTCGCCAGCACTAGTCCAACATCCCAGCCCACCTGATTCAATGACACGCAAATCACCACGGACACCCCCTACCAAGACTTAATTGAAGACTGGAGTGATCCAAGTAAAATCAAAAACAGTAGTGATCTACTACAGCTGAAAAATATTGCTAAGTGGACAGAGTTCAAGCCCGTGACAGAAGGAGAAGTCTTCAAAATAATTGAGAACTTGAAACCCACATCCCACACTCCTAATCCCCTCCCTTTCACCCTAGTACAGTACCTCAACCATATCATCTCCCTAATTTGGACCAAAATCATCAACGACTCTCTATCATCAGGCTGTGTGCCTCAATCCCTCCACGTGTGCCTCAATCCCTCCACATAGGCCAAGTCACACCCATTCTCAAAAAGACAGGGGTGGACCCAAGCACCTCAGTAACCTCAGACCTTTCACCATCCTTCCCTTCCTAGCCTAAACGCTGGAGAAGTGTGTCCTACTTCAACTCAACCAACACATAGAAGAATTCAACCTCCACAACACTTTCCAGTCAGGATTCAGGAAAGGCTGTAGCACAGAAACTGGTATGCTCAGTACATTAGGTGACATTCTCAGATCTTTAGATGAACGCGACTCCTGCCTCCTAATCCTACTGGACCTTTCTGCGACATTTGATACTGTAAGTCATCTACCTTTACTTGAGACACTCAGGAACTTCAAAAGTATCAAGGGCACTGTCCTGAGATGGTTCACATTCTATCTGCAACATTGCTCTCAACAAATTAAAATGAACAGTTGCCTATCGAAACCTGCACCAGTTTCATAAGGTGTGTCTCAAGGCTCAATCCTCTCTCCAGCCCTATTTAATCTCTTCATAAAAACCCTGACAAGTATTCTGAACCAAACAGTGGTCAACTTTCACCTATATGCAGATGACACACACCTCTGCTATGGAGTAAAATCTCCTAGTGACCACCGGCATATTAACATCACACTAATTAAGATACAAACATGACTAAACAACAACCACTTTAAGCTGAACCCCAACAAGGCAGAACTATTACTCCTTTCCCTAAAAAATAATCCTTTGCCTATCCAAGAATGTCTCAAGAGTGTGGGCACGCTAACCTGCTTTCTTTCACTTTCAAACTCCATCAGATCCTTTGGTATCACCCTGGACAAAAACATGTTGATGGAGCATATCAACAACTCAGCCAAAGTAGCACTCTACACACTAAAACATTGTTTATTCCCCCTGACGGTAATGCAATCACTAGTCCTCTCGAAACTTGACGACGGGAATGCCACCCTCACAGGTACTCTCTCCCACGCTTTCCTAGATTTTTCCAACCCAGTAGGATACAACAGCAACATGGCATGATAGAGGTGGGATATTAACCTGCTGTTATCCGGTGTGGAAATGACAATGGACAAGTGGGGGGAAGTCGGGAGGTTCCTCGGGGTATGTGGGTAGTCTGACTCACAAAGTACTGTACTGGCGATGTAATATGAATTTAGACATAGGTGTGGGGATCGATTGTGCCTGAGGTAATTTCTATAGTAGGTTTAATTTTACCATCATGGAAGAGGTCTACTACCTTGTGTAAGTGAAGAGAGGTAAGTGTTTGTTGTACCAAGCGCTTTTCAGTTAGAGGTGACCAAGGATTGTTATGGAGGGGTAACTGTGGTGAGTATAAGGGCGGGTCACCTAGATATTGTTGAAGTTGACACTAAGCCCAGCACGTTGCAGCAAAAGTCTGTCTATCCGTAGGGTTTCGGGGAAGGCCCAGAGGGAGCAAAGAGAGTGTTAAGTTGGATGCCTGGCGTCTCCGGATTACGGTATGGTATCCTGGTGATATCAGTAGTAAGCAAAATGTGCCTGAGTCACTAAGTAGTACAGGCATATATCCAGCACCCCAAAGCCGCTGAGTTCATAAGGCGTTGTCAGTGTTTGCCATCTGATACGTGGCCTACGTCCTGCCCAAATGAATTGTCTTAAACGGCTGTGTAGTGTATTGAGAAAGTTACTAGCACATTATGGATATTTTAAAATAAATATAAAAATCGGGGTAAGACTACCATCTTAATGATGGCAATGCGACCTCCTATGGATAGAGGTAGTTTGATCCAGCGCTCCACCTGTGTGGTTACTTTGTCAATTGCAGGCCCATAGTTTAATCAAACTTCTTGTTTGTCCATATGTAGGAAAATGTCCAAATACTTAAGCGAATTGGTGCACCAGGTGAGGGGTAGTCTAGGTTGCTGGCTTCCGTAAGCGAAAATAGTTCAGATTTGCCCCAGTTGACTGAAAATCCAGATAATGAACCAAACCAAACCACCACACGAATTAAGGGGGGCAAGTTAGTAGCTAGTTTGCGAACAAATCGTAAAATATAATCCGCGTAGAGAGAAGCAGACAATGGCCCCCTCTGAAATGGAAGCCCCCTACCTAGTCGTTCCGACAGGTGTCGGACAAGAGGGTCCTTAGCAATAAAAGCAGCAGGGAGAGGGGGCAATCCTGCTGCATGCCCCTTGTAATGGGGAAAGGGGGAAGATCACTCCATTCACTCAAAGACTGGAGTTAGGTTCTTGGTAGAGGAGCATAATGAGGTCGCAAAAGCTCCTGGTTATACCCAGTTTGGATAGTGATGCATGCAGTTATGGAACTCAAGGGAGTCAAAGGCCTTCTCCGCGTCCAACACTACAGCTGCTTCAGGAAGAGTTGGAGATATCTGATTTAAAACTGCAAAATCAGTACGCAGATTAATATAGTTTGAGCGCTGTGGCACAAAACCAGATTGCATATGGGATCTTATGATCTCCTTAACCTCTTAGCTGCTGGGCCTTTCCCCCCCAGGGCTGAGCCCTTTTTTGGCTATTTGGGGTAGTTCGCGCTTAGGCCTTCATAACTTTTTGCCCACGTAAGCTATCCATGCCAAATTTGCGTCCTTTTTTTCCAACATCCTAGGGAATTTAAAGGTACCCAGAGTTTCTGCGTTTCCCTGGAGGAGACAAAGAAATTATCCAAAATACACCCCCAATTATTTTTTTTCAAAATAATGGGAAAAAAGGGCTGCCGAAGAAGGCTTGTGGTTTTTCCCCTGAAAATGGCACAAACAAAGGGTTTGCAGTGCTAAAAGCACCATCTTCCCAGCTGCGAGGAACAGGCAGAGTTGAATCAGAAAACCACATTTTTCAACACAATTTTGGCATTTTACTGGGACATACCCCATTTTTATGATTTTTTTGTTCTTTCATCCTCCTTCCAGTTAGTGACAGGAATGGGTGTGAAACCAACACTGGATCCTGGAAAGCTAAGTATTTCTGAAAAATAGACACAATTCTGAATTCAGCAAGGGATCTTTTGTGTAGATCCTACAAGGTTTTCCTACAGAAAATAACAGCTGAAAAAAAAAATATTGAAATTGAGCTGAAAAAAACAGCAATTTTTCTCAACGTTTTAATCTGTAACTTTTTCCTGCAATGTCAGGTGTTTTTTAAAGCAATATACAGTTACGTGTGCTGGACTCTTCTGGTTGCAGGGATATATAGGGATTGTAGGTTCATCAAGATCCCTAGGTACCCGGAGCCAATAAATATGCTGCACCTTGCAATGGGTTTTCATTCCATACCGGGTATACAGCAAATAATTTGCTGAAATATAAAGAGTAAAAAAAATGTATCAAAAAAACCTTTGCATTTCCAAAATGGGCATAAGATAAGGTATTGAGCAGCAGTGGTTATTTGCCCATCTCTGAATTCCTGGGTGCCCATACTAGCATGTGAATTACAGGCCATTTCCCAAATAGACGCCTTTTTTACACATTGTCTTACATTTGGAAGGAAAAAATGTAGAGAAAGACAAGGGGCAATAACACCTGTTGTGCTATTCTGTGTTCCCGCAAGTCTCCCGATAAAAAATGGTACCTCACTTGCGTGGGTAGGCCTAATGCCCGCGACAGGAAAGGCAACATGGACACATTACATTTTTACTTTGAAATTTGATGTGTTTTTTGCAAAGTGCCTAGCTCTGGATTTTGGCCTCTAGCTCAGCCGGCACCTAGGGAAACCTACCAAACCCAGACACCTAGGGGAATCCAGGATGGGCTGACTTGTGGGGCTCTGATCAGGTTCTGTTACCCAGAATCCTTTGCAAACCTCAAAATGTGGCCAAAAAAAACACTTTTTCCTCACATTTCGGTGACAGACAGTTCTGGAATCTGAGAGGAGCCACAAATTTCCTTCCACCCACCGTTCCCCCAAGTCTCCCGATAGAAATGATACCTCACTTGTGTGGGTAGGCCTAGTGCCCGCGACAGGAAATGCCCCAAAACACAACGTGGACACATCACATTTTCACAAAGAAAACTGAGCTGTTTTTTGCAAAGTGCCTGGCTGTGGATTTTGGTCTCTAGCTCAGCTGGCACCTAGGGAAACCTACCAAACCTGCACATTTTTGAAAACTAGACACCTAGGGGAATCCAAGATGGGGTGACTTGTGGGCCTCTGATCAGGTTCTGTTACCCAGAATCCTTTGCAAACCTCAAAATGTGGCCAAAAAAACACTTTTCCTCACATTTCGGCGACAGAAAGTTCTGGAGCCACGAATGTCCTTCCACCCAGCATTCCCCCAACTCTCCCGATAAAAATGGTACCTCACTTGTGTGGGTAGGCCTAGTGCCCGCGACAGGAATAGATCACACAATGGTCAATGTTGGTACTTACATGAGGCAACTGTTGACCCTGGGGTGATCCATTCCTTACGCAGGCACTAGTTATAGGCACTCAAGTGGGGTAGTGTTTTTATCAGGACAGGTGAGGAATCACTGGGTGGTAGGAATTTTGTGGATCGCAGCATATTCCTGTAGTTTGTGTGACAGAAATGCAAGAAAATAGAGTTTTTATTCAACATTTCAGCTTTGAAGGGTATTCTGGGTAAGAAAACTTTGGGGAATCCACACAAGTCACACTTCTGTGGACTCCCCCGGATGTCTAGTTTCCAAAAATGTTTGGGTTTAGTATGTTTCCCTATATAGCCGCCGAACCCAGGACCAAAAACACAGGTGCATGCCTTACAAAACCAGTTTGTTTTGTGATAGATAATTTTGATATCTCAATACAATTTGGGCAGTGGAATTTGGGGCTGAACTAAATTGGGGAGCTCCCAAGAGAGCACCCTCTCTGTGCTTGCCCACTATGGCCCTCTTGCATAGACTGTGCTTGCGAAGGGACAACAGGACTGCCCTCATCACCTCCCTCACAATTTACTGGAAGGAGTTATCCAATGGGACTCCTCCAACTGAAAAATCACTCCCAGAGTCTGTGCCATCGTCCTATCCCTCAGATGCTGTCTCAGTATCTGCTGTCTCAGTCTCTGATCCTATGTCAGAGCTGTCCTCTATAACCCGAGTGATGTCAGCAGCAGTCATCCATCAAGATGCCATCTCTGCTATTGGCTAAACTGTTGCTCTAAAACACTAGCCTACATAGACAGTCACAAAATTGCTGGTGTGTGTGTGTGATATGTGCAACAGTAGAGCCCACCTTACCTGCGCTTCTTCCCTCGATCAGCACGTTCTTTCAAGACACTCAAACACCTTGTCACATACCATTCGTCACAGTCTTTAGCACCTCCTGCGCCCAGTCCAACAATCATTATTGGTGCTCCCACTCCCATGTCCTCCTCGAATTCCCTCAGTACCACCCAGCAAACGTGCTCTTCATCTCTCCATAGCCACCCCCCACCCCGCACATACATTTCATTGGTATTATAGCGCAGGTAGTGGCTGACTTTACTAATGTACTCAGCTATTTACATAAAATACAGATTTGCTCTTTGCAGTAGTCATATACACCTTCTGCGCTTCTTTATGGCACTAAAACTGCCACTAGACAAAAGTCTGATCCTTTTGTAGCAGAAACATAATCACAAGACTTACTTGACTTTTTTATTGCTGCCTAAAAGCTACAGTTGAAATGCGTCAGTTGAAGTATGTGCACTGCTTTGAAGACGCAACTGCAAGACAACTGGTGGCAAATATATATATATATATATATACATATATAGATATATATATATATATATATATATATATATATATATATATATATATATAGATAGATCACTTTTATATGTGGGTCTGGTTTTCCTGGGGGCCGATCGCAGCCCCCAGGGAAACCACACATGCACTGACAAAAGTGATCTATATATATATATATATATATATACATATATATAGAGCTATCTATAGCTATATCTATCTACATGGATTGATATATATATATATATATATCTGTATATTTTTTTGGTAGTTGTAGGGTTTCCTTGGGGGCCAAAATTGCCTCCAGGGAAACCCTACAACTACAAAAAAAAAAAAAAAAAGTATTGCCCCCACAGGGGGTCGCCCTGCCCACGGATGACCCCCTGTCAATTTCTTTATTAAAAAAAAAAAAAAGAAATTAGCCCCTGGGGGTGGCGGGATTGCGCGTGATCGCGCCCCCCCAGGGGCCACCAACCTTGAAATTAAAAAATATGGCCCGGTGGGGGGTTGGCCCGTTTCCGAGGGGGGCAGACCCCCCAAGTGAAATCCCTGGTGTCTAGTGGTGTTTCCTGGCCCTCGATCGCAGCTGTGCTGCGATCGAGGGCCAGGAAACGCGTTCAGGAAGGCCTCGTATGAAAGGGGAGAGTCTCCCCTTTCATACGAGGCCTTTCCGAACGTGGGGAAGGCCGTTTGGGGCCGTTTTCCCCATCGGAGCAGGAAGCGGCCCTACGCCCGCTCCCTGCTCCGATGGGGAAAGCAACACTGTGACATCAGCGCGCCTAGCGGCGCGCTGACATCGCAAGAAGGCGTGTGGGGGGCGGGGGAAGACAGGGAAGAGCTTCTGTGTCTCCCAGGACTTAAAAAAAAAAAAGAAAGAAAATCCTTCCTGGTGTCGGCCACTGGTCGTGACCCGCACCAGGGAGGTAGTGCGGATGCCCGCACTTAACGGGTTAACCGCTATCACTTTAGGCAGAATCTTGTTACCATGATTAAGTAGAGAATGTGGCCTATATGAGGTGTAGAGCTGAGCGGGTTTGCCAGATTTCGGTAATAAAGTAATGACAGCTTTGCTCAGGGTTGGGGGGGGGGGGGGGAACACCTTCCTTTAGTGATTCTGCATACACCTCTAAGAGATGAGGAGCAAGGATGTGCTTATAAGCTTTATAAAATTTCCCAGTGAACCTTTCTAACCCAGGATCCCCGATGCCACTCAGGGCATCTATGGCCTGCATGATTTTTGTCACTAGTGATCGGGTGGTCTAGGAATTACTGCTGCCCAGGACTGAGCCACACCTCAGCAATTTCTGCCAGGTAGTCTACCAATGCGGAGTCACCTCCACTGTAGTATGTGGTGTATAGTTTTGGGTAATAATCCGTAAATGTGTGTATGATAGCTGCATTGTCAGTGATGGTGTTGCCACTGTCTAGTGAAAGGCTAGTGATGTATATGGCTTCATAGTTTGGCCGGAGAAGCTGTGCAAGGGTACGTCCCAGCCTCTCACCCTCACCATACGGGCGGGCCAGCCTACATATAACCTCCCTTTCTGCCAACTCATGAAATTCCTGTAAGAGCTTACCACAGTCAAGTAGCACGTGGGGGCTGGACCCAGCCATCTCTGCAAGATCCATTCTCCGAAGATCACCCTCTACCCTGGCCAGATCATTATGAATGCTGTGAAGCACCCCTCATGTTTGACTATGCATACTCCTGTTATGTTGCCTTTAAAGGCTTCCCAGAGCATGGAGTGTTTGCCTACTGAACCAGTATTGAGGGTGAAGTACTCATTAATAGAATCTTGAAGCTCCATATGTAAGACCTCATCCAACAGGGCGTCTTCGGGGAACTGCCACTGTCTGGGCAGTCTAGCGCCCCAAGGTAAACAGAGAGACACCACATTCGGGGAATGATCCGACAGTGTATGAGGTTGGTGCAGGATTTCTGTGACCCACAGCAAGACTCCTCGTATACCAATATTCTGTGCTGGTCCATACATTATGTGGGGCAAAGTAGAAAGTGTCAATAAAATAACTCCGGTCAGAAAAATGCAAAGTATAGAATGGGAGACCAATCCTGCATGGATTTGTCTCCTAAGGTCAGTAGAAACCTCTAGAACACATCAAAAAATTGCATACTTTTACAAGGTTCTGAACAAAGGGTTTCATAGATCCAATATAGTTGTACACGGTTCCCACACAGCCCTGCCAAATACCACACCTCAGGGCTTATACTAGCACATTTTAGTGCTGTTGTCCACATCATCGCACCAAAATGCATTAATTACGTATTACTAGCTTCTAGCAGCATTACAAGGCACTGCAGGAAGCTCTTTGTTGTATTAAAACAGGTCAACATCTGCCTTCGGCAACAACAAGCTTCTGGGCCCAGGTGAAAAAAAAGGAAGGAGGATGTTAGACTAACCCCTGATGCGTTGTACTTGGCAAGGCTGGTGAAACTTCTGGGCACTCCCTAACTAACAGAGTAAAAATTGTGAGGGGTGGCTCTACCAGTTTGTCCAGTACTTCCCTTTTGTGGCACTGTAAACTATCCCACAGTACCCCTACCTTTCTGTATGGTCATCCCCAGACTTTTTACCTTCATTCCTCCATGTTTGCTTAATTTGTTTTAGTTGGCCTTACAACTCTGTACGCTTTACTACTACTAAGAAGTGCTAAAGTGCTTGTGCTCTTGCCTTAAAACATGGTAAAATTGTCTTCTTCCCATCTGGCATATTTAATTTACTTGTAGGTTCCTAGTAAAGTGGCACTACATGTGCCCAGGGCCAGTAAATTAAATGCTACTAGAGGGACTGCAGCACTGATTCTGCTACCTGCTTAAGTAGCCATTTAAAACATGTCTCAGGCCTGACTTTGCACCCTGTGTGTGCGGTTTTAAACTGCCATTTCAACCGTTTCACACTCCTGGTCTGCTTCCTCAGCCACCTGCCTACTGCCTCTCGCTGTTTTTGGTCTTTGCAGAGAGGTAGGAGATGGAGCATCCTCCACTTCTGCTTCAGTGTGCGCCAGTGACATGGAGGTGGAGTGTAGTCATCTCAATTGGTGGAAGTTTAGGCAGTGGTTGATGTAGGCAGGTCCTTGGTTGTGTAGAGCCTTGTGTGCATGGGTCAACAGACTGGATTGGCATCTCTTTTGTTTGGGGAGCCAGTTGAGTTGCCTGAGGTGGAGTGTCATGCAGATTCATTGGTGGAGGTCAAGGATGGGTCTGGCTGCAGTGTTCTGTATGGTCTGAAGTCTATGTGGGTGTGCGGCAATCCCTGCATAGAGAGTGTTGCCATAGTGCAGTCAGCTGGTGGTGACTCCCTGTGTCACAGTATGTCTCATGTGGTCATCTCTGTGCCCATCTCTGAATTCCTGGGTGCCCATACTAGCATGTGAATTACAGGCCATTTCTCAAATAGACGCCTTTTTTACACATTGTCTTACATTTGGAAGGAAAAAATGTAGAGAAAGACAAGGGGCAATAACACCTGTTGTGCTATTCTGTGTTCCCGCAAGTCTCCCGATAAAAAATGGTACCTCACTTGCGTGGGTAGGCCTAATGCCCGCGACAGGAAAGGCAACATGGACACATTACATTTTTACTTTGAAATTTGATGTGTTTTTTGCAAAGTGCCTAGCTCTGGATTTTGGCCTCTAGCTCAGCCGGCACCTAGGGAAACCTACCAAATCCAGACACCTAGGGGAATCCAGGATGGGCTGACTTGTGGGGCTCTGATCAGGTTCTGTTACCCAGAATCCTTTGCAAACCTCAAAATGTGGCCAAAAAAAACACTTTTTCCTCACATTTCGGTGACAGACAGTTCTGGAATCTGAGAGGAGCCACAAATTTCCTTCCACCCACCGTTCCCCCAAGTCTCCCGATAGAAATGATACCTCACTTGTGTGGGTAGGCCTAGTGCCCGCGACAGGAAATGCCCCAAAACACAACGTGGACACATCACATTTTCACAAAGAAAACGGAGCTGTTTTTTGCAAAGTGCCTGGCTGTGGATTTTGGTCTCTAGCTCAGCTGGCACCTAGGGAAACCTACCAAACCTGCACATTTTTGAAAACTAGACACCTAGGGGAATCCAAGATGGGGTGACTTGTGGGCCTCTGATCAGGTTCTGTTACCCAGAATCCTTTGCAAACCTCAAAATGTGGCCAAAAAAACACTTTTTTCTCACATTTCGGCGACAGAAAGTTCTGGAGCCACGAATGTCCTTCCACCCAGCATTCCCCCAACTCTCCCGATAAAAATGGTACCTCACTTGTGTGGGTAGGCCTAGTGCCCGCGACAGGAATAGATCACACAATGGTCAATGTTGGTACTTACATGAGGCAACTGTTGACCCTGGGGTGATCCATTCCTTACGCAGGCACTAGTTATAGGCACTCAAGTGGGGTAGTGTTTTTATCAGGACAGGTGAGGAATCACTGGGTGGTAGGAATTTTGTGGATCGCAGCATATTCCTGTAGTTTGTGTGACAGAAATGCAAGAAAATAGAGTTTTTATTCAACATTTCAGCTTTGAAGGGTATTCTGGGTAAGAAAACTTTGGGGAATCCACACAAGTCACACTTCTGTGGACTCCCCCGGATGTCTAGTTTCCAAAAATGTTTGGGTTTAGTATGTTTCCCTATATAGCCGCCGAACCCAGGACCAAAAACACAGGTGCATGCCTTACAAAACCAGTTTGTTTTGTGATAGATAATTTTGATATCTCAATACAATTTGAGCAGTGGAATTTGGGGCTGAACTAAATTGGGGAGCTCCCAAGAGAGCACCCTCTCTGTGCTTGCCCACTATGGCCCTGTTGCATAGACTGTGCTTGCGAAGGGACAACAGGACTGCCCTCATCACCTCCCTCACAATTTACTGGAAGGAGTTATCCAATGGGACTCCTCCAACTGAAAAATCACTCCCAGAGTCTGTGCCATCGTCCTATCCCTCAGATGCTGTCTCAGTATCTGCTGTCTCAGTCTCTGATCCTATGTCAGAGCTGTCCTCTATAACCCGAGTGATGTCAGCAGCAGTCATCCATCAAGATGCCATCTCTGCTATTGGCTAAACTGTTGCTCTAAAACACTAGCCTACATAGACAGTCACAAAATTGCTGGTGTGTGTGTGTGATATGTGCAACAGTAGAGCCCACCTTACCTGCGCTTCTTCCCTCGATCAGCACGTTCTTTCAAGACACTCAAACACCTTGTCACATACCATTCGTCACAGTCTTTAGCACCTCCTGCGCCCAGTCCAACAATCATTATTGGTGCTCCCACTCCCATGTCCTCCTCGAATTCCCTCAGTACCACCCAGCAAACGTGCTCTTCATCTCTCCATAGCCACCCCCCACCCCGCACATACATTTCATTGGTATTATAGCGCAGGTAGTGGCTGACTTTACTAATGTACTCAGCTATTTACAAAAAATACAGATTTGCTCTTTGCAGTAGTCATATACACCTTCTGCGCTTCTTTATGGCACTAAAACTGCCACTAGACAAAAGTCTGATCCTTTTGTAGCAGAAACATAATCACAAGACTTACTTGACTTTTTTATTGCTGCCTAAAAGCTACAGTTGAAATGCGTCAGTTGAAGTATGTGCACTGCTTTGAAGACGCAACTGCAAGACAACTGGTGGCAAATATATATATATATATATATATATATATATATATATATATATATACATATATATGATCTATATATATATATATATATATATATATATATATATATATATAGATAGATAGATCACTTTTATATGTGGATCTGGTTTTCCTGGGGGCCGATCGCAGCCCCCAGGGAAACCACACATGCACTGACAAAAGTGATCTATATCTATATATATATATATATATATATATATATATACATATATATAGAGCTATCTATAGCTATATCTATCTACATGGATTGATATATATATATATATATATATATATATCTGTATATTTTTTTGGTAGTTGTAGGGTTTCCTTGGGGGCCAAAATTGCCTCCAGGGAAACCCTACAACTACTAAAAAAAAAAAAAAAAGTATTGCCCCCACAGGGGGTCGCCCTGCCCACGGATGACCCCCTGTCAATTTCTTTATTAAAAAAAAAAAAAGAAATTAGCCCCTGGGGGTGGCGGGATTGCGCGTGATCGCGCCCCCCCAGGGGCCACCAACCTTGAAATTAAAAAATATGGCCCGGTGGGGGGTTGGCCCGTTTCCGAGGGGGGCAGACCCCCCAAGTGAAATCCCTGGTGTCTAGTGGTGTTTCCTGGCCCTCGATCGCAGCTGTGCTGCGATCGAGGGCCAGGAAACGCGTTCAGGAAGGCCTCGTATGAAAGGGGAGAGTCTCCCCTTTCATACGAGGCCTTTCCGAACGTGGGGAAGGCCGTTTGGGGCCGTTTTCCCCATCGGAGCAGGAAGCGGCCCTACGCCCGCTCCCTGCTCCGATGGGGAAAGCAACACTGTGACATCAGCGCGCCTAGCGGCGCGCTGACATCGCAAGAAGGCGTGTGGGGGGCGGGGGGAGACAGGGAAGAGCTTCTGTGTCTCCCAGGACTTAAAAAAAAAAAAGAAAGAAAATCCTCCCTGGTGTCGGCCACTGGTCGTGACCCGCACCAGGGAGGTAGTGCGGATGCCCGCACTTAACGGGTTAACCGCTATCACTTTAGGCAGAATCTTGTTACCATGATTAAGTAGAGAATGTGGCCTATATGAGGTGTAGAGCTGAGCGGGTTTGCAAGATTTCGGTAATAAAGTAATGACAGCTTTGCTCAGGGTTGGGGGGGGGGGAACACCTTCCTTTAGTGATTCTGCATACACCTCTAAGAGATGAGGAGCAAGGATGTGCTTATAAGCTTTATAAAATTTCCCAGTGAACCTTTCTAACCCAGGATCCCCGATGCCACTCAGGGCATCTATGGCCTGCATGATTTTTGTCACTAGTGATCGGGTGGTCTAGGAATTACTGCTGCCCAGGACTGAGCCACACCTCAGCAATTTCTGCCAGGTAGTCTACCAATGCGGAGTCACCTCCACTGTAGTATGTGGTGTATAGTTTTGGGTAATAATCCGTAAATGTGTGTATGATAGCTGCATTGTCAGTGATGGTGTTGCCACTGTCTAGTGAAAGGCTAGTGATGTATATGGCTTCATAGTTTGGCCGGAGAAGCTGTGCAAGGGTACGTCCCAGCCTCTCACCCTCACCATACGGGCGGGCCAGCCTACATATAACCTCCCTTTCTGCCAACTCATGAAATTCCTGTAAGAGCTTACCACAGTCAAGTAGCACGTGGGGGCTGGACCCAGCCATCTCTGCAAGATCCATTCTCCGAAGATCACCCTCTACCCTGGCCAGATCATTATGAATGCTGTGAAGCACCCCTCATGTTTGACTATGCATACTCCTGTTATGTTGCCTTTAAAGGCTTCCCAGAGCATGGAGTGTTTGCCTACTGAACCAGTATTGAGGGTGAAGTACTCATTAATAGAATCTTGAAGCTCCATATGTAAGACCTCATCCAACAGGGCGTCTTCGGGGAACTGCCACTGTCTGGGCAGTCTAGCGCCCCAAGGTAAACAGAGAGACACCACATTCGGGGAATGATCCGACAGTGTATGAGGTTGGTGCAGGATTTCTGTGACCCACAGCAAGACTCCTCGTATACCAATATTCTGTGCTGGTCCATACATTATGTGGGGCAAAGTAGAAAGTGTCAATAAAATAACTCAGGTCAGAAAAATGCAAAGTATAGAATGGGAGACCAATCCTGCATGGATTTGTCTCCTAAGGTCAGTAGAAACCTCTAGAACACATCAAGAAATTGCATACTTTTACAAGGTTCTGAACAAAGGGTTTCATAGATCCAATATAGTTGTACACGGTTCCCACACAGCCCTGCCAAATACCACACCTCAGGGCTTATACTAGCACATTTTAGTGCTGTTGTCCACATCATCGCACCAAAATGCATTAATTACGTATTACTAGCTTCTAGCAGCATTACAAGGCACTGCAGGAAGCTCTTTGTTGTATTAAAACAGGTCAACATCTGCCTTCGGCAACAACAAGCTTCTGGGCCCAGGTGAAAAAAAAGGAAGGAGGATGTTAGACTAACCCCTGATGCGTTGTACTTGGCAAGGCTGGTGAAACTTCTGGGCACTCCCTAACTAACAGAGTAAAAATTGTGAGGGGTGACTCTACCAGTTTGTCCAGTACTTCCCTTTTGTGGCACTGTAAACTATCCCACAGTACCCCTACCTTTCTGTATGGTCATCCCCAGACTTTTTACCTTCATTCCTCCATGTTTGCTTAATTTGTTTTAGTTGGCCTTACAACTCTGTACGCTTTACTACTACTAAGAAGTGCTAAAGTGCTTGTGCTCTTGCCTTAAAACATGGTAAAATTGTCTTCTTCCCATCTGGCATATTTAATTTACTTGTAGGTTCCTAGTAAAGTGGCACTACATGTGCCCAGGGCCAGTAAATTAAATGCTACTAGAGGGACTGCAGCACTGATTCTGCTACCTGCTTAAGTAGCCATTTAAAACATGTCTCAGGCCTGACTTTGCACCCTGTGTGTGCGGTTTTAAACTGCCATTTCAACCGTTTCACACTCCTGGTCTGCTTCCTCAGCCACCTGCCTACTGCCTCTCGCTGTTTTTGGTCTTTGCAGAGAGGTAGGAGATGGAGCATCCTTCACTTCTGCTTCAGTGTGCGCCAGTGACATGGAGGTGGAGTGTAGTCATCTCAATTGGTGGAAGTTTAGGCAGTGGTTGATGTAGGCAGGTCCTTGGTTGTGTAGAGCCTTGTGTGCATGGGTCAACAGACTGGATTGGCATCTCTTTTGTTTGGGGAGCCAGTTGAGTTGCCTGAGGTGGAGTGTCATGCAGATTCATTGGGGGAGGTCAAGGATGGGTCTGGCTGCAGTGTTCTGTATGGTCTGAAGTCTATGTGGGTGTGCGGCAATCCCTGCATAGAGAGTGTTGCCATAGTGCAGTCAGCTGGTGGTGACTCCCTGTGTCACAGTATGTCTCATGTGCAGTGGAAACCACTTGAAGATCTTCTGTAGCATGCATAGAGTTAGGGAGTAGGCAGAGGAGATAGTTGATCTGTGATTTCATGGTGAGTTTATTATCAATGATGATTCTGAGTTTTCCGGTGTGATCTTTGGGGACCGTTAACACGAAGCACCAGACTGATGTTGCCTGGCCTGCTCTTTGCCCACGCCAACAATCAGTCATGACACTCTCCTTGTGGCCTTCTCCAACGCAAATAGCACTTTTGGCACAAAACTTGAGAAGATAAAACTTCAGCGGGACTAGCTCTCTATTGCGGTCAGCCTGAACTTCTGAAGCTGACCCTGTTGACAACCCAATTTCTCACAAATCCCTTTTGGTCACTCTTGACCAATTCTGGACCAAGTTCCACCTCTCACTCGATCTGGAGCCAAGCTGATTAGCAAGACAAAAGAGAAACAGGCGTAGGTGTGCCAATGATAGGCTAGGTGTCTTTAGAAGATCAAGAAGGGACTGGGCACAGCCCCCAGGCCATCCTGTTCAAGGAAGCAAAATACCTCCCCACACCCAAGCCCTTTGTCCACTGTCTGGGAGCAATCTACAGCTCACTGCAGGGAAGCCATCAGAAGTTAGATAACAATGGACACTGTCGGAAAAGCCTTTTGACTTAGGGAGAAAAAAGACAACTTTCTCAAAGTGACATTTTTCAAATAGTAATATAAATATAAATAGGCTGGATTTTACATTACTTTTAAATTGAGTCCTTGAACCATTTCCTAGCTACTCCCAAAGTGAAGTTAAGCATATGGCCCTCATTACGAGTTTGGCAGGCAGTGGAGGCCACTGTCAAACTCGTACCGCCATCTGACTGCCAGTGCGACCAGAATACCACCAGCCCTATTACAGGTTTCCTGCTCGGCCTACAACGGGAAACATGGCCTTAACATTGACACCAGCTTGTAATCGAGCTGGAGGTGAGGCGGGTGCAGCAGCACCCGCTGCGATTTCCAATGCCCGTAATTCGGGCAGGTGAAAGCGCAATGGGGCTGTCTTTGGGGGACCCTGAACTGCCCATGCCAAGTGCGTAATTCGGGCAGTTGAAAGCGCAATGGGGCTGTCCATGGGGGCCCCTGAACTGCCCATGCCAAATGCATGGGCAGTTCAGGGGCCCCCATGGGGACCTCCTGATGCCCCCATTCCACCAGCCTTTCCATGGCAGTCCAACCGCCATAAAAAGGCTGGCTGGTTGGGGAGTTGTAATCCCCAGGGTGGCAGATTACAACCGCTGAGACCGCCAGGCTGTTAGCTGGCGGCGTTGGCGGTCCGACCCTGTCAGCTCCGCCATGGTCGTAATTTGGAGGCCGTACTGCTGCTTTGGCGGTGGTCCGACCTCCACCGCGGCGGTCTCATGACTGCCAGGGTCATAATGACCACCTAAATGTTTTTTAGGGTTGAGCACAAAGCGCTCTGTCCCTGTTACAATCTCTCTATAGGCTTGAAACCAAGCCTGTTTGAATCCCATCACTTTCCTGTGGGCCAGCCAGCTTGACCACAGTGATAAACGAGTAGATGTTTTTACTGCCAGGACATGTAAAGCATTAAGCACACATGTCATGCTTTTTAAATACCACAAACTCTTTCCCTAGGGGCATTTAGGGACTACTTTACGGGGTCGCTTATAAGCATTACAAATTGAAGGGTTAGGCCTGGCAAAAGGCTTATATTGCTAGTTCGGAATCTGGGCAGTTTAAAACTGCCCCGATTGCATTGGCAGGTGTAGAGACATGTTTTACAGTTTAGTTTAGTGAGTAGCACCATGTGGGTTAGTTCTCCGCAGTTGGTTTGTTGCTAGGGTATGGAGGGAATTCCTGGACATTCCCAGCCAGCAGGACCTATATCAAACTTATAATACTCCTGGAAATGGCAAAAACAAATAGTCTTTACTTTTCGTCTGTCGCATCTGCAGCAGCAGAGCTGCAAAAGCAGTTAATATCATCTGTGCATGCTGAGCATTCTGATATCGGTGTCCAAGGACCTGGTATTCTCACAGTGCACCTGAAGCAGCTGGACTTGGCGCCAGAACTCGGAGTACATGATGTAACTAGGAATGCAGTGCTGAAAAGATGAGCTCCATGTTGTTAATACTCTAGTGCTTGACAGGGCCACATTACAAGGTGTCCATAATGTAGAATGGGTCATACCAGGGCTGCAAATATTGATTTTTTACCTTTATCGCCCCCATAAACTGTGGGCATACAAAGTTTTAGTGCTCACATTAGGTGCACCTGAGATTATCAGGTTCTTTTCCAAATGTCATTCCAGATTCTGGACACTTTTCCTATGAGCAGCTGGAAATGTGAGTGGTGGCTATAGCGGTTCATGGATGACAATGAGGAGGGTATGGGCAGAGATGGTAGACTGTGATGTGACCATGGTGAGAGTTTGATGGTCCACCATGCTGTGGAAGGGGGTCGGGTGGAGGCCGGTAAGGTTCTCCTTCCTTCAGCCTTGCCCAAAGCCCCAGTGTTTTCTACTAAAACAACTTGACATTGTGTTCCCGCTCCTGGTAATCCCAGGGATACCATTTCAGCCTACTCACTTCCTTTGGCACACTATTTTATTTAATTTGCCTTGTAGCCTGCTTTATTTTATTTTTTACCCATTCTCATTCTTGAACTGAAAACACAGACCATGAACATATTAAGGGTGCCAAGGCCAATGCCACTGCACTGTTTCCACCGGGCTGACATAATACAACATTTCTGGCGGTCAGCCCGGTGGAAACATCGTGAATACGACAGTGGGGAGGCCGACGGCTTGACGGCTGCCTCACCACTGCCGTATTTAAATTGCGGCAGTCCGACCCCCAACTCCTAATCGGGCACTAAGTCTTACTTACGCATCCCTAACTATTTGTTGTTCAGAGAACCTTCTCAGTCGGCTTGCAATTTTCATATTTCACTTTAATGTTGTTACTGAGCGAAAGAAGATGGCTCATTAGCCCTTTGAATTCCTGAACCCTGCACTCTGGTCATCTCACTTCCAAAACTAGTCACACCTTTCAAGAGTGACAATAGGGGTAATGCTATAGAGGCAATCCTTAAGTAAAATTACATGAGGGTACCAAGATGTGTAGTAAAGACCCCCAGCATCAACCTCAGCTTTTTTCTTTGTTTAAGCGTTCTCTATGAAGGAAGACTATGGGAGAGTAAGAGATAAAGATCAGTTTTTGCAAAATTAAAACCCCTCTGCTACGTGGTGGGATTAGTCTGACTGCACTTAGTGTTTTTCCCAACGGGGAATGTGGTAGAAGGTATGTGGTTAACATGAAAACCATTATCAGTGAAATATATGGGGAGAATGTGATAAATGTCACTGTATTATACTAAAACACACATGATGTGGTTTGTTGGGTTTTTAATGAAGGAAATCTTCAAGAACCAGACCAAGAAGATACTGAATACATTTGAGCTTCTGCAGCAGTTTCTGGAGAAGGAAAAGAAACAGCTTCTGAGCAAACTAGAAGAGGAGCATGACGAGAAGATGAAAAAGATTTGGGAGAAACTGAATAAACTGGAGAAGCTGCAATCTACCCACCAAGACCTGATCACAACGATGGCAGGAAAGTGTCAGCAGCAGGATGTGGAGCTACTGAAGGTGAGAGTTGAACTTCTGTAGGTCAAGAAGAGTAGAGTTCCTCTGAGGAAAGACATGTCAACTGCAATATGAAGGACTACTTTAACAGTTTATTTCCTTACATGTTTCTGTTTTCATACACCAATAAACACATTATGAGGCCCATGATAAAGTGCTTTTGGAGGCAGAAAGTGGTACATAGGAAGGGAGGATGTTATTCTCCAGTTAATGTCAATTATTAGATGCAAAAGATGAGCAGGTTCAAGTAAGGTTCAGCCACTAAGATGAAAACCAACAACCTGTTGAGAAAGAAGGGCTTTCAGTCACCTTCTGAAGTTTGCTTTCTGCAAGACGGGTAAGAAGAGAGAGCTCCATAGAGATCCAAAAAGTGGGAGGGTCGTCTGTACTTTTCTGCATTTTGCATTGCACCTGAATGCTCTACTTTGCCATACTATACTGCATTTGTCACCTTTTAGCACATATACAACAACATATCCATTCATGAAATATTTAGTGTTGCACCTGACCCTTTTTGCAGGGTCATCCCCAGTCTTTTTGCCTCCTCCCTTCTAATTTTTCTGACCAGTTTTTGTTGTCTTTAGGACTCTGGGCACTTTACTACTGCTAAAACAGTGCTACAATGCACATGCTTTCTGTGTAAATTGTAATGGTGATTGGTGTATCCGTGATTGGCATTTTTGATATACTGGTAAGTCCCTATTAAAGTGCACCAGAGGTGCCCAGGGCCTGTAAATCAAATGCTACCAGTTGGCCTGCAGCACTGGTTGTGGCACCCACATTAGTCGCCCTGTAACCATGGCTCAGACCTGCCACTGCAGTGTCTATGTGTGCACTTTTTAACTGCCAATTCGACATGGCAAGTGTACCCACTTGCCAGGCCTAAACCTTCCCTTTTTATACATGTAAAACACCCCTAAAGTAGGCTCTAGGTAGCCCCATGGGCAGGGTGCAGTGTATGTTTATGATAGGACATGTACTGGTGTGTTTTATATGTCCTAATATTGAAATACTGCCAAATTCGGATTTCACGGTTGCAATGCCTATCTCTCTCATAGGTTAACATGGGGGCTGCCTTTAAATAACTTTAGTGCGCAAATTTCCTTTGGGAGCAGATAGAAATATGGAGTTTAGGGTCTCTGAACTCACAATTTAAAAATACATCTTTTAGTGAAGTTGGTTTTTAGATTCCTAGTTTGAAAATGTCACTTTTAGAAAGTAGGTATTTTCTTTCTTAATCCATTCTGTGACTCTGCCTGTTTGTGGATTGTCTGTCTGGGTCAGTTTGACAGTTGGGCAGGTTCAAACCTCTCCTCTAGACAGTGACACAAAGGGGTTTGGGGTGTAGTCTGCATATCCTGATGAGCAATCTGTGCTGGAAGGGAGGGGAGGAGTGGTCACTCACACCTGAAAGGACTGTGCCTGCCCTCACACAATGCAGTCCCCCTGGTGTGTGTGTCTGGGGCCTGGCCTGGACAAGGAAGGATCTTGCAAACACTTAAGACTTCGCTTTGAAGTTTGCCAACTTCAAAGGCAGAAAGGGGTATAAGAGAAGACCCAAAACTCCAGACTTTTAAAATCTGGAGGAGGACTACTGTCCATTTGCTATGTTGCTTTGCTGGACTGGCCTGCAGTTGCTGCTTCTGTCTGAAAAGAGTGCAAAGGGTAAACTTTGCTGTGTATCCTGCTTGAGAAAGTTCTCCAAGGGCTTGGAGTAGAACTTGCCTCCTGTTGGAAGTCTCAGGGACACCAAAGACTTCAGTTTCTTCGATCTGCAGCACTGGGGACTGTGTGTTTTGTGCTGTTCAAGAAGACGACACCGCTGGCCTGCACTGTGACCTGCCGATACCACACGGAGTCGCATTGCCATGCTTCGCACCGCAAATCTGGTCTCACCAACGCCATCATCGGACGAATTCACCGAGCTGCTGCTCGCACCATGACCTGTGGGCCCCGACTCTGCCATCACAATGCAGCCTGGGCATCCGCGCCTCCGCCGCTCCTGCTGACCCCGGCGCCGCTGCCTGCACCGTGGCCTGTGGACCACGCTTGTGAGAGTCACGAAGCACCGTCCCGCACCATTGGCTTGGGCCTACCGACAACAGCGCTTCCGCGATGATGCAGCTGTCTGCACCGTGACCTGTGGACACCGCACGTAGCACCGCCCCCGCTTCGCACCGCAGACCTGGTCTCACCGACGCTGCTGGATGTCATCACCGAGCCGCTGCCAGTACAGTGTCCTGTGTGCACCGCACGTCGCATTATCCTGCTTCGCACAGCAGCCCTGACGCCATCAATGCCAGCGCACCTGACTTCATCAGCCCAGAGTTCGATCCGCAAGGAGTGTGACTTCAAGGGCCCGAAGACTCCTGCACCGACTTTGGAACCGACGCCGCGAAGTCAGTGACGCCGCTCTCCAGAGCTCACCGCGAGGATCACAACGCCCTGCAAAGCCAAGATACTGTTTGCAGGTCTTCCCGACACCGTAGTTGGCCTGCGACGGTGAGGCCGGCCTGAACTGTTGATTTTGTTGATCACGACGCCACAATAGCCCCAGGTGGCGCTATCTACTTCAAGGAACTGTATTTTTTAGTAAATCTTGCAGACTTCATATTTTTATTACTGTATGTTGGATTTTTCTCGTTTTGGTCTTGTTTTACACAGATAAATATTGGCTATTTTTCTAAAACTGGTGTGGTGTCCTTTTGTAGTGTTTTCACTGTATTACTGTGTGTTATGTGCAAATCCTTACCCTTTGCTTCTGAGGTAAGCCTGACTGCTCGTGCCAAGCTACCAAGGGGGTAAGCAGGGGTTATCTGAGCGAGTATCTCCCTTATCCTGACTAGAGCAAGGGTCCCTTCTTGGACATGGTCCTAACCGGCTGCCAGCTAGAGACCACATTTCTAACATATAGTTTTAAAACATTGTTTTTTATTAATAAGGATTGGTCAGAAACCAAAGCAAAACAGCAAATTGCCCTCCACTATACTCAGCCACTCCCTCAAAACATCTATAATAGTGGGGGTGGCAGATGAAAATAACTAATGCACAAAAAACCTCCTCAACCCAAGTGTACTCTCAGAGGTCAAAGAGAACTCCTCGTTGATGACTGTAGGAGACACAAGTCCAAAGACCCTTAACCAAGACCATACAGGGATCGACCAGGTATATGGCTCAAACTGGATAACCCACTCGCAGACCATCCAGGTAGATGACCCAAATGGGGCTACCCTTGCAGGGTTTCCAAGAAGAAAGAAAATCTAAGCCCAGGCCCAAGTCCACTAATCAGCCAGTTGCCAGTACAACAACTCACAATGCACGGAAGTTGGGAGATCTAATTGGGAATGTTCCAATCACCTAAACAACTCTAAAGGGGCATATGGACTCTGTACAACCCTCCCACAAGCTGGGTTTTGCTGTCCCCCTGGGGGTTTCACAGCTCCCAAACATTGGAATCCTGGGAAAACCATGCACTGAACTCGTCTGGAGTGGAGAACTCTGCAAACAGGGAGGAGGTATAGCCTAATGGAGCATCAAGGTCTACACCCCAGCGGATTATACCCCGCAATATATTCCAAGCAACGACGATGTACCTGACTCAATTATAATCACCATCAATACCTCTCTGTTAGCTGCAGTTAAGGAACTCTCTTGGCAGTCACACAAAAGAGAATTTCAAATGGAGCTCATACAAATGCTTGCCCAAAGAGTGTTAATGCTCAGTCAGCGTGTTATGCTCAATCAGACGATGGATCTCTGTGTAAATAAGCACTAGGGAGGAAACAGAGTGTCTGGTGACACCATAATCAATAAGGTAGCTAAGTTATTAACCAGGCTAGTAAATCACTCAGGAACTACACAGTCCAACACTGAACATGATGGAGATATTCCAACCCGAGACAATCATGTGCAGAAGGAGGCCATGGGACATGCAGGCAGTGACTCAGTGAGTGGTCCCGTTGGGAGACTTGCCCTAACACAATTGGATGTGCAAGATAACCCAATAAATCAAGGCTCCAAAAGTAACAGCAGGCAAAGTGATACAAGCGAGAAGTCACTATATGGCCCCTCATCTCCCTCTAGCCAGTTGGGCAACCTCGGCAGAAATATAGAGGGGAATAAGCAGTTGCAATATGAAACATGAACCACACAGAGCAGTTCCTCCTGTGACCTTATCTAGTACACCATAAATAAGTTATAACGCAATTGACCCCCAGTGGTGTAAAATACCCAAAGACCTCAGTCACAACAACAAAAGAAAAAAGTACCAAAATCTTTGAAAAACAGCAAGAGAAATTAGACAAATCCACAACATACAAAATGGAATGCACAGTCAATCACAAAGACTAAACACCATAACGAAAGGGAGGGGGAAGGGCGACGACAGTAGGGTGGAGGAACCTGATATATTTTCGATCTTCCACCGAAAGGCAGCACTAAAGAAGTCCCATAGACAGACCCCACAAGAAGATCAAGGCACAAACACCCCGGGAAGTTCCATTGCACCAATAAGCATCAGCCAGACCCTGCACAGAAAGGCACAAGAGAAGGAGAACCACAACCAGTTCACGCATAATGCTTGGCCAAAATTCTTCTCACAGGTTATGGCCACTAATATCTAAGACAGTACTTCGGACCACCAAATCTCTATGTATATGAAAGGAAGCAGCCAGGCTAGGATGGGGAAGACCCAAGAAGGATCAAGACTCCACCACTTTGACCCCAAATAAGAAAAAGATGAATATCCACCTGCAACAACAACAGCAGTACTTATTTTTACCCTGGAATTAAAGTCAAGAGGGCCCTAGGTCTCTTTAAACAGGTCAAACATCATACACCTCCACCATAACATTCCCCCACTTTCATACCGCCCAAGGGAGCACCTTAAATTAATGAAATGTAAAAACTATTTCTGGATCAGTTGTAACAAGTACACGTTAACAGAGCAGAATCACTTTGCATACATTAAAACCATCAGAGCAGAAAATAAGCAGTTCAAGAAGTGGGACGTTCTTATCAATGAGCCAGTGATGGAAAAATACCCCCACGTCTTATCGAAGAGGCAGAACTCTACTCTGAAGCAAAAGGGAGCAAATAGCATACTGAGAGGAAGAAAGCAAATAACGACCCAGATATGGGGAATGAAGATCACAGTATGCCTAACAAGCAATAAAGAGGACAGGTCTTCACTCTAATACCCCCCAAATTGAACAATCTAATAAGGGATGGCTACTGGCTGTCCTTACAACCAAGGGTCAGACAAATAACTAGAAGAAGGAGGAACACCCAAAAGAGGATTATATCTATTTAACATTTATAAGCTGGAATGTGGCAGGATTAAATAGTCTGAACAATACAAGCACCCTTGAATACTTGAACATGGGGACATCTTATGCTTTCAAGAAACATGGTCTACTCTGCCCACCTTTGTTCTTGTGTACCACACCTTCCACATAGTAGTTCAGAAAAGGAACCTGTTCAACAAATTGGTGACCTCTCCATCGTTGTGAAACTAGACCTGTGGCTAAAAGCAAAGGAACTAAGAAAAGCCTCCCATAAAATGCAGGCCCTCAAATGTGAAGGGCTGGTAATAGATGGAAAAGCAGTTCCCATCATGGTGGTAAATTTGTAAGTCAGTCTGCGCAGGGATGAGAAAATGAACATCACCGACCAGATAAAAACTCATCGGTACGAACGCCCAAGTCAGTAGTGCATAGTGGCTGGCGATTTTAATACACAAAACATTGTTCAACCCAGGAGTGACCACAAGGATTCATCTCATAAAATACTAGTGGCCTGCATCAGAGAATTTTTGTACTTTGCCAACCAGAAAGGCGCCCCAGAGGTCGAATAAAAACCCATGTTTAAAAATATTTCAACATTGAACTATATTTTTCTGAGCAGACATTTGCTGTGAGGCATACCCAGTTCAAACTAGAACACAACGCGACCATCATCCACTATCAGTATTGGTCAATGTGAGTTTAAAGATTCACAGGGGCTTTAACCCTGCTGGCCAACCGCATCCAACCAAAGTTGTTCCACTATAAAAATAAATTAAATGGGGCCCAATCAGTAAAGCCCGGTGATCCCCTCTGGGTCACAAAACGACCCTCGTAGAGAAGCACTGGGGGGCAACAATAAAAGAGCTGCACACAGCCCTAACATCCAATAAGAACCAAATCTTGTATACTTATGAGAGGAAGGTCCTCCCCCTATACCCAGGAAATAAAGAGTTCAAGGAGAGCAGAACTAAAATAGAGCAGAGAAGGGCCTAAACACGGAAAGTGTGCTAAAAGAAGCAAAGAAAAACATAAAAAAGACATTCTTGTCTCTAAAACAAAAATGCATACAGGAGCAGAGGAAGTCATGGGAGTTCTGGGAAAATCCAATCATTGTCACTGAAAAGGAGACAGTACACATCCTGAGGTCAATTCTCAGGGATGGAGCCCTGGGGCTAAATGGCCTTCTTGGCAGCATCTTCAAGGAGGACATTGCACTTTGGGCACCCTACATGCATAATCTCTTTAATGAATGTATCTTGCTGTCTGCCATCCTGAAATCATGGGAAGGCTCCATCTTGCACCCAATCCTTTAAAAGAAGCTAACACATCACCTGAAAATGTTAGGCTATTTGCGCTTCGAGATATAGACGGAAAAGCCTTTGCCAAGGTGCTCCTGAATGAGCTGGGGAATTGGATCAAGGATAATAACATCATCCCATACTACCAAATGGGCTTCCGGCCAAATGCCTACGGATTGGACAGTGTGATAGCCCTCTCCTATCTGGGGGCCAAGGTCATTAAATAATCTGTGAACCTGCGCTACGCTTGTTTCATTGATTATAGCACTGTGTTTGATGGAATTGACCAAAACATAATATGGGCCAAATTTGCCGATTGGGGAATCCCAAAACAACTTCTGGCAGCCATTATGGAGCTGTATACAGGCACTTGGGTCCAGATTAAGGTAACCTAAATACTGTGACCAACCCCCCCCACAGCCCACCCAGTCCATCCACAGCTAGTCCACGCTCACCACAGAGGAAACATCATGAAAAGCACCCACTCTGGAGCCCGCTCAGACGCCTGCCTGCACCACATATAAATCAGAGTCTGCACATCCATTGCCTCCGAGCTGCAGAACACAATCAACTGCTTCGTCAACAAGGGCACCTTTCCCAAGGACAGGAAACACTCCGAAATACGTCCTCTCCTGAAGAAACCTTTGGCAGACCCATCAGAACTAAAGAATTTCCAGCCCATCTTGCTGCTACCCTGCCCCATAAAAGTACTGGAGAAGGCAATCAACACACAACTACGGAATTTCATTGAGGCCAACAACTGCCTGGACCGCTCCCAGTCCGGCTTCCGCAGCAACCACAGCATGGAGACAGCCCTCCTGGTAGCCACCGATGACATCAGATTACTCCTAAACCGCAGCCACACCGCAGCACTCATTCTCCTCTACCTCTCAACAGCATTCAACACTGTCTCTCACAGCACTCGTCACCAGACTCCATGACATAGGAATCCGGGGAAGAGCGCTGGAACGGATCCACTCCTTCCTCTCCGGGAGGACATAGAGGGTCAGACTCCCACCCTACACTTCCAGACCCAAAGGAGTCAACTACGGAGTCCCCCAAGGATCCTCCTTGAGTCTCACACTGTTCAACGCATACATGGCCCCTCTCGCTGCCATCGTGCGAAGCCATGGTATGAACAGCGTATCATTATTTCCCTCACCGAAGACCCAGACATGGCCAAAAGGAACTTCCACTCTGGAATGGAAGCCGTCGCCGCCTGGATGAGAGAAAGCTGCCTCAAGCTCAACTCCGACAAGACTGAGCTCATCATCTTCGGAAACGCCACCTCAGCTTGGAACGACTCCTGGTGGCCCACATCCCTCTGCGCCCCCCATGCACCGACTGAGCACGCCCGATGATTTAGAAATCATCCTCAACTTCTCCCTGTACATGACCCACCAGGTAAACTCCTGCTGGCGCACACTTGGCAAACTTCGGAAGATCTTCAGATGGATCGCAGCAGCCTGTTGCAGGACAGTCACCCACGCCTTAGTCACTAGCAAGCTCGACTACGGAAACTCCTTCTACGCCGGCACCTCAACCAGGAACATCATAAAACTACAACTCATCCAGAACGCCACCTCCAGACTCATTCTGGATGTCCCTTGCTGAGAACACATCTCTCAACACCTGCGGACCATCCACAGGCTACTGGTCGAGAAACAAATCACCTTGAAGCTTCTTACCCACACGTACAAGGCCATACGCAACACAGGGCCAGCCTACCTGAACCACTGCATCTCATTCCACACCCCGCCATATCCCTCTGCTGAGATGGCCATTGCCACCATCCCCTGCATCCGCAAAACCACTGCCGGAGGACGATCCTTCAACTACACTGCAGCAAAGTGCTGGAACAACCTCCCTATGCACCTCCGACGAAGCCCGTGGCTCACTATCTTCAGGAAGAACCTCAAGACATGGCTCTTCGGATGAGGCCCTCCACTCCCCCCAGCGGCTTGAGACCCTCACGGGTGAGTAGCCGCGCTTTACAAAATACTGATTGATTGATTGATGTCTGTAGGAAGTTGGCTCTGTATGTACTATCTCAAAGTAAGAGATAGTGTGCACAGAGTCCAAGGGTTCCCCTTAGAGGTAAGATTAAAAGTGGACACAGTTCAAAAATCAACAGTTCCTGGGGGAGGTAAGTATTGGTTAATTTTTCAGGTAAGTAAGGCACTTACAAGTTCAAGTTCCTGGGCAAAGGCAGCCCACTGTTGGGGGTTCATGGCAACCCCCAAAATCAACGCACCAGCAACACAGGGCCGGTCAGGTGCAGAGGTCATAGGAGGGCCAAAAACACATAGGCGCCTACGGAGACCAGGGGTGCTCCGGTTCCAGTCTGTCAACAGGTAAGTACCTGCGTCTTCGGAGGGCAGACCAGGGGGGTTTTGTAGAACACTGGGGGGGACACAAGTAGGCACACAAAACACACCCTCAGCAGCACAGGGGCGGCCTGGTGTAGTGTGCTTAGCAGGCGTCTGGTTTTCTGTAGAAATCAATGGAGGGACCCGGGGGTCATTCTAGCGGTGCAGGCAGGGCACAGGCGGGCTTCTCGACTGGGCTAGGCAGAGGGTCGCCTGATGGTCACTCCTTCACTGGAGTTCGGTTCCTTCTAGTCCTGGGGGGGCGGGTGCAGTGCTTGGTCCAGGCGTCGGGTTCTTTGTTCCAGGCAGTCGCGGTCAGGGGGAGCCGCTGGATCCTCTCTGCATGCGTCACTGTGGGGGTCCAGGGGGATCGTCTCAGGTTACTCATGAGGTTGCAGTTGCCTGGGAGTCCTCCTTGCATTGTTGGTTCTCTGGAGCTCGAGCCGGGGGCTTCGGGTGCAGAGGGTGATGTTTCACGCTTCCAGCTGGAAGAGTGAAGTCTTTAAAAGTTGCAAGAAAGTTGCAAAGTTGTTGTTGTTTTTTAACAGTGCCACTGTTCCCGGGAGTTTCTTGGTCCTTCGGGTTCAGGGCACTCTTCTGAGTCCTCAGAGGTCGCTGGTCCCTGTTGGATGCGTCGCTGTGCAGGTTCTTTGAGTCTGGAGGCAGGCTGGTAGGGCTGGGGCCAAAGCAGTTGTCGTCTCCGT
Organism: Pleurodeles waltl; assembly: GCF_031143425.1. Lineage (NCBI taxonomy): Eukaryota > Metazoa > Chordata > Amphibia > Caudata > Salamandridae > Pleurodeles > Pleurodeles waltl. Next base: position 55,669,843 of record NC_090445.1, on the reverse strand, counting down.
CGTCTCTGCAGGGCTGTCAGGTCATCAGTCCTTCTTCTTTGTGCAGGTTGCACGAATCTGATTTCCTGGGTTGTGCGGTGCCCCTAAATACTAGATTTATGGGTGTGTTTAGGTCAGGAGCGCAGTAGACAATGGCTACTGTCCTTGAGGGTGGCTACACCCTCTCTGTGCCTCCTTCCTGAGGGGAGGCGGGCACATCCCTAATCCTATTGGGGGAATCCTCCAATCTCAAGCTGGAGGATTTCTAAAGGCAAGGGTCACCTCAGCTCAGGACACCTTTGGGGCTGTCCTGACTGGTGGGTGACTCCTCCTTGTTTTTCTAATTATCTCCTCCAGCCTTGCCGCCAAAAGTGGGGGCAGTGGCCAGAGGGGCGGGCATCTCCACTAGCTGGGATGCCCTGGGGTGCTGTAACAAAAGGCATGAGCCTTTGAGGCTCACTGCCAGGTGTTACAGTTTCTGCAGGGGGAGGTGAGAAGCACCTCCACCCAGTACAGGCTTTGTTCCTGGACAGAGTGACAAAGACACTCTCCCCATGTGGCCAGAAACTCATCTGGTTGTGGCAGGCTGGCAGAAGCTGGTCAGCCTAGCACTAGGAGTCAGACTGGTATTCAGGGGGCATCTCTAAGATGCCCTCTGGGTGTATTTTACAATAAATTCCACACTGGCATCAGTGTGCATTTATTGTGCTGAGAAGTTTGATACCAGACTTCCCAGATTTCAGTGTAGCCATTATGGAACTGCGGAGTTTGTGTTTGACAAACTCCCAGACCATATAGTCTTTATGGCTACCCTGCACTTACAATGTCTAAGGTTTTGCTTAGACACTGTAGGGGCATAATGCTCATGCACATATGCCCTCACCTGTGGTGTAGTGCACCGTGCCTTAGGGCTGTAAGGCCTGCTAGAGAGGTGATTTACCCATACAACAGGCAGTGTGAGGTGGGCATGGCACTCTGAGGGGAGTGCCAAGTCGACTTAGTCATTTTCTGACTTAGTCATTTTCTCCCCACCAGCACACACAAACTGTGAGGAGGTGTGCATGTGCTGAGTGAGGGGTCCCCAGGGTGGCATAAGACATCTGCAGCCCTTAGAGACCTTCCCTGGCATCAGGGCCCTTGGTACCACGGATACCATTTACAAGGGACTTATCTGGGTGCCAGGACTGTGCCAATTGTGGGTACAAAGATACAGTTTAGGGAAAGAACACTGGTGCTGGGGCCAGGTTAGCAGGATCCAAGCACACTTTCAATCATAACTGACATCAACAAAAGGCAAAAAGTCAAGGGATAACCATGCCAAGGAGGCATTTCCTTACAAGGTCACCTTAAAAACATGTACAAATAAAGGCTTGAAGCAGGGATGCCTCTTTGCACCTATCTTGTTTAATCTGCAGACCTAGACTTGGAATTGTGAAACTAGGCCACACAAAACTACCCATTACAGAGTATGCAGACAATTTGGTGATATTTGACCATACACGCATTGGCAGGAAAAGCGCACTTGGCATACTACTTTCCTATAACACCAACAACTCCCTGCTCATGGACACCACTAACACTAAAGTTTTGATCTTTGGGCAAAAAGCCAAAAAACATCAGTTGGTATGGCGCCTGAGATGCTTAAACATAACCACAACATGCAAATACAATTACATTGGCGTCTGGCTGTCAGACACAGGTAAACCCATTCTTCATGTGAGGGCCTTTGAAGAAAAAGCAGCCAAATCATTGTTTGCCCTAACTAAACTTAACCACAAATTACAGACCTCTACAGCCCAGAGGATCTGAAAAATAACGTGGGCAAAATTGTAACCCGGTATACGCTCCAGGCACCTCGCGTTCTCCGGCATGCTCACATCATCATTAGAGCACTGCCATGTACCTACGTACAGAAAAATATTCAGTCTCCCCAAAACAACAAGACGCACACTGATCGAACTGGAGTGAACATGAGCATTGAGGCGGACTCTGCATCTCTTACCTGTCCAGACTAAGGACAGCAGTAGTTTATCTGTCTGTTGAAACAGAGTAGGGGGTAGCTCACAGAATGAGTTTTGCATAACATACAGGCAATGCGGGAATAAGACCATTTTACTTAGTGCAATTCTGCCCATAATAGACAGTGGGAGGGTGGTCCAAAATTGGACAGAGGCACGGAGGCTCTACCCATGTTTTTTCATATTGTCTCCCTTGCCAAAACCACCTGTGGTAGCTGCGACACCACAACAGTCGTCGGACACGTCCGACGGTTGACATGGAGGCCAGATATCTCTCCAAAGTCGTCCATCATATGTAACAGGAGCAGGATCTACCGTTCCGGTTCTGTAACATATACCAGAACATCATCTGCATAAACTGATACAATGTGTGTTCTCGCCCCCACCCGTATGCCCCACCTTTGCAGGCCTGCCCTCAGTTGTATGGCCAGGGGCTCCATATCCAACGCAATCAGAAGCGGCGACAGTGGGCAGCCATGCCGTGTGGCTGGTTCGATATCAAATGAGTCTGACACTATCACCCCAGTATACACCCGCGCCTGCGGGCTGTATACAGCAGACGCATCCATGACAGGAAGTTCAGTCCAATGCCCGTTCTAAGCAGCACCCCCCACAGGTATAGTCCCAGCACAGAGTATCAAATGCCTTTTCTATGTCTAAGGCCACCAGTGCGGCGCGGATTGCAGAGTTGCGCATCGCATGCATTACATGCGTTAACTTCCTCAAGTTCATATGGGTTCCCCTCCCAGCTATGAATCCGCATTGATTATCCAGCACCAGATGGCTTACAACTTGCCATAAGCGTGTTGCCAGTACTTTTGCAAGTAGTTTTACATAGACATTGAGCATGGACAATGGCCTATAGGAGCCAGGGTCCTTCCCTTGGTTCCGGTATTGAAACTATCAATGATTCCCTCATGTGCGTTGGCAAGGTGCCTTCTCTACATGCCTCGCGGACAGTTTCCAACAATTGGGAAGAACTGCTGCAGAATATATACGGTAAAACTCAACTGGTATACCATCAGGGCTGGGCATTTTACTATGCGTCATGGCCCCTAAGGCTTCCTGTAGCTCCTCCAGCGTTACATCACCCTCCAGCTCCTCACAAGCCGGTGAAGTCAGAGCCCGTCCAGGTTCCCATGCATTTGACATCTGTCCTCGTGCTTCGGCAAAGTGTATATGTTTTTGAGGTGATCCTGCAAAAGTAAATTCACACGTGCTTGCCCTAAAAACCTTTCCCCTGACGGTCCACAGAGCGACAGGATTATTGGTAGAGGGCGTTCGCGCCAGAGTAGCCAAGCTAGCCTGCGCCCAACCGGTCTCCCTCGCAGAACAGTCGCTGTCTGAAGTGCTTACGGACACAGCTAACCAGCCTATTCCAAATGGCCACTATTCTTTTGTGCGCCACTCAGCAATCAGCCTCAGTTACTTCTCCGCTGTCTACTCAGCTCTGTGGTGCAGCCAGGATGCCCTCCTGCTGCCGTTCCAGTTTTTTCCCTAATAACGTAGGATTTACCAAGGCTTTTGTCTCTTATGACAACCTTTAGGGCTTCCTATTCTATGCCGTGTTCCTGGGTCGTGGTCCAGTTCATGCTAAAGTATCCATTAAGCGCTGCCTGTATGTCTCCCTTATATTCAGGGTCCCCAAGTAGCTCAGGCTGCATTCGCCACAGGGGGATTGCTGGCTTGTGTGCGTGTGTCTCGCATTCTAATAACAGGGGGGCACGATCTGATAGAAATCTAACCTGATAGGCAGCTCGACAAACATCCAGTGTGCCGTCGTTTGCTAGCAGAAATCTATCCAATCTGCTATACGCCCCATGCGTGGGCGTGTAACAAGAATATATTTTGGATGTGGTGTGCAGTTCCCTCCATGTATCCACGAAGTGCAAGCTACTCATGACCTCGCGGAGGTTGGCAGTCAAATGAGGCTTAGTGGCCAGTTTTGATGGGTTCCTGTCCAAAGCACTGTCTAAGGCACAATTAAAGTCACCTGTCCGGATAGTGGGCATCCCTATGTAGGGTACTAATTCTTGTTGCAGTTTTTTTAAAGCACCCCACATCATCTCAGTTGGCATATATATTCAAGATGCAGAGTTCACATCCATCTAATTCTCTGTGTAAGAATATATAGCGGCCTTGCACGTCCGCCGTTGGACTTTTTAATTGGAATGGGACCCCAGGGGCAACCCAGACAGACACCCCCAGCATAGGATGACTATGTCGCCGAATACAACTGTCCCCACCACTTTTTCTGTAGTTTTTGCACTTCATTATCCATCAAGTGTGTCTCCTGCAGGAGGGCAATGTGTGCATCTATTCGTCTAAGGTAGGTGTGCACTCTATAGAGCTTTACAAAAGAGTTCAGCCCCCTTACGTTCAATGTAACAGTTCACATTAGGGTACTCATCATGATCTATTCCAGCCAACAGTCGCAGCTCCACCCTTCACCCAGCCCCCCCACCCCACCTGTGTTTGCCCAAACCTCGCACTCCAGTCCAGCGCGCACTGAACATTGTAACTCCATGTCCTCTCTTCATCACAATGCACACAGTACGCCAAACGTATAAAACAGAGGTCCAACTCCAACCATGAACCACATTCAAAACCCCAATCCCTCCTCAGGTAAACTACTCCCCCAACTAGTGTCTGGCCAATCCGTGTGTGCGCCGGCCCGCTATCCACTCCAGAACCAGAGGAGAGGGAGAGCGAATCACTGCCACCACTCACTAGCAAGGTACTGTTCAAGATGGTGCGGTCAACGCGCAATTAGTTCTCCGATGCCCCTCACACAACCATCCAAACCACGCACACTGTACCCAAATATCCTAGCTTATCACTACAAAAGATCATAAACAACAAAAAAATACACACCACTTAGAAAAAGATAAGATAGGAAGGCAATGTTACTCGTGGCCAACGCAGGGGGAGCATGTTTGTTAGATCGCCCCCTCCACAAGCATTATTCCCATCCCGAGTCTCCGCCTCCCCCAGCACTGGTAGGCATTGTGACAGAAAAGAGGGGGGAGAGCAAGATGGAGTAGAGCAGGAAGAAGGGAGGGCAATATTTCCAAGCCTGGTATGAGTCCAGTTCCAGTATTCCATTTCACTGTCTCTTCAATGGCTCTCAGGTGTCGACATTGTCCGAGTCTGGGGTTGTGCCATCCTCGCCACGTAGTGACCCGTAGCGTGAAGATGCCTCCGAGGTGACGGATTTCACTAATAGTCTGGCCTTCTCACGCTCCTGTCTCTTCTGTTCCAGACTCAGGGTGCACCTGGTGCAGCGGTGCCTGTTATTCCTGCGTGCAGTGGCCTACGAATCGCGTGCCACCCGTTCCCCCCTGCGGCTCGTTCTTTAAGGGGCTTACAGGCATCTCTCACTGCCTCTCAGTTCCAACCAGTCTCAGACTGCTTCAGGCACCTGAAAAAAAATGCAAGCGGTCCACGTGGAGGACCTTCAACTTAGCTTGGTATAGCAGCACATAGGTGTAACCCAAATCTTTCAACTTTTGTTAAACACTTACGTACGATTGTCTTTGGAGCTGTACCGCCCTAGTGTAGTCAGGAAAGAAGCGTATACTGTGATTCTCGTAGGTAGGGTCACTGTGTTTGTGCACTTCCTATAAGATAATGTCTCAGTCCCTATAGTTGAGAATCTTGCCAATAATTGTTCTGGGGGGGAGCTTCCCACGGAGGCGGGGGGGATAAGGCTCTGTGTGCTTTCGGGGGGATAAGGTTCTGTGTGCTTGCTCAACCTTGAACACCGATGATAGGGGCGCGGTGGGCATCGTCTTTTTGATGTAATCCTCTAGGAAGGCCTTCAGGGCCTTCCCCTCAGCTCCCTGCGGGAAGCCCACTACTCGTAGCTTACGTCTCCTCGCCCTCCCCTCCGCTTCTTCAGCCTTAACCTCCAGTTTGAGCATTTTAACTTCAAGGGTGGCCACTGTGTCCTTCAGAATATCTATGTCCGTCTGCAGGCAAGTCACTTGCTGCTCAGTGGTCACCGAACGTTCTGCTACCACCCTTAAATCGGCTTTCAATAAGTTAACGTCTACTGTCACAGCAGCAATTTGCGTTTGCACTGCCTGTCCGGACTCCTCGATGGCTGCCAGGATTTGTGCTCTGGTGGGCTCACCCACCTTTTCCTTGGGTCCAGAGTAGCCTTTCTGCACACTCCCTCATGTACTCTGAGCTGTGTATTGGTCCATCCTGGTTTACTGCACACCTTTGTTCGATCTGTCTTTGCACATATTGCACAGAAGCGAAAAGCAAAGCGGGTTGCCCCCTCACATCAGGAACCCCGCTGAGCTCCTCCGAACCAGGGCACTCAGGTTGGGTCCGACGCACTAAAAGACGCCGACTCAACCCGCAGCCACAATCGCGGCTGCCATGTTGGACTTAGGCACTCACCACTAGTGCAGCTCCACAGCTTCTTTTTGGTGTTTTCGCCCTTTGCCCGCACTCCACCTCAGTCCCCCGATCCCCCACAGGACTGCTGGGTTTGCGGGGCTTTGGGATGGCAGGATGGTGGCAGATTTTTAAGCCGGGGCTGGGAGCACTCGCCTAGTGCATCTGGTCGGCCATCTTGTTGGCCACGCCCCTGTCCCCCCAAAAAATCTTTAATATGAAACTGGTGGCTGCCATGACTCCCTTCAGAAAAAGTTAACGAGTAGAGACACGTGCACTTCTGGACCTTGTGGCAGGTCAGATGGACAATGAATGCAGATGTTGTTCTTTGCAGAGACAGGTGAGTCAGGACACTTCCTCCTTTGAGACTAGAAAAAAAGGCTAGCCTTTTCCACATAATGCGAAGAAAGTTGACTCCGATTCGTATATCAGAATGGTCAAAATAATTTCACTGACCACAGCTTGCGTCTAATCAACTCCATCTCCCATGTAACAGCTGCGTATGAGGATACCATTATTTCTTATAAATTTCTGTTATCCATTGTTAATTAAGTTACATTATTTTATCAGCATTTGTATAGAGCTCTTATACAATTAGCATGGCATGTAAGCACTTTCAGAGTTTGTGCTCCGTTTTGGGGTTTTCATTGACCAGTTGTGTTCGGTTAGTAAATATTGATTTGCCCTAAGTATTGTTCATTAGTAGGTTATAATTCTAAACATATTTAAAAGAATCAGGAATTCCTTTTTGGGAGTACTAGGTGTGGAGACCTCCTGACTAAAACTATGGCACTTAGGGCCAGATGTAGGAAGATTCCAAATTGCGACTTGCAATCAACATCAAAAAACATCAGTTGGTATGGCGCCTGAGATGCTTAAACATAACCACAACATGCAAATACAATTACATTGGCGTCTGGCTGTCAGACACAGGTAAACCCATTCTTCATGTGAGGGCCTTTGAAGAAAAAGCAGCCAAATCATTGTTTGCCCTAACTAAACTTAACCACAAATTACAGACCTCTACAGCCCAGAGGATCTGAAAAAAAACGTGGGCAAAATTGTAACCCGGTATACGCTCCAGGCACCTCGCGTTCTCCGACATGCTCACATCATCATTAGAGCACTGCCATGTACCTACGTACAGAAAAATATTCAGTCTCCCCAAAACAACAAGACGCACACTGATCGAACTGGAGTGAACATGAGCATTGAGGCGGACTCTGCATCTCTTACCTGTCCAGACTAAGGACAGCAGTAGTTTATCTGTCTGTCGAAACAGAGTAGGGGGTAGCTCACAGAATGAGTTTTGCATAACATACAGGCAACGCGGGAATAAGACAATTTTACTGAGTGCAATTCTGCCCATAATAGACAGTGGGAGGGTGGTCCAAAATTGGACAGAGGCACGGAGGCTCTACCCATGTTTTTTCATATTGTCTCCCTTGCCAAAACCACCTGTGGTAGGTGTGACACCACAACAGTCGTCGGACACGTCCGACGGTTGACATGGAGGCCAGATATCTCTCCAAAGTCGTCCATCATATGTAACAGGAGCAGGATCTACCGTTCCGGTTCTGTAACATATACCAGAACATCATCTGCATAAACTGATACAATGTGTGTTCTCGCCCCCACCCGTATGCCCCACCTTTGCAGGCCTGCCCTCAGTTGTATGGCCAGGGGCTCCATATCCAACGCAATCAGAAGCGGCGACAGTGGGCAGCCATGCCGTGTGGCCGGTTCGATATCAAATGAGTCTGACACTATCACCCCAGTATACACCGCGCCTGCGGGCTGTATACAGCAGACGCATCCATGACAGGAAGTTCAGTTCATTGCCCGTTCTACGCAGCACCCCCCACAGGTATAGTCCCAGCACAGAGTATCAAATGCCTTTTCTATGTCTAAGGCCACCAGTGCGGCGCGGATTGCAGAGTTGCGCATCGCATGCATTACATGCGTTAACTTCCTCAAGTTCATATGGGTTCCCCTCCCAGCTATGAATCCGCATTGATTATCCAGCACCAGATGGCTTACAACTTGCCATAAGCGTGTTGCCAGTACTTTTGCAAGTAGTTTTACATAGACATTGAGCATGGACAATGGCCTATAGGAGCCAGGGTCCTTCCCTTGGTTCCGGTATTGAAACTATCAATGATTCCCTCATGTGCGTTGGCAAGGTGCCTTCTCTACATGCCTCGCGGACAGTTTCCAACAATTGGGAAGAACTGCTGCAGAATATGTACGGTAAAACTCAACTGGTATACCATCAGGGCTGGGCATTTTACTATGCGTCATGGCCCCTAATGCTTCCTGTAGCTCCTCCAGCGTTACATCACCCTCCAGCTCCTCACAAGCCGGTGAAGTCGGAGCCCGTCCAGGTTCCCACACATTTGACATCTGTCCTCGTGCTTCGGCAAAGTGTATATGTTTTTGAGGTGATCCTGCAAAAGTAAATTCACACGTGCTTGCCCTAAAAACCTTTCCCCTGACGGTCCACAGAGCGACAGGATTATTGGTAGAGGGCGTTCGCGCCAGAGTAGCCAAGCTAGCCTGCGCCCAACCGGTCTCCCTCGCAGAACAGTCGCTGTCTGAAGTGCTTACGGACACAGCTAACCAGCCTATTCCAAATGGCCACTATTCTTTTGTGCGCCACTCAGCAATCAGCCTCAGTTACTTCTCCGCTGTCTACTCAGCTCTGTGGTGCAGCCAGGATGCCCTCCTGCTGCCGTTCCAGTTTTTTCCCTAATAACGTAGGATTTACCAAGGCTTTTGTCTCTTATGACAACCTTTAGGGCTTCCTATTCTATGCCGTGTGCCTGGGTCGTGGTCCAGTTCATGCTAAAGTATCCATTAAGCGCTGCCTGTATGTCTCCCTTATATTCAGGGTCCCCAAGTAGCTCAGGCTGCATTCGCCACAGGGGGATTGCTGGCTTGTGTGCGTGTGTCTCGCATTCTAATAACAGGGGGGCACGATCTGATAGAAATCTAACCTGATAGGCAGCTCGACGAACATCCAGTGTGCCGTCGTTTGCTAGCAGAAATCTATCCAATCTGCTATACGCCCCATGCGTGGGCGTGTAACAAGAATATATTTTGGATGTGGTGTGCAGTTCCCTCCATGTATCCACGAAGTGCAAGCTACTCATGACCTCGCGGAGCTTGGCAGTCAAATGAGGCTTAGTGGCCAGTTTTGATGGGTTCCTGTCCAAAGCACTGTCTAAGGCACAATTAAAGTCACCTGTCCGGATAGTGGGCATCCCTATGTAGGGTACTAATTCTTGTTGCAGTTTTTTTAAAGCACCCCACATCATCTCAGTTGGCATATATATTCAAGATGCAGAGTTCACATCCATCTAATTCTCTGTGTAAGAATATATAGCGGCCTTGCACGTCCGCCGTTGGACTTTTTAATTGGAATGGGACCCCAGGGGCAACCCAGACAGACACCCCCAGCATAGGATGACTATGTCGCCGAATACAACTGTCCCCACCACTTTTTCTGTAGTTTTTGCACTTCATTATCCATCAAGTGTGTCTCCTGCAGGAGGGCAATGTGGGCATCTATTCGTCTAAGGTAGGTGTGCACTCTATAGAGCTTTACAAAAGAGTTCAGCCCCCTTACGTTCAATGTAACAGTTCACATTAGGGTACTCATCATGATCTATTCCAGCCAACAGTCGCAGCTCCACCCTTCACCCAGCCCCCCCACCCCACCTGTGTTTGCCCAAACCTCGCACTCCAGTCCAGCGCGCACTGAACATTGTAACTCCATGTCCTCTCTTCATCACAATGCACACAGTACGCCAAACGTATAAAACAGAAGTCCAACTCCAACCATGAACCACATTCAAAACCCCAATCCCTCCTTAGGTAAACTACTCCCACAACTAGTGTCTGGCCAATCCGTGTGTGCGCCGGCCCGCTATCCACTCCAGAACCAGAGGAGAGGGAGAGCGAATCACTGCCACCACTCACTAGCAAGGTACTGTTCAAGATGGTGCGGTCAACGCGCAATTAGTTCTCCGATGCCCCTCACACAACCATCCAAACCACGCATACTGTACCCAAATATCCTAGCTTATCACTACAAAAGATCATAAACAACAAAAAAATACACACCACTTAGAAAAAGATAAGATAGGAAGGCAATGTTACTCGTGGCCAACGCAGGGGGAGCATGTTTGTTAGATCGCCCCCTCCACATGCATTATTCCCATCCCGAGTCTCCGCCTCCCCCAGCACTGGTAGGCATTGTGACAGAAAAGAGGGGGGAGAGCAAGATGGAGTAGAGCAGGAAGAAGGGAGGGCAATATTTCCAAGCCTGGTATGAGTCCAGTTCCAGTATTCCATTTCACTGTCTCTTCAATGGCTCTCAGGTGTCGACATTGTCCGAGTCTGGGGTTGTGCCATCCTCGCCACGTAGTGACCCGTAGCGTGAAGATGCCTCCGAGGTGACGGATTTCACTAATAGTCTGGCCTTCTCACGCTCCTGTCTCTTCTGTTCCAGACTCAGGGTGCACCTGGTGCAGCGGTGCCTGTTATTCCTGCGTGCAGTGGCCTACGAATCGCGTGCCACCCGTTCCCCCCTGCGGCTCGTTCTTTAAGGGGCTTACAGGCATCTCTCACTGCCTCTCAGTTCCAACCAGTCTCAGACTGCTTCAGGCACCTGAAAAAAAATGCAAGCGGTCCACGTGGAGGACCTTCAACTTAGCTTGGTATAGCAGCACATAGGTGTAACCCAAATCTTTCAACTTTTGTTAAACACTTACGTACGATTGTCTTTGGAGCTGTACCGCCCTAGTGTAGTCAGGAAAGAAGCGTATACTGTGATTCTCGTAGGTAGGGTCACTGTGTTTGTGCACTTCCTGTAAGATAATGTCTCAGTCCCTATAGTTGAGAATCTTGCCAATAATTGTTCTGGGGGGGAGCTTCCCACGGAGGCGGGGGGGATAAGGCTCTGTGTGCTTTCGGGGGGATAAGGTTCTGTGTGCTTGCTCAACCTTGAACACCGATGATAGGGGCGCGGTGGGCATCGTCTTTTTGATGTAATCCTCTAGGAAGGCCTTCAGGGCCTTCCCCTCAGCTCCCTGCGGGAAGCCCACTACTCGTAGCTTACGTCTCCTCGCCCTCCCCTCCGCTTCTTCAGCCTTAACCTCCAGTTTGAGCATTTTAACTTCAAGGGTGGCCACTGTGTCCTTCAGAATATCTATGTCCGTCTGCAGGCAAGTCACTTGCTGCTCAGTGGTCACCGAACGTTCTGCTACCACCCTTAAATCGGCTTTCAATAAGTTAACGTCTACTGTCACAGCAGCAATTTGCGTTTGCACTGCCTGTCCGGACTCCTCGATGGCTGCCAGGATTTGTGCTCTGGTGGGCTCACCCACCTTTTCCTTGGGTCCAGAGTAGCCTTTCTGCACACTCCCTCATGTACTCTGAGCTGTGTATTGGTCCATCCTGGTTTACTGCACACCTTTGTTCGATCTGTCTTTGCACATATTGCACAGAAGCGAAAAGCAAAGCGGGTTGCCCCCTCACATCAGGAACCCCGCTGAGCTCCTCCGAACCAGGGCACTCAGGTTGGGTCCGACGCACTAAAAGACGCCGACTCAACCCGCAGCCACAATCGCGGCTGCCATGTTGGACTTAGGCACTCACCACTAGTGCAGCTCCACAGCTTCTTTTTGGTGTTTTCGCCCTTTGCCCGCACTCCACCTCAGTCCCCCGATCCCCCACAGGACTGCTGGGTTTGCGTGGCTTTGGGATGGCAGGATGGTGGCAGATTTTTAAGCCGGGGCTGGGAGCACTCGCCTAGTGCATCTGGTCGGCCATCTTGTTGGCCACGCCCCTGTCCCCCCAAAAAATCTTTAATATGAAACTGGTGGCTGCCATGACTCCCTTCAGAAAAAGTTAACGAGTAGAGACACGTGCACTTCTGGACCTTGTGGCAGGTCAGATGGACAATGAATGCAGATGTTGTTCTTTGCAGAGACAGGTGAGTCAGGACACTTCCTCCTTTGAGACTAGAAAAAAAGGCTAGCCTTTTCCACATAATGCGAAGAAAGTTGACTCCGATTCGTATATCAGAATGGTCAAAATAATTTCACTGACCACTGCTTGCGTCTAATCAACTCCATCTCCCATGTAACAGCTGCGTATGAGGATACCATTATTTCTTATAAATTTCTGTTATCCATTGTTAATTAAGTTACATTATTTTATCAGCATTTGTATAGAGCTCTTATACAATTAGCATGGCATGTAAGCACTTTCAGAGTTTGTGCTCCGTTTTGGGGTTTTCATTGACCAGTTGTGTTCGGTTAGTAAATATTGATTTGCCCTAAGTATTGTTCATTAGTAGGTTATAATTCTAAACATATTTAAAAGAATCAGGAATTCCTTTTTGGGAGTACTAGGTGTGGAGACCTCCTGACTAAAACTATGGCACTTAGGGCCAGATGTAGGAAGATTCCAAATTGCGACTTGCAATTTGCGAGTCCCTGCGACTCGCAAATTGCAAGTCGCAATTTGGAATGCAGAAAGGTGTCTCAGACACCTTCTGCAACTCGCAATGGAGTCGCAAAGACCCACCTCATTAATATTAATGAGGTGGGTCGCAATTTGCGACCCCATTGCGAGTAGGGGCACTCACGGGGATGGTGGCCTGCTGGAGACAGCAGACCACCATGTCCGTGACTGCTTTTTAATAAAGCAGTTTTTTTTTTCTCAAAGTGCAACCCGTTTTCCTTAAAGGAAAACGAGCTGCACTTTGAAAAAATAACTGAAACCTTTAGTTTCGGTATTTTTCAGGGCAGGTAGTGGTCCATTGGACCACTGCCTGCTCTGAAAAACATTTTTTTTTTCCAGACACAAAGGGGAAGGGGTCCCATGGGGACCCCTTCCCGTTTGTGGTAACTGCGCTTTCATTTGCGATCGCAAATGAAAATGTATAGCATTGCGAGTCGCAAATAGGAAGGGAACACCCCTTCCCATTTGCGAGTCGGAAATGCATTTTGCGAGTCGGAGCCTTTCTGCATTCCGGTGAGGCTTTTGCGACTCGCAAACGGCGTTTTTCGCCGTTTGCGAGTCGCAAAACCCTTGCTACATCTGGCCCTTATTTTACAAATTATGCACTGACTTTTTCCGTATCTGCCTGCTGTGGGACAGCATAGCTGGAGAGTGCTGAGGTGGAAACAACAGCTGTATTCCTACGAAACAGTACTTCTGCTGGTACGGAGGTGAGAACAAGGCCATCTAAGAACCTCTCATTGGCTCCTTCTCGTGGGAAAATTAGCTTACTTAGCGAATGGAGGGAAAGGATTAGGAAAACCTATACGGAGTTGCTTTTATAATGCTGTAATATGTCTTACTGGTTTGTTTTCCAATATTGGTGCCATCTTTTGGTTGTCTTTGCAGTAAAATCTATTCATATTGTGTACACTACTTTTAATAAAATCAAAGTATATTCCTGGTGTGAATTCTTGATTGGGACTATTCATGGTGAAAGGAAGTTTGGAGTCCAAAAGTTACAACTACTTCTGTGAGTCACACAGGACCAATCATTGCCTCAAGTAAACCTTTGATTCGTGATGTTTAATGGGTTACGTGAGTTACAGTACACTGGGTTCTTTGTCTCATGTTGGTATCTTGACTAAATCTGTGCTACCAGAGGGTTTAGAGAGCCCATATCTCATGCATGATTCTGGAGATATTCCAGAAAGATTTAGGATCTCATATCTGCTTTCCAAAAGATTTTGGCATTTTTGGTTCACTGGGTTTCACCGAGGTGGTTTAGCCATTCCAGTTATACAAACAGTTGTGGTATTTCGAAAGGTGCCCAGATATAAGAGAGCATACCACGGTACCCTGCATCAATATATGGATTCTTATCTCCGATTGTCTTTTCACAGCAATTAGAAGCACTGGTCATCATTTAGCTTACACAAACTAGCTCAAAGAAGCTGGTGCTTGCTTCTGAGTAAGTTTAGTGCAAGATGGCTTAATTCAGTTCGCAATGCGCTTCATAAGTTATTAAAAATCGAAAGTGCATAGTAACTTTCCTGCTTTTACATTCCATTTTGTGTTGAATTCCTAGCTGCGGGTGGCTCAATATGGGCCAAAGTATCTTGTCATCAGTAAGAAAGATCTCCAACCCCAGTAGTAGCTTAGTGCCTCTTCACAAAATAAATCAATGCCTAAATCATGTGGTATAAATATTTATCTCTTAACTTTCTCTTTTTCTCTCTAGGATGTGCAGATCATCTTGAGCAGGTATGTTATCTTTTTCTCATGACAACCAAGACTCAATTTTGTCAATTTCATGAATCCTCATCCTCAGATTATAGTACACGTTTTTTAAAATGATAACATTCACTAAAAAGTGGTATTTTCACATTACTGCTACATTGTGGTAGTGTGTACCTGAGTATGAATCTTAAACAGCAGGTTAAGTAGTCATGTTTCAAGAAGCTCAATGTTTCAAGATGCTCCAATGAACTGAGTAGGGTTTGAGAAAGAATAATAATTTGCTGAAAGTGAGCTTCAAAGACGAGGTGTCTGGTGAGTAACACAGCAGCCTGACATCCATGAAAAACAATAACAAGCGCCTGTGACTGTCTTAGAACTGTAAGTGTTAGAACCCCGTGACCAGGGTCGGACTTATGAAGGAAATTATGTACTCGATCTGGGAGATGTCAGGGTGTGGTCTAATGGTTATTGGGATATTGAAAGTTCAGTTGAATGTTTTACTTTGATAAGTAAAGACGTTAACCATGAGCACCGTGTGTGGTGTGTTCTTGTACATGCTACGCGGCTGGGGAAGACGCAACAACTGCGATGAGTAGGGGATATGCTGTCCGCAAGAACAGAAGTGCTTTCCCTGAGAGTTTGCAAGAAATAGCAAATTGCTTGTGCGTACCACCTGTGCCCAAGCAAAACCGAAGAAGCCTGCAGTTGGTGTTTGAGGGCAAGCGCCACTCCATCCAGTACGAAGTCTTGTGGAAAAGTTAAAAGACCAACAAGGTTGCACCGTTGGAAAAGCCTGCCAAGATTTGCTGGCTAGGTTAAGGCAAAAGAAGGTGCTGCGCCACAACACCAAACCATCAGTCGTACAAAGAAAATGCTAAAAACAGTGACAAGCAGGTACAACACAGGCAGCAACAACCAGACACAAACAGCAAAGTATAATTTCACGCCTTATGACCTCAGACTGGACGAGGTGATTCAAGAGCCAACACAAGGGTTGTGTTCGTCAAGTTCTTGGTTCCCGAAGAAGCTGCCCAGGACAGGGAAGGAGGCAGATAGTGGCCTTCAGCACAGCTCACAAGATCTTCATGATAGTGCAGATTTCCTAAGGCTGCCACAAGAAACATGGAATACAGTGCTGCTGCATTCTTGAAACTTGCGCCACCAGTCGATACCGCAAAAAAATCAGAACATTGGTACCAGATGGTAATGGTAGCAGGGACACCAGTCTGAAGTTGACGAGCGTTGAAGGGTGCTCGTAGGGTTTCTTCAGAAATGGGAAGTCACATTTTTCTAAATGTCTGGGGAGGAGGAAATGGAGGCATTCAGGAGGGGTGTGAGCATTACTCTGATGGGTTGCAATCCTCTAGAATAGGCGTAGTGGAGGCACTTCATGGTGGTGGCATTTCTTTTGGGGGTGATGATAGGACATAGAGTTAGCATTGGGTCTTTTGATATGTTTGTGAGGCATTTAGCGAAGTCTCTCGAATTAGGTTATGGGCTGAAGTTCATTCTCCATTTGCACTTCAGTTGGTTGCAGTGGCGTATCATCCACGGTGTACGATCTGCCCGTCAGTCTAGATCTTGGATTGTTGTGTTGGAAAGGGGACAAGGGAGTTGGTGGAGGAGGTGATCAAGTTGTTGAAATTCTTGATGGCTTTAGGAAGGCTGACGTGAACCTCAAAAGAGTCAAACCCCTGCTGTCACCCAGGTCACTCGGATTTACACTGGAGATTGACTTTACCATCAAAGAACATATCACCAAGGAAACCAAGGGAACTTGGTACCAGCTTTCCCTACTTAAGAAAATGAAACCATTCCTCCCAGTAAGCGCACCACCTCCTGACCCACACATCATGCCGGTCAGCCCTTTTTATTTTTTTTTAAATGAGTTGCCCAGTCCCACCGGGGCACCCCACACTTATGTTGGGGGAAGCCCAGGAAGGCCACACCTGGCTGCTCCTAACCGCACAGCACTCTTTTGAACTGCCATGGGAGCCAGCAGGTTTCTTCTGCCCTGCCAGCTCCTGCTGGCATAGCACTGTGGCTTGTGGCGGCCTTTGGTTCCCCCCCCAGGCACAAGGAAGGGGAGCATGGAGGGCCAGCCACTACTGGGGAGGGTGTGGCGCAGCTCCCCCTACATTGTCTTCTTCCTGCGGCCCAGTGAAGGAATCCTGAGACCCTCCTGCACTCTGAGGGAAAGCGTGACAGTGCTTCCCTGCCATTGCTGTCCATCGGGGCCTGGTGTTGGAGTCCTGGTGGTCCAATAATGGAGCCCACCTAGGGGTGGGGTCCCCAGGTCCACTGGACACAGGGGAAGGGGCCCATGCACACCCCCTCCCAAAATGAGAAATCAGGAATCCTTGTGGTGACCCCTGGGCCCTGGTCCACCCTGGGGGGGTTAAATTGGCCAGGCAGTGGAGATCCATGACCGTTCTCTGGGTCAAAGGTCAAAATCGTTCTCAGGCGGATATCGGGCCCCACTGGGCCATTTTGCAGGATCTTTGTCTCATGTTGCCCTTAGTGGCAAACCCTAGCCACCTGGCCTCAAAGGAAACTAACTTTGCAGGGAGTTGGTCTCACTTGCTCCCTGCACCAGTTTTTCTCCTATGTTTTCTATGCGCCTCCCTCTTTGATGTAGAAGCGCAGTCTTTCCTCCAACTAGTCCTCAGGAGGTGTAAGGTGACCAGCTTTGTTGGTCCTGGGGATGGCCCCACTGATCCTGGGGCCAACAGAAGTCCTTAGTCTAGATGGCATTAGAGGATTTTTCCTTCCAATTATCCATGGCAACTGCCTCCAGTCTCAGTGTCCAGCAGAAAAACACAGCCAAAAGAGAGCTCTCCCTCCGCGTAAGACCTTTTTAGTGGGGGCAGAAGGGTCCTGCATTGAGGTACATTTGGTCTATCCTGGGGTGCCACATCACCACTCCGTACCTGTCCCAATGTTCCTGCATAGCCTGCTAGGATATTTCAAAATGGCATCACTCAGGAGTCACTTGCCACATCTTCTCACATCGCTGGCATCACTGCAAGGGCCTTTTCCCAGCAAATTTACACCTCCTGTGTGTTAGCTTCAGAGGTGTGGGCTCCCTCCCTGGTTTAGTGGGCATGGGCAGGCACATCGTGGTACAGCATGACAGCTGGTTTATTGATGCAGAGTGTTCTAACGCACGCTGTTAATTGCTCCCTATGTGTGGGGAGACTAAAAACTCGCTGGTAAGGCAGAGTTAAAAAATGGCCCACATAGGCACCGTCAGCAACGTAATCATTAACTAATATTGTATGTATTTAGGGAGCTACAAACATTGTGGATAAAACTGGTGTTTAGTAGGGGTGGGTGGAACTCAAGTAGCTTCACTCTATGGAATTCCACGGAGTTCCATGAAAACTCAGTGAGATTCTGAGTAGGTCTGTGAAACGGTGGAAATCTGCACATTGTGCTGCTTGCGCTGATTTTCAGCGCCACGCACTTGTTCCGCAATAAAAAAATTAGCACTAACGGCGGTAAGCCAGGGGGTGCTGCTTCTTGAGTTGGGTTTGATGCTTCTCAAGTAGATTTTCTACTTGAGCGGCAGCTTTCTCACCACAAGCAGTGGCGCGCCTGCATTGGGAGAGTGTTGCCTGGTGCCCTCCCAGTGCTAGGGTTCGGTGGAATTTGTAATTCTGCCGGGAGAATTGGAGGAATTTTATCACTCATTCCAAATTCAGGAGTTATCCAACTTGCTTCCCTATAAGCATTCATGCTTTTGTTGGATTTATGGTACAAGGAAAGATACCACCTACTACCTAATTATATCTTCACTCAGTCTGTGGATTGATACAGAGCTATTAGCTTGCAGGATTCTAGGACTACTGTAACTGTACTGTACCGGCTGCAGAGGACATAGGGCCCGATTTAGATTACGCTAACCCTAAGCCTTCCTCCAAAGGAGTACAGGTTGTCTGACGTAAACTGCCTGTCCATGGCTCTACTTGGAGTAAACAGTCGGATGTTTTATTTCTTTTTTTCTGTCCGTGATCACCAGGAATACCCCTGCGGCGAAAGACAGTAAAAATAAAATGGCCCTCACACCATGGGAGAAAACTCCCACATTGTTGAGGCCATTTTTTTCCTTTTCCAAAGCCAAACTCTTGGTTTAGGAGTTTGTTGAGCGAAGTTTGGTGAGCGTCTGCCTGGTGATGAACACTTACACTAAACTTTTAAATGACTTTGCATGTACCATCGTGACAACGGTTCACAGGAACCCTTGTATTTCACCAAAGCGCAAGTGGTAAACTCTAAATTTGGTGGGCAAAGTAAAGGCAGAATGATGGATGTAAAGTCCTCTACTGCCCTGACTCTTTTTACTCCGGCTGACAAAGTCTAATCAGTTTTGAAAAAGGAAGCCTTGGGTGTAAGGTGAATTACAAATAGTCTAATGTGTTGGAAGAACATTTCAGAATAATCTAAAATAGTATGATTGGATCCTTGGAACACCAATTAGGGAGAAAGTATGACACCATCTACCGATGCTTGTTTTATGCCTCTGTGGAGGTGCCCCAGAAGGGCCTGGAATTTAGACCTAACTGATGTTTGCTTTGTCACTCGCTGTGACCCCTAACATTGGAGAAGGTGGCAAGAAGAAAAAAACAAGATGGCAGACAGTTGTTATTGTTGTGGTTTGTTTGTTGCAATGCTAATATCTGGTTTGGCTTAAGGCAAAGCACAGACTTTATATGAGTGAAAAGCTCATGAAAGAGTAGAGTTTTCAAAAGAGTGGCTACCATAACTGGTTATTGGATCTTCAAGCCAGTTAGTCCTTGCCAGACAAAACTTTATGACCTCTTCTTCACAAGAGAGTTGCATCCCTGCAGTGATAAGCATGTGCTACACTTCGATAATCATCTGTACAATAGGAGTGAATTAGTTTGCAAATGGTAGTTCAGGCATTTGGACACCAGCAGTGAAGGACAACCTCTCAATGTTCACTAATTGTAGTGGGCCCCAAAGAAAATTCCTTTCAATCCTGCAGTGAGATCTGCAAGCACATTTTCATCCTTCACAGGAACCAAATGCGTCACCAAGGTAGAGGGACGTTTTGACCCAGAAAAAAGTGTGGTGAACCATACACAAGTACTTAAACATCATCCCAACTATTTAGACACCATGACCAATATGGCCTCAGAAAGAAACTCCAATCGATGAAAGGTTTCAAAGCTTTATTTTACAACCACAAATTTAATGTGTGAAGACTGCGCAAAATCCCATTATAAAGCTATATCAACACCATAGGCTGCCCAAAGCGGTGAAACAAGTTTAATTAAATTAGCATCATTACAATTAAGTATTCAAGGTGAATAATACATATCATTAAGGAAATTATCTGAGACACAGAAACATATCTCAGGTGAACTGTGTAATCATGTATCAAGCTCAGTTAAGCAGAGTATACTTTTCCAGGGCTGGACGTGGTTTGTCCCTACAGGTAACCAAATTAGGAGATGCATGTGTGGGGACAGGCTAACATATACGGGCAAAATAAAAAATGAGACAAAAATAATTTGGAAAACAATATCTCTAGGTGTACAGAATACTAACTAGAAAAATAGAGTGTGAGTGTCAGCATGCTACCTTCTAATCTAGTAAAAAAAAGGAACCTGTCAAGGGAAATGGCAATCAGCCGAGAGATATACTTCTCCAAGGGACCGCATTCAAGGATTCTTCATCAGGAAAACAATTAAATCAGCAGCAAATCCAGTCCAAAGCATCACCAGGAAAGGTGCAGAGCGACTGCACAGAGTCTAGGTGTCTCAAAAGCTGAGGAAAGACTAACTAAAATGTAGTCCATCCCTATCCAAAATGCACAGTAGCACAATATCAGGCACAAAAAGGCATTGTCCAGTCAAAATATCGTTATGACTTCAGGTTGAAACAGTCTGTTTAATTCCCAGGTCTAGCCTGACATCATCTCCTCTTTCCGTGTGACTCCAAACAGTTTTGTAACATTTTGTATTCTGTTGCACCATTCCAATTTCTTCCCATGGTTTACAATATGCTTGTCTCAGATCCATGTGAATCCGTATGTCAATTGAAGCAAATTATTTCTTAAGTCCACAGGCCTAAATGTTCCATACCAAGGTCACTAAGCTAAAAGTTTCTGTACAATAGAAACAAGAACCTATTGCTTGCTACTCATAGGAACGGCACATAATGGAAAAATTCACATTGGAAAGAACAACAATTCATCACTTTACATGACTGCAAATACAAGTTCTGGAGGCCTACTTATGCTCACACAAGAAATATAAACCACATTATAATACTAATTAATAAATGCACATAATATACAAATTTGTAAATTAAGCATTAATAATTATACCATAAAAAAAAAAACATTTCATTATAAATTGTAAAGCTTTGTTAATAGATCACGTTAGATATAACGGAGAAGTTCATTTATCTAAACTCAAAAATCGTGCTTTGAACATTAAGGCCCTCATTACAACCCTGGTGGTCGGTGTTAAAGCGGCAGTAATACCGCCAACAGGCTGGTGGTAAAAAAAATGGAATCATGACTACGGCAGAAACTGCCAACACATACAGCCTCTTTAACACTCCGACAGCCACGGCGGTAGCAACAAACACTGCGGCGGTAACCGCCAACAGCCAGGCGGAAGACAAAGTACCACCCACCCCATTACAACCCGCCAATCCGCCAGCTATTCCGGGGCGGTACCAACGCCATCAAAAGCACTGCAGAAACAGTACTTGGAAGGGAAAACACTCACCTCTCGACACTCAAAGAAGAACCAGGACGCCATGGAGCCCGAGCTGCACGTCCTTCTCATGCTGGTGTATCTTCTCATATACCAGGAGTACCAATCCCGTGACGACGACCACAGTGAGTACTACCCCTAGTACACAGGAGAGGGGGGAGGAAAAAGAGAGTGACACACACACGCAACATGCAACACCCACATTCCCACCCTCACCTACAACACCATACACACAAACACATGCAACAACATTACATATACACCCAGTAACCCTCTGGAATAACGCAAGGACAAAAGGAATGGAGTCAAATGAGTGTAATATTAGAAATTTTGAGAAATACATTCATAAATAAATAAACAATATGTACAATATATACAATATATAAAATGAGGGACAATGTCCACACAAAAATAGTCTGTGGCCCACAGGGCTATAACACATAGGCCAAGCCCACACTTGACTCCTGCCTCAAAACGGAGATAACACTGCAGGGGCATCAGGTCGAAAAATCACAGGCACCTCAGGGGGACAGGGGAAGAGGGCTACCTCAGCCAGAAGATGGTACTACGCCACTGCTCCTGGAGGGGGCTCCATGCCCCTGCTTGGTCCTGGGGAGTGCAAGGCCACAGTCTCTCAAGTGGGTGCTTTGCCCACTGCTTGGTCCTGGGGAGTGCAAAGCCAGAGTCTCTCAAGTCTCTCAAGTGGGTGGTTTGCCCACTCCTTGGTCCTGTGGAGTGCAAAGCCACAGTCTCTCAAGTGGGTGGTTTGCCCACTGGTTGGTCCTGGGGAGTGCAAAGCCACAGTCTCTCAAGTGGGTGACATTTGCCACTGGTTCTGGAGGGGGCTTAGTGCCCAGTGTGCTTCATCCTGCCAAGGATAGGGTGAGTGGATGCCTTTCTCCACTGGTTCTGGAGGGGGCTTAGTGCCCTGTGTGCTTCATCCTGCCAAGGATAGGGTGAGTGGATGCCTTTCTCCACTTGTTCTGGAGGGGGCTTTGTGCCCAGTGTGCTTCATCGTGCCAAGGATAGGGTGAGTGGATGCCTTTCTCCACTGGTTCTGGAGGGGTCTTAGTGCCCAGTGTGCTTCATCCTGCCAAGGATAGGGTGAGTGGATGCCTTTCTCCACTGGTTCCGGAGGGGTGCTTTGTGCCCTGTGTGCTTCATCCTGCCAAGGATAGGGTGAGTGGATGCCTTTCTCCACTTGTTCTGGAGGGGGCTTTGTGCCCAGTGTGCTTCATCGTGCCAAGGATAGGGTGAGTGGATGCCTTTCTCCACTGGTTCTGGAGGGGTCTTAGTGCCCAGTGTGCTTCCTCCTGCCAAGGATAGGGTGAGTGGATGCCTTTCTCCACTGGTTCTGAAGGGGGCTTTGTGCCCAGTGATGCAACAATTGGGGGGTGCCAGGTAACAGTCCTTCACCTGGGTGTCAGAGCCACGAGATTTGCAGTGACCAGGATGCATGATAGTCCATGGAGGGAGGGCCACAGTCCATCCGCCGGCAGCTAGGGCTGCACAGTGGTGGTAGCCGGTGCTGGTGGGGGTGCTGCCAGTGGTGGGGGGAGGCTCCAGCCCTTCTCCTGCAGCCTCGGACGCCTGCCCACTGGGGCTGCTGCTGCTGCTGGCAGTGGTGCTACTGTCAGCGGTGCAGGTGGCGGTGTTGGCCGCGGTGCAGGTGTTGTTGCTGCCAGTGGTTGGGGGAGGCTCCAGCCCTTCTCCCGCAGCCTCGGACGGCTGCTGCTGCTGACAGTAGTGGTGCTTGCAGCGAGGGGAGGTGGTGATGCTTGCGGCGGTGCAGGTGGCGGTGCTGGCCACGGTGCAGGTGCCTGTGCTGGCGGTTGTGCTGGTAGCCACCAGGCCTTCACCTGCAGGCTCGGACGACTGAAGTGCCTTGGCTGTTGTTTTGTGCCCCTTTCTGCCCTTGGCAGATGGTGGTGTCACCTTGTCTTTGAGTTGGCCTTGTTGGGTGGTTGTCGCTCCTTCCCCTTGCTGGATACTGTCCCCTTCCTCACCTTCCCAGGTGGTGGAATGTTCTTGGCAGGGGTTGGTGGCACACTGGCTGGGCTGACGGGTGCCCTCTTTGAGCCTCTGACAGCTGCAGACACCACAGCGGACATGGACTTGGTGGCTGAGGTGCTGGCCTGGGTTTTGGCCACCCTGACCCGAGGTGAAGGACGGGGGGAGGGGTAGGGAAGAGGTCAATGTTTGTTACGAAAAGCTTGTTGGAGACATTGGGGTGGGAAGAGGGTAAAGGTTTGGGAGTGGAGGAGGAGCGAGTGCTTGTAGGAGGAGTCAGTCTGCTGTGTTTGGGTGCAGGTGCATGATCTGGATGCTGTTGTGAGGTGGATGGCTGTCGGGTGGGTGTGGGCTTGCGTTTGTGTACTTTGGGACGAGGGGTCACAGACATAGAGGGAGAGGACACAGGGGGCGTGTGCATGGATGTGGGGGTGGTGACCCCCAGGGAGGGGTGAGTAGTGATGGGTGTGCTGGTGATGGAGGTAGTGGATGAGGATGTCGTGCATGCAGGTGTGAGTGGAGTCGCAACTGGGAGGGAGGTACGAGGAGGAGGAGGGGGACACAGTGGAGGCAGTGGTTGTTGGTGGGTCTGCTTGGGGATGGTGCTCGTGTGAGTGTCTCTGAGATGAAGTGTGGTGCTTGTGCTTGCCCGAGCCACTTCTGTGTGTTGATTTGGGTGAATGCTGGTCTGAAGGTGTGCTTGGGATAGGCTGGGGTTGAGGGGATTGGGACTGGGTAGAGGAAGTTGGAGGGGGGAGGCTGGATACAGAGACAATGGCTGCCATCAGTGCAGAGGCCAGAGCCTGAAATGCTCTCTGTTGGACTTCCACGTCAGAGTGAATGCCCTCCAGGTATGCATTTGTTTGTTGCAAATGCCTCTCGACATCCTGGATGGCATTCAGAATGGTTGACTGTCCAACAGTGAGGGATCTCAGGAGGTCAATAGCCTCCTCACTGAGGGCAGCAGGGCTGACTGGAGCAGGGCCTGAGGTGCCTGGGGTGAAGGAGATGCCCACACTCCTGGTTGAGCGGGCACGGGAAACACGCTGAGGGGCTGCTGGGAGGGCGGTGTTGGTACTTGGGGGTGGCAGCTGTACCTATTGGTGGGGTGGGCACAGAGGTGTCCGCCACTGCCAGGAAGCTTTGATCGGAGGAGGAGTCGCTGTCTGTAGTGTCCCTTCCTGACTCCGTCGTGGTGCTCCCCTCGTCCTCCGTCCCACTGGTGCCCTCACCTTTGGTGGATTCGGCCTCCAGGCCCATGTCGGATGCAGCTCCCTACGTCACCGGTGCATCTGCTCCTCTACCAGATGTTGCTAATGCACACAGGGACAAGGTGACAAAACAAGAAGGGGGAGGAGACAGAGGATACACTTGGTCAATGCCAGCAACAACACTACCGTTGGGGTACACAACACACAGGGAACAGCCCTATGCACAAGGCCATGCACTACCAGTTACAATGCTAGTCATCAGCCAATGGGGTACAATGCCTAACACCATTAGCTTCACACCTGAAACCCAAAGGACTCTGCCCAGTAGTAGATGGCCACTAACACTATTGGGGTTGGAGTACATCAGAGCCTGCCCAACATGGGACCTACCCTGCCATGCATGTTCGCCCTGGCCTAGGGGCACCCACAGCCCACATCCCCCACCCGGGCAAAACCTTAACGCACGCAAAGTCATGAATCTGAATCTGTACTCACCCCCTTGTGGCTGCTGTGATACCTTTAAGCGCCCATCCAACTCCGGATAGGCCACCACCAGGATGCGGAATATCAGGGGGGTCAGGGTACAAAGGGCACCCCTTCCTTGTTGGGAGGCCAGCCCCAGCTGGGCCTCCTCTGTCTTCCTTGCCCAGCGGCACAGTTCCTCCCACCGTTTGTGGCAGTGGGTGCTCTGCCTGTCAAAGACCCCCAAGGTCCACATCTTGGCAATGGCACGCCAAATACCCTTTTTTTGATGGGCGCTGACCTGCAGAGAAAGGTACATAGAAAAAAGGGATTAGTAATACCATCCGGACTGTTACACTCAAGTCCCACAATATCCCTCCCATCCCCTTATGCACAGACATTGACCACCAGACATGCAGCACTCTAGCCAGGACCCCTCAGCCCCCCTACACGAGGCATACACACACAGCACTCCATACATTCATGGCCCACGCATCATGCCCGCAGTGTACTCGCCTGTTTGTCTGGAGGACCATAGAGTGAAGTATACTGGGGTAGGACCCCATTCACCAGTCTCTCCAACTCCTCTGAAGTGAAGGCGGGGGCACTTTCCCCAGACACTCGAGCTATTGTCGCTTCCAGACACGGGTCACAGCAGCACTTGCAGTATAGGTCCTCTCCAGTTGAAGGTCAGGTAGCAAGTTATTGAACAGTTATAAAATGGCGGTCACGTCCGCGGCGGTGCGTACCGTCACCGCAGGCGTACATTGCCATTGGCTCCTGGAACCCATAGGGCTCAATGATAACCAATGCGAAGTTGCACGGTGGTCGTCGACCGCTGACCGCAACCACACACAACGCCAGCAGAATTACCTCATTTCCACTTGTCTCTCCTTAGAGGTCAGGGAGCTGCCATTTCAGGGGGGCACAGGCCATGGTACCCAACTGCATCACTGCAGACATTGGCACATCAACTGATTTTCGAATTCACATACTG
This sequence comes from Pleurodeles waltl, assembly GCF_031143425.1. Taxonomy (NCBI): domain Eukaryota; kingdom Metazoa; phylum Chordata; class Amphibia; order Caudata; family Salamandridae; genus Pleurodeles; species Pleurodeles waltl. The sequence continues at coordinate 55,643,757 of NC_090445.1, read as the reverse complement.
TTTCTGTAAAGGAAGAAATGCATTTTTATTGCAACATATGTGTGAATATGACCCTCTACTCACCGTTTTCCACCCTAGAGTTGAACCGCTGAGGATGAATTCTAGAAGGAGACATCCCCCGTGTACAGACCCCTTGTGGACCTGGCGACTATGGAGGACAGACACATTATCCTTACATACAGACTTGATCGGGCCACAATCCAAGAACTGTGTGCCCAATTGGAGCCAGACCTGATTTCTGCTATCCGGCACCCCACAGGTATCCCCCCTCCAGTGCAGGTCCTGTCAGTGCTCCATTTCCTGGCAAGCCGTTCCTTCCAAACAACAGGGGCCATGGCATCAGGGATGTCTCAGCCAATGTTCTCTAACATGTTGACCAGAGTGTTGTCTGCCCTGCTGAAACACATGCACAGCTACATTGTAGTCCCCCAGGTGGAGGATTTGGCCACAGTGAAAGCTGACTTTTATGCCCTGGGGCATATCCCCAACATCATTGGTGCCATTGATGGTACACATGTAGCATTTGTCCCCCCCCCCCGGAGGAATGAACAAGTGTTCAGGAATAGAAAAAGCTATCGCTTTCTGAATGTGCAGATGGTGTGTTTGGCGGACCAGCACATCTCCCATGTGAATGCCAAGTATCCTGGCTCTGTGCATGACGCCTTTATCTTGAGGAATAGCAGCATCCCATATGTGATGGCTCAACTCCAGAGGCACCGGGTGTGGCTAATAAGTGAGCCCAAGGTCCCCAACCAGTATATGTTGGTGTATGGGTTTGGGGTTGTCCCTAAGGGTGAGTGTGTGTCTAACAGGTATCCCTCGATAATTGCAGGTGACTCTGGTTACCCCAACCTCTCATGGCTACTGACCCCAGTGAGGAATGCCAGGACAAGGGCAGAGGACCGTTAAAATGAGGCACATGGGCGAACAAGGAGGATAATTGAGAGAACCTTCGGCCTTCTGAAGGCCATGTTCAGGTGCCTCCATCTGACTGGTGGATCCCTGTACTACTCACCCAAGAAGGTGTGCCAGATCATCGTTGCATGTTGCACAGCCTGGCCTTGAGATGCCAGGTGCCTTTTCTGCAGGAGGATGAGCCTGGAGATGGTCTTGTGGCAGTGGTTGAGCCTGTGGACAGTGAGGAAGAGGAGGCAGAGGATGAAGATGTGGACAACTGGAGTTCTCTCATACAGCAGTACTTCCAGTGACACACAGGTAAGACACTGTAACTTCAGTTTACATTGCAGTTTTCTGTTGAACATTGGACATGGCAGCATGATTTCCCTATGTCTATGGCCACTTACTGTACCCTTTGGCATCTCTATTTTCATATCTCTGTGCCCCACTCTGGCTCCTGGTGTGTTTACTGCTGCCCACTACAGGTCATACCAAAGTATATATAACTTTACATATGAATTGCAATGTTTACAGATTGTTGAACTAATACATATTTCAATTAGTTAACAGACTCCAAACTTGTATTTGTTCCAAGGGTGTATATTTAAGTGCTAAGAGGTTGAGGGGGATGTGCAATGGGCTGGGGTCATGGTGGAGGAATGTCCAGTTAGAGTCCAGTCTCTTTGTATCACAGGTGCATTGTCCAATGGGGCATAGGAAGGGGAGCAATGGCAGTTCAATGTTCTCTTGCTTCTGCCTGGATCGCAGGGACCGTTTGCGGGGTGGTTCTCCTTCTGCAGGGGGTGGGGTGCTGGTGGGGCCTGTTGGTTCAGTGGCGGGGTCTCCTGTCCACTAGCGCCAGCGGAGGTGGAGGGCTGTTCTTCGGTGTGGCTAGTGTCAGGGGCCCGTTGGTGTGCCACTGCCTCCCTCATGGTGTTGGCCATGTCAGCCAGCACCCCTGCAATGGTGACCAGGATGGTGTGGATGTGTTTGAGGTCCTCCCTGATCCCCAGGAACTGTCCCTCCTGCAACTTGGCCAGTATCTGGCCCAAGGTCTCCTGGGAATGGTTGTATGCTCCCAGGATTCCTGCAAGTGCCTTGTGGAGAGTGGGTTCCCTGGGCCTGTCCTCCCCCTGTCGCACAGCAGTCCTCCCAGCTTCCCGGTTGTCCTGTGCCTCTGTCCCCTGAACCGTGTGCCCACTGCCACTGACCCCAGGTCCCTGATTGTCTTGCGTTTGTGGGGTGACACACTGCTGATTGACGTGTCCTGAGGACAGGGGTATGGGCCCGCTTGGTGGGTGCTGTGGTGGTGTTTCCTGAGGGGGGAGGCTGTGTGGTGGTATGGCACTGTGGCAGGGTAACCGACTGTCCAGAGGTCTCTGATGGGCCAGGTTGGTCATAGTGATCCTGACATGCAGAGCTGCTGTCATCACTGTGGGCCTCTTCTGTGGTGGGACTGGATGTTGGTGGTACCTCCCCTCCGATGATGTTGAGTGGGGGTCCTGTGGGGATGTAAATGCAGTGTTATTGTATCTGTGTTTCCCATCTTGTGCATGGGTGTGTTTCCATGTATGGTTGTGATAGCCCAGTCAGCTTTGCCTTGTGTGCGTGGTGATTTTGTGGGCTAGGTGATTCTCTCTAATGGGCATGCTTTAGTGATGGGTGTCCATGCAGGTCAGTGATGGGTGTTCATGCATTGGTGTTGCATGCAGGGCTTGGTATTGGGATGGGTGGGTTGTGATAGTGGGGTATATGTGAGGTGGTGGAGTGATTGGTGTGAGGATAGGGGTAGGTGTTTGTGATGGCATGCAGGTAGGGTGGGGGATATAGTAGGAAAGATTTGACTTACCAGAGTCCAGTCCTCCTGCTACTCATGTGAGGCCCTCAGGATGCATTATTGCCAAGACCTGCTCCTCCCATGTTGTTAGTTGTGGGGGAGGATGCGGGGGTCTACCGCCAGTCCTCTGTACAGCTACCTGGTGTCTTGCAACCATGGAACGCACCTTCCCCCGTAGATCGTTCCAACTCTTCCTGATGTCATCCCTTGTTCTGGGGTGCTGTCCCACGGCGTTGACCTTGTCCACGAGTCTCCGCCATAGCTCCATCTTCTTTGCAATGGATGTCTGCTGCACCTGTGTTCTGAATAGCTGTGGCTCTACCCGGATGATTTTCTCCACCATGACCCTTAGCTCCTTCTCTGGAAACCTGGGGTGCCATGGATGTGGTGTTAGTGGTATGTGTGTGAGGATGTGTGGAGTGATGTGCACTGTGGGGTGCGTGGATGGTTTATGGGTGATGGTGTTCTGTGGCTCAGATTGAGTGGGTGCTCCTGGCTTGTCTCTCTCTCTGTTCGCAATCTTTTTTTTCGTTGAAAGGGTTTTGGGTAATGTGGGTGTGTGTTTTATAGTGGTGTGGGTGTGGTGTGTATGTGTGTCAGGTGTGTGTAGTTTGTATTGTCCAATGTGGTGTAGTTTTGTATGTATGTGTTTATTTTGAGTGCGGCGGTGTGTACCACCAATGGTTTACCGCAGTGATTCACGGGTCCTGATACTGTGGACATATTCCTGTTGGCGTAACAGTGTGGGTTTTGGTACTGCCAGTTTATCATTAACCTTTGGTCTGGCGGACTTAAGTGGGTGTCTGTATAGTGGCGGATTTCTCTGTGTGGGTCATAATATCTGTAGCGGTATACCGCCGCGGTCACGGTATGTTGGCGGCCATAAGCATGGCGGCATTTACCTCCAATGTTGTAATGAGGGCCTAAGAATGCTAATTCGTTTTGATGCTAGCAATTAATCTAGAGTCTAGAATACACTTTGGCATTATTTAAATTTTATTAGCACATTGTTAAGTCTGGTAGGCACAATTGTGACACCCACAAATACCAACATGAGCACTTGTAAAATATGTGTGAGTGCAGCTTTCTATGTTAGGCTGTTAAACATGAGACATAATTTGTCACCTTCTGCTGACGTCTGGGTCACTGAAAGCATTATTAAAACTAATGCTCCAACAGTCCTTCTCTGACGGCAATCTATGCCGTCGCAGAAAGGACACCCTCATTTCAATGAGACCACTCAAAGGGCCTTTTTACGACCTTGGCAGAGAAGGTTACTCCGCCACAAACGTGATGGATGTCCCATCCACTGCATTACAAGTTCCATAGGATATAACTGAACTTGTAATATGGCGGACGGGATATCCGTCATGTTTGTGATGGAGTAAACCCCTCTATCAAAGTTGTAATCAGGACCAAAGTCTCAATATCTTTTCCTGGTTTGGTCTTTTGTAATTATCGTTTTTCCTGAGATAAGAATAATATACACTTCATATTTTCTCCATTTCAATCTCTTCCCTCTGTCTTTTCATAGCTGTTTTCTCTTCCTATAGTTTGTATGATCCAAGTGCAACTAAACTGTAAAGCACACAATGTTCATTGAGGAATCATTTGCATACAAAAATGTAAGCGATATTAAATACTCTTAATGTTGTAATTAATCTTAGATCAAATTCCATTAATGAATAAACCTTCAAACAGCGTGTAATTTTCTGGGAAAATTAAGGGCCTGATTACAACTTTGGAGGAAGGTGTTAATCCATCCCAAATGTGACGGAAATACCACCAGCCGTATTACGAGTCCATTATATCCTATGGAACCCGTAATACGGCTGGTGGTAAATCCGTCACATTTGGGACGGATTAACACCTCCTCCAAAGTTGTAATCAGGCCCTAAGACTTTTGATATATTCACTAATAATATATCCATCAATATAGGAAAGCAACAAAGAGATTTTTTTGTATTTTTATACAAATGCACTTGTGACCCCTCTAGTCCACAATCCCTTTACATCCAAGGACAGAAGGAGAGCACCAACCCTTCTGACTCTCTAACCACAAAAGGTTTGAATCCTATATGCAGTCTTTGAAATAATCAGAAATCACTCCTAAGGGACTCCAGCAGCTCATGTGAAGAATTGCTTCGTGGAGTGTATAAGGTCGACGTTTCGGTCTCCCAAGGCTCAAACCGTCCGTGAGACCATCCTCAGGACAATGTGTCAAAGTGGATTAAATCACAGTAATTTTTGCTCTACAACACAATAAATGACCCACAATAATAAAACACTAAACAACATTATAAGGCAGCAGAATACCAAACCACGCTGTAAATGCAAGTGAATCGCCCACTTACAAGGCACCCCACATAAACAGTCTACATAAACCTTAGTGTAAAACATGCATTTTGCACATCATCCTAACATGCAGCACCAAATTTATATACATATATATTCATTCATATATATATATATATATTTCCAGACATACATACATATACAAATACATAAAATTAAATAACCCACCAGTGCTCCTCAAACAACTGACAAAAGTTAAATACCTCCAGCCATAGTGAACCAACTAATACCCAAAACCAATTCCAAAAATAAAGCAGCTCAGCTTATTAATACTTGTTTCAACATCAACTTCCTAGAACAGCACTGCTTAATCCTTTACGTCCGGCACATTCAACTAAACAAAAAACATACCAAGTTGAGAGTAAAGTTCTAACATCTGATCTACAGTAGGAGGACTCCCACAGGACCATGCTTACGGCTAGTCAGGTACTCCAGTATTAAAGAAAGGACGATGTAATCTACATGAAGACAAAATAAATGCCTATCCATTAACCAGAGTCCCACAAACACACTCGACTTCAAGTTGCTAAAGAACATAAATCCATTAGATACAAATATTACTTACTTCACCATAGATACATAAACCTTTCCCCTGTTTCTCTCCCCTCATTCTGTTATCTCTCTCTCACTCTCCTCCCTCCCCTTCCGCTGCTGCCCCTGCGCCCCTCTCTCTCTCGCGCTGCATTCCCACCTCTGCATCCCCCGTGGCCCGCCCTCTTTTTTCACGCCTCCCCCCTTAATGGCGCCTGAGCCGAAGGCGTGCCTAAGGCAAGCCAGCCTGCGTCTGTCCGTGCCTGGACCGCGTCCCGCGCCGGAACCCCTGGTTCTCACCCACCCCACCGCCGCGACACTCAACTCTGTTACGACGCCACCACCATCCACGCGCTCAACGCGGTTGGTCATTCACCTGCCTTCAAGCCACCCCGCAGCTCACCCACGGACCCTTCTCCTGTCGGAACTGCACCTTCACCAACATCCACGCCAGCGACCCACCCGCCAAGGCAGAACGTAACCATCTCAGATGCACCCTACTCAACACCCGCTCCTTCCACAAACATGCCATCGAACTCTGGAACCTACTCAACTCATCCTCCCCAGACATTGCCTTCCTGACCGAGACCTGGGTGAACCCCTCCTCAGTGCTCGACATCAACATAGCCACCCCGGACAGCTAGGGACCTCATCAACAGACCAGGAGAAGGCATCGCCATCGTCCACAGGAATACCCTCAGTATCACGACCAGCACCGAAAGCACCCTCAGCGCCGCCGAACACCTGCACTTCCAGATCCACACCCATCCAAACACCACCCTCGTTTACAGACCCCCCCGGACCCTGACAGCAGTTCAGTGACTCCATCTCTGATGTCATCAGCACGCACACCCTCGCATCCACAGACTACATACGCCTCGGGGACCTGAACCCTGCTCAACAACCTCACCAACCTCGGCTTCAAGCAGCTCGTCACGACACCCACCCACTCCGCAGGACACACGCTCAACCCCATCTTCTCCGCCAGCAAACATGTCTCCTTCAGCCACACCACTGAACTCAACCGAACTCCACCCGACCGACCACCGCTGCATCCACTTCTCCTTCGAGAAACCCACAACACACCATCACCCGCAACGGATTCCCCACCACAGACGGAACAAGTTCACCGAAGACCAGCTGATCACCACCCTTTCCCGGAACCCACCAATCAACCACACCGACAGAGCAGCCCGCAACCTCAGGCAATGGATCGACGACTGTGCCAACACTCTCTCCTGATCAAGAAACTTTCAAACAGATGCACCGACAGAAAGGCCTTCTGGTTCACCGCCGACCTCAAAGAATCCAAGCAAACATGCAGAAGACTCGAGAAAAAGTCCTGCCAAGAACGGACACCGGACAACCACACAGCCTTCAAGAACGCCATCTGCAGACACCACCAACTCATCCGAACCACCAAAAGAAATGCCTTAAAAGAATGCATCGACAACAACGCACACAGCTACAAGGAGCTCTTCAACATCGTAAAGGAACTCTCCAACCCCAGCACCAACATCAACTACATCCTGCTATCACAAAACCTCTGCGACTCCCTAGCTACCTTATTCTACCGCAAGATCGCAGACATCCATGACAGCTTCACTACACAGAATCCCCCGTCAACCACCTACACTACAGACTCACAGTCCCTCATCCACACCAGCCTCCTGCTCTCCTGGACCCACGTCAACGGTGATGACACCATCAGAATCATGAACACCATCTACTCCGGCTCACCATCCGACCCCTGCCCTCACCACATCTTCAACAAAGCGACCTCCGTCATCACATCCCAACTTCGGAAGATCATCAACAGTTCCTTCGAGACAGCCACCTTCCCTGAGAGCTGGAAACACGCCGAGATCAACGCCCTCCTCAAGAAACCCAAAGCGGACCCAAAGGACCTCAAGAACTTCCAGCCCAGCCCATCTCCCTGCTCCCCTTCCCAGCAAAAGTCATTGAGAAAATTGTCAACAAACTGACCCGCTTCCTGGATTAAAGCAACACTCTGTACCCGCCCCAATCCGGATTCGGCATCACCGACAGCACCAAAACCGCCCTCATCGCTGCCACCGTCCTCCTGGACCTCTCGGCCGCATTCGACACCGTCTGCCACCACACCCTACGCACATGCCTCAACGACGCAGGGATCCGCAACAGAGCCCTGGACTGGATCACCTCCTTCCTCACCAGCAGAACCCAGAGAGTCTGCCTCCCCCCATTCCGCTCTGAAGCCACCAAAATCATCTGCGACTTATCCCAGGGATCGTCCCTCAGCCCGACCCTCTTTAATATCTACATGGCTCCGTTCACAAACATTGCCTAATCTCACAACCTCAACATCGTCTCATACACCGATGACACACAGCTGATCCTTTCCCTCACCAAGGACCCCGCCACCGCTAAACACAACCTCCACGAAGGAATGAAGGCCATTGCCGAATGGATGAAGAACAGCTGCCTGAAGCTGAATTCTGACAAAACTGAGGTCCTCATCCTTGGCTCCACCCCCTCCACCTGGGACGACTCTCGGTGGCCTGCCACACTGGGAACTGCACCGACACCCACCGACCACGCACGCAACCTGGGATTCATCCTGGATTCATCGCTGCCAATGACCCAGCAAGTCAGCTCCTTCTCCTCCTGCTGCTTCAACATTGTAAGGAAATGCCTTCCTTGGCATGGTTACCCCCTAGCATTGTGCCTTTTGTTGATGCCAGTTATGATTGAAAGTGTGCTGGGACCCTGCTAACCAGGCCCCAGCACAAGTGTTCTTTCCCTAAACTGTACCTTTGTTCCCACAATTGGCACAGCCCTGGCACACAGATAAGTCCTTTGTAAATGGTACCCCTGGTACCAAGGGCCCTGTGGCCAGGGATGGTCTCTAAGGGCTGCAGCATGTATTATGCCATGCTGGGGACCTCACTCAGCACATGCACACTGCCTCACAGCTTGTGTGTGCTGATGGGGAGAAAAAGACTAAGTTGACATGGCACTCCCCTCGGAGTGCCATGCCCACAACCCACTGCCTGTGGCATAGGTAAGTCTCCCCTCTAGCAGGCCTTACAGCCCTACGACAGGGTGCACTATACCACAGGTAATGGCATAGTTGCGTGAGCACTATGTCCCTACAGTGTCTAAACCAAACCTTAGAAATTGTTAGTGCATGGTAGCCATAAAGAGTATATGGTCTGGGAGTCTGTCAATTACGAACTCCACAGTTCCATAATGGCTGCACTGAAATCTGTGAAATTTGGTATCAAACACCTCAGCATAATAAATGCACACTGATGCCAGTGTGGAATTTATTGTAAAATACACCCAGAGGGCATCTTAGAGATGCCCCCTGAACACCAGTCCGACTCCTAGTGCTAGGCTGACCAGTTTCTGGCCAAATAGGGAGAGTGCCTTTGTCACTCTGTGGCCAGGAACAAAGCCTGTACTGGGTGGAGGTGCCTCTCACCTCCCCCTGCAGGAACTGTAACACCTGGTGGTGAGCCTCAAAGGCTCCTGTCTGTTGTTACCGCACCATAGGACATCCCAGTTAGAGGAGATGCCCGCCCCTCTGGACACAGCCCCCATTTTTGGTGGCAAGTCTGGAGGAGATAATGAGAAAAACAAGGAGGAGTCACCTACCAGTCAGGACAGCCCCTAAGGTGCCCTGAGCTGAGGTTACCTCAGTCTTTAGAAATCCTTCATCTTGAGTTTGTAGGATTCCCTCAATTGGAATAAGGATGTGCCCCCTCCCCCCAGGGAGGAGGGACAAAGAGGGTGTAGCCACCCTCAAGGACAGTAACCATTGGCTACTGCCCCTCAGACCTAAACACCCCCCTAAATTTAGTATTTAGGGGTGACCCTGAACCCAGGAAATCAGATTCCTACAACCTGAGGAAAGAAGGACCGCCGACCTGAAAGGCCCGCAGAGACAACGGACACACCAACTGACTTGTCCCCAGCCCTACCGGCCTGTCTCCAGACTCAAAGAACCTGCACAGCGACGCATCCAGCGGGACCAGCGACTGCTGAGGACTCAGAGGACTGCCCTGCACCTAAAGGTCCAAGAAACTCCTGAGAACAGCGGCACTGTTCAGAAACTGCAACAAATTTGCAACTTTGAAACAACTCTAAAGAGACTCTCACTTCCCCCCAGAAGCGTGAGTCTCCACACTCTGCACCCAACGCCCCCGGCTCGAGTTCAGGACAACCAACACCGCAGAGAGAACTTTCCAGGTGACTCCAACGACGTGGACACCCTGCACCCCCACAGCGACGCCTGCAGAGAGGATCCAGAGGCTCCCCCCTCACCGCGACTGCCTGGTAAGAAAGGAACCCGATGCCTGGACCAAGCACTGCACCCACAGCCCCCAGAACCGAGAGGATCCACCTACCAGTGCCGGAGTGACCAGCAGGCGGCCCTCATCCTAGCCCAGTCGGTGGCTGGCCTGAGAAGCACCCATGTGCCCTGCCTGCTTCGCCTAAGTGACCCCCGGGTCCCTCCATTGCTTTCTATAGCAAACCTGTTGCTGAGGGTGTGTTTTGTGGGCTTGTGTGTGTCCCACCCAGTGCTCTACAAAACCCCCCTGGTCTGGTCCCTGAGGACGCAGGTACTTACCTGTAAGTAGACTAGGACCGGAGCACCCCTGTTCTTCATAGGGGCCTATGTGTTTTGGGCCCTCCTTTGACCTCTGCACCTGACCGGCCCTGTGTTGCTGGTGCTGTGGCTTTGGGGTTGCCTTGAACCCCAACGGTGGGCTGCCTATGCCCTGGAGACTGACTGTGTAAGTGCTTTACTTACCTGAGAAACTTAACCAAACTTACCTCCCCCCAGGAACTGTTGATTTTTGCACAGTGTCCACTTTTAAAATAGCTTATTGCTATTTTAACCAAAACTGTGTGTACTACTGTTTTAAATCAAAGTTCTATACTTACCTGTGTATAGTACCTTGCATTTTATGTACTTACCTCAAATCTTGAATCTTGTTCTAAAATAAATTAAGAAAATATATTTTTCTATATAAAACCTATTGGCCTGGAGTTAAGTCTTTGAATGTGTGTTCCTCATTTATTGCCTGTGTGTGTACAACAAATGCTTAACACTACCCTCTGATAAGCCTACTGCTCGACCACACTATCACAAAATAGAGCATTGGTATTATCTAATTTTGCCTCTATCAACCTTTAAGGGGAACCCTTGGACTCTGTGCACACTATCTCTCACTTTGAGATAGTATATACAGAGCCAACTTCCTACAAACACCCTCCGCATGCTTCGGAAGATCTACAAATGGATCCCCACTGGAACCAGAAGGACGGTCACCCTAGCCCTCGTAAGCAGCAGACTGGACTACGCCAACGCCCTCTATGCAGGAACCAGAGCCAAGCTCCAGAAAAAAATGCAACACATGCAGAAAGCCCCTGCATGCCTCATCCCGGACATCCCCTGCCACAGCCACATCACAGCCCACCTAAGAGACCTGCACTGGCTCTCCGTCAAAAAGAGAATCATGTTCAAACTCCTCACCCATGCTCACAAGACACTTCACAACACCGGACCAGAATACCTCAACAGACGGCGCTCCTTCTATACCCCGACCCGACAGCTTCGCTCCGCTGACCTGCCCTCACCACCGTCCCACGCATCCACAGAATGACCGCTGGTGGCAGATCATTCTCCCACCTCGCTGCCAAGACGTGGAACACCCTTCCCACCCACCTGCGACAGACACAGGACCTACCTACCTTCAGAAGACACCTCAAGACTTGGTCGTTTGAGCAGTAGCAGCCCGGCACCTTGAGACCCTCACGGGTGAGTAGTGCGCTTTACAAATGCTTTGATTGATTAATTGATTAAACTCCCACCGGGCTCGAATCAATCAGAAAGCTCAGGCGTGCAAGCAAACAGTCCCTTTTAACCAAATGCCTGGAGGGCATACCCTCTTGGAAATCACATGACCTATCCACATAACTGTGAGGGCCATCTTAGAACAGAATATCTTTCGTCAAGCCTATTGGATTCCTGATCAGTCCTAACGTTCCATAAAAAAAATTGGCAACAATATGATGCATTCAAACATCAAAGTGAATCTAGATCTTATTAAACACAGGTATACAGTCATAACTACCTTGGTGGTCAAATAGTCCCTCTTAATCAAATGCTTGGAAGGCCTTACACCTTAAAAATCACATGACCAGTCCACAAAACTATGGCGGCCATTTTGGAACTGAGTATCTGTCATCAGATTTAATCAGGATAAACCATGTAATAAATTCCTAATTAGTCCAAAGCATTCCATACAATAAATGGCCAACAATATGAAACACAAGTGCAGCTAAGGCACACAAAGCCACAATCAGCTCAGGTCTCAAAATCATTCCTATTGCTCTCTTTCCCAGATTTTCAAACCACTACCCAGTGGTTGAAAACCCATTACCTATTGCCTTGCAGGCACCAATGGCTGCTAATCCTTTCACATCGTTTTTCAGAATGGTGATGATAAACTTCCTTATCTCCTTACTAATGTCTGATATGTAAGTGCACCAATGTTTACAGACTCCTGCCCCTTTCGCCAATAAGATATCTAACCCAGGATGACTTCATAACCATTGATCTCACAGCACCCATCTCCGTATCCATTAAAAACATAGCTCTAGCATTATCAGTAGACATTTTATCTACTATTGTTGACCACTTTCTAATCTTGATATCATTCAAGATTATTCCAACTAATGGCACCAAATATATCTTATAATAATCTCTGCAGCACTAGCTCCTTTCTTACCTCTGGAATTTGGTTTCCCTCTCCAGATGTGATTGATACATTTTCAGAAATTCTACTCCCAGGTAACATATACCATACCAGTCGTTCGACAGCTAGTAATAGGCATTCTTTCCACAAATTAAACACCTGGTATGGCGGGGTGTTGGCCATTTAACACGAAAGTCCAGACATTCTTAAACAAAAATTTATGTTGATATGTCGACATTCACTAGAACCTACAAAATGTGCGTCTGTCTGCGACTTGGGTATGTATTTACATTCACTTTTGTGTTGCCAGTCTAAAACTAAGTGTCCTTCTGTATTGCTACCTGTAGCACGTGCAGGATCCTTTGCCAGTCTTGCAAAACTACTCCTTTTTAGGGTCGAGCCTGCGTTGCATGCGCTCGCGCATGCGTATCGCAGCAAGACTCTTTTGTATTTAGAAAAGGGCTCGGAGCCCTGTCAACTTCACATCAGTGTTTTTTATTGGTTCGTGGGCTTGCCTGATAAAATCTGCTTGCTTTCATTAGTCGAAGGCAGGCATAACTCATTCCTTTTCCGGTGGCTAGCCCTCCTCGAGCGCAGCGACCAAGTACAGGAAACATGCGGGGCTCGCTGTTTTCCATCGGGCTCGTGGACTTCTTTTTCTCTAATTTACGAGCGCGATCTCGCTTGGCAGAAGTCGAGCGCTTTACATAGTTAATTTCACTTTTTCGGGTTATGTACATAAATGCACTTTTGCCCGATAGGTGAAAAGTCGGGTTAGGAGTTTACAACGCGATCAGCTCTAACATGAGCAAACGCGAGACCCGTTGCATTGTAAATGCTTGTCTATATTTGATTTTATTGCTTTTCTTCTGTCATCTATTTGTGTAATGAACTCCTTTTCTACCGGTCTAAGAATGCAGGTTAAATTGTTTGTGTACGTGTGCGGATCCAAAAGTCAGGGTCGGTTCAAAGAACCCTCCCACAATGTTGATGTTTTTTGCTTAAGCCATGCTACTCAAGTGCTGATTGATAGGCACAAAAGAAAACACATAAAAGATCATAATTGGAATAGAAGTATTGGATATACTCCTGGTCATAAAGCTGTGTTAGTAACAGACTGCAAGAAATTCCATGTTAGTGGCAAACTGTGATATGTGATTTTTTTATGAACTGATGAAGGGATCTGTGTACAAACATAACAATCCTGCACTTTCACTGTTTCAATATACTCACACATTGGTTTATAATATACATTGTATGACAAATCTCCCTTAGAACCGTCAATGTGAAACATTCTCTCATCCTCATACAGGGGATCTTCTTCTGTATTGGAATCTCCTAACATCGATGTAATTGTGCTCTCAACCTCTTCTTTCACTGGCAGACTCAATCCAGTTATTAATAATATGCTCTCAATCCATATATTAATATGCTGATCCTACACATTCCTACGTACATTTACTCCCTTTACCCTGATCAGATTTCATGGCCTGTCTAGATTCAGACCAAAATATTGAAATAAAAAAAAAACAGTGTCAGTGTTTTCATAGCGTCTTTTGTTTTTGTTTGTATGAGCAAAGCAAAACCAAAAAATCTAAATTTATTTTCAAAATCTTTGCAGTTATTTGCAAAGATCTAAGGGCCAGATGTAGCAAAATTCTAATTATTAATGAGGTGGGTCGCAATTTGCGCCCCCCCTGCGAGTGGCGGCACTCACAGGAATGGTGGCCTGCTGGAGACAGCAGACCACCATGTCTGTGACTGCTTTTAAATAAAGCAGGTTTTTTCTTTTTTTTTTGTAATGCAGCCAGTTTTCCTTAAAGGAAAACGAGATGCATTACAAAATGAATAAATTAAACGTTTTCGTTTCATTTTTTCAGAGCAGGCAGTGGTCCATAGGACCACTGCCTGCTCTGAAAAAAAGTTTTCCATACCATTCACAAAGGGGAAGGGGTCCAATGGGGACCCCTTCCCTTTTGCGAATGGGTTACCACCAGTGTGACACTGGTGGTAACTGCGATTGCTTTGCGACCGCGTTCGTGGTCACACAGCAATACAACATCGTGCTGCAACTCGCAATTAGGAAGGGGAACACCCCTTCCTAATTGCGACTCGCAGTCCTGTTTTGCGAGTCGGTAACCAGGTTACCGACTCGCAAAACGGGGCTTGGGCATCGCGATGTGCTTTTTGCACGTCGCAAACAGCGAAATTCGCTGTTTACGACGTGCAAAAAGTTTGGTACATCTGGCCCTAAACCTTTTAGCAAGTTCATGAAGATTTTCTATTTGCACATGTTCAAATCACTACTAAATGTTCATGGCCCTCATTACAACCCTGGCGGTCGGTGATAAAGTGGCGGTAATACCGCCAACAGGCTGGTGGTAACTACCGCCAAATTATGACCATGGCGGTGAGAACTCAGATAGATAGCCTCTTTACCACACCGACTGCCATGGCGGATACAACAGCCACCACAGTGGTAGCCGCCTACAGTCAGGCGGAAGTCATTGTTCCGCCCACCATATTAAGACCCTGGAAACCGCCACCTTTTCCGGGGTGGTACCAACGACATCAAAAGCCTGGCGGAAACACATCACAGAAGGGAAAGGACTCACCTTTGGAGACACAGAGAAGAACCACACCGCCATGGAGCCCGAACTTCAAATATTCCCTATGATATTATACATCCCAACGCCGGCGAAGACGACCACAGTGAGTACAGCCACCTAGCACTCAAGGGAGGAAGGGAGCAAAGAGTGACACACACACACACAACACACCTCCTCCACCCCCAACACCACACACACAATCAGCTGCAGTAATGAAACATATTTACCCCGTACCCCTGAGGAATAATGCAAGGACTACAGGAATGTGATAAAGTGACTGTAATAATAACAACACAGTAGAAATACGAAAAGTCAATCTCATGGTACATACATATGTACAGTTCAAGGGACACTGCCCAGTCCTCATTGTGCGTGGGCCACAGGCCAAAGACCAAGGCCCCACTTGTCACCTGCACCAACACGGAGAGAACACTGCAGGGGCATCAGTTGGAAAATAGGCAGGCACCTCATGGGTGCAGGGAACTGGGGGCACATCAGCCGGCAGATGGAACAAAACCACTGGTTCTGGAGGGGGCAACATGCCCTGTGCTCTGCCCTGGGGAGTGCAAGGCCACAGTCTCTCAAGTGGGTGACTTGCCCACATGCTCTGGAGGGGGCAACATGCCCTGTGCTTGGTCCTCGGGAGTGCACGGCCACAGTTTCCCAAGTGGGTGACTTGCCCACCTGCTCTGGAGGGAGCAACATGCTCTGTGCTTGGTCCTGGGGAATGCAAAGCCACAGTCTCTCAGGTGGGTGTCTTACCCACTGGTTCTGGAGGGGGCATCGTGCCCTGTGCTCTTGTTCCTGGGGAAGCTGGGGTTGGTGGGTGTCTTACCCACTGGTTCTGGAGGGGGCATCGTGCCCTGTGCTCTTGATCCTGGGGAGGCTGGGGTTGGTGGGTGTCTTACCCACTGGTTCTGGAGGGGGCATCATGCCCTGTGCTCTTGATCCTGGGGAGTGCAAGGGCACAGCCTCTCAGGTGGGTGTCATTCCTACAGGATTTGTAGGGGGCAGGCCGCACAGCAGCCCATGGAGGCAGGACTACATATTGTCTGCCGGCGGTGACGGCTGCTCAGTGGTGCTGCTGGTGGGGGGAGGCTCCAGCCCATCCCCTGCAGCCTCAGACGGCTGCCCACTGCTGGTGGTGGTGATGCTGCTGGTGGGGGATGCTCCAGCCTATCCCCTGCAGCCTCAGACGGCTGCCCACTGCTGGTGGTGGTGGTGCTGCTGCTGGGGGTGAGCGGTAGGCTCCAGCCCATCCCCTGCAGCCTATGATGGCTGCACAACCATGGTTGGTGGTGCAGGCCCCTTGCCCTTCCGGGCAGCACTTGCGGCAGGCTCCTTGCTCTTCCGGGCAGCAGCTGGGGCAGGCTCCTTGCCCTTCTGGGCAGCAGCTGGGGCAGGCTCCTTGCCCTTCCGGGCAGCAGCTTGGGCAGGCACACTTTCTTTGAGGCTAGCTGGTGCCTTGGATCCTTTCCCACCACTAGTGGGTGTGGAGACTACTGGGCCCGTGGACTTGGTGGCTGAGGTGCTTGCCTGGGTTTTTGCCACTCTGGCCAGATGTGAAGGACGGAGGTGAGGGGTAGGGAAGAGGTCAATGGTGGAGAGGAAAAGCTTCTAAGGGACATTGGGGCGGGAAGAGGGAGAAGGTTTTGGAGTAGAGGAAGAGGGAGTGGTTGTAGGAGGTGTCTGCTGTGTTTGGGTGCAGGTGCATGGGCTGGATGCTGTTGTGAGATGGATGGCTGTTGGGTGTCTGAGTGCTTGCGTTTGTGTGCTTTGGGAGGGGGTGGCAGACACAGTGGGAGAGAACACAGGGGATGTGTGCATGGCTGTTGTAGAGTTGTCTGCAAGTGAGGTGTGTGCTCTGCTGGTAACTGGCTGTCCAGAGGTCCCTCATGGGCCAGGTTGGTCATCCTGATCCAGGCGACCAGAGTTGCTGTCATCACTGTGGGCCTCTTCTGTGTGGGGGACTGGAAAGTGCTAGCACCTCTTCTCTGTTGAGACTGGCTGGGGTACCTGTGGGGATGTAAATGCAGTGTTATTGTTACTGTGTGTGACATATTGTGCATCGGTGGCTTGCCCTCTTTGTTTGTATTTGCCCTGGCAGCTTTCACTTGTGTACGTTGGTGTATGGTGGGATGATTAGTTCTCTCTAGTGTGCATGCTTTAGTGATAGGTGTCCATGCAGGTCTGTGACTAGTGTCCATGCATTGGTATGGCATGCAGGGCTTGGCATTGTTTGAGTGAGATTTGATGGTGCGGTGTGTGGGAGGTGGTGGAGTGATGGGAGTGAGGGTGAGGGTGGGGGTATGTGATGGCATGCAGGTAGGAGGGTGATAGTAGTATAGAGTTGACTTACCAGAGTCCAGTACACCTGCTACTCCGGCCTGGCCCTCAGGATGCATGATTGCCAAGACTTGCTCCTCCCATGTTATTTGTGGGGGAGGAGGTGGGGGTCCACCGCCAGTCCTCTGTACAGCGACTTGGTGTCTTGCTGCAATGGGACGTACCTTTCCCCCTTAGGTCGTTCCACCTCTTCCTGATGTCGTCCCCTGTTCTGGGCTGCTGTCCCACGGCGTTGACCCTGTCCACGATCCTCCGCCATAGCTCCATCTTCCTAGCAATGGATATCTGCTGTACCTGTGCTCCAAATAGCTGTGGCTCTACCATGATGATTTTCTCCACCATGACCCTTAGCTCCTCCTTTGAGAATCTGGGGTGTCTTTGTGGTGCCATGGGTGTGGTGTGAGTTGTGTAGGAGAGGGTGTGTAGGGTGATGTGTTGGGGTGTGTGATATGGGGTGCGTGGGTGGTGTATAGGTGTAGGTGGTGTGTGGCTCTGGTTTTGTCTGTATTCTTTGTGTCTGTCTCGTGCCAATGGTGTGTAATGGTAAAGGGTTGTGGGTAATGTGGGTGTGTTTTTCATAGTGATGTGGGTGTGGTGTGTGTATGGGTGTCAGGTGTGTGTTGTTTGAATTGTCCAGTGTGATGTTGTTTTGTATGTCTGTGTGTATTGTGAGCGGCAGCGGTATGTACTGCCAACGGTTTACCGCCATTGAATGTATGCCGTGGTGATTTGTGGGTCATAATGTGATGGGCATTGGGCTGTAGGCGTAACGGTGTGGGTCTGGATACCGCCAGTTTATCACTGACCTTCGGTATGGCAAATTTGTGTCTGTGGCTGAATAGTGATGGATTGGTGTGTGTGTCATAATATGGTGAATGGATATCCACCATGGCGGCGGTATGTTGGTGGCAGTCAGCATGGCGGTAAGTGTTTTACCACCAATGTCATAATGAGGGCCCAAATGTCTCTAATAATAAACCATGTGGTAATTACTGATTAGCACTTCCATCAAATAATGCCTCTGTTCATCAAGCAGAATGAGATTTCAAAGTTCCGTTCTAAAGCAATTTCAAGTTCCAAAATGTTCAGCTGAATTTAAATTGTCAATGCAAAAGACAATGAACTCCTTCTCCCAGTCATCAGCTGCATAATAAGTAATTACTGTAGCTGAGTATTTTTGACTGTGCAGTCTTTTTTTTTTTTTTGACCCCCTTGCTGCACCTCTTTCACTGTCACTTTGATCAAATTCTTCAGTTCCATCAGCAGTAAAAGAAGGGATATTTACTATTGGGTCTGAACTTTTCAAGGGCCACTAGTATCTGACCTCAATTTTTTTCTCAGGCACAACTGGGATTTCAGCGTTCTCTGAGCTACAGGAGTTTCCAGGACTCAGGTTTCGGAACTATTCTTTTGGGGTTGAGCAGGCACGTCTTCAACCTGATGAGACAAAGAGCAAACCATATCAGCTAGTCCCTTCCAATAATCTTTCACTAATTCATCTGTAATGTTAACAGGTACATTTGGAGGTGCAGCTGGCAACCTCATTGCATGTCCTAAAATGACCTCTGAGGGGGCAATCTTATCTTTCTGTCGGGTGTGCTGTGCATGCTTTTCAGCGTTGTAGATTCACACACTTTCGCCAGTCGAGATTTCAAATTTGCATTCATCTGCTCGACTAATCCTGAGGCTTCTGGTCTATAACTGCAGGGCAATCTTTGCTCAGCTTGTAGAGCTTCACACAACAGTTTTATGATCTCATTATTGAAATTACTTCCTCGTCTGATTCCAAAGAAGTCAGAAATCCAAATCGAGGTATCTATTCCCTCAAAAGCAGCTTTGCCACTACAATGCTGTCACTTCTATGAGTTTGGTAAGCATCAATACAATGTGAGAAGAGACACACCACCACCAAAACATACCTCAATCCACAGGCATTGCAATTAAATCAAGTTGCATTCTGTTGAAAGGACCTCCTGACTTACATATGTGACTCAGATTGACCACAGTGGATTTCCCTACATTAATTTGTTGACATGTTACACATCTAAGACACACTGCTTCTGAAACCAATCTGAATCAGGGGTTGTACCATGTTTGTTTGAATGTTCTGATCATTGCATCTCTGCCTATGTGTGCTTGTCCATGACAGTACCTAGCCATCGAAGGCAACAAGCTATTGGTCAACATTGATTTTCCCTCACTGCAAACTAAAACATAATCCTCATCTCTCTGAACACAACCTGCTCTACTCCAACCCCTTTGTTCTTCTTCTTTAACTTCTTCTTGCAACCTTTTGACTTCTTCCCAAGTATCAATTGATGTCATAAAGAAACTTTGATTTGTCTCAGTGGTGCTGCTTCCATCTCTCCATTCCTCATTAAAGGATGTGCCATGGAGAGCACAATAACATGCCACTTCGTCAGCATATGCATTGCCTAACGAGATGTAATCATTTGACTTTTGATGTTCTACACAATTAACAACTGCAATTTTCACTGGCAGTTGTAATGCTTTCAATAATTGGTAAACCCTGTCACTGTTTCGGATAGGTGAACCAGAAGAGGTCATACAGCCTTTCTCGGACCAAAAATGTTCTAAGTCATCACCACACCAAAACCATAGTGGGTGTCAGTGAAAATGGGCACTTTATGCTGTTCTGTACCACAGCATGCTCTAGTAAGAGCAACCAATTCGGCGTCTTGGGCAGAAAAGATTCCTTGAAGACATGAAGCTTCCATCACTCCTGAGACTGTGCAAACCACATAACCAGATCTCACAGTTCCAACAATTTCTCTTAAACAGGAACCATCAAAGAACATGACCTAGTAATTTTTTATCTAGTGGGGTATCTTGAATATCGGGTCATGGTAAGGTGCACAGTTCAGTCACACCAACACAGTCATGCTCTACCTCATTCTCACGCTCATTTATATTGTCAGCAGTAATTGGTAAAAGCGTTGCCACATTCAGGACATTACATCTTTTGGTGTTAACATTGTGGGATCTCAAAATAACCTGCTCATAGCGAGTTAAACAAGCATGGGTAAGGTAATGGGTCTTCATTCGGGTCAAAAGAACTTCAACAGAATGGGGAATGAAAACATTCAGGGGATGAACCATGAGAATGCCTTCGAGTTGTCCAATGCTGACACCCACAACTGCAACAGCTTTTATACAGCTGGACAATTCAGCAGCTACATGATCAAGTGTGGCTGAAAAATAAGCCAAAGGCCTGTTGGCATCTCCATGTAATTGCATCAAAACAGAAAGCGCACAACCATCTCTTTCGCAACAAAACACGGATATACATGCTGGGGCTCGGCACAGGCTTCCTTTCAGCTGAGAGAAGGCTTACATGCATGCATCAAATGGTACCAGATCAGACACATCCTTGTGCATCAGCTTCAGTAAAGGCTTGGACAAAAGGGAAAAATTTGGAATCCACTGGCAGCAATAGCCAACCATTCCCAACAACATTCTGACATCTTTCTGTGTCACTGGTGGGTTTATCTGCATGATTACTGAAATTCTGTTTTGGGACACCTTCTTTATGTGGTGACCTAAGTATTTTACTTCTTTTTGGCAATACTGCAGCTTTGCTGGGGAAACTTTATGTCCATTTTCTCCTAAATGATTTAACAGGGCAATCTTATCTCTCCTACAGGCTTCACGTGTGTTTGATGCAATCATCAAATAATCAGTGTATTGCACCAAAATGAAATGAAAAGGCATTTTAAGGGGCTCCAAATTCTTTTTCAAAATCTGATTAAAAATGTATGGTGTTCTTCGTATACCCTTGAGGCGTATGACACCGAGGAAAAAAAACACGGCTTCCGAATTTAAAAGTAATTAAGAACTGGCTGTCCTCAGGCAAGAAATGAAGAAAATTCCTGACACAAGTCTTGTTCACTTTTCTCAAATCCTGAACTAGGCAGTATTTTCTATTGGGCTTTGCAGTTGTGAATTACATAGGCTTCCAAAGTTATCTTTTAGAACACTTTGTTCAATTACATTTTCAATTACGAGAGTCATTCCTTGCAATTACTTCTGGGGTCATGTCATAAGGCATTATCATATGATAGATTGTATTTGGCTTCACTGTTATTTTTACTGGCTTGCAACAATCTCTCATAATAGGCATGAATTGAGACTTTTGTTTCCTGTGCTGTTCTGTCAATATCTTTCTGGGAACATTTGTTTTTCAGTAATTCAATCACTTTATAATACCCTTTCATCATCTCTTTAAATGGTGCATCTGTTACTGGTTCACGATCCAGCCAATCAACACTTCGCTCGTACTCCACCCACAAATCAACTGGAACCACAATTTCAAACACTGTGTTCAAATCCTCCCACAGGCATGTTGAAAGTTTCATAAATCTCACTGTCTGCTTACATCACTCTCCTGGCTTCTCCCTCAATCTTGGGTAATTACTTGTTAATGAAAGTATGTCACTTCTGCTCCATGGGACATGTACATAACGTCCACCTGGACTTCCTCTCATTGGCATCATTTGTACATTTTCATCAGCTTGATTTGCTCCAGCCAGAGGCAGATTCTGATTTGCTTTCTTTTGACCTATTTTCTTAGCCCATCAGCCTTACCATTTATCTAAGGCACCCCATGTTTGTATGTATGTAATTACTTTCTTATTGTGCATTTTCATTTTGGGCGATCTCATGTTTGCTGTGTCTTTGGTACTGAACTCTAATCTGTAACTTCTTCTTAAGGGTTTTGATTTTTCTAAATCTACCTCATATTTTCCAGCCAATTCTGCTAATTTCTCAGAAGTCAGTTCTGCTAGTTGTGTAACAGCTTTGCACATGAAGCTCAATTATTCTTCTGTGTTTGTGTCTAATTGCTCCATCGCAAGCATTCCCATAATTAATTCATTTAATTCTAATTTTAATCTGGACACATTCTGGGACTGTTCTGTCCCTCAAGGGTGTCTCTGCTGTTCTAACATTACCATTTGTTTCACCTGTTGCTTCTTTTGGGCTCAGATTGTCTAACCAATCAGCACTGAAAATCATTGCGAACAGATAATGTTTCTCTGGGGCATATTTTGCGGAGTCCTGCAATGTACACTCATAATTTGATCTAGTGTGAGCATGTAAGGAAGTGGAGTTCCCTGAGGGCATCTTGCATCTAATATTGGTCCTGCTTGATTTCACATCCAGTTAGGGTCTGCAATTTGTGTAGAGATCAATGGTTGAATATGAGAAGTTTTCCTCTCCATCTCCAAATTGTTTGAATATAACAGTCTCTGCATATCACATGCCGACATCCCTGCAGCTACTTATTTCGTTGACTGGGTTGCCTGAAGCATACGATGGAACAACTGGACCTATAGTCATGGAAACTGGTTATGCATCCGGTCAAATGTGTCCCGTCTGATTCTGTGGAATTTGCATTCCAGTACTCTTACCTGTTAAAAGAGTACTGAAAGTCTCTCCTGTTTGACTTGGGGATAGCATTTGACACATTCTGCAGCGGTGTATACATGGGCATAGTCCGATTCTGATTACAATTCTGCATAGGTGTAGTCACAATAGGTGTCTGCACCATCTGGTTCACATTAGAACTTGGCATTACCTGATTAGTAACTCGGCGTGTAATGTACTGAGCTGTATTTACAGTCAGAACTGGTGGACAAACCATGGTCACTTCTCACTGAGTTTGCAGGTGTACTTGGAACTATCTGAATTGGGCTCTGTGTAACTGGAGCAGTAGGCACATTCGGGGCTACATTCTGCACTGCTTCCTCACCTGAATGATACAGTGGGGGACGATTCATTAAAAGCTGGTTTATGAACTCATCATCTGATTCACTTTCATGTGTAGCTGTCCTTTTACCCTCATCTGCTCTGCTTTAGCTGTCTGTTTCTTTCTTGTTTTAAGTTTTTTACTCCCATCATCTTCCTCTGTGATAGCTGGAAACATTCTCACTCCATCTGGTAACTCGGCTCTCCACAAAACACTTCACAACATCACACTTCACGGCAGTCTTCAAGAAAACAGAACACAAACGCAAATCCTTACTGTTGCTTACATAGCACGTCACTTGAAGGCACATCGCTGGAACTTCATCAATCTCTGGAACACGGACCATGGGATAAGTTATAGGTTAGACAAAATTTGGAAAGCGCAATGACATGTCAACTCCCTATCAGTATATAAAATATGGTTCCCCTTCTTATGGGATGAACCAGTAACCTAACTGTGAATCCCAATTCCCTGACATTAACTTAAAATGTGGTTCCCCCTCTTATGGGACGAAACCATCACTCTGCTGCCAAAACTGCAAGCTCGTTTTTATCCTTCACAGGAATTAAACGCTTTACTGAGGTCGATTGACCTTTTGACCCATAAAGTAGTGTAGTGAACCATCCACAATTACTTTAGCACCATCCCAACAATCAAGACACCATGACCAATCTGGCCACGGGAGAAATGCCAATCAATGAAACTTTTCAAAGCTTAATTTTATAACCACAAAGTTAGTGTCATGAAGACTGTGCGCAAATTATAAAGATTTATCAACACCATAGGCTGACCGAAGCGGCAAAAACGTTTAATCGAAATAGCATCAACATAATTAAGCATTGAAGAAGAAGAATGCATATCATTAAGGAAATTATATAAGACACAAAAATATATCTCTGGTCAGACTGCATTAGCATTTGTCAAGCTCAATTAAGCAGAGTATACATATACAGGGCAGCACATGGTTTATCCCTACAACTAACCAAATTAGTTGATGCATTTCTGGGGACGGGCTGACACATCTGGGCAAGATTCAAAATGAGACAAAAATAAATTGGAAAAGAATATCTCCAGGGAATACTAACTAGAAAAATAAAGAGAGCGTGAGTGTCAGCATGTTAGCTTCTAATCTAGAAAAAAAAGTGACATGTCAAGGGAATTGGAAATCAGCCCAGAGATATACCTGTCCAAGGGACAGCATTCAAGGATTCTTCATCAGCAAAACAAAAAGATCAGAAGCAAACCCAGTCCAAAGCATCATCAGGAAAGGTGCATAGAGACTACACAGAGTCTAGGGGTCTCAAGAGCCAAGAAAAGACTGATGAAAATGTATGAAGTCCATCACTATTAAAAATGCACATTATCCTCTTGTTCTTTGATCCAGTGGCACCATATCAGACAAAAAAAGGCATTGTCCAATCAAAACATTGTTACATTCCAATTTCTTCTCAGGGTCTGCAATATGCTCATCTCAGTTCCATGTGAATCTGTATGCCAATTGAAACTAATTATTTCACGTTAAGTCCACAGACCTAATTGTTCCGTACCAAGGTCACTAAACAAAAAGCTTCTGTACAATCGAACAAAGAACCTATTCATGGGAACAGAAAATTTCATTTACACTGTAAAACTTTGTTAATGCATCACATTAGATAAATACACTTTGGCATTATTTAAATCTTATTAGCACATTGTTAAATCCGGTAGAGACAATTGTGACCACCACAAATGAAAACAGGAGCACTTTTAAAATACGTTTCAGTGCAGTTTTCTGCGTTAGGCTGTAAAAAATTTCACATAATTTGTCACCTACTGCTGACATCTGGGTCACTAAAAAGCAGAGTTCATGTACAATATTGTTTTATAATCGGCAGGTGTGATCAAATGAAAGCCGAGAAACCCCAGGAAGATGCTGTTGTGCAGCAGACTCTGCAGAGCAGAAAACATGCCTCCTTGCTGGATAAGCTTCTGGAATTAAAAGGTAAATACATATTTGATTACTAATGAAACCGATTTAAGGAAGAATTTTTTATGCTGGAGGGTTGAGTGCAGGGCAAGGGCACAGTTGCGTACTATGAAGAATACACTCATAGGTTAATGTTACAGTAAGTGGCTGTTATGGCCTATAAATTACCCTGTTTTTGGATAGGAGAGTTGTATAAGGTGTGTGAGTTTGGAATCTATGGAAAGTGAAAGAGAATAAAGTGGTGTGAGATCACAGTTTGAATTGTGCTACCAATGGAGGGAAAAGAAGCATCAGGGAAGTGTGCTACAGATAGTGTATTGTAGCAACAGGACCAGTGAGTTATCTGTGAATTGTTGAGTTGATGGAAGTGTGATCCTATGGCTCATCTGAATCAGCAAGATTCCTACCAGCCAGCATTCACACACTTCCCTGATAAAAATGGTGCCCCACCCTGAGCCTATTACCTGAGACAAGAACGGACCAAACTGGGAATCGTGCTAAGACCATAATGCTTCATATGGTCACCATTTTCATCCATTCCTGTTGCAGATGCTAAGCCCAGCCACACAAGTGGGGATGTTGTGTGAGATATGAACTGAAAGTGAGAATGCAATGTGACACTGTCCAAGTAAGAGTTTACTACAAAGACAAGAAAAACAATGGGCTCAGTAATAAGAAAAATAACACTTAGCTTTTATTACTTTGTGATGCAAAGAACATTTCCAAAGAAGCTAAAAGTGAGAAAGATATCCAAATAATTCAAATAAACACACATCAGGACAAACTGAAATGCATTTTATTCTCAAAAAACACATATTGCCATATTAATCCCTGGTAAAGAAGGGAGCACCTTTGTGTTAGGATGTGCCTGAAGCCCCATACTGTATGCTCAGATGGGCAAAACACAAAAGGGAATGTGACAGCAATACAGGTATGTTCCAATGGTGCAATTAGGAGTGCAGAGGTCACTATCGGCAGAAGAAAAGGAATGTCACTTCAAAGAGCAACTCTATAGCAACTCTATACTGTGACTGTAAAAGACATTTCCTAAAAAGGTGCCCTCTTTTGGAAGAAAAGATTTTCTTTAAGGAACAGGTGAAAGTCAAGCTTAAAGGCAGTACATCTGGTTGCTTACTTATCAAGAACCCTTTCCACTTCAGAAAGGAAGTATGACTTCTACAATAGGGAGCTGCTCGTTATTAAGGAAGCCTTTACACATTGGTGACACAATTTAGAAAGGCCATTACATGCTATTAGTGTTTTGATGGACCATAAAAACTACTGTAGATAAAGTCAGTGAAATGTCCAAATGTGAGATGTGACAGACTTTTTTTGTTTGTTTCCTCTAAATTTCAGTATACAATCGCATGCAGACCAAAGAATCAGCTTGGCAGGGGGGATACTCTCTCAAGATTATTAGAAGAACAGGAAGAATTGATACCTGCTTCTAATATCTCAACAACCATGTCACAGGACTCTGATATAATCACTGTGTTTTTAAAGCAAACACAAGGCAGACAATAAGAGTTAAAAGGAGAACAATGGCTACAAAATAATTTAGGCAATTGGAAGAGGGTGGGAAAACGTGCTATATTTCCTCATCCAAATTTGCAGCAACATGGAATTGTGCCAGGCGTCATCTATTGTAGGGCATCCAGAACAAAGAAAGATGAAAGATTTATTGTAAAGAAATTTTTGGTGGCCTAGCACTTCAAAGTCTATTCAACAGTATATCAGTCAATGTTTCTTTGGTGTTCAGGCTAAGACAGACAAATGCCAAGACTATAGGATTTGTATAACCTTTTCCAGTGCCCTCACAACCTGGGTCAAGAATGTCTATGGATTTTATTGTTTAACCGCTCATGTTACAAAGGACTCGCACATTATAGTAGTAACCAATTATTTCACCAAAATGGATCATTCTGATAGATACTTCTACCTGCAGATTACTCACTTGTAGATTTATCCCAGGAGTTAGGCTGGGTACAGAAACGTCAAATCTTTCACATTTGCGGTAGGTAGCGCTGGCTTTGTGTCAATGCCGGACGTAGTATCAGGTGACCTTGCCAAAGCTGTAAGGCACCTGCCACAGCATAATAAGAGACAACTGGAGGAAGAAGGGTATAGACAGAGGATCCATTACATTTTTGGTTCTGATTTTGATTGTCTCAACATTTAAGCTCGTGGTGGCAAAGTGGAAGAACTTTAATTATCCAGTGGATTGGACTCTGCCTCGAAATTAACATGGAATTCCCAGCAGTACATCTCACCCCAGAGGTAATGTCGTTCCATTCTGTGGTCAAGAAAGCAGCAGAGATACAGGAACTGCAGCTACCATCAGAGAAGGTTCAGGATAATGTCCTCACTGAGGTGCTCCTCCCAACTATACCCACATCAGAACCCTTTCTGGGCTTTAATGAAGGATTGCTGGATCCTGTTTTGAGAGCGTAGGAGAAGCCCACCTCCGTACTGATGGTCAACAGGCTAGTAGGGAGCCACAATTGGGGATGCTTTGTCACTATTTTTCATTTTACATAACATATACAATCTTCACATTATATGCACACGCCTATATAGAGTGTGATGTTCATTTAAGTTCACCACAGTTACTAGAGGCTTCAGTTTAAATGATGTACGCTTTCATGAAAGTACACTTTTGGCTGCTATTTTCTTTTTGCGCTTTCCTTTTTTTCAGGAGCCAAGCTGCAGTATTTTACATTAATTAGATTGTTGCAAAATGTTTTAGTTTCTGTGAGAATTGTTAATCTCTGTTCGTTTCACTTAAAGATGAATAATGAATCACTCCACCTGTGCTGAGGACAGGCTGACTGTGATGTCATCCTGCTAAAAGATCGCTCTTGAAGGCCGTATTTCAGAAAGCATCCATTGTGTGATGCCTGGGAAGTGCTTTGACACTAGATATCATAGAATGCTCCATCCTGATTAGTCTTCTTGCCCTGCTACCCATGGGGAGTGTTGCATCTTACCATGAATTGAATGTTTTAATCGTGCATTGCTGTGCTGGTTAGATTTAGATGCCCCTTTCTATTTTCTTAGGTCCCCGCTCCTCACTAACCTGGGACTGGTCCTCTGACCAGTTTAAGGCCCTTACGGACCCAGCCTCGCAGCTGCCACTCTCCATGCCTTTGTGCCTTCTTCTGCCTTTCTTTCACACTCCTTTTCCTCTTTTCCTCACTCTTTGCCTTTACTTTCTGCCTCTTTCTCTCACTCTTTGGCTTTGCTATGTGCCTCTTTCTCTCTCACACTTTGCCTTTGTTTTGGGCCTTTTTTTCTCAGTTGTTTCCATCACTTGTGCCAATTTCCCTCATTCTTCACCTTAGCTTTGTGCCTCTTGGCTTTGTGCCTCTTTGCTTTGTGCTTCCATCTTTCCCCAACCTCCTCCCGTGCTTTACCTCCTCCCGCCTCCCACACTGCTTATTTCCTTTCCCATGTCATTCTCCTGAGTCTTTCCACGTCTTCATCCCTCCTCCCCTTAGCCCCGTCCACCACCCCTCTGCACTCCACCATTCACAGGATCTACTTAAGGGTGACCGCTGCGCGACCCCATTTAGCAGGTGCCTGGGTCCCAGCTACCCACTTATTTTGTGCCTCTTTACTTTGTGCCTCCATCTCTCCCCCCCAGGCCCCCAACCCTCTTCCATGCTTTTTCTCCTCCTGCCTCCCCCTGGACCCAGCTCCCCATTTAATTTGTGCCTCTTTACTTTGTACCTCCATCTTTCCCCCAGATCCCCAGCCTCTCCCATGCTTTTCCTCCTCCCACCTCCCCCTGCTCCTTACCTACTTATCTGTGTCTTCCTTCTGCGTCTTCTTTCCTCCTCCTTTTAGTCGCACCTACTTACCCCTGTGCTTTTCCCCCTCCTAGGACTTAATGGCAGCCACTGTGCGACCCATTTGAGGAGGTCCTCTGACCAGTCTAATGCCCTTTCGGCCCCGGTATCGCTGCTGCTGCTGCTCTCTGTGCTTTTTCTCTTTCTCGCACACTGCTTTTCCTCTTCCGCTCAACTGTTTGCCTTTACTTTGTGCCTCTTTATCTTACTCTTTGCTTTGTGACTCGGTCTCTCTCACGCTCTGCCTTTGCTTTGGGCCTCTTTTTCTCACTCGTTTCCATCACTTGTGCCTCTTTCTTCCATGCTTTGCCTTTTGCTTTGTGCCTCTTTATTTTGTGACTTTACCTTCTGCCCCCATCTTTCCCACAGCCCCCAAAACCCTCCTGCGCTTTTCCTCCTCCTGCCTCCCGGGCATCTTTACCTGATCTGCTGTGTCCTCCTCCCGTGTCTTCTTCCTGCTTCCACTAAGCCCTTTTCGCCTCCCCCTTTACTCCCCCCCCCCTCCCAGGACTGCATCCAGCAACTCCTTACACTGTTCAATGGAATCTCTCTTTTCTGTTTCTCAGTTGCCGCTCAAGCTGGTAGGACAATCTGCCATTCAATTAGATTGGCCAAAATCTGGAAACTGCACTCTTTATTTTATGTTCTTAGAGTGAGGCCATGGATTACACTAGAAACTGAAGCACATAGTACTCCAATATTAGTAGATGCTTCAGAATAGTATGAGGTGAGTTGCCGCATACATTTTGGCCAACTCCAAAACATAGGGCCTAGTTTATAGTTGGTGGACAAGGTACTCCATCACAATTGTGATGGATATCCCGTCTGCTGAAACACAAATCCCATAGGATGTAAGCAGATGGGTTATATGTCACCATAGTGATAGCATAACCCCTCCGCCAAACTCTAAATCAGGTACTTCATCTCTTGGAAGGCTTATGATGCCTTGGAAAGATCCTATTTTTCCTGATCCTGGGAGCCGGCCACCTTTGTGTTTCTCCCCAACTGTTTTTTCCATAATCAATAGTGCCCAAAAATACCAGATCCCACTATAAAACCCGGGGGAGGTATTTGTTGGGAAGAGGCGCACCGTCCAGATTATTTGAAAAGATCTTGCTACTGAGGGTCCTATACTTGTGCACACAGTCTTAAAGCCATCCATCATTCAAGTTCAGAAAATGCCAGGAATAACATATATGGAGAGTAGGAGATCAGCTTGATAGACACTTAGAATTTGTTGGTGGGACACCTGGGAGACAGTGACGATATAAACTCAGTGTAAGCACTGTATCAGTATTTTGCAACATCTAGTTCTTTCTGCTCCTTCACTTCCATGACGTTTGGCACTGTGCAACCCCTAAGCACACCTTAAGTGTTTAGTTTATGTCAGTTACTTCCTCTCCCATTTGATTCCTTCCTTTTCTTTTGGTGACCATCCTGGCAGCCTGTCCACTGGCATTTTATATCTTTCAGCAACCACATCACTTATCCTGCTTCCTGCTGAAGCGAGCTACAATACTACATCTCAGCAGTATGGGAGCCTCTCCTTGGCTATTCACCTCTAGGCCTGATGCTGAGTTGGACCAAGGCTAGTCATACTCTTTCCTTGCTGAGAAAGAGGCAAGTCTGATGACGCCACTGGTGTTACATACACTAAAGATTAAATTTTCTGTTATTGCAGAAGTCTCAAAGTGTATTTTGTGTTTCATCTATTCAAGATGTCTGAGCAGGTCTTGAGATGGTCTTGGTTGCTGTGAGCACCATTCTGAACCAGTGTCTGGTGTCATTTTCCTTCCTCCTTTTCCCTGGGTTCCTAACCTACATACCATTGTACTTGGGTTGGAACAGGTGGAGGATTGGGCTTGTTGGTTTAACTTCTCTTGAGATTTACATTTTGTCCTTAAATC
Source organism: Pleurodeles waltl (assembly GCF_031143425.1). Classification (NCBI taxonomy): domain Eukaryota; kingdom Metazoa; phylum Chordata; class Amphibia; order Caudata; family Salamandridae; genus Pleurodeles; species Pleurodeles waltl. The sequence continues at coordinate 55,612,945 of NC_090445.1, read as the reverse complement.
CTGACATATTCCACCCTTTCTCAGGAAGGATACCACTGTGGTCCTTTCATTTGTAGGTGACAGTGATTCCTGCCACAAATAGTCTGCTGTTGTTTTTTGGGTGATTTTGTTTTACAGGATTGCAAAACTAAAAGATCTGAATACTTAAATTGAAATGTATTCAAATTACCCCTCCCTCGCCCATACATATTCACAAGGTATTTAGATTAAGACATTCAGAAATCATGTATGAACTTTCTTTCTTTTGAAAGCATCAACACATTTTCCTGGAAATCGGGTTTACTTTAAACATGTCATAATACAGAAATGAAAAGAGGAAAAAAATCTAACCATATTGTTATGTTAATCCCTATTACTACTCAGTAAATCAGTCCACCAGAACGTCCTGTCAAAAATCCTAATTCTATTTTTTCAGCTGCCAATAATGCTTGTGAAATCATCTTCTCGTATCAGATGATGGGGAGCCACAGCTGTAGAAATTCTTTTTCATCTTTGCTAATTTTTAATGGTTTTGTAAGTGAGTTTAGAAACAGTACTTTCTAAGTACACTTCTGTTATTTTCAGGGTGTAGAAACAATACTTTACAGGTACATTTCTATTAGTTTCACATACCCTTGAAATCGTCTGTCACTAGGTAAACCAAACTTACTTCTCACTTGGTTGAGTCATTTTTCTCAGGACAACATTGTTCATTATATTTTGATGTGCCTTGCCACATCAAGTCAATCCAGTCTCACCAATGACAATTTTCTGGGCATGCCAAAATGAACCGGTTGCATCTTTTTGGCAAATATGCATAAACATAGGGATTTTTAAGTACTGGATACTGTTAATTGTATTGCTATCCATTTACATTTTGGGTGCTGTGGGTCCTTGGAGCATTCAGTGTAAAGTAAAAATTGTTTTACCAAAGGATCTTCTAGATTGAAAACTGTAACGTTTTATCCTTAACTGCAGAGCAAACCAAGAAACAAAACACACAATCATATCGTTAAAAGTTTGGGAAATTGTCACCCACTTAATATTTTTTCTCTTACTTAAGTAACTATAGTCACACTTTGCAATCCTCCTATCAGAAACGGATTTATATAATTTACCTTGAAACTTCCTAGGAAGTGGCTTCAGGAATCCGGAATCGGATAAGGTGATACAATACCAATGGTGTATTTATTATTTAGGTCAGTTCTTCCCAAACTTCCCAAACTTTTAGAACTATGACCCACTTTTTTTGAACAACAAACTTTTGAGGCTCAGCTTTAATAGATATGTGGCATGTGATATTTTGATGTAACTAAATCACTGTGTGACAGACAGCTCATTTTTCATTGAAAGTGCCACTGAATTTCCACAAACATACAGTTTTACCGATAACAATTATATTGAACATAAATAATAATGTGTGAAAATCAGGTTTCAAGGAATATGTATCAGTTGTGCATCACCAGGTAAAGTGTCTTGATTTGTTTTTTATCCTATTAAAATATATGTTTACATCACACCTCAGAATTTTTTTAAAATGTGGTTCATCTTTGCCTCCTTAAGTGCTGAATGTGTACAGTTAATCTGCAAGTCTTTACATTTTGGTGTGTGTTACAACAAATGGCATCCTACAGCCTTTCCTTTCACACTTTCTGTGGCCCAGCAAGCTTGCCACATAAGTCACTTTACTTTTCCTTCTTGGACTGTATTTTGATAGGAGTTTGTTAACATCAATCCCCATGTTAAAAGCTAAGCAGCAATTTGTCAGAAAACATAGCCTGACACTTGACTTCTGCCTTTGAAGTGCAGGAAATGCGACAATATAAATACATAAGTTAAAGGCATCTTTATTTATTGCTTGAACCTTCACGACCCACCAAGAATCAGCTCACGACCCACTAGTAAGTCACGACCTACAATTTGGGAAACGCTGATTCATATTATAATGGAGCGCCACCACCAGGACATGTTCAGTGCAGACCAGCATTCTAGTATAAAAATTACATTCAGTCTTTCACAATGTATACAAATGGTCTCTTGCATGAATCTATCAATATAAAAATCTAAGTATTTGATTTCAGTAAATTTGATTGTAAAATCCGGAACATGATAAGTAAGCATCTAGACCAAGAAAGGATTTCAGTTTTATCATGGTGTAGTTTGTCTCAGCCATTCTAAATAACCTTCAGTAATGTTTAACATAGCTTTGAAACTTGTCACTTGGATATGCATATTCACTGTCAGCAAAGAGGTTTGGTTTCTGATTTTCTTGTTTCAATTCATGACATCAGCTAAGGATGTCAGCCTATTCTAGAAAGGTTCAAAGGTGAGGATGAATAACATTAGAGAAAGAGGGTAACATTGCGAAGTACCAATATTTAACAAAAGGCTCGTAGAATCTGGTTATTTACAAAACAGGAAACCTGTGTGTACTCATGTAAAAGAGAAAGCTGCATTCTCAGCCTCAATGGATATTATTTACCAGGCATTCTTTTTGAGGCAGCTAATAATTTAGTCTGCGAATGTTATTAAACAATATTCTAATCCTGCTGTTTGTAATAATACTGTTCAGCCCTCAGCTGACCTCTGAAAGTCTATCTTATTTTCAGAGAAAAATAAAAATATCCTCTTATTCTTTGCTAGGGCTTATCAGTCATCTCCATATGCTCTATGATCTGGTGCGACTAAGAAAAGGTGATTGGATTTGGTGCTCTTTACAAATGTATCTACGTTGTTCTTAAATAAAACGATTAAAATGGGTTCCCCACTAGATCCTTGCACTGTTCATGCTCTCTCTAATATCTTTGCCTAGTCATTACCCACCTCCCTAATACATTTGGCCATAGCCTTCTATCCTCTGGACTCCAAGAAATGCCTGATACTTCTCCTAAAAGAAATGCTGACTTGTTGTTTCTTAGCAATGCCTGATGGATTTCTCGGTTGCCCTTTTTGGCCCAAATCTGGGAGCAGGAAGTACACCAGAGAGTTTCTTGCTTTAGTGAAGTAAACAGCCTACTGGATCCTGTGCAGTCTGGTCTGTGCTTTCACCTGGGAGAGAACCCAGAGCTCTTGCTTTCATGGCTGATCTTTGCCTCTCATTACACTAGGGCAGCACTGATTCATTGGATCTTAGTGCAACATTTGATACAGTTTCTGATGGATTTCTTATAATCCCTTCTGATGAACAGGTAATGAAAAATTAAGTTATCTCCTAATAATTCCTCTTTTCATCCTCTGCCATGTGACGTCCCTCAGCAATCTCCCCTCACACAGATTTTCTTTTTTTCTCTTTTTGTGATTTTTCTAGTTCCATAATTCTGTGTTTTGGACTCTCATTAATGTCTTCAGCTGATAACCCACAAATCCTTGTGCCCTTCAGTGAAAATGTTAATTGGGTCCAATCTAACTTCAACAACTCTGTGGTAGAGATAGCCACTCAATGGGTAGTAATTTGTTGAAACTCTGCAGTAATTAGGTTGAAGTTTTGACTTTTGGAGCTGACCCATCTGTATGGGGATTGATGTAGTGGCCCTCAGAGTTAGGTTCTCCACCATCACCTTCGGCTTCTGCCTGTAATCTGAGAGTCATTGTTAACTTTTAATCAAGGAGTAGGTTAGTAAGGTCACTCCTACGTATGTCCTTTTTCATTTTATTTCCAATACTCATAAGTCATAACTGCAGGCATTCCACAGTATGAGTGCTTATCCTCTCATGCATGCACTACTTAACTCATTAAATGTAGGTCACTAGGCTTATTTAATGCAGCATCCGTAACTTGTTCAAAATACAACACCAGGTCTCCTTGGCTTATTTGCTTGTTCTTCTATTTTCTACCATCTGAACACTTTCAATTGTCTCCCTAAAGCCAAGCACATCTTCTTTAACGTTCTCTGTATCAACACCTTTTTTCTAACAAATTAGGACAATGCCTTTAACAGTGCCCCCACCTAGTAGACAGCTTAGATCACTGTGTTTCAGTACGTCCAACCTACTTCAACAAACTCCTTGCCCATCATACATTTGTCTACATCTGCCTATCTGGGTTTGTAACCATAATCTCTGTTATGCTCACCTTAGATATCCTTTCAGCAAGATTATCCTTTTTGGGTAACAGAGAGCTCTAGGCATATTTTAACATGACATAACATCTTCACGTTTTTTCTGTTATGCTGAGACTATTGCATATCAATCTAGAATTTGTTATTGCATATCTCCCTTTGATAAATATGTCTTGTCACATTTAATAAAGTTGGAGGTGTATTTTCTTAAGTGCAGAGATTTAGGCCCTCATTCCAACCCTGGCGGTCTATGACCGCCAGGGTGGATGTCGCCGGAAGCACCGCCAACAGGCTGGCGGTGCTTCATTTGGCATTCCGACGGTCGCCCAGCCGGGTCCGGCGGTTTCCCGCCGGATTACCCCCGGCTGGGAGAATCCTCCATGGCGGCGCCAGAAACAGGATGGCGGGAACAGGTGTCGTGGGGCCCCCTAACAGGGCCCCAGCATGATTTTCACTGTCTGCATAGCAGACAGTGAAAATCGCGACGGGTGCAACTGCACCCGTCGCACCCCTGCAACACCGCCGGCTCCATTCGGAGCTGGCTTCAATGTTGCAGGGCCTTTCCCGCTGGGCCGGCGGGCGCTCCCTTGGCGGGGGCCCGCCGGCCCAGCGGGAAAGTCTGAATGGCTCCCGCGGTCTTCTGACCGCGGAGCGGTCCTTTGGAGGCGTAAGTTTGACGGGCGGCGACTGCCGCCCGCCAAACTTAGAATGACCCCCTTAATCTTTTCAAATAGACAGGCTTCCCACTTTACTCTTTGAAATCAAGAGTTCCATACTGTAGTCTATTTCAAACATTGTAACTAAGATGATAAACGTAACACGAATACACATTGCATCAGTTTGATGTGGACTGCCTTATCACCATCATGTGGTGGCTTTCAGAGTTATGTTCTTTGCCATCACCTTCAGCTTTTCTCTGTAATCTGAGAAAAGTCTGTTTATATGTTAGCTTTGGGCTCAGAGTGACTTTCAAGGTGGTAAATCATCCCTACTTCAGGGTCTACAAGCGGCGAGGGCTAATTTTACCTGGTGTGAGATGCCCAGGTTTTCTTGTGCTGATAAAGGAGACCAGGACAAGATGGAGCTCTGGGATGCTTCTGAGATAGTGCCTATGAACTGTGGCCCACAAATTGGCGCACACCTCTGATCCATTCCTAGGGCAGAGTTCCACAAACCCATAGGGAACACCTATGCTCCTCCCATGTTCCTTCTTTGTTAGAACTGAAGGAGGCTGTCTGCATGTCTGAGCACATACCACGGATCTGGGTTCCATCCAATAAGACAAGGTTTCAGCTTCTCTGGAGAAAAATGGTCCAATGAAGGCTGCCTTAGAACTTCTGGAGGATTCCATGCAGGCATGTTGTGCAGGCACTAGACTTTGAGGTCAACTATCAACTCAAGGCTGCCCTCAGTGTGCCCATTGGAATGCCATATGTCCTGAGAGGCCCTCTGACATATCTGGCATGACAAGTCCTGTGAGGACCCCAGTTAGAGCTCCAGAAAGCATAAACAAATTATAGTCCTGGGCCTAGGCCCTAATTATGTTAATGGCGGGAAATGCCACCTACCGCCGCGGCGACACCCGCCAAAAGACCGTCGCTGCAGCTAACAATCATCCGCCAAATCATGACCACAGCCTGATTTCTGCCAGAAGAAGGGCGGAAATCTGGCTGTGGCCATACTGGCTGACGGTGTTAAGGGGCGCCGCTACTATGAGCAGCGCCACACCAGTAGACCGCCACCAGCCGTATTATGTCAAATAATACGGCCTGTCGGTGTTCTGCTGGCGGGCGCTACTGGCGGTAGCAGTGCCCAGTCCCGTCCCCTGCCGGAAGACCCCCTGGATGCAGGTAAGTCAGGTTTCCGACAGGGGATGGGGGTGCGGGCTGTTGTGGGGGTGTGTGTGCATGAATGTGTGAGTGTGTGCGTGAATGCGAATGTGTGTGTAGTGTTGTTTGCATGTGTGTGTGCATGTGTGAGCATGCGTGTATGAATGGAAATGTGAATGCATATCTACGTGTCAGTATGAATGTGTACGGATGTGAGCTTGAATGGATGCATGCGTGTATGCCATTGTGAGTGAGTGTGTGAATGCGTGGTGTGTGTATGCAATTGTGCGTGTATGGGAGGGTTGGGGGGAGCGTGGACGGATGGGGGCATGGGGTACGTCTGGGGATTGTTGGGGGGTGAGTGGGCCTCATACCACTGACAGGGAAGGAATTCCATGTCACTGGTAGGGTCTACTGCCATGGTTTTTGTGGCATTACGAACGCCAATAAAACCATGGCGGTGGCAGGGTCAAAATACCACCGGTGGTACAGTAGTGGCCGCCGGGCTAGAGATTATCTCCGGCCCGGCGGCTGCTACCACCATGGTGGTTAATGTGGCGGTAGTAACGCCAATATTACGACATTGGCGGGTTGGCTGAAGCTAACCCGCCAATGTCATAATGTTGGTGGTACTACCGCCACATTAACACCGACCACCGGGGTCATAATGACCTCCTCAGTATCCAGCCACTGAAACGAGGACTCTCTCAGCATCCAAGGTAGAGTTCCAAAAGTGTACTGGGTTTTCCCAGGCTTCCATAGGGAGCTCTATTGATAGAGGCTCCATTGTCTAGGGTACACTCCCCAGACTTGGACTCCACTGAGTGACACAGTGCTAGACAAGTCTTGGAGTTTAACTGGCACCCTTGGAAGCTAGGTCAATCTAAATGACGATCTACCCACAAGACAGGAGAATAAGGAACAGAACGAGGAGCACAAAAAAGGGAACTGGGCTCACAGATCAACAGGATTGGATTCAAGGTCATGGGCAGGCCTGGAGTACAGGTCAGCTCAGGACAGGAACACTAAGAGTTAAGACAAATAGATCACAGACCCAGGAACAGTACAGGCAAGACTTGGAACAATGACAATTACAGGAGGAATGAGGCTGGAACATGGGTGAGTGGGCCTAGTGGCTCAGGAAAAATTCCCTGATTGACTGAAGGTAGAGTGGTGCAAGAGGTGGAGGGTAAAAGTAGGAGGAGCACTAGAGGAGAGAAGTAGTGTCAGGGTGAAGGAGAGAATGGAAAAAAGTGAGGAGGAGAGAGTGATATGGAGGGTGGTGTGAAGGTCAGTTGGATTGTGTATGGATGAGAGTGAGGTAGAGGTGAAGAGGAGAGAGACATGAACAGATGAGGTATGGAGGGGGAAGCGGTTGAGGGATTGAGGGAAATCAAATTGTGACATAAAGGAGGACTGAGGGTGAAGTGTGGAAAAGACATTGATGTGACAGGGTAGAGAGTAAGTTACTTCTTCACAACTGTGACGGATATCCCTCGGACATCTAAATCCCATTATCTTCAATGGGTTTTATATTTTGGAGGATGAGATATTGGTCACCGTGGTGACGGAGTAACCTGTCCGCCGAGTACTAAGTCAGGCTCTAAGTATTGATACGGATATGATAGTGGTACAGGTGTGGAGTGAAGTGGGGGGAAGGTTGGGGAAAGTGAGTTGAGAAGGGTTCACAGGTTGTTTCAAGTATTAGGGATACAGGTAAGAATTGGCTATAATTGTTTGGGGTCTAATACAACATTTATTTTTTCTTACAGCAACAATTCCTGTAGAACTGGGTAAGATAATTAATTGTAATATGTTTGTATTTAGCTCTTCTCTATTGTTTTATTTGACTTCAAACACTAATTTTCTTTTCTTATTTTCAGAGGGGATATACATGAACACCTGTGCAAGTGAGTAGGACTTATTCACGTTGATAGTACCAAACTCTACACCCTCTTTTATAGGCTTCATGGAAGTGGTAAAGGCAAAGAATTTGGGTTATACTGAGCCTCTTGTGGGATTATGATCACCATGATCATGCTTACCCACTGGACGGGCTGTGATACCCTGGGGTGAAACTGAAACACAGGCAGAAGTTAGGACGCCCTAGGGTCCTATGGAGCAGGCAGAGTCTACAGAGTCTTTACACAGACTATGGCCCTCATTCTGACCCTGGCGGTCTTTGACCGCCAGGGCGGAGGACCGCGGGAGCACCGCCGACAAGCCGGCGGTGCTCCAATGGGGATTCCGACCGCGGCGGTAAAGCCGCGGTCGGACCGGCACCACTGGCGGGGTCCCGCCAGTGTACCGCGGCCCCATTGAATCCTCCGCGGCGGCGCAGCTTGCTGCACCGCCGCGGGGATTCTGACCCCCCCTACCGCCATCCAGATCCCGGCGGTCGGACCGCCGAGATCCGGATGGCGGTAGGGGGGGGTCGCGGGGCCCCTGGGGGCCCCTGCAGTGCCCATGCCACTGGCATGGGCATTGCAGGGGCCCCCGTAAGAGGGCCCCTACATGTATTTCACTGTCTGCTGCGCAGACAGTGAAATACGCGACGGGTGCAACTGCACCCGTCGCACAGCTTCCACTCCGCCGGCTCGATTCCGAGCCGGCTTCATCGTGGAAGCCTCTTTCCCGCTGGGCTGGCTGGCGGTCTGAAGGAGACCGCCCGCCAGCCCAGCGGGAAAGTCAGAATTACCGCCGCGGTCTTTCGACCGCGGAACGGTAACCTGACGGCGGGACTTTGGCGGGCGGCCTCCGCCGCCCGCCAAGGTCAGAATGAGGGCCTATGTCTGTAACAATATGGGGTCATCGTGAGGTGTGGGGGAGGTTAGGATCATGAGGTCAAATATTACAAGTAGGGACTAAGACAACAGGGGTTATAGCAGGTGAAGGGATGGGCTATACCAAAGGTCATAGCAAACTAAGGGAAGACCTTTGAAACTCTGGAATTGTAATGAATGGGAGCATGGGCATGAGAACATGGGGTTAGACTAAGACATGGGAGGGGCTCAGATAAACCGGGTTTGCAGCGCAGTGACTTTACTCACTTGTGGTTACAAAGCAACATGCTTCATGGTAATGATTTTGCTTTTCCAATATAATATAGTTTATAGAATTTTTTTTAAATGAGAATTATAGCCTTGGAGTCGATATACATGATATAATGGGCATTGATTGTTTAAAATCAGGTAACAATTTCCTATCATGTATTGAACTTAACCATTGTTCTCTTTCCATATCTCATTGAACAAAGATAGCTGTCTTTCCATGGTTCTAAGGATTCTGTGTCAAGTGGCACAATATGTTACTGGTTTTGTGATTGTTACCACACGCACTTCTGACATCACGCAGAGGACTACAAAGCATAAAGTGACTTTTGGTCTTGTTTGCGAAGAGTCCTTTAACATAGCAGGAATTGACTATCCGAGTCGACTTAATGGTATTGAATGATCAGAGCTTTTTGTCTAGAGCATTTTTTCAAAAACGTTTTTCAGAGTATAATCTGCTTCAGCCATGTTTGGTTAAATGTCTGACGATTGCAAATACTCATAGTGATCTAGAGAGGCAAGACTTTCAGTTTGGAATATCTTGTCCTCACTGTTAGCCAAGGCTACTTATATGATCTATACCCTGATTATTGACCTCCACGATTTTCCTGTTTGATACCTTAGTGATAGGACAAACTGTCCAGTGTTCTAGTGCATGCATGGCCACAATCTATCCTAGTGCATTAGTGTATTCATCTGCATATAATATCTGATTCTAAATTTATTTTCATTCTCAGTCTTGTACTGCAAGTCCAAAACTGGTTTCACTTTAGTATTCACAAGTTGATCTGCATATTTCACACTTGGATTTCTTGCCTGGTTTTGTACTGCATAATTAATCACAACTCCTGCAGGTTTCCATATTGCATGAGTAATCTCATGCCTCTCAGACTGAATCTTGATGCTCATATATTTTGTTATGTGACCACCTATAAACGTCTTGAATGTTTCCCAAACTGTAGTGAGTTATGCAGAGTATCTGTTGTAGATTTAATTTCAACACAGAGGAATTCTCAATGTATATGTCAGGGGCCTAGCTGGGTGACTTTGGGACAAGACTGGAATATAGGGTGTGTGAGCTCTTTGTAGGAAAATGGGATTTCCAGCGCTGGGGTAAAACATATACAAGTAAGTACCTGAAAGCTGTGCAGGAAGGTAGCACTGAGGCTGAGGGCTGGAGTATGCAGGGACAGACTTTATTCAGGAAATATAAAGTCGGTAAAGAGTAGCTCCTATAGAGAAGGGTCACTGGGAGGTTCTCTGTGCTAAAGTGCCGAAGGCACATGTCTTGGAGTTTAACCGGCACCCTTAAAGCTAAGACTATGAAAATGACAGTATAACCAGAAGAGAGGAGAATAGGTAAAAGAACAAGGAACACAAAACCAGACAATGGACTCGTGCAGGGTGGGCGGGGGAGGGAGGATGTGGCTGGGGGGGGGGGGTGTTTGGAGGATTGAATCAAGCTCAAGACCAGGCTGGGAATACAGGGCAGTTTCAGGACTAGAACACTAAAATTTAGGGCAAGTAGCAATCACAGAACCAATGAGGCAGGAACACAAGAGGCATAAACTAAATCAAAAGGCAAACCAGGTATCACAACCTCAAGGATGCAACTGAGCATGCGGAGACTCAACAATCAAGTCAGCTGCAATCTCCTGCACTCCGTGTTCATAGGGCTGAAATAGCAGGAGACACGGAGGAGGAGCACAGGCTTAGGGAAAGAACCAGTTGTAAGGAATAAACCAGATGCAAGGAATCAGGAAACCACCAATTAAGGGAAGGCTGAACTGGGACTTGGAAAAGGGAAGACCAGGCGAACCAGGAGACACAAGGCAGGGAATAGGAAAGCCTGGAATGGAGTGTGGATAGGAGCAAAGAAAGAGAAAATTCCAGAATGCAGAAATATGGTTCTTAGAATAACTGAAGGATCCAGGAACCAAGCTAGCTAGCTGACATGTTACACCCAGAACACGGTGTAGCTGGGACTTTTTCATGGTTGTAAGCAATAAAGCCCTTCCTGTTCATGGATGCTTCATCATTGGGCACCTCCTAGCATCTCTCCTGGGAGAGAGATGTTACTACACGTAGATATGTAGGAGAGCTTAGGGGGGATAAAAGGTAAATGGTTATCTATGCCACTAATGTGGGCTATAGGGGTGTGAGGGTGTGCAGAGGAGAATGGTAGGTTGTAAGGTAATAAAATAACCTACTAGGTAGAATAATACATTTTATTGGATTCACTAGTGGCAGGAGTAGGGGATAATTCTACCCACAAATGGAGGGCAACATGTTTCTGTCTGTGCCAGTCCTCAAACAAGGTGTCAGTGGGAGTCATCAGCACTCAAGTCACACTCTCTGCTTCTACATATGGGTTTGAAATACAAAATACTATCTCTGCTTCGTCTTCAAAAAAGTTCTAAATGCAATTTACTATTTACAACTCGAACAAATATCAATAAGTTTCTTTCGGGCATGTTAAGGTCTCAAAAAACTTCTCGGAAACGGTCATTGGAGTAAATTTCAAATTTATGAAATGTCTAAGTTTCTTCTGGGTAAATATAAGAAGGAAATTAGAAATTTCTGTGACCAGAGTATCACTTAGAGAATTTTCCATCACTCTCAGACTGGAGACAAAGTCAGATGAAAAGAATTGCTCTGCTTGACAAAGGGGTCTTAAATAATGGGGGAGCCCTGATTCTTAAATCTAGTTCTATGACCTGGAGGTTGAAATCCCATTCCCATAGTGCATGGGATGCCTTTTTAGAGTATCTTCTTCCACATTACTTATCTTCTATAGGCTGGAAGAAACGGAAAGTATGTTTTGATGAAAGGGTAGTCCAAAAGATGGGTTGCATGCTTACAAAAACGATAAAGAGAAGTGGAACAATCTGTAACCTCCACACATTGCATTGTTTTTAAACCTTGCCTGAAACCCACATGAAAATGGTTTAGATACAGAAATGTTCTCATACCTTGGGATTTCGGGTAATGAGGAATGTGTAAGGAAAATCCCATACTTCACTCTGCCTTAGTTAGAAGGTATTTAAAGGACTTAAGGTACTTAAAATGTCATTTGAAATAGGCCCTTGAACTTTTCATTGCAAAAAAGAACTACACAATGATATTCAAATTCAGTTTTAATTTTTATTCGCCATTTGACACTTGAGGGTTTGCCAAACAAAGTAAAAAATATGTATTCATGTTAAAACCATAATTTTATAAGAGTGGTAAAGTGTTGTAAAGTTGAGGGTTTTGAGAGAAGAAACATCAGAGATGGGTGGAAAATGCAGCCATAATGTATGTGTATTTTTATGTGCATCCTTGGGCCTTTAAGGTTTTTAGTGTAGCCTAAAATGATGTTCTTCACTCCCTTTGGTTGTGTTCCCATCCCATGTTATTAGCCTCATAGCAGCCTGGCTGCATATTTTGTATTGTCCATGGTCTATGTTTCGAGCTCCAGATTCTTCCCTCCGTCTGCATATGCCCTCCTTTCAAGTAGGATGTTTGATGACTTTTCAAATACTCCTGAACATTATCTACACATCTGAGCTGGTCCATTTTTCCCATTGCTTGTGTTTCTTGATTGTTTTTCTTCAGTGATCTTCATTCCTAGGTTGTTTGCTCACTCTTAACAGTAGTGCAGTGGTGGGTGTGATGACTAGATCCCTTGAATTGTCACCTTTGCTGCCCCACTACATGAGTTCCCCAAGAGGATGTAGTTGTGGTTGCCCTAGAGACAACTTTTGCTTAGCAGAATTCAGGTTTTTTTTTGGCTGACGTTTTGTCATCATAAATTGTGTTTTCCAGTGTAACCTTCTTGAGAAAAATAGCAAATTAAAATGGTTATACAAAATGTACTCTTTTAGTAGAGATTGCTAGGCCACTCACTCTAGGGTGAATGGGGGTATGCACAGTCACCATCAAACACGTTGCTTGTCCGGTCTTAGTGGGGAGGAAGAACTATCTACGACCACCATCAGACACATTGCTTGGCCACTCTCACTGAAGAGAGCAAGGGGTGTGCACAGCACATTACTTTTCTGGTGTCATTGCTCGCCCACAGGACATTTGGGCCCTATTCCGATCCTACCACTTGGTGACGCAGAGGCTCCCTCACCTCCTCCCTCTCTCTAGATTCACTTGTACCAACCCCCAGAGTTGTTCCGCTCTCATGGTTAATATGCGTCTTAAACCATTGTAGGTGTCTACTGTATCCCTCTATCTCCTCAGCATTCTGCATCCCAAATGCACTACTCCTGCTGTGACTTCTGTTGTTTTGTTTTCATTTGATTTGTTGTTTCCATACTCCATGGAAATAAAAAATACAGCTAGTTGAGGAGTGTGGGCTGAGGCAATTGATGATCAAACATCATGAAGGTGCTGTGGTCCAATATGTGACTGTTGTAGTGGTCCTGCAGGCATCATGTGTGCAAGATTGAAGTGATTTGAAACTCTGTGAGTGAAACTTTAAGCTGCTGTGCATTACTCAGATGGTGGTAGATCCGCCACATAGGCAGAAGCATAAAGGAACAGCATGTAGAAAGTATTGCAAGGTATAAAAATTCTCTGAAAAGCATATACTGATAACCAGTGGGCATCCCCAAGAAAATTGAACAAAGTAATCAAGGCTTCAGCAGCGATCAAGGTTTATCTCGTGGGCAATGGGGATGCTTCAAACCATGGCCCTCATTCCAACTTTGGCGGGCGGCGGAGGCCGCCCGCCAAAGTTGCTCCACCAGAATACCTCTGCGCGGTCCAGAGACCGCTGCGGGTATTCAGAGTTTCCCACTGGGCGGGCGGGCGACCGCCATAAGGCCGCCCGCCCGCCCAGCGGGAAACCACCTTCCATGAGGATGCCGGCTCCGAATGGAGCCGGCGGAGTGGAAGGTGTGCGACGGGTGCAGTGGCACCCGTCGCGCTTTTCAGTGTCTGCAATGCAGACACTGAAAAGCAATGTGGGGCCCTGTTAGGGGGCCCCTGCAGTGCCCATGCCATTGGCATGGACACTGCAGGGGCCCCACTACACCCGTTCCTGCCATCCAGGTTCTGGCGGTGTGAACCGCCAGAGCCAGGCTGGCGGGAAGGGGGTCGGAATCCCCATGGCGGCGCAGCTTGCTGCGCCGCCATGGAGGATTCCCCTGGGGAGCGGGAAACTGGCGGGAGACCGCCAGTTTCCCGTTTCTGACCGCGGCTGTACCGCCGCGGTCAGAATGCCCTGGGAGACACCGCCAGCCTGTCGGCGGTGCTCCCGCGGCCCTCCACCCCGCCAGGGTTGGAATGAGGGCCCATGTCTATCTCATACAGGGTGCCTGGAAAGGGAGGGTTGGTTTGTGCAAGGATCCAACGATCGAGGATGGGTGCTGTCAGGGTCCCCACTTGTCGGCAAGTCCTCCCGCCTTTGCAGGTTTATGTCCATCTGTTTATTACCCATATCCAAAATAAGTTGCTAGATTTCTCCAGGTTCAGTGAATGGATTGGTCACTCCATCTATCATGATCATCATAACAGCGGGGTCTAGGAGGCTGTATCAAATGTCAAACTTTTGTAGTCTAGGGAAATGGGCCAAGAATTGTTGCCTCAGAATATTAGCATCATACGAGTAATCCACCACTAGGGAAATTATGCTACCCTTATGGTCAAAAGAGCCAGAGCACTTAGAGGCCTGCATTAATTTCCTGACATGTTGGTAGCATAATAGACAGGCTCTGACAGGTGCAAGGATTGGGCATGTGAACTGGGATCTAGAACATAGTCTATGTGCCCTTTGGACTTCAAGTGATAGATGAAATTTCATGCCCCTTAATGTAGCAGAAGTTCTAAAAAAAAAAAAAAAAATGATTAGATTTACTCCTCTATCCGATTGTAGAAGCCCCAGGAACCAAAATTGTATTACTCCTGCTCCGATCTTCCAAGTCAGGGACATTTCTCCATATGTTCCAAAGTACATTGTCACCAGTCTGGTGTATTAGCATACTTGCCCTCCAAGTCCGTAAGGTGTTGCTCTGCAATGTACATTTATGATTAGAAATGGGCAAGTTCAGCACGTAAACTTTCAAATTCCTGATTCTTAGAGGCTTTCATCTTGCCCACAGTAACTTTTAAGCCTATCAATTCTGCTATCAAAGAGTCCACTGTAACCCATTGACTTTGTTTGTGTGACAGTCGTCACTGGTCACTAAGGACCTTTGCCTATACCTGTCTCTGAAAAAAGTGGTTTGACATTCTGCGTCACTAGTAGGGGCATGGCACCAAGATCTCAATGATGTAATAAGGTAATCGGACTGTCTGCCACTAGTGGTCGTACCAATGGGACAGGAAGGTTCTGATTGCTAAGCTACTTCAATATCACCAGGAATAGAAATCTCACAGGGCTCTCGCAGGGGCAGGGTAAATGGGCAGTGCCAGTAGTTATAGAGAGAGATAACAGGGGAAGGCAACCTGCCCAATCCAAGATGGCTTCCATTTGGGCTAAGCAGTTGCTCCCATTAGATGAGTGGGAAGGATCACCAGCCTGGTGTCCATAAACAGGCAAGGGGAAGGCTCACCCACTCCTGTCATCCCTCTGGTTCCAGGCCCAGTGCCAGTCATGGCACTCAGTAACTGTGGGTTGCGGGAACCGGAGGTAGCTTACTGTGTCGGAGAAGAAGCAGGACATGGCAGCATCAGCACCTCCGGGCCGGTCAGAGTCTTGGTCTTTCCAGGGATGAACAGTGGTAAAATAAGTTAGGAGGCGAGGGTATCCCCTTAGTTTCAATGTCTAAGTACTAGGCCGCATTTTGTGATACACAGGCGGAGGTGTAAATGGAAGTGGTGAGCAAGGGTGCCTAGCAGATGAGTAAGCTCACTCCAACTCCTGATCTCGGTGATGTCTTTTGGATGACACATTCACTTAATCAGGCCACCAACTGTGGACATTGGCAAAATAGCCAGCAGAGTGCAGGAGGAGTTTAGATGTCAACCATCTCACTCGTGGCCAAGCTTGGTCTTCTGTTCTTCTTTCAGTGATGGAAATAACTAGTTTGGAGAATTTGTTTTATAAACTTCTGACAGTAGTTGGCTACCCATTTTCCTTGTTTGAGGGCGGTATCTGCCAATCTAAAATCTCCTGAACTTTGTGATCATTCATAGCCAGGCCTTCTGCGGAGATGACTGATGACTGCTGAAAAAGGCACTTTTCAGGTTTAGCCAGAAGTTTAGCCAAATCTAACTTCCTTCTCATCTCCCTACTGTTGGTGATGGTCTTTTGAGAAAATAAATATATCATTTAAGATAGAAGATCATTGAGGATAAGAGAGGATCACAAAATATAGCTATCATGAACCTTTGGAAAACAGATGGAGCATTACACATGCTGAAAAGCATAACTGTATTCGAAGAGGCCAAGGAAAATTTGGTCTGCGCTTTTTGACTTATCACCGGGCTGGGTGCATAATAAGTAATAAGCTTCCCTCAAATGTACTATGGAAAAGAGTTTTGCAAGGAAATCAGACTAAGGGTGATTGTTACTGACCTTAAATTGATCATTTATTTAGGCCCCTGCAATGTATGCATGGGCATAAATTGGGGAATCGCACTTTGAAACAAAAAAAATAATGATGCCCCAGACTCTCAGTACATTCTTTGTGTTTGTATCAAGGTACTCCTTTGCTAGAGGTGGCAAAAAAAAGACTTGACCAAAGGGCACAACAGCATTGGGAACCATGTCTATTGTGCAATTGAAAGAACATTGCTGAGAAAGCTCTCTTTCCTGAGGTTCAGAAAAAGATCTGAAAATTCTTCGTAGGGCTACTACTGACATGTTGCAACATAAGTCTGCAGATCTAAAGTTCACACATTTCCAAAATTCCCTCGAGTAGAGTATTTTTGAACCTGACAATCAAACATCTTTTTGAACTACAGCAAATTACCCAGAAAGTTATCCAGGAGAGGAGTAGCCCAAGAGATGAGAGGTGTGGCCCAGACTAGGGCATTTCCCACTGAGCTAATAATATTAGAACCTACCAAGGCCTTATCTTATCTGTGACATAGATATGGGGTTGAAATGAAGTGAATCTGGCAAACATCCAAAAATTATTTTAATTTGTGATGATTCCTTCTAATCAAATTCACAGGGGGTCTAAGGATCATACTTAAAGTACTGCCAAGGACTGCCTAAAGACAGCATTCTTGTTAGTTAACATTTGTACTTGAACAGGCAGTCAGTCAATAATCTTTATTTGGCTAAAAAGCCATCAAATTTAATGTGAAACATGAAATCAGAAAATCCTCATAAATTCATAAATTAATTTTGAAACATCAATGCAAACAAATTAAAGCTTAATCGAAAAACAACCTCAAAAACAGATGTGATTATATTAAAAATATGACTTCAATACCATAGTAACTCATATATTTATATCCTATCTTAAAGTATCTAAAACCTCAAAATGTTCCTAATTGTGAAGCTACCTCTAATAAAATGTATAATTGCAAGTCTAGTTGTTGTAAAAGCATCAGCTCGGCCTTTAACATCTAACATTGTATTGACGTAAAATTGGAACCAGAAAGGAGATCCTTAGGGCTGAGTATAAAGTGCAAAATAGCATAAAGTGAGTGATATTTGTCTAGAAACACTATCACAAAAGTATTGTAAGGCAAGGGGACACATTTTGAAGCCAAGTTCTCTGCAATGGAAAAGCTACCATATAGTGCACTGTGCTCAATCTTAAACAATTCAAGTAAAATCGGTAGCTGGAATTCCTTAAGAAGGTTTAGTAAGGATCCACACCCCATCCCTCCCTTGAAGTAGACACTGAGGAGTACTTGATCACTGTCTCCATAGATTCACCCCTTTGCAGCTGCTCCATCATAAGGTATTTATAACATAACTGTTTAAACCTATCTTTAAATCTAAGGATTATGGTTGGTGAGTTCTTCAAATGTTCTGGGATACCCATCAATTGAAAAGTTTTCTTTACATAAGTAAATCAGGGGATCCACTCTAAATTATTGACGGCAATACAGTCTTTAAGAAATGTTCTAACCAAACCCACTTTGGGTTTACCCCCATTTTATTGCTCCATAAAATGAGTACTGCTAGACCAATACATCCTGCAAATAGGCCATCTCTAGTTCCTTATGACAAATGAAAGTAGCCAAACTCCGGGATACTGATAGTAACCTACAAGTAAGGCAATTTTCGGCACATTGGAGAATATCCGAATTGCTGTATCCCCAAATGGCTGCTCCATACGCCCCTACCGAAATGCATTTGCTCTTATAGATTTCTAATAATTCCTTCACTGGCTTATATGGTAGACTATAGGGCAACCTAAAATTTTCCTCAGTTGCTCTGGTGAATTGTTGTAACCTCAGAGTTAAAAGAGGGCCCCAGCTTAATGACAAATTAAATGGAATTCCCAGGTAATTGAAAGTCTTTGTCTATTCCAGGTGGACACCTTACATTTGATACGACAGGGTCTTGATATTGGAGGGCCCACAAGTTATAACAAATTATTTAGAGAAATTTACTTTGAAATCCACGTTCTCCATAAGAGATAAAAATTAGTTGAACAAGATTTGGAGGCCATTGGCTGGTCTGACAACAAAGAATGCAACGTCCACATAAGAAAATAGGAATGGAATGGTTCCCCATCTGGGGTATGTCTTTTTCCTTACATGATAAATAATGACTAACCCCCTTTATATAAAGTAGAAACAAAATGGGCTCAGGAAACACCTGAGTATCATATCAGGGTTATATCTGATTAGTGAAGTTAATTCACCTAACAGGCCATAGCGTAACTTAACTGATGTTCCCCAATGCACACATCTTATCAGGGTGAGCAATTCTTTTTCCACCCCGTCAACTCCATAAAGGCCCAAAGTTTGGAGCGATTTACCAAATCGAAGGCACTGGAGAGGTCCATAAGTGCTAAATGGAGAGCACCTCCTCGTGTCATTACTTATTTTCTTGCTAAAAGATAAAGATTAAAACACTGTTCCACAGTGCCAATTCCAAATCGGAAACCAAACTGCATTTTTGATAAAATATTATTTTCTTCAGCCTAAGTTTTCAAACAAGATATAAATAATTGTCCCAAAATCTCAGCACTATAATCAATTAATGGAATCAGGAGATAGCAACTAGGTGAACTACTTGAAGAGGTATATTGTTGTTGAGGTGTATTGTCACAGCCTGTCAACAGCAGTCCTTCTTAGTGACAACTTTAAGGTTCTATAGGTTCGCAGATATTGTCTATTGCTTCTTGTGGTAAATTCCGCCTCAACATTTAAATCTGGCTCCAGGCTTTACCACAAAAACAAAACTCAAGGGATGGGAAAAAAAAGAATCCCAGGAACAAAAAATCTTCCAAGAGTCAGGCAAATTACATGGAAAAGCAACTTCTGAAGTGCTGGATCAGAACAATAGAAATACAAGCAGGAGCAAGGAATCTGAACAGAAACCAGAGGCGAGCAACTAACTACAAGAAATGCTGTGATGCATCGGATTCCATCCAGATCTCCTTATATTCTGAAGACCTTCCTGAAAGACCGGAAGTAGTTATCTCCATCAAACATGGGGCAAAGAAAGGGAAGTGAAAGAAAATGAAAGCCTCTAACACGAAATGGAAAATCAGAACTGGAATTAGTAAAAAGGTAGAACTGGAATAATCATTCCAATTAATACATCCAATGTTAAGGCGCCGCCTGCATAACTCTCCAGTTAGGGAGAAGAATAAGAGCTTTGCAAGTCCAAAGAGTTTCTTGTGCCCTATGAAGCCCAACAAGATCAACACAACATGGAAGCCAGCGTGGAGCAGTGCTGATTTAAAACTGTCCATGTCGCATGTTGGTGCATCAGGAAGGCAAGTGGACACAAGACCAGCGAAGGTAGGACTCTTCCTCTTGGGAGACCTAGACTTTTATTATAGGTGGAGCAGCACCATAGGCTATTAAATAAAACACATAAGAAGTTTTTGTACAGTGCACAGCCTGAACTAAAGTAGTTGAAGGTGCTCTTGTATATCATAATGAGCTCAAAGTTGGTTTGAGAAAAGTATTTGCATAGGACTACACAGTTTGGTCAAGCAGGGAAGCCGCGATAAGTCCCAGATCCCAGTCTGTGCAGTTCAGCCACTAGATGGCTATTTCTTTCTGACATCAAAGGTTCATAATTTAATTCTTGGAAGATAAGATTAGAGGGTTGGTGACAGGCAGATTGCACATTTTTATTTGTGGCATTTTTATATTTGTCAGAGGTCACTGTGGGAGTGAAGGGAGAGTGGTACCTGTGTTAGTGTACTGTGAGCAAATTCAAATTTTATAATCAGTGCGTCTAGTTAATGAAAACCATTGCACTTGTACAAAGTAAAACAGTAAAATCAAACCACCATTCTTAAAAGAAAATAGAATCATAACAAATAAAACCATGGAGTTATGTCCTGTTCAAAGCAGGTGACATAGGTACTGCAGGGTTCTAGTGTTAGCTTCCTGGCTGAAGGCTTATTACAGAGTCTTGTTGTCAGCCATGAGTGCATTGGCCAGGGCGCGCTCCATGCCTTCCAAATATCTCACTGTGTGGGTGATCAGTTTTTGGTTGGTGGAGGTGAGGCAGATTACTGACGCATGTCTGCATCTACGGACCCCCAGTTGAATGCACAGCGATCTCCGGAGTCTGCAACGCCCCTCCAGGGTCCAGGGGCACAGGCAGACCACGTGGGGCACCGTTTCTGGTGTTAGCCCATACAGCCGGCAGAGTCTGTCCTTTGGTGTTTGTTTGCCATGGCCTCTCATGTATGTCTACCAGGTGGACCACCCAGCAGTAGATCAAGAACTTCCTCTTGGTGCTGTAGGTTACAATTTCACCCAGATATGACTGGGGAGCTAGGATCTTGTAGCTGTTCAGAACTAGCCAGCCATGGTGCCTTTTCTTGAGGGCTGTCTTGTTTTCAGTGAGGGACAGAAGCCTTATTGTTCTTTTGGTGAAGGTTTTGAAACGTTTGTGGTTAAGCTCCGATGTCCATTGGCTGTCGATGTCGAACTGCTTTAGTGAAGGTATATTCTCGCCAGTGATCGAGGTTTCATCATTATTTCTTCCCAGATGTCATGGTTTATGGTGTTTGTGGCCGCAGCCCTTGTTTTGTGAAGAAAGTTGATAAAAGCTGCTCTCCTTGCTACGGTCTGTTTGAGTAGGCTGAACTCCAACCTTATCTGTGCTTTTGATGTATGCCTTGGGAGCCTGAACAATTGCCTGTAGATGCTTGCTACTGTAGCATCCATGACCTTTGCGTCCCTGCAGCGGAGTGCAATACTGACGTAGGCTAATGTTGTAATCACCTTTGCTCTTGCTACTTCTAGCAGTGGCCTGAGTGAGTACCTGTTCAGTTTTGTCGACAGAGACCGTAGCCCCATGAAGAGCGCACCCCACTTCTGTCTTATGTCTTCTTTATGTCTGAGAAAGGAACCATGGTGACCAAAAAGAAGGCATAGATATTTCTAAGTTGTTGTTTCTTTAAGCGTGATTCCACTCAGCCCCCAGGTTATTGCCCCTTTTAGGGATCTCTTGCCAATTATCATGATTTTGGTTATTTTTGTGATTGATTTGTAGCTCGTTCTCAAGGGCGTAGTCGTCCGTGGTTTCAGGAGGCGTTGCATGTCTACCCTTGTTCTGCTGAGCAGCACAACATCTTTGACAGTTGCTTCTTTCCCAACCGTGGTGTGTGAGAGTTGACTGAGGATAGCGCTGTTGAAAAGTATGCCATGGATAGATTGAAAAGTGTAGGGCCCAAGGCACAGCCCTGTTTTAGGCCTTTAGTCATTGGGATCTTCCTGGATAGGTTTGACCCATTGCCCTGTTTAATCCTGACCCACGTGCTGGTGTACAGGGTCTCAATAACTTTCAGCAGTTGCTGTGGGATTTACCAGCTATTAGGTTTCTTTCAGAGTCTGTTACGAATGATGCTGTCAAAGGCTGCTTTGAAGTCGATGATGCAGAGATAGAGTGGGAGCTTCGTGGCCTTTGAATAGTCCAGTATGAGGGATAATGCCATAATGTTAGTGTCCGTGCCTGAATTACAGGTTATCCTGGTTTGGTTTGCAGGGATTATTGCTTTTGACTGGTCCAGTTGACCAGGTTCTCCAGGAGAGCGCTAGCATAGCACTTTGCTTTGTTGTCTATTAGTGCGCTCAGGCAGTTGTTGCGGGTTTTGACTTATCGCAGCCTTTGTTTATTGGAGAGATTATGGATCCCATCCAGGATTCCGAGATTGGTTCCCCGGACAGGGCGTGGTTGAAGAGGGGGCCATGGCTACGGCCCACTGGGGAAGGTCCAGTTTGTAGATGGCCTGAGGAACACCATTTGGGACGGGGGCTCTCGTCTTTCTCCCTTTGCCTTTTAGCCATTGGATAGCTGCACAGGTGATGGCTAGTTCACTGTCCACATTGCTGTAGTTGCCGCCAGCTGGGTTGCCGGGCTGGATTGGCCTGCCCAGGCCACTGATGTTGACGTGATCCTCTGCACCTTTGGTTTGCTGGAAGTGTAATTTCAGAAAAGATGCCCAGTTCGCCTCCAAGATGTTTGAGTCCGAGATTGGGCCTTGTTGCTTTTTCAGGGCATTTACAGTACTCCAGAATTGGCTGGCGTTATTATGTTTTATGTCCCAGATGTCTTTAGCCCAGAGCTCCCATACCGCCTGTTTCAGCTTTCCTTTTGCTTGTTTCAATTTGATGAGGTGACACTCTTGTTCAGGAAACTGAGGAACGAGCATCATGTCCTGACATCCTGTGTGTGACAATGACCCTCAGTGCGTTACGTCACCTTATAACACTCTGACATCTGCTTCTGTATCTTGCAGCTGAGGTGACCCTGGATCCCGACACTGGGAATCGGAACCTCGTCCTATGCGAGGACGGAAGGAGTGTGAGAAACGGAGACAGAGCACAGGATCTGCCGGACACCCCCCAGAGATTCGATCCTACTGTCACTGTCCTGGAGAGAGAGAGGCTGAACTCACAGAGGCATCAATCGGAGGCGTATTCGCAATACATAGGAGCCTGGATCCTGGGGTTGTATGACTAGGCTGTGTGTAGGAAGGGGGAGATCTCACTATCACTTAAGAATGGATACTGGACGGTGCTTCTCAGAGATAGTAAATATGAATCTGCCACCTCCCCTCCCACTCTCCTGACGCCCCCTTTACACCCCAGGGCTGTGGGTATCTTCCTGGAGTATGAGGGGGCAGGCTGTCCGCATACAATGTAGATGACCGGTCTCTGCTCTTCACATTCTCCGGGGCCTCCTTCCCCCCCACCCTGTGGCCCTTCTTCAGTCCAGGAGTCAACAAGGGAGGGAGGAACGCGGGGGTGATGCAGTTCCTGCCGGTGACAGGATGGGAGGGAAGAGACCCTCAGCAGCGCCGGGTGAGAGGGGGCTGCAGAATATCAAATTATTCAAGTTTTTGTAAATGGCCCATGAAATCTTCCCCATGAAATCACGTTTCAGCACAGCCTTCCTCTGCTGTGAGCTTTTTATTGTAAAGTGTGGGGTGGATGTAGGGAGGGGCTGTACCCCCACTCACAAATCTCCAGTGTATGTACAGCATTGATGCAATGACCCCTGAACCCTGCAGCATTTGTAGCTGAGCTATGGCTGAGCCTGGTCACTTACTTTGATGCTGGACAAGGAGAGCTCCTGTCTGAGGACAAATTAGGGCTTAAGACACAGACATTGTCGATGTATAATCACTGGGGGGGGGGGGGGAGCTGAACCCTATACCTCAAACAGTCCCACTCACTTCTCTCCAGGAGGTGCCCCAGCCACCTAACAGTAATAATACTGATGCAGCGGTTATACAGTCATTGTTTCCACTTCATAGCACTACTTTTCACTTCATTGCACTGTTCGTAATGGGTGTTAATCTTCCACTGAACAGGAAATTGAAATTATTTACCCTGGGATCCCATAAAGTAAAGATATTATCAGCAAGTACAAATGTGATAGAAAATCTATTCTGGCTTAATTGGTGGCAAACAGGCTGCATTTAAAAATAACTAAGGGGTTGTGGCACCTACTGCAGAGATCTTTTTGTGCCCAGCAATTATCATGGGATAATAATGGTAAGTCGTTAATGCACATGATGGCAAGATCTATGTTTTGTCTGGACACAGTTTTGACTCATGATAAAGTAGCATAGAGGGTTAATGTGCCTGCTGCAAATCACAAAGCTTAGAATGTAGCTCACAAGTTTGTTTTTTAGGTGGATAGATATGTTGTTTACTGCTTTTGTCACAGAGATCTTGCAGTTCGTGAGCTACAATCCTTCTAATGGAACACAGTGAGCTATAAACCAATACTACAATAGGCTTAAATGCAAACTGCAAGGCATACGTTTAGACCTACAGTGCTTTTTCTCAGTGTTTCATTGTTGGATGCTAAAATGGTTCCTTTGGGTAATAATAAAGAATTATTAGTTCAGACAGCCCTCCTCCTGCGCAGTGATTTACACTCTTGTATAAGCCATTTTCTTTGTTTAATGTGCATGAGATGCAAAGCGCCTTGACACCCTACAAAGGGACAAGCAATGCTTTAAAAGAAGAAAATGCTAAATAAATTAGTAATTGCTTTTTTAATCGTTATTAGTGTAATTACTCTTGCAGAGAGATACATCTGACATTATAACTGTGCATGGCTATTTCTTACAAATATGGTTAAACAAAGTAAAAAAAACCTGCCTCTAAAGCAAAGCTGTCCTTAAGAACATAAAAACTGATAATGAGTTATCTCCCGCCATTGCAATGGCATCTAAGTGCCAGGCTACAGATCGCTCCAGCGAGGATGAGACCCCATTGCATTGGGATCTAGGTGTCAGGCTCCAGAAGTGGATATAGGAGCAGCTTATGTGTAACTCCAGGACAATTAGTTGTTATTTCATAACAGCATCATATTGCATATTGCAGTCAATTAACATGGACTGAATCAATAAAGACAATATCCAGTACAAAAAGCATCATCTGCAAGCAAATATATGAACAGAAAGTGCCCAGCTGGCTTTACGTCCCAAATTAAGTCACTTTCTCCAGAGATATTAGTTTCAATTCCTCTGGTATTTCAGATAATCACATTCATCTTACATCACAATTAAGTTCCCCCCTTTGAATTGGAGAACCTGGTAGGTCATCAATCATCACACACAAATAATTATTAAACAGTGCCAACATGGCATCACCTTTAACATTATCCTCTTATCACCAATTGAATCCCTTTAACAGTACCATACCGCTCTAACCGCTTCAACAAGCCAATGTTGTGTTTGTAAGCGACAACTTCCTTCCAATTCCTGTCAATTCTGACACTAAGAAACCCACCAATTAATACTTTGGGGGGCACCAGTGATTCCGCGCAAGAACCTGGTCAATATGTCAGTGACAACCTACTCAATATGCCAGCCTTCATCCTGGAAATATCAGACATATTCTGCAGGTGACAAAGCCATCTGCAATTCTTCTGGTCCTTCTAAGACCCCAGCAGATCATTTGAATGTTAAGGTAAGATTGACAACTGTTCCTGAAAAGAGACAAGACTTTATGTGCACTTAAATGCAGTTAATTTGAATTGAAACATTGTGGTTCACATGTGTTTATTCCTACCACACTGATAAAAGCAATCCTTTCATCAGCAAAGTATTCCAGGGGCTGCCAATCCCTAGTCCCCGCCAACTTCACAGCCCACTCAGTTATGCTGTTCACACTGATCACTGGTCTTTGTCATAACATTGAATATTCATCATGAAAAAAATAATATTCACCTTCCTTGTATCACTACACCCTCCGCGTATGTAGTAATCCCACTTGATTTAGTAACATGAAGAGCAGTTCAGATGGGTAGCTACCTGAGAAGATTCTCTCCAGTCCACTCAATAAAGTATCCTTTATGTTTTAACTTAGACCACGCTTATTTAGTTGTACGTGTGTAAAATGTATATTATCTGCCTGTACATCAGGTAGCCCACAACCAGTGTTTCTATAGGTGATTAGAATTTTTAGGGCAGTTTTAGAATTCTTCTCTTACCATAAGGTTTAAAGGAACTGTCTACTTGATTAAGGATAACTGCCTTTGTTGTACTGTGAAATGAGAAACACAGAACTGGAGAGAAAATATTACTTTTAGAAAAGTTGAGCTTGACGCAAATATCCAGTTTCAGCAGACATCATCTTTCAGTCACAGAAATGGCTGGGTGTTCAAAGAAGGTAACCGCTTGCACACTCTGGGTATTCAAAGAAGGTAACCACATGCACACTCTGGGTATTCACAGAAGCTAGCCACGTGCGCACTCTTGGTATTCAAAGAAGCAAACCACGCGCACTGGGTATTCACAGAAGCTAACCACATGCACACCCTCGGTATTCAGAGATGCTAACCACCAATTCCCCTGCCCCTGTAGCCTGCAGCCCCTGTAGCCTGCGCCTGCAGCCTGCACACTGCCCTTGCAGCCAGCTCACTGGTCCAGCAGCAAGTATACTGCACTTGCATGCAGCACACCGCACCTGCAGCCAGTATACTGCACCTGCAACCAGCATACTAACCCGGCAGCCAGTATATTTCATCTGCAGCCAGCATACTATCCCTGCACACTTCACCTGCAGCCAGTATACTGCACCTGCAACCAGCATACTGCCCCTGTATCCTGCACACAGCACTAGCAGCCAGTATACTGCAGCGAGCTCACTGCCCTGGGCACTGCAACCAGCACACTGCCCTGGGCCCTACAGCCAGCCAGGGCAGCCTGGACACAGCTCCTGCAGCCTGCACACTGCCCCCTGAATACAGCGCACTGCCCCTATAGACATCGCTTTTTCCCTGCAGCCAGCACACTGCTCCTGTAGCACACACACTGCACCTGCAGCCAGCGCACTGCCCCTGTAACCAGCACACTTCCCTTGTAGCCAGCGCACTACCCCTGTAGCCAGCGCACTGCCTGTACAGCCAGCACACTGTCTCTGCAGCCTGCGCACTATCTCTGCAACAGCATACACGAACAGCAGCCAGCATACTGCCCCTCCAGCACACCGCCCCTGCAGTTAGCACAATGCCCCTACAGCCAGCACACTGTCCCTGCAGCAAACACAATGCCCCTGTAGTCAGCACACTGCTTTTGCAGTCTACGTACTGCCCCTGTAGCCAGCGCACTGTCCCTGCAGCCAGCACACAGCCCCTGCATCCAGCTCAGTACCTCCACTGCCAGCTTACAAGAACAGCAGCCAGCACACTGCCTCTGCAACAAACGCACTGTCCCTGCAACCAGCAGACTGCCCCCACAGCCCTAAGGCCAGTGTACTGTCCTTGCAGCCAGCATTCTGCCCCTACAGCCATCTCTCAGGAACCACAGCCAGCGCACTGCTGCTATAGCCAGCGCAGTCAGCACCCTACCCCTGCAGTGAGCACACCGCCCTTGCAGTCAGCACACCACCCTTGCAGCCAGCACACCACCCCTGCATCCATCACACCGCCCCTGCAGCGAACACACTGCTCTTTGCAACCAGTGCATCGCCCCTGCAGCCTGCGCACTGCCACTGAAGTTAGAGCACTTTCACTGCAGCTAGCGCACCGTCCCTGCAGCCTTCACATTGTCCCTGCAGCCAGCACACTTTCTTTGCAGCACCATTACAGGAATAGCAACCAGCATATTGTCCCTCCAGCCAGCTTGCAGGACCTGCATCCAGCACACTGCCCCTGCTGCTACCACATAGACCCTGCAGCCAGCACACTTTCCCTGGAACAATCGCAATACCCCTGTAGTCAGCACATGGCTTCTGCAGCCTGCGGTACTGCCCCTGTAGCCAGTGCACTGCCCCTGCAGCCAGAACACTTTCCCTGGAGCAATCACAATACCGCTGTAGTCAGCACATTGCTTCTGCAGCCTGCGGTACTGCCCATGTAGCCAGTGCATTGCGCCTGCATCCAGCTTACTGCCAGCTTTCAGGAACGGCAGTCAGCACACTGCTCCTGCAGTGAAACCACTGACACTGCAACCAGCAGACTGTACCCCCGGCCCTAAAGCCAGTGCACAGCCCATGCAGCCAGCATTCTTCCCCTACAGACAGCTCAGAGGGACCGCAGCCAGCACACTGCCACTTTAGCCAGTGCACTGCTCCTGCAGACAGTACATTTCCCTTGCAGCCATCTCACTGCCCCTGCAGCCTTTGCACTGCCCCTGAGGCCAACGTTCTGCCACTGCAGCCAGCGCACTGCCCCTCCATCGAACACTTTGTTCCTGCAGCGAGCACACTTTCTTTGCAGCCAGCACACTAGCCCCTGCAGCCAGCTTGCAGGACTGGCATCCAGCACACTGCAACTGCAGCAAACTCAATGCCCCTGCAGCCTACATACTGCCCTTGTAGCCAGCGCACTGTCCCTGCAGCCAGTTTACAGGAACGGCAGCCAGCACACTGCCCCCACAGTCCGCTTACAGGAACAGCAACCAGCTCACTGCCTCTGCAGCCTGCGCACTACCCCGAGATCAGAAGACAGCCCCTGCAGCCAGCGCACTGCCTCTGCTGCCAGCGTACAAGAACAGCAGTCAGCATACTGCCACTGCAGCCAGTTTAGGGACTGGCAGCCAGCACACTACCCCTGCAGCTAGCGCACTGGCCCTGCAGCCAGCACACTCTCCACGCAGCAAACACAATGCCCCTGTAGTCAGCACACTGCTACTGCACCCTACATACTGCCCTGGCAGCTAGTGTACTGCCCCTGCAGCCAGCACACTACCCCTACAGCCAGCACACTGCCCCCAATACCGTCTTACAGGAGTGGATGGCAGCACACTTCCCCTGCAGCCCTGAAGCCAGTGTACTACTTATGCAGTCAGCATTCTGTCAAGACACTGCCATTGCAGCCAGCGTACAGGAACAGCACTGTCCCCGCAACAATCGCAATACCCCTTGTAGAAGGCTGGCCCTCTATGTAGTGTGCAAAACTAAGCACACTGTGCAGGAGGTCTGGGCAACCACACATTAGTTTACAGAGTTAAAAACTAAACCACCTAATGCTCTAATTTGTATGGTAGCTTGGTTGAGCAGTTAGACCAATCTTGGAGAAGTGAAAGGCATGTGTTATACTCACAGTATCAATCATGCAACTCACACATTCGAAATAATAACTTGAGACCAGTTTATAAAAATACTTCAGAATTTTATAGAATTTTTATCAAAATTGGTTAAGTACTTTTGGAGTTATGGATTTTTGAAGTTTAATAAAGTTAGTCAATAATCTTCCTTAGGTGGATCAGGTGATTCTGCCAGTTGGAGCCATAGAAAGCTATGTCAACTAGTTAAGCTGCACTAAAGGATTCCAGCCCAGGAAGGACCTGAGTTCCCAACCTTTGGAAGGTGGCAAGGGCATTCTTTAAACCAAAGGGCGTAACAGTGAACTGATAATGTCTACTAGGAGTGGAGAATGCTGACCTCTCTTTTGCTCCTGGGTTCTGGACAATCTGCCAGTACCCTGATGTTATATCAAAAGTACTCAGATATGTGGCTGTCCCTAGTCTGTAACTGAGATCTTCAGCTCTTGGGATTGGGTGTGCATCATTTATTGTTACTGAATTGAGGCACCTGTAATCCACACAAAACCTAATTTCCTTTTTCTCTCCTTCAGAGCGAGGTTTGGGGACTAAAACTACTGGGCTATCCCAGGGTACAGCATACTGATTGAGGACTTGCCTGCAATCAGCCTGCTGCTATTCTGAGAGGGTGTCTGGTAAGACCACTCCTTCCACAGAACCATTTTGTGGGTTGCTGGAAAGGAGATCAGAGAGAGGCTCACTCTCTTCTTCCTGTCCCTCATCTGTAACCATGAGCATGGTCACATCAGCTCTGTCATAATAGGATTTTAGGCAGTTGACATGTATAATTCTTTTGGGATGTTTGCAACTGCCTAAGTCCACCAAGTAGGTGACTTACCCTTTTCTTTCAAGAATGCATAGGGCCCAGACCATTTGTCCTGCAGAGCCCTTGGAGCAACAGACTCCAACAACCAAACTTTCTGCCCTGGTTGGAACTTCACCATAGCAGTTTTTTGGACATACCAGAAGTTTTGCAGCTCTTGGCTGCACTGAAGGATTTGGCCGGCTTTTTCTATGTACTCTGCCATTCTTGAATGTAGGCGAAGAACATAGTCCACTATGTCTTGTTTTGGCTCTTTGAGAAGCCTCTTCCAGACTTCCCTTACAAGACTTAATTGTCCTCTAACAGGGTGGCCAAATAAAAGTTCCAATTGAGAGAATCCTACTTCCTTTTGTGGCACTTCTCTGGAGGCAAACAGCAGACATGGAAGTAAGACATCCCATCTCTTTTTGAGTTTTTCAGGGATGCGTCCAATCATGCCTTTTAGGGTCTGGTTGAATCTTTCACCCAACCCATTTGTTTGTGGGTGGTATAGGGTGTAAACTTACAAGTCACACCATATTCCTTCCACATGTTTTTTAAGCATGCAGTCATGAAGTTAGAACCTCTGTCTGAATCTACCTCCTTAGGGAACCCTACTCTGGTAAAAATACCCAGGAGGACTTTTGGTACTGCAGGGGCAGTGATGATTCTAAGGGGTATAGCTGCAGGGTATCTTGTCGCAGAATCTCTAATTATCCTAATGAGGCTACTGGATTCCTCCAGCAGAATCACCTGAATTGTTGGGAACTGAGTCCAATCCAACACCATGTGACAACTGTTGGCCTAATCTGGGTTTCCCGGCTAACTAGCAGTGCCTCATCTCTGTTCAAGAGCAGGAATGATTGCGGCAACTGGGTGCATGACAGAAATGACTCCTCAAGGGAATCGTGCTCAATCAGATCGCATCCATTTCTCTCAGTTACATTAGTCTCACATATGCAAAGACAAACAGAGGCAGGGAACGTTTCAATAAGGTTTACTGAATTACCTGCATCTTAGATAGAATGGCATGAATTGCAATAACTAGGATGATAAAACACACTAGATGCAAAATGGTGACAAGAAGAGTGAAACACAGAAAAAGTCCCACCATACTGTCACTATGCGTAAAATATGTGGTTCCTACCTAAGCTATGTTAGAGCAGAGCGTGATACGCCCTAGTCCGTCTTTCAGGTTTTCCCCCTGGGAAGACATCATCCCCATACCTGAGCAAGGAAGCCTGTTGTCTAGAAAGACACCAACCCCATATAGGCCATGGATCCGGTAGTCTAAGCAAGCAGCAGTAGTGAAGACAATCAGCAGTCAGCATACGGTTGTGGTCATCTGACTGGAATCTCCCTCTAATGTGTAAGGGACAGAGAAGTGTTTTTATGTTAAAACAGCTGATGTTCTGAGAAAATGTCCCCACGTAAGGGTGTGTATGTTTCTGTGAATATTGAAAAGACAGCATACCACTTTGCCGGCAACTCTATCTGGCTACAGCCTTAAGGAAAGGGCAACTTAAAAAGAATGTCTTGCTAGGAACCTAATGCTTTCCTAGGTGAAAGAATAACTAGATGAAGAAAATAAGACAGCACCACAAATGTGGCCGGTGCTAGGAAAATAAAATGAAGCTAAATAAAATGTAACTGGGCTAAAGTGCACACACAGCAGGCCTAGTTGCTAAAATAACGTGTCTAAAAACATGGCTAAAATAGCTATACAACACCCTCCCCTTGCCGGTTCAAAGGTGGTAAAAGCCTAACATTAAAACAAAAAAACAACTAAAAGCTATCCTTTTAAGCATATATACATAAATGTAAATAAAGACCAGTTAAAAGACACTTGAGCATATGGAATATTAAAAAGGGGCGATTTAAAACATCAGCAGTGGCGCCAATAGAGCCGGATTTAAAAGTCTGTCATTTTTAAAATCGCTGGTTATATCCGGGACAATTGAAGCCAGGAGATTTTCCACTTCGGCAGAACCAAAAAGTAAAGTAGCCAAATTGTTGCCAAGGAAAACCAAGGAGCAGTCATGTTCCAAAGCCTGAGCTCCAGCTTAGGCAGCAGCATTCCGTGTTGTGCCCAATGTTGAGTTAAGAGCTGCCTTATCCACGAAGGGCAACTCATAAACAGCTTCCCGTAGCAAACACACCCTAAACATACATGTCTGGTAATGAGCCCTTAGCGAGAACATCAAAGATCAGCGTCCAATGAAAGTAAACACAGCGTTGAAAGACAAACTTTTAGTGCACATTCGAAAAGGCACCAACGCTGGTTTGAATGACAGGGACCAGTCACACTCCAGTTCTTCCAGGAGTGGTGCTCTGAAATACTGCATCATGCGTTCATGACACAGCTGCGCTGTTGGAAGCGCTTTTAGTCCTAGTTGTGAGACAGCCATTGCGAATAAAAAATATCAACAGCAGGATGCCACCTATTATAGCCATAGTAATCGGAAATCCCCCTAAAATACTCGAAAAGATCAAGTGTATGGCTGAAGGTATTAAGCCAAATATAGAGGAAAAGGTGTGAATGAAACCAGAACCAACAGCCTTAGAGAAATGTGCTATCCCAGTATTACTGTATGCGTTAAATAATTGTCCCACAAGTTCACAAAGTGTCTAGGAACATTTGTACTTAAAAGGGACTGTATTTCTGCAGATGATCTTGGAACTTGAAGTACATAGGTCTAGCGCGCAGATGTAAGCGTCACATGTTTTTGAAACAATAAAGCCTTGAGTCTGCCCAACTTGTCAAAATTCACATTTGAAGTAGCAGTATGAGGCCAAATATCTGCTACTTTCATCTGTTGTGTAGGAGGAAAAAGGACATTCCTGCAACAGGGGACTATTTGGGAGACCGAAACGACATAAGCTATTCCAGCTTGCATTTCACAACAGCTCTCACTTTTAAGGAACACATAGCTTCCATTTGAGAGCACCTGGAACGCAGGTCTCATCAAGGGGACTGGAGCTCCCTTTAGAAAGCAAGCTAAGTTCGCTGCCGAAGCATTACAAACTCCATGCAAGGACAGCTGCTTAAAACCATCGAATGGCTCACAGAAATCCCGCATTCACTGCCGCTAAGAAAGACCTCCTTCATGCCACTGAAAATTAGTACAAAATGTGAAGCTCTCACACCTCGTGTGTGTAAGTATCTCCAAACCTTTCATATCTGCCTACTGGAATGTGTTTCAAGCAGGAAGTGAATTGAAGTATTGAAATAGGCAGATTAATATCTCTGTGTATTAACCATTCAACAGATGGTATTTCAGCCAAAGTAAAAGGCAACATTTAAAATTTCTCGATGTTTTTATCATGACAAAAGTTGCTTCCTTCTTAGTCATTATTTGTTGTTGTCGCCGCCATTTCGCGTTAAATTAAATGTTGAAAATATGTCCCTTGCACTTGCGTGTTGCCAGTGAATGCAACATGCTTTCAATGTTTGTAGTACCCAACCTAACTGCATAATGGACCTTAGCTGGCACTGTCCATGTTGTAAGGATGACATGTCGCTTTGCACTATGTCCATTGCTGAAGAAACAATGTTGTTTAAAGTGTATATGTGGTTGGACAAGGTGTTAATCCCACTATCTACAACAGCTAATGCTTTCTGTAAATTTTCCTGCTCTATTTGCTATAACTGGGCAGCAGCTTCTTGTTTTGAAAGTTTCCAAATTCCATTATATACTGCATATAAGAAGCACTTTCTATGTTGTTTTCTGGGTCCTACCAGGAAATCCTACAAATCTGTATAGTTGGAAAGGAGACAGAGTTGTTCTTTAATAGCATCTAGTGAGGAACTTTTTAACCATTGCTGGCATAGCTTCCCTACACTGTATGTTGTTACTATACCCGACTATTCTGGTGACATATAGCGAGGGGCTTGCCTATTTGTTCCGGACCCCCCCGTATAGTTTACAAAACATGCATGACAACCATTCATGACTACTGGCCACAATAACCATCCACCAGGACGTGAAAGTGATGTGTTAAATGTACCAGTTTGGACCCACTCATCAAGCTAATCTTCAGTTGCATTAATGTGTATTTGCCATTTGTTAAATTTAGCAGGGCCATAGATACTGGGCGCATTCAAGTCCTTAATTTTTGCCAAGCCTAAACAACTTGTCTTGTACAGTTTCATTTAAAAATATTATTTGAACAGGTATCAGGCATGCTCTAAATAAAGCTTCCTTTCCCCTTATTTGCCAATTTGTTAGTTCCGCACACACTTTTCAAGTCAATCAACTTCAGCCAATATTCATTGCCTTCTATAGCCAACCGGGAAACAAAGGAATCAGAATAAATCAATTTTGTATCAGTTGATAAAATATGTTGACTTTCCGTCACTAGCAATTTAAAATAATACAACTCAGCATTTGTAACATTGAGCCCAGAAAAATATACAAACTTTTCAGAATATATTTTGGAACTCCTTACTGGCGGAGTTAAACAGTGTTCCCATTGTGTATAATTACAAATAGTCGACGGGGTACTTGCTCTGTGTATGAAATGATGTCCGTAATAATTATAACAGAACATATCTCCATAATTTTCTCTCGATTGATAAACAGCTTCACTTTCAAATGCCATAAAATATTGCAAAGCAGACATCATAGAAATAAATGTTTTCACATCCCAATCATCAGAAATAACTTAGGGTGTTAATACATTGTTCATAGAAAGTTTAAACATATGGAATTTGGATGATCTCCGTCGGGCCATATATATCAAATGATAATTTATCCCAAACAATCCCATGGGGAATTGGTATCACTGAAATGCTCACTAGGGACAAGTCTCTACTGACCTTATGGGAGGAAAAATGTAGGGTTAGGACCTCATCCACCAGTTCAACTGTAGAGCGTTCAGGAAGGTAATGACCATGTATCAGTAAAATGAAGACAATCACAAACCCAATCCAAAGGAGGAAGGAAAGTACAGTTAATAAGAGCCACAGATAGTTTTATAGAAGAATAAAATAGTTAATTATGAGCCAAATTATCAGCTTACATGCTCTTGTCAGTTTTGTTGCAGAAGACGCAGATGAGTCGGTGAAAGTGTCATTGATGTTAGCAAAATATCCAAAAGCAGTTTGTGCAAAAACTGGAGCCGTGTTTAGAAGAGGAGAACTGGCAGAAGTATTCCTCAGTGGTTCATAGTAGACTATACCATCCGTTTGTGTGGTATTTAAGTAAAACCGCTCATTATTGTTGACATTACTGTTGCAGAAGAAGTTAATGGGACTAATGAAAAATCATTTTCCACCCTCCCAAAGCTCTGAGAGGTGTCAGCGTTGTCTGTAGAGGAACCTCCTGGTCTGTAGTGGGAGGGATTTGGGTAATGCCCAGGAGTTCTCAAGGTCTGCTGTGCAGGATCGGCCATATGGTGTAGCTTGACATTGTCAATGGAGACAAACCAATTTACTTTAGAACTAGGCAGCGGTGGTAGAAATACCATTCTGGTACCGTCTATTCCCAGGACTGGAACCGGTGAACGAGAGGAAGGCCCAAACTCCTTTTTCACAGCAATCTTTTCATGCACCAGATCCCCTTTAGGAATCCAGCCAGTAGGTGTTACTCCAGTATTGAAACTTTCATAGATTCAGATGCTTGAATCATTCCCCGTCATTGAGATGTGAGTCCCCGGTGTAATAAAAAAACTATACTCAATTGCATATAAAGCTCAGAGGCACTAGGCCTCTTAATTTAGTAACATCTCATAGTCATTTTATAAAAAAAGGACCAAACTTAAGAGACAACCAATCAGCTCTCACCACCCTCTAGAACCCTCTTATGAGCAGCTGATTTCCCTCAGATTTTCCACCACACATTGTGCTAAGGAGTCTCCTCTGAGCTCTGCTCAGTTGTTTTCTATCAGAAATCCTTTCTGAGTGGATGTGGATATTTCTGTCTTCAGGAATAGTTCAAGGTGGTTCAAACTGACTGCCATGTCAGAGACCCCTAAAAAAGGGCTTTTTGAAGCCTGTGCTACCTGCGTGAAGAAAAGGCTGCATGTTGATGATCAGCATAAGGACTGTACATATTGTCTCTATCCTAGCCATAAACTTAGAGACTGCAAGGTATGTAGAACGTTTTCTACTAAGACTCTTAAGGACAGAGAGGGTCGTCTTCTCATCTGGCTGCAAAAGTTGAAATCCAGGGACAATCCTGTCTCTGATGAGGACAGTCCCTCTTCTTCTGTTTCTGTGGCGAAAACGCCTGTCAAATGACAATCTGAAGTTTCTTCAGAGGAAAGACCAAGGAAAATTGTAAAAAAAATCTGCTGAGGCATCCTCAAAAATTGGTAGCCCTTCAAAGATGAAGACTAAAGCTTCTGACTTAAAATCCAAAAATAAGCCTGTTTCTGAGCCGTCGACACCACCATTTAAGGTAAAGCATACCTTCGAAAAAACTATTTCTGCACCATCGACCGGATCATCGTTGACGACGGCGCCGTCGACGGCTCAAGCCCTGACTACGACTTCCACCGTCGCCACACTGTCTCTCTATGGCGAGATCCGGCTCTTCGTCGATGATACGTTCATCCTCGTCAATGGCACGTCATATACCTTCACCGTCAGCTTTGATACCGTTGACACTCTCATCGACGACCCCGCCGGCGACGGCCTCGTCGACACTGTTTCCACTGTTGACGGCCTCGTCGACGCCGCTTCCACTGACGACGGCTTCATCGACAGAGCAACAACTGTCGACGGCATCGTCGATGACACTCCAACCGTCAACGACATATCTGCCGTCGATGTTTCCACCGTCAACAGCAATTGATATGGCTATGCTCTCGTCGATGATACCACCGTCGACGCCACATCTCTCGTCGACGACGAAGTCTGCAGTAAATGTTCAGAGGCCATGTTCCTTGCCTCTTTTTTCGTCGGCACCAGGATGCTTACAGGAGGGCGAAAAAGTATCACCTAACGCCCTCAGTTACGTCTCCTAGCAAGGTTTCCAGCCTTTTACCCTCACATCTGTGAGATGAAGATGATTCGGATGAGGAGGGTATTTTTGGAGTGGCCAGCAGCCCTTCTGAGTTAAGGGTTAAGTGCCAAGAATACTCGGCTGATGATGATGCTTCATACTATACACTAGGCTATTGTGAGCAGCCGGCACTGGTCGGTCTTCCCCCTGGGCTTGTTTCTGATTTACAAGCAATGTTGGTGGACTATCAGGAACGTTTTCCAGCTAAGCCTTCGTCGGTGCAACAGCCGATACTTTCGCTTCCACCAGCCACTCTTCACTTACAGCAGCCACATCATGCACCTCAGCCAAGGTCACAGCAGTCTGTTCTTTCCACACCAAGACACCAGGTATCCTCCGATGAGGATGCAGAAGAAGGTGAGATACAACCTGATAATGATGAGTGGGATGATTACATTATACCAGCTCCTGCTTCTCCTACAGCGCCCCTGGTTGAATCACCACCTGAAGATATAGGTGGCTTCCATAACCTGCTTGAGTGTGCCACTATGCGGTTCAATCTTCCAGTGCCCGCAGCTCAGCAGGACTGCTTCCTATATGACTTTAAAGAGCCCCACAGGAAAATGGTCTGAGCTATACCCATCATAGACCATGTTTGGAGCCATGGCCTGAAAATTAGGCAGAATCCGGCAACGGTCCCTGTGGTTCATCCAAGACTGGATAAGAAATATAAACCAACGGAGGATTCTCCAGCTTGCCTCTCAGGACATCCGAAGCCGGACTCTGTAGTATCGCAAGCCACCTAACGTCACTCCAGGAACCCCTCTACGCCATCGACATCATCGCCAGATAAGGAAGGGATGCGCTTAGATAACATCGGCAAGCGTTTCTCCTCCATGTCCGCTATTGTGGTAAGGGCGCCCAACTCCCTTGCTCTGCTATCCAGATATGATCGGCAGCTCTAGTCAGATATATCCCATTCATTAGAAGAGCTTTCAGACACCTCCAAGGCAGAAGCTAGGAAAGTTCTGGAAGAGGGCCAGCGATCTTCAGCCGAGATCATCGATAGTGCACTGGATATAGCGGCAATGGGCTTCAGATTGCTCACGGGTTCCGCTGTGTTGAGGCGTCAAGGTTGGCTCAAAGCCACCAATTTTCGTCCAGAAGTACAGACTAAAATACTAGATCTTCCATACAATGGAGAAGCTCTATTTGGCAAGCACGTCAACGACGCCCTTCAAACCATCAAGTCGGATACGGAAACGGCGAAATCCTTAGCCACTCTGCAATACAGAAAAGTGCCCTTGTGGGTGCTAGGGGCAGAGGTCCACCTTCCTTCCTTGGGGGATACCAACAATATAGGTACCTATCCCATTCCTCCACGTTTCAGCCTTCTAGAACACAGTACCGGCCGAGGCAACCACCTCCCGCAGCATATACCAGGCCCTACCACAAGATCAAACAGGGGCGTCAACCTAAAGACACGTCCTATTAATTCTCCTCCTACAATTTATCACAGAATTCTAAAACATCATATCCAACGCTGGCAACAAATAACCAAAGACAAGTGGGTGCTGGATGTCATCTGCTTCGGACACCTTTTGGAATTCAACCAGATCCCCCCTTCAATGCCTCCATCCCAGATTTGTCAAAAACACCTTTGTCTACTCCTCTTGGAGGTAATAACCATGCTGAAGAAAGGGGCTATAGAGTCTGTTCTGCATTCCCAGAGGGGAAAGGGTTTCTACTCCCGCTTCTTTCTCAGCTGAAAAAAGTCTCACCTATGGAGGCCAATCCTGGACTTACGGGAGCTAAACAAGTACCTCAAGAAGCAAACATTTCGGATGGTCACCCTCCAAGACGTCCTACAGCTTCTGAACAGTAAACATTTCTAGTTCAAGGTCCTTCCCTTTGGCCTACGTTCAGCACCACGAATCTTCACCAAATGTCTAGCGCCAGTGGCGGCCTACCTAAGGAGAAACAAACACCAGGTTTTTCCCTACCTCGACGACTGGTTAGTAAAAACTCCAGATGTCCAGACAGCAGAAAACTCAGTCAAGGCGACTCTACGCCTTTTAAAGGAATTAGGCCTTACGCTCAACACAGAAAAATCATTCCTACAGCCATCCACTCGATTAGCCTTCCTAGGGGCTATCTTAGACACTCACCGAGCCAAAGCCTACCCAGTGCCGGACAGACATACAAGGCTAATTCAGCTGGCAAGGCGCGTTCAAACAAAAAGGTGTCTTTCAGTTTGGCGGTACAAGTCCTTGGGGGGCATGATGTCGTCATGTATAAGCCTCATTCCATTCTGCTGCCGGCTTAGGCTCCCAATTCAGGAAGAACTGGACAGGCAATGGATGCAAGAACGAGGATCCTTCGAGGATACCATCCTCATAACACCGCGCATGGTCCATTCTCTGGATTGGTGGACGAATCCCGAGAACATTTCTAAAGGACTCAGCTTCTTGGCATGAGTTCCTCCAATGATTGTAAGTACGGATGCATCTCTCACAGGAGGGTGCGCCTGCTTGCAGGACCTTTGGGTGAGCGGCAAGTGCCCACCCTCTCACCGTTTGTTCCACATAAATCCTCTCCAGCTGAGAGAGGTCTATTATGCCTTGCAAGCCTTCCTTCCAAGGACATGAGAGTCAGCAGTGCTTGTCAGGACAGACCATACCACCACAATGCACTACTTAAACAAGCAGGGAGGAACACGTTCTCGCATACTCTCAAGAAGCACAAACCATCTGGAAATGGTGCATTCACCACTTAATCCACATAAGTGCTGAGCATGTCCCAGGCCTACAGAATACCATCGCGGGTTCGCTAAGCAGATTGGCAACATCCTCCCATGAGTGGGAATTAGACCAGAGAACGCTAGATCAAATATTCGACCAGTGAAAACCCAATCTAGACCTATTTGCATCCTCCCAGAACGCCAAATGCCAACATTATGCAAGTTGGCATCACCAACAGGGATCATCGGGGGATGCATTTTCGATTGCATGGTCAGGGATCTATGTGTATGCTTTTCCTCTGATTCCTCTCCTCGCAAGGGTGATCAGGAAGATGAAGTCGGAACCCTGCCAGCTGATTCTCATAGCTCCAGCGTGGCCATGTTAATCGTGGTACACGTAGTTGCTTCTCCTGTTGGCTTCTCCACCCATCAGATTCAGACCAATCCCGAAACTGCTTACCATCAATCGGGGGCAAGTGAGGCACCCGGACCCCAAGTCTCTCCGTTTGCACGCATGGCTCCTGTGTACAATAAATTCGGCCATCTAGATCTACCGTCTGAGTGCAGAGAAATGCTAGCTAACGCACGTGCATCAGGCACCAACAAATCTTACCGACTAAAATGGAAATGATTTTGTGTATGGTGCGAAACCCAAAATATGCACCCTCTCCTCCACACCGGAGGCAGTGTTGCCATAATTCTCACAGCTGGCACGTTCCGGTCTAGCCCATTTTTCAATCAGAGTCCATTTAGCGGCCATCTCCAGATACAGAAGAGCACCAGGCAAACCATCCTTATGCTCTCTCAGATTGGTAAAGCAATTTCTCAAAGGTCTCTTCAGATCTTTTCCTCTAGTAAAGCCTCCGCCGCCGGCATGGCAACTTAACATCGTCCTTAGCCAGCTTATGAAGGAGCCTTTTGAGCTGATTCACAGGGCGGACATCAAGTACCTCACTTGGAAAGTGGCTCTCCTTCTTGCCCTTACTTCGGCGCGCAGAGTTAGTGAAATTCAGGCTTTCACTATACAAGAACCTTTTCTGCAGTTCAGACACGATAGAGTCATCCTGCGCACCAATCCTAAATTCGCTCCTAAAGTGCCTTCGGAGTTCCATATCAACGAGCCAGTAGTGCTCAAAACTTTCTCCCCGAACCCGCAAACTGCTCCATTCAATCGACCCTAAAAGATGCATAAAATTCTATCTGGACAGAAGAAAATCGTTCAGGCAGTCCACTCAGTTATTTGTAGCATTCAGTGCCACTAGAAAAGGTCACTCGTTTATGAAACAGACTGTATCCCGATGGATTAAAGACACAATCATATTCTGCCATCAGAAAGCAGGAAGACCATTGAAGACAAGCGTAATGGCGCATTCTACCAGAGCTATGTCTGCGTCCTATGCACTGTTTGCTGGTGTATCAATTAAAGACATCTGTTGTGTTGCGACATGGAGGACAACTCACACCTTCACTCGGCATTACTTCCTGGACACGGAGTCACTTCGGGATGCAGCCGTTGGTCAAGCGGTCCTTCGAA
Organism: Pleurodeles waltl; assembly: GCF_031143425.1. Classification (NCBI taxonomy): domain Eukaryota; kingdom Metazoa; phylum Chordata; class Amphibia; order Caudata; family Salamandridae; genus Pleurodeles; species Pleurodeles waltl. The sequence goes on along the minus strand of NC_090445.1, from coordinate 55,571,904 downwards.
ACCTGTTTCAGTGAAGGTGAGCTAAAATAATTATTTCCATCCATCCACTTCTTTTCTGTTATATCACATTTTCTTCATAATAATGCTGTAGATTACAGCAAGAAGTGTATGTACATATTATCATGCCAGTTTGTATTGCAGAGTGCTATGCTGCTATTTATCGGACGAAAATGTGTTATCCATTGCTTGCTATTCTGATTCAAGCATGTGAATCTATGAAAGTTCCAATACTGGAATAAGAAACAAGTTACTTGCCTGTAACTATAGTTCTCCAGTATTGGAAACTTTCATAGATTCACATGCCACCCACCCTTCCTCCCCTGAGGAACTCACCTTCATTTTCCTCAGTCCTGGATCCATTATTGCACTTGTGCTTGGAAAATCTGAGGGAAATCAGCTTCTCACAGGAGGGTTCTAGAGGGTGGTGAGAGCTGATTGGTTGTCTCTTAAGTTTGGTCATTTTCTATAAAATGACTATGAGATGTTACTAAATTAAGAGGCCTAGTGCCTCTGAGCTTTATATGCAATTGAGTATAGTTTTTGTATTACACCGGAGACTCCCATCTCGACGACTGGGAATTATTCAAGCATGTGAATCAATGAAAGTTTCCAATACTGGAGAACTACAGTTACAGATAAGTAACTTGTTTCTTATTGGTGCATCCCTTATTCCCAGTGCGATAGCACTGGCAGTTGTGTTGTCGTCACTGAACTATTCTAAGTCCTGCAAGACAGTGACACATTCATTTATGTCAAAAGGTGTTTCTGCCGCCTCCGCACCAGGACAGTCAAGATCTGGAACATACATTTGTGTTCTGAACAGGTATTCATATGAAGTACGCCCCTCCCCAGGGATCTTCTGGACAGATTATTAAGTGCTGTCTGGACTCCATACAGGTGATAAGCCAACTACAACCTGTTTCTAATTCTCTGGCTGTTAAGGATTACTTTAAATCTCGGGTTTCATCACTCCACAACAGTATTTCCATCAGGATGAAATGGAGACGAATAATACAGTTGGGCCCCTACGAAGCAATGGCATCCCTGAAAGCCCTTGAGGTGAAAACAGGGTCCTGGTCCAAGTGGAAAGCCGCAACTGCATACATGCCGATAAAGACTTGAAAATCTTTAATAACAGTTTGAGCGTCAGTCGACTGTTGTGGCCAAACTGACAAGACCATGTCCACTCACCTGCATTCCAGGTTCCGCGAGAGTGAAGAGAATAAAACCCTCACCCCTAAATACTATTCTCTCTTATCTAAACTGAACAGGGAATAAGCGAATAGTCTCTGGGGGGAAAGGGATAGGGAACAGGGATATGGGAAGGGAAGAGAAATAAAAACACTGGCTCACAAAGGAGCGTCACTGTTGTTCTAAGAAAGTTGCCTCAGGGTTTGGTGCAGGAATTTCTAAGACCAAAAACAAATCAAAAACAAAAGAACTTCAAATATCACAGAGTCTGTCAGCAAAATAACAATAGTTATCATTCGATTGAGCAATCGCCGAGTCTTTCAGCAATATCACAACAATCATTAGCACTTGAATGCTCAACTTTAAGCTCACTTTTGTAACTCACAACAAAATTGTTATAAAATCAAACTTATGAATTTGTCTTTTGGTATTTGTTTTCACACAATAAGCTCACTCCAAAAATAATCAGAATAAACTTCTAATTTTGCATAGATATCGAGCAATGCTTTCAGGAGTTCACAACACTTAACTTCAATGCTGCCTTTAAAAATACTTCTCAAGCTGTCTTTGGAAAATAGTCTTGTATCACAGGTGTCTCAGCATCAACAAATGTTTTTCATAATACACCAAAAGATCACTAACCTCGAGAAGGTTGAAAACAGGGGAACGAGAGGGGGATTACTCACAAACCGACTTCTCCTGGAATGTTTTCGATTAGTTGAGGGAGATGGAATACTGTTCATAAATTCTCCAGCTGCTGTGAAAGTAATCCGCTCCAGAGAGGGAAGCTCTGAAGAAGCCTCACACTGAAATGACTCCAGAAAAGAATCACGGAAACTCCATCTGAACCGGGAACACCTGTGAGCGAAGGAAGACTCGAAGCCAATCACAGGAAACACCTTGGCAGTTCTATTTATAGACTGTAGATGAGTCATCAGTCACATACTGGTGATGAGTCATCAATCACTTCTGATGATTCATATGAATGAATTCTAGTGAAGAGTCATCAGACACATGCTGGTGATGAGTCATCAAACACTTCGGATGATTCATATGAAGGAATTCGATATCTGCATAAACCACTTGGCACACAGTTTAAAAATGGGACAACACTTGCTTTTATCAATATAAACAAACATTCAATGTAGTTTTCCTCACATGTTACAGGGAAGTGCTGTGCTGTAAACACATTCATGACATGTTTCATTGTTCTTCGTACATGCTGATTTATTTAGTGAGGGTGCAGCAAGAAGCGTGCATGTGTGAGTGTGAGTCCTAACACAAACCCATAGAAATCTGGAGCACGGGTCAACAGCGACTAAAATGTATTTGTATGCATTATCAGGTGTTAGAGGACCACAGTGGTCCAAGTTCACACATAGTAGAGGTTTGTTGGAAGTTAGGAGGGTTGTCTGTGGTGGGTGTTTGACGGTGGATCCTTTCATTCGCTGACAGATGTCACAGGAGAGGACATACTGCCTGGTCTGTTTGTATGGACCTGGCCACCAATAGCATGCTTGTAACAGTGCAATATTAGCCGCCACACCAGCATGGGCAGAAGCAACTCCCTCATGCGCTGCTTTACTCAGCTCTGGTCTTCGATCTTGATTGTGGTTCACACAATCACCCTCCCCTGGTATTTTTACTAGGGCAATAGTGAGGCTTGGTATGCAGTAGGAATATTTTGCAGGATATGCATTTGGCATGGGCTTACCATCAGCCGAAGCTTTCACAGTAGCCAGTGTTTCATCATCCAATTTCATCCTAGAAAGAGTTGTTACAGCAACAGAAGCCATAGCTACTGTTGACTTGGCTGCTTCATCAACCAAGGTATTGCCAGTAATGTGTATTCCTACATGCTGATGTCCCAGTGTATGTACAACGTGGACATTGAGTGGCATTTCCTTCAGGTCTGCTACTTTCCCCCACAGAAGTCTGTGTTTAATGGTATTGCCTTTTGAATCTCTCAACCCATTCTGGCGCCAGTAATGCAGATATTCTTGAAGGACAGGACACAATAGTACAAATTACAGATGATTAATGTTTACTATTATGGATCCATGTGTTCCAGTGCCATCACCAGAGCCTCTAACTCTCTTAATTGTGCAGTGCAGTCCCCTAAGATCTGCGTGTAAGTGTGTTGCGGATGGAATTCACCATCATTCACGTAGCCACTCATGATCGTGCAAGCGGGGGAATATTGGTGTTTTGTGCCTACTGCGGGTTGGGCTGAGCTATCAGTATACATAATTGTTTGATATTGTTCAATAGGCAATGTGTTTGCTGGAACAGGGTATTCAAGTTCATATTGCAAAATAATTTGAGTTTGTAATTTTGGGTCAAAACTATAGTCAACAATGGCTGTCAGAGACGTTGCCCATTGAATCCAACGTGGATGTAGTGCTTTAGCATTAGGAACACTAGCTTTGGTGACAGCCTCAAGGGCAAGGGCTGGGATTAAAGATACAACAGTGATGCGTTTTCCCTAGGCCAGAGGTCTCTCTTTAATGACAGCAATCGGGACAGTCTCACCCTCATTGAATGTTACATAGGTGAACCCAATGGCACCAGCAATTACTTTGATGACCAAGTGTGTTTTGTTGTCCCGTGTGTGTAAGTGTTTAGCTACAAACATGTCTGGTTGCAATGCTCTGAAAATGCATGTGTGTTTGACCGTCATTATTTGCTTGAAAAGTCAGTACATATTAAGTCATATAATGGTTTAATGCGTTGTGCATAATCTGGAATGTATGTTCTGCCAACGTTTAAAAAGCCCAACAGACTGGAGCTTTTTGATGGTGTTTGCAGGTCGTAGTAGTGTGCATTTTTCTAAAAAATAAGGGCTCAAGGCTCTTGCCTTCATCTGATAATTTGTATCCCAAAAATATGGAGGCTAAGGAAGGCTATTTTTTTTTTTTATTGGATTTGTAGCCTAATTCGGCAAATCCCACAACAATGCGGGCAACCCTTCTTATATGTTGTATGAGGGCATCGTCCGTAAGGTAGATGTCATCTCTGTAGGACAATGCCTCATTGTCAATGTCATATAAAATAGAAGTAACACAAGCTGACAACAGTCCTGGACTGTTCTTGTATCCTTGTGGGAGACGGCAAAAGCTTTTTTTGGGAGCCTAAAGTGCTAAAACGTGTTAAGTCGCTACTTTCAGGTGCTATGTTTTGGTAGAAAAACCTGTTGGGAATATCCGTTTTGTATTTTTTGCGCACTATATTGTTTATAAGTGCTGTTCTGTGTGCATTTATTTATGACAGATGTGAGTATATGACTGTTTAAATGTCTGTTTTTAAGACTAATCGATACGAATTGTTTGGTTTGGCTACGAAAACAATGGATTGTTCGTTGGTAAGACGTGGGGTTTGATTATGCCTTAGTACTCTAACTTTGTGAGGATTTCCCTCACAGGTGCTTTAGCTTCATGCTTTATTGAGTACTGGGGTTGAGGTTGGGGTTTGGGATCTGATTACATGATAGAGTGAATCGTTATCCCACCCTATGTGGATGCGATATAACAGCCTTAGCCCAATCAATGGCGTAAGCCTCCCTGTGCTGTCTGGAAACAAGAGACGAGAAAGAGGCTTCAATGACCTCTTCCCCAAAAGGGAAATTACGGACAAATTCTGATGGCCAATCCTTTCCGGGCAGCAAAATATCATAAATGGTAACAATGCAATCCCAAAAGACGGCGTCTATTGTGCGCTCAATGTGTCCTTCTAATTGTAATGTTACTTCATACACCCTATTGCGTGTGGAAACACGCATGCCCAATGCCTCCGCTTGTAAGAAGTCATCAGTTGCTTTCACCTCCAGATGCTCTTGAAGATTCTGGCGAACTTTTGTGACCTCTGCTGTGCTGTTTAGCATTGCCAGTGCCCACTTCATGTTCTTCGGGAAAGCTCTTATCCTGAGTGTCATGTCATATAGCAATCACTGCCACTTTTTTCTTTTTGAATTGGGGTTTTTTTGTTGGGGAAGTTTCTCTTCTTTCTTAACAGAAACTTCAGGTGAGCGTTGTGGGTCCTTTCTCAGTTTCACATACTCGGTTCGCTGCTCTCACCACCCACCTCTCTCATTGCGTTTTTCCAGTGAGTCCTGAAAGGAACAAGATTGGCGTGTGTGAGTATATTGATATCTGTCAGGTGTTTTTACATTATCTCTGTTTCTAAATTTATAGAGATTTGGAGAGGTGCCCAAATGCAGAGATTCTCCCCTTTCTTTTTTAGGTGTTTGTTTTTATTTATCTCAGCATTTTTCAGAACCTTAAGGTGCTTGCTTGGTAGAGTCTTTATTAGATTTGCCCTGTAATTGTAGTATAATTGGTCTGGCCCCCAGACTATCTCGACCGATACTAGAGTAGGTCTCACCAATAATCCTTGGCAGCTCACATTCTTGTTCCTGTACAGGAAAGTCCCTGAGCTGCATTCACACTGCTAGTGCAACTGCTTCCCCTTTAAGATTACTTAATATATTTGAAGATACTGTGGCAAAATTGCCCATTAATTGCGTCCCCAAATCCAGGGCTGGGACAGCCCTGTATTCATTGTGAATTTGTTTTAACACCTCCAGAAGATGGCAAGTGTCAGTGTTCCATGTGTGGTAGTATAGAGCATGGCAAATACCATGCTCCCAGTAATGCATTTATCTGTTGTGGAAACCATCCCAAATGGCAAGCACATAGTGAGAATTCTATGTTTATTCTGAGGACCCATGTGGGGGAAAATCTTTTTCCAGCACATTTATTTTTGTTCTAACCCAAATGGAATCTCATCCCGTTTGGCATATACCTTACCCATGATCGAATGTACAGTTGCAGCGTTAATGCCTGGCATGACTGTATACTGTATGGTTGCGTTGGGGCAAACTGTACTAACAGTCTGTTTATTGCCGTAAGCTCAGTATATAAGTGGCAAACCTCAGCTACCGCCAAGGTTGCTGCGTCAGGATGCGGTGTATATGTGGCCAATAAAGGACAGGTAGGACCATCATTGCTCAGAGGACCTAACCTAACATGTAGTATTGTATGTGGTCGGGCGCCATCAAGCCAGTTATTATGGTCTTGATAAGATAGAGGTATCTCTAAATATGCATAAGCTCTGTATTGTGCAGCTACATTAGCAGGTGTGTAGTGATGAAATAAATTAGTGTTCCCATCAACTGCTGAAAAAGTGACCTAAGAATAAAATATTTCTGTTCTGTAGACTGGATGAGCCTCAACTACAAATGTTAATGGATCCCCCCTGGGCTGTGAGGCCATTTGCAAGCAAATGAGCAGTGAGGGTTTGTTGCATATTTACTGCAATTGCTACCCGTTGTGGGTTCACCATGATGGATATACCCGTTCAGAGATAAGCACACCAAGTGGGGATTGATCTTTTTAAGATTCAAGCTTGAACAACCTTCAGCGTTGGATAGGTACTACCTATGTAGCTGAGGAGGAAATCCTCAATACCTTGGACATCTCCGTACATAAAACTGAGGTGTTTTTAGCACATGGTGAGACAGAGATACTCAGGAAGATCCAAAAATGCGTGCCTGACCAAACGTTGGCGGCGCCATCTCTCATAGACTCTCATTATCCTAATGAGGCTACTGGATTCGGGTGGCAGAATCACCTTAATTGTGGGGAACTGAGTCCAATCCCACACCATGTGACAACTGTCGGCCTAATCCGGGATTTCTGGCTAACTAGCAGCACCTCATCTCTGCCCAAGAGCAGGGATGATTGTGGCAACCGGGCGCATGACAGAAATAACTCCTCAGGGGAATTGTGGTCGATCAGATCCCATCCTTTTCTGTCAGTTACACTAGTCTCACATATGCAAAGACAAACAGAGGCAGAGAATGGTTCAATAAGGTTTATTGAATTAACTGCATCTTAGATAGAATGACATGAATTGCAATAACTAGGATGATAAAACATGCTGGAAGCAAAATGGTGAAAAGAAAAGTGAAGCACAGAAAAAGTCCCACCATACTGTCACTATGCATAATCTGGCCCTCATTACAACCCTGGCGGAAAATGCCGCCTACCGCCAACACACCGTGACCGCGGCGGTATTCCGCTACAGGTATTATGACCCACACAGAGAAATCCGCTACTATACAGACACCCACACAAGTCTGCTAGCCCAAAGGTCAGTGATAAATCGGCGGTACCAAAACCCACACCGTTACTCCAACAGGAATACGCCCGCAGTATCAGGACCCACGAATCACTGCAGCGGTCTTTCAACCGTGGTAAACCATTGGCGGTACACACTGCTGCGCTCAAAATACACACACACTTACAAAACTACACCACATTGGACAATTCAAACTACACACACCTGACACACATACACACACTACACCCACACACCCACATCACTATAAAATACACACCCACATTACCCACAACCCTTTCAATGAAAAAAAAGATAGCAAACAGAGAGAGACAAGCCAGGAGCACCCACTCAATCAGAGCCACAAAACACCATCACCCATTCACCATCCAGGCACCTCACACCACACACCCCAACACATCACCCCACACACCCTCACACACATCCTCACACATACCACTCACACCACATCCATGGCACCCCAAAGACACCCTAGGTTTTCAGAGGAGAAGCTAAGGGTCATGGTGAAGGAAATCATCCGGGTAGAGCCACAGCTATTCGGATCACAGGTGCAGCAGATGTCCATTGCAAGGAAGATGGAGCTATGCAGAGAATTGTGGACAGGGTCAACACTGTGGGACAGCACCCCAGAACAAGGGATGATATCAGGAAGAGGTGGAATGACCTACGGGGGAAGGTGCGTTCCGTGGTTGCAAGACACCAGGTAGCTGTACAGAGGACTGGCGGTGGACCCCCACCTCCTCCTCCAGAACTAACAACATGGGAGGAACAATTCTTGGCGATCATGCATCCTGAGGGCCTCACAGGAGTAGCAGGAGGACTGGACTCTGGTAAGCCAAATCTTTACTATTATATCCCCCACACCCTACCTGCATGCCATCACATACCCCCACCCTCACTCCCATCACTCCACCACCTCACATGTACCGCACTATCACAACCCACCCATCCCAATACCAAGCCCTGCATGCCACAACAATCCATGGACCACCGTCACAGACTTGCATGGACACCCATCACCACAGCATGCCCAGTAGAGAGAATCACGTAGCCCACAAAATCTCCACGCACACAAGGCAAAGCTGACAGGGCAATCACAACCATACAGGGAAACACACTCATACACAAGATGGCACACGCAGATACAATAACATTGCATTTGCATCCCCACAGGACCCCTACTCAGCGTCACCAGAGAGGAGTTGCCAGCAACATCCAGTCCCCCACCAGAAGAGGCCCACAGTGACGACAGCAGCTCTGCATGCCTGGATCACAATGAATACGTGGCCCATCAGGGACCTCTGGACAGTCGGTTACCCTGCCACAGTCCCATATCACCACAGAGCCTCCCCCACAGGAAACACCACCACAGCACCCACCCAGCGGGGCCATGCCACTGTCCCCAGGACACGTCAATCGGCAGTGTGTCCACCACTACAGGGACCCTAGGCAACCCCACTAACATAGGACGATCAGGGACCTGGGGTCAGTGGCAGTGGGCACATGGTTCAGGGGACAGAGGCACAGGACAACAGGGAAGCTGGGAGGACTGCTGTGCGACGGGGAGAACAGGCCCAGGGAACCCACTCTCCAGGAGGCACTCACCAACATCCTGGGAGCATTCAACCATTTCCAGGAGACGATGGGCCAGATACTGGCCAAGTTGCAGGAGACTCAGCGGCTGCAGGAGGGACAGTACCTGGGGATCAGGGAGGACCTCAAGCACATCAACACCATCCTGGTTACCATTGCAGGGGTGCTGGCTGACATGGCCAACACCATGAGGGAGGCAGTGACACACCAACGGGCCCCTGACACTAGCCACACCGAAGAACAGTCCCCCACCTCTGCCGGCGCAAGTGGACAGGAGGCCCCGCCACAGGAACAACAGGCCACCAGCACCCCACCCCCTGCAGAAGGAGAACCACCCCTGCAAACGGTCCCTGCATCCAGGCAGAAGCCAGAGAACATTGCCAAGACCCCGCCAGGAAATAAGACTCTCCTGATTGTCACCCTTCTGTCCCACTCTGTCACCCTGTCCACCTTAAACTGCCATTACTCCCCTTCCTATGTCCCATTGGAGAATGCCCCTGTGATACCAAGAGACTGGACTCTAACTGGAAATCCCTCCACTATCACCCCAGCCCACTGCACTTCCCCTTCTACTTATTAGCACTTCAATAAACACCCTTCAAACAAATACAAATCTGGAGTCTGTCAAATGATTCAAATATGTATTAGTACAACATTATCAAAGCATTGCAAGTCAAATGTGCAGTTATATTTACATTGTAATGGCCTTTAGTGGGCAGCCAGGAGCCAGAGTGGGCCACATAGATCTGAAAATAGAGATGCCAAAGGTACAGTAAGTGGCCATAGACATAGGGAAAGCAGGATGTCATGTACAATGTCCAACAGAAAACTGAAAAGTAAAGTGAAGTTACAGTGTCTTACCTGTGTGTCACTGGAAGTACTGCTGTATAATATTACTTCTTTTGTCCACATCTTCTTCCTCTGCCTCCTCTTCATCACTGTCCACAGGCTCCACCTCTGCCACAAGACCATCTCCAGGCTAATCCTCCTGCAGAAAAGGCACCTGGTGTCTCAAGGCCAGGTTGTGCAACATGCAACGATGATCTGGCACACCTTCTTGGGTGAGTAGTACAGGGATCCACCTTTCAGATGGAGGCACCTGAACCTGACCTTCAGGAGGCCGTAGGTTCTTTCATTTATCCTCCTTGTTCGCCCATGTGCCTCATTTTAACGTTCCTCTGCCCTTGTCCTGGCATTCCTCACTGGGGTCAGTAGCCATGAGAGGTTGGGGTAACCAGAGGCACCTGCAAATATCGAGGGATACCTCACACTAACCCTTAGGGACAACCCCATACCCAGAAACCAACTTATACAGGGTGGGGACCTTGGGCTCACCTATTAGCCACACTCTGTGCAACTGGAGTTGGCCCATGACATATGGGATGCTGCTATTCCTCGAGATAAAGGCATCATGCACAGAGCCAGGATACTTGGCATTCACATGGGAGATGTACTGGTCCGCCAAACACACCATTTGCACATTCATAGAGTGATAGCTTTTTCTATTCCTGAACACCTGTTCATTTCTTCGGGGGGTGGCAAATGCAATATGTGTACCATCAATAGCACCAATGATGTTGGGCATATGTCCCAGGGCATAAAAGTCAGCCTTCACTGTGGCCAATCCCTCCACCTGGGGGAATACGATTTAGCTGCGCATGCGTTTTAGCAGGGCTGACAACACTTTCGTCAACACGTTGGAGAACATTGGCTGAGACATCCCTGATGCCATTGCCACTCTGGAAGGAACCACTTGCCAGGAAGCACGGACAGGACCTGCACTAGAGGGGGAATAACTGTGGGCTGGCGGATAGCTGACATCAGGTCTGGCTCCAATTGGGCACACAGTTCTTGGATTGTGGCACGATCAAGTCTGTATGTTAGGATAATGTATCTGTCCTCCATTGTCGCAAGGTGCACCAGGGGTCTGTACACTGGAGGATGTCTCCATCTCATATTCATCCTCAGCGGTCGAAGCCTATGGAGGAAAACGGTGAGCAGAGAGTCATAATCACACAGCTATTGCAATAATTCTGCATTTCTTCCTTTACAGAGCCAATTTGTGAATCCGAGAGTCAGCTGCTGTGCCAATGTCTGCTGTGACGCAGTTAGGTGCCATGGTCTGTGCCCCCCTGAAATGGCGGCTGCCTGACCTGTGAGGAGGGACAAGTGGAAATGAGGCAATTCCGCTGGCGCCATTGCGGTAGGCGGTCGATGACCGCAGCGCAACTTCGCATTGGTTATCATTGGGCCCTATGGTTTCCAGGAGCCAATGGCGATGTGCGCCAGCAGTGACGATACGCACCGCCGCGGACGTGACCACCATTTTCTATCTATTCACTCACTTGCTACCTGACCTTCAACAGGAGAGGACCTACACTGCTAGTGCTGCTGTGACCTGTGTCTGGAAGCGACAATGGCTCATGTGTCTGGGGAAAGGGCCCCTGCCTTCACTGCGGAGGAGTTGGAGAGACTGGTGGATGGGGTCCTACTCCAGTACATGTTACTCTACGGTCCTCCAGACAAACAGGTAAATACACTGTGAGCATGATGCGTGGGCCATGAATGTATGGAGTGCTGTCTGTGTAAGCCACATGTAGGGGGAGGGCTGAGGCGTCCTGGGCAGAGTGCTGCATGTATGGTGGTCAATGTATGTGCGTCAGGGGATGGGAGGGATATGGTGGGCCATGAGTGTGACGGCCCGGACGGTTAACTAATTCCCTCTTCTGCTGTCCGTTTTCCTGCATGTCTGTGCCCATCAGAAAAAGGGTATTTGGTGTGTCATCGCCAAGTTGGTGCGGACCCTGGGGGTCTTTGGCAGGCGGAGCACCCACTACCCCAAACGGTGGGAGGACCTGCGCCACTGGGCAAAGAAGATGGCGGGGCCCAGCTGAAGCTGGCCTCCCAACAAGGAAGGTGTGCCCGTTGCACCCTGACCCCCCACTGGTGTTCTGCATCTTGGCGGTGGCCCATCCGGAGTTGGATGGGCACTTGAAGGCATCACTGCAGCCACAAGGGGGTGAGTACAGATTCTGAATCCTGTCTATGCCTGCGTTAAGGGTTACCTGGGTGGGGGATGGGGGCTCTGGGTGCTCCTAGGCCAGGCCGAAGATCGCAGGGTAGGTCCCTTGTTGGGCAGGCTCTGAAGCACTCCTACCCCAATGAAGTTAGTGGGCATCTACTACTGGGCAGGGTCCTGTGGGTTTCAGGTGTGCAGCTGATGGTGTTATGCCATGTCCCCCATAAGCTGGTGACTAGCGTTGTAACTGGTAGTGCATGGCCTAATACATAGGGCTGCTCCCTGTGTGTTGTGTACGCCAACGGTAGTGTTGTTGCTGGCATTGACCAAGTGTATCCTCTGTCTCTTCCCCCCCTGTCCTTCTGTGCATTAGCATCATCTGGCGGAGGAGCAGAGGCACCGGCGACGGAGGGAGCTGCATCCCACATGGGCGTGGAGGCCGAATCCACCGACGGTGAGGGCACCACTGGGACAGAGGGTAAGGGGAGCACCACGACAGGGACAGGAGGGGAGACCACAGACAGCAACAACTCCACCGATGGAAGCTCCATGGCGGTGGCGGACACCTCTGTGCCCACCCAACAACAGGTACAGCCGCCACCCCCGACCAGCACCATCCTCCCAGCGGCCCCTCAGCGTGTTTCCCGTGCCCGCTCACCCAGGAGGGTGGGCATCTCCTTCGCCCCAGGCACCTCAGGCCCTGCCCCAGTCAGCCCTGCTGCCCTCAGATAGGAGGCTATTGACCTCCTGAGATACCTCACTGTTGGGCAGTCAACCATTCCGAATGCCATCCAGGGTGTCGAGAGGCATTTGCAACAAACAAATGCATACCTGGAGGACATTCACTCTGGTGTGGCGGACCAACAGAGAGCATTTCAGGCTCTGGCCTCAGCACTGATGGCAGCCATTGTCCCTGTCTTTAGCCTCCCCCTTCCAACTTCCTCTACCCATTCCCAATCCCCTCGACCCCAGCCTATCCCAAGCACACCTTCAGACCAGCATTTACCCAAATCAAAACACAAAAGTGCCTCAGGCAAACACAAGCACCACACTTCACCTCACAGGCACTTACACAAGCACCATCCCCATAAAGACACACCAACATCCACTACCTCCACTGTGTCCCCCTCGTCGTTGTCTACCTCCCTCCCAGTAGCGTATCCACTCACACCTGCATGCACTACATCCTCATCCACTACCTCCACCACCAGCACGCCTATCACTACACACCCCTCTCTGGCAGTCACCACCCCCACATTCATGCACACGTCCCCTGAGTCTTCTCCCACTGTGTATGTGACCCCTCCTCCCAAAATACACAAACACAAGCACCTACCCAACAGCCACCCACCTCACAACAGCATCCAGCCCATGCACCTGCACCCAGTCAGCAGACACCTCCTACAACCACTCCCTCTTCCTCCACTCCCAAACCTTGTCCCTCTTCCTGCCCCAGTGTCCCTAAGAAGCTTTTCCTAGCCAACATTGACCTCTTCCCTCCCCCTCCCCCCGTCCTACCCCTCAGGCCAAGGTTGCCAAAACCCAGCCCAGCACCTCAGTCACCATGTGGTTCCTGCACCTGTCAGAGGATCAAAGGGGGCACCCGTCAGCCTAGCCAGTGTGCCACCAACCCCTGGAAAGGCAATAAGAATTTCGCCACCTGGCAAGGTGAAGAAGGGGACAGCATCAGGCAAGGGGAAGGAGCCACACCCACCCAGCAAGGCCACCTCAAAGACTCCAACTGCCAGAACCAAGGTCACACCACCATCTGTCAAGGTGGGGAAGGGGCACAAGTCACCAGGCAAGGCACTTCAGCCGTCCAAGGCTGCAGGTGAAGTCCTGGTGGCTACCAGCAAAACTGCCAGCACCGCCACCTGCACCTCGGCCAGCACCACCACCAGCCCCGCCACTAGCACCGCCGTAAGCACTGCCACCAGCACCGCCACCTGCACCGCTGCAAGCACCACAACTGTCAGCAACAGCAGCCCCAGTGGGCAGCAGTCCGAGGTTGCAGGAGAAGGGCTGGAGCCTCCCCCCACCTCTGGCAGCACCGGCACCTGCACCGCATCCAGCACTACCACCTGCACCACGGCCATCACCGCCGCAAGCACCGCCACTTGCACTGCTGACAGTAGCACCACTGCCAGCAGCAGCAGCCCCAGTGGGCAGCCGTCCGAGGCTGCAGGAGAAGGGCTGGAGCCTCCCTCCACCACTGGCAGCACCCCCACCAGCACCGCTACTGCTGCCACTGTGCAGCCATAGCTGCTGGCAGATGGACTCAGGCCCTGCCTCCATGGACTATCATGCATCCTGGTCACTGCTAATCTCGTGGCTCAGACACCCAGGTGAGGGACTGTGATCGGCCACACCCCAAGTGTTGCATCACTGGGTATAAAGCCCCATCCAGAACCAGTGGAGAAAGGCATCCACTCACCCTATCCTTGGCAGGATGAAGCAGACTGGGCACAAAGCCCCCTCCGCTTTGCACTCCCCAGGACATGGCTGGGGGCATGGAGCCCCCTCCAGGAGCAGTGGCGTTATTCCATCTTTCAGCTGAGGTGCCCCCCCTTCCCCGTCCCCCCTGAGGTGCCTGTGTGTTTTTGACCTGATGCCCCTGCAGTGTACTCTCTGCATTGAGGCAGGAGTCAAGTGTGGGCTTGGCCTATTTGTTGTGGCCCACAGAGATTTTGAGTGGACAATGTACTGACTTATGTACATATTGTATATTTTTCTAAATACTGTTTTTCAAATTCTTACGTATATCTGTCTATTTCTAATATATCACCAATTTGACTCTATTCCTTTTGTCCTTGCGTTCTTCCAGGGGGCTACGGGGTGTAAATGTAATATTGTTGCATGTGTTTGTGTGTATGGTGCTGTGGGTGAGGGTGGGGGTGGGGGTGTTGCGTGTGTGTGTCACTCTCTGTTCCCTCGCCCCCTCCCCTATGTACTAGGTGCAGTACTCACTGTGGTCGTCACCACCGCCTTTCGTACTCCTGGTATATGGGGAGGTAGACCAGCATGGGCATGACCTGCAGCTCGGGCTCCATGGTGTCCTGGTTCTTCATTGAGTGTCGAGAGTTGAGTGGTTTCCCTTCAGAACACTGTTTCCGCCGTGCTTTTGATGGCGTTGGAACCGCCCTGGAAAAGCTGGTGGATGGGGGGGTTGTGATGGGGTGGGCGTTACATTGACTTCCACCTGTCTGTTGGCGCTTACCGCCGCGGTGTTTGTTAATACCGCCGTTTCGGTCAGAGTGTTAAAGTGGCTGTATGTGTTGGCGGTTTCTGCCGTGGTCGTGATCCCATTTTTTTTATTGCCAGCCTGTTGAGGTATTACCGCCGCTTTAACACCGACCGCCAGGGTTGTAATGAGGGGCAGTATGTGGTTCCTACCTAAACTATGTTAGAGCACAGCGTGATAAACCCTAATCTGCGCTTCAGGTTCCCCCCTGGGAAGACATCATCCCCC
Source organism: Pleurodeles waltl (assembly GCF_031143425.1). Classification (NCBI taxonomy): domain Eukaryota; kingdom Metazoa; phylum Chordata; class Amphibia; order Caudata; family Salamandridae; genus Pleurodeles; species Pleurodeles waltl. The sequence goes on along the minus strand of NC_090445.1, from coordinate 55,556,494 downwards.
ATACCTGAGCAAGGAAGCCTATTGTCTAGAAAGACACCATCCCTATAAAGGCCAGGAACCAGTAGTCTAAGCAAGCAGCTGTAGCAAAGACAATCAGCATGTGGTTGCGTTCATATGCCTGGAATCTCCCTCTAACGTGTATGGGACAGAGACATGTTTTTATAATGAAACAGCTGATGTTCTGAGAACATGTCCCCACGTAAGGATGTGTATGTTTCTGTGAATGTTGGAGAAACAGTGTACCACTTTGCCGGCAACTCTATCTGGCTGCAGCCTTGAGGAAAGCACAAAGTGAAAAGAATGTCTTGCTAGGAATGTAATGCTTTCCTAGGCGAAAGAACAACTAGATAAAGAAAATAAAACAGCACCACAAATGTGGCCTATGCTAGGCAAATAAAATGGAGCTGAATAAAATGTAACTGGGCTAAAGTGCACACACAGCAGGCCTAGTTGCTAAAATAATGTGTCTAAAAACATGGCTAAAATAGATACACAACAATCTAATGGCATGATCCACTACCAGCAGAATATATCTGTGCCCTGATGCTGTTTGAAGGTCAAGGGGGCCAACAATGTCAACCCCTACCCTTTCAAAGGAAACCCAACCACAGGGAGTCACATTATGGGGCCCCTTAAGTGTCCACCTGCTTTGCCACTGGCTTAGCAGGTAGCGCAGGACTGGCAAAAGTTCTTCACTTTTTGGGACATTCCTGGGCATTAAAAGTGGTTAACCAATCTACTCTAAGTTTTATTTTGGCCCAAATGCCTAGCTATGTGAATGCCATGGGCTAGAGTGAGGAGAAGTTCTCTGAACTGCTGAGGTACTACCACCCTCCTGGTTGCACCAGGCTTGAGGTCTCTGGCCTCAGTGTACAAGAGCCCATCCTCCCAATATACCCTCTGGGTACCACTGACACTACTCTTTTCTTCTTGTGCAGCTTGCTGCCTCAGGCCTTCAAGAGTGGGATAGGTTCTCTGCCCCTGGTATAGATCCTCCCTAGAGAGCCCCCCTGGGCCCAAGAGCTCTGGGTGGTAAGGCCCAAGGCTATCAGGTTCAGTTCCCTCTGGGATTGGCAAGTCCTCTTACTGGGAAAAAGGGTTCTGACTTGTGATCTGATTGGAAGCTGGTTCCCCAGTCTTCCTGCCTTTTCTCCTGGGAGGCTGGTCCAGTATTTCAGACTCAAACTCTCCTTTTTCTCTCTCTAGTCTTGACACAGGCCCATTCTGGGATCCCAAGCATGGCTGCATGGGTCGTCAGTTCTACTTCAGCCCAGAGGAAATGCTCCATGTCATTTCCAAGCAAGCAGTCTACTGGGATGGTTAAGGACACAACCACTTCTTTCTGCCCTACTACTCCCTTCCAATCGAAGGTTAGGAGCTTTTTCTCACTGTCAGCATTGGTGACAGGATAAGACTTCCCTAACAGGAACTGACTTGAGTGGACCAGATGCCAAGTTACCATGGTAATAATAGCTCCTGTGTCCCTCAAGGCTTCAACTTTCTCCCCATTGATCAAAGAGTGCTGCTTGTATTTTTACATGTTACTTGGCCAGCACAGGATAATTGTACTCCTCCCTCAATGACTAATGTTGCCTCTGTGGGATCAGAGAGATTAGCTACTGCATCTACTTCAGGTTGGTTAGAGGCATTCATTTTGTTTTTCAAGCTATGCGCTTCATTTTGATGCCCTCTGTTTTTGCAATCATGGCACCAAGCTTTTATGGGATCAAAGTTCTTACCTTAGTACCTACCCCTAGACTGTGTGGATTCCAGGGGCCCACCCTCCTGTGCAGATGTTTGGGGACCTTGAAAAGACTCTTTATTTTTGTTTTGGGTCCCATCTTTCCCTTGGGGGTGCTTTTTGGCCTCTCCCATTTGATCTTCCCCACCAGTGGTGGGTTTGGTTATTCTTGTCTTGACCCAGTGGTCTGCCTTCCTCCCCAACTCTTGAGGGGAAAGTGTACCTTGGACTATAGGGTTTTAATATAGCATCTCATTGTAACAGTTACTCAGCAGATGTTCTTTCATGACTAGGTTATACAGCCCATCATAATCGTGTCCCTTGTTACCAGCTAACCAATTACCCTGCTTTTTTCCTGAATAGTCCATAAACTCTACCAAAATTTAGCTCCGGGTTTTTCGTGTCTCCCTGAACTTTATGCAGTACTCTTCAGTTGTAAGTCCAAAGCCCTCAATCAGGGTACCCTTCACGAGGTCATAGGATTTAGAATCTGTCTCATTCAGTGTCAGGAGCCTATCCCTGCACTTTCCTGGGAATAACTCCCATGCAGCCAGCACACTGCCCCTGCAGCCAGCTTACAAGAACCGCAGCCAGCATACTGCCCCTGCAGAAAGCTTGCAGGCCCAGCAGCGAACACACTGTCACTGCTGCCAGCACACTGTCACTGCAGCAAACACAATGCCCCTGCAGCCAGCACACTACCACAACAGCTAGCATACAGAGACGGCAACCAGCACACTGCCCCCACAAGCAGCTTATATGAGTAGCAGCCAGCACACTGCCTCTGCAGGATGTGCACTGGTCCTATAGCCTGCACACTACTCCTGAGACCAGTGCATTGTCCCTGCAGCCAGCATACGGGAACAGCAGCGGCATATTGCTCCTGCAGCCAGCTTGCAGGACTGGCAGCCAGCACACTGCACCTGCAGATAGCACACTTCCCCTGAAGCTAGCAGACTGCCCCCGCAGCCCTCAAGCCAGTGCACTGCTCATGCAGCCAGTATTCTGCCCCTACAGCCAGCTCACAGGAACAGCTGCCAGTGCACTGCCCTGGGCAATGCAGCTAGCACACTGCCACTGTAGCCAGTCCACTGCTCCTGCAGTCAGCACCCTGCCACTACAGCCAGCACACTTCCCCTGCAACGACCCCACAGCCCTTGTAGCCAAAGCACTCCCCCTGCAGCCAACACTTGTCCTACAGCCAGCACATTGCCCCTGCAGCTATCACACTGCCCTTGCAGCTAGCACACTGCCCCTGCAGCTCTTGCACTGCCTCTGCAACCATCCCACTGCCCCTGCAGCCTGCTCACTGCCCCTGAGGCCAGCACACTTTCTCTGAAGCCAGCATGATGCCCCGGCAGCCATCTTAAAGAAAGAAAGAGCAGACAGTATACCTTCCCTGCAGCCAGCCTCAGGACGGGCAGTCAGCACGCTGCCCTTGCAGCCAACACTCTGTCCCTGCAGCAAATGCAATGTCCCTGAAGCCAGCACACTGGTACTGCAGCCTGCCCACTGCCCTTGTAGCCAGCGTGCTGCCCCTCCAGCCAGCACACTGCCCCACAGCCACCTTACAGGAAGAGCAGCCAGCACACTGTCCCGGAGCCAGCACACTTCCTCCACAGGCTGCTTACAGGAACAGCAACAAGCACACTGCCCCTGCAGCCAGCACACTGCTTCTGCAGCCAGTTTAAAGGAATGCAGCCAGCACACTGCCCCTGCAGCAAACGCCCTGCCCCTGCAACCAGCACACTGTCCCTGCAACCGTGAAGCCAGTGCACTGCCCATGCAGCCAGCATTCTGCCCCTACCGCAAGCTCACAGGTACCACAGTCAGCGCACTGTTCTGGGCGCTGCAGCCAGCACACTGGCCCTGTAGCCAGTGTAGGAAGCTGGCCCTCTATGTAGTGTGCAAAGGTAGGCACACTCTGCAGGGGGTCCAGGCAACCACATGTTGGTTTACAGGGGTAAAAACTAGATCACCTAATGCTCTAATGTTTAAGGTAGCTTGGTCGAGCAGTTAGGCCAATCTTGGAGAAGTGCAAATCATTTGCTGTACTCACAGTATCAATCATGCAACTCACACTCAAAGGAATAACTCAAGACCAATTTATACAAAAACTTCAGATTTGTATGTAATTTTGAAGACCAAGATTATCAAATTTGGTTAAGTTCTTTTTGAGATATGGATTTTTGAAGTTTAATAAAAAATAGTGTTTTAGTGCGTAATTACACACCATAGGAATCGATGGAAAGTCACCTTTACAAATACATATAAAATCATACAGTTGGTTTACCAAGTTCTTCTTTTGCAGGTTGGTGGAGGTTGTTGCTTGGCACAATTTGCCAGCTGGAGAAGTTTGGGCGGCTCCCGGTTCCGGCAGGAGTAGCGATGAAAGAGTTGGGGCAGGGCCACTGCAGGGGACCATTTGGAAAAGCAATGCACAAGTATGTTTAGAGGTGGTTCCTTGGGGTCCCCTTGGAGTGTTGTGGTTGCAAGAGGTGGGGCCCCTTAAGGCACAGCAGGTTCTTTGGTGCAGGGCGGCTGGGAGCAGAGCAAATCAGTGAGCCAGGAGCTGTGTGCAAGGATGCCTTCTGGAGCTGGAGGTAAGTTGGTTCAAGGGTCATTTGCAGGACAACCGGGGCACTCTGGCAGGAGGTCCAGGGTGTTTCTGAAGTCCCTCGACTGAGGCTTCTTCCTGGCCCTTTTTGCAGCGACGGGCAGTCCGGCTTTCCCGGTGTCCGATGTTAGATGACCAGTACTTAGGGTATTGGTACAGTCTGAACACAGGAGGGCGCAGTGCCACTAAACTTGGCACACTTGAAGGCTCTGTCCCCGCTGTTATTGGTGTGTCGTTGAGTCCAGCTGTGACTTCAAGTTCAGGAGTTAGTGGCTGGTCAGTGAAGAGACTCTCACTAGTTTGCTGGTTTCTTGCGGTTGCAGAGTGGTACCTCCACTCTGGAGGGAGTTCTTGGGAGATTTTCAAATCTTGTAGGGCATCTGTGGTTCTTTGGAGTTTTTCCAGTGTCCACCAGCTCTTCAGCAGTGATTGTCGGGTCTTGGGTGCAACTGGCAGAGTTTGTTGGTTTTTCTTTGTTGCAGCAGATCCACAGTTCTTGTGCCTTGGATCTTCTTGGTGCTGGTCTTATGTCCGTCGAATCTGATAACCTGGTCTAGGCATGTCCACTCAATACTGAATTGAGTGGGCATTTTAGAGGATAACTTAGTGGTGACCAATGAGACACCTACCTTTGGGTGGCTACACCCACTACAGTGACCACTTCTTGTGGGATGGGTCACTTCCCTATCCCTGTTTGGCTATTTCCCTTCCATACAAGATAGAGGAAAATGAAATGGAGTGTCCACTTCGCAGGCAACACCTTAGGGGTGGTGCATGCCAGGTGGGCCCACTCCTCCTGCTCTTTGTGAAGTTTCCCGCCTTTACTCCTGCAAAGGGGGTGACCATCTGCTGCTAGCAGCAGGCCTGGGGATCGAGTTCCAAATGTGGAAAACCCTTTGAAGCTTGCTACAAGGGCATTGCACATTCCTGAGGGAGTGGGTATTAGCACCTCCACCCAGGAAGGGCATTGTTTTACAAATCGGAGAAACGGATCTCTCCCCCAAGGTGTGTAGATTGGATGTCTGGAGGTGGCAAGCCGGATAGGACCAGTCAGCAGCCATGCTTGGGGAGTTAGCTTTTGCAGGGGGACTGCGAAGGTGACCCCAGAGCACATTTGGGGATAAATCCAATACTGGTACCAGTATAGGATTTATAATTCTGAGTTGTTTGATACCAAACAACCCAGGGTTCAGAGTGGCCATCATGTAGTTGAGAAACTCGTTTTGACCAGTGTCCAGCACATGTATCAAAATGGCTGCCCTGTTCACTCACTATGTCCCAGGTTTGGAAGGACACAGTGGGGGCATATTGCTCATGCAGCTGTGCCCTCACATATGATATGTGCACCCTGCCTTAGGACTGGAAGGCCTGCCAAAGGGTGTTTTTCCCATAGTATATGTAGTGTATAGTGGGCAGGGCACACAGGCAGTGTGCCATGTCAACTTGTATTTTAGGTTTGCACCAGGACACCTGCAATGGCAGTGCCGGGGGCATCTGGATACATGGCCCTAGAGGGTGGCACAATCAGTGCTGCTGCCCTCAGAGGCCTACCCTTAGTACCCTATGCCCTGGGTACCTTTTACTAGGGACTTATAGTAGTTGCTAAAAGTGTATCCAATTGTGCAAATGCATTACAACAGGTTTAGGGAAAGAGTTCTGGCCCACAATTTCTAGGCTACATCTTACATCAGGCAAAAGGTGGGGGCTAACCATGTCAAAATAGGCCTTTTTACACAGCCAGTACACTTCTTCTGCAGCCAGCACACTGCCTCTGCAGCCCACACACTGCCCCTGCAGCTAGCATTATGCCTCTGCAGCCCACACACTGCCCCTGCAGCCAGCATTCTGCCTCTACAGCCAGCTTACAGGAACTGCAGCCAGGGCACTACCCCTGCAGCCAGCACACTGCTCCAGGCACTGCAAGCAGCGCACTGCCCTGCACCCAGCACACCACTGTCCTACAGCAGCCGAACATACATGTAAACAGTTCATATTCCAACCAGTTCAATGGGCCTGCAGTCAGCGCCAAGTTGCTAATGCGAACATGCAGTCCTGCAGCCAGCTCAGCAGACAGGTGTGATTCCTGCAGGTTACCTCGAAATCTTGATGTGGGGGACTCTCAAAACTACATGTACACATTCCATAAGTGAAAAAATAACTCTACGTGAAAGTACAGCTGAAGATCCAGTACAGGGGATGATGGTGAGTTTATCGGCACGTAGTAGATTCAGTATCTGAGTAGATGGATGGATGAATTAGGTTTGGTGGGAGGATGGAAAGATGGATTGAATATTTAGGATTCGTGAAATGGATTTACCAATGGATGAAGGTGTTTGCGTGTTTTCATCCTTTGCAGGAATCAAACGCTTCCCTGAGGTCGATGGACCTTTTGACCCGGAAAGAAGTATGGTGAACCATACACAATTACTTCAACACCACCCCAACAATTTAGATACCATGACCAATGTGGCCATGGAAGAATAACTCCAATCAGGAATAAGGTTGAAAGCTTTGTTTTACAACCCAAAAGTTAGTGACATGAAGACAGTATGTAAAATCAAACTATAAAGATATATTAGAACCATAGGCTGCTCAAAGTGGCGAAACAAATGCAAATAAATGAGCATCAACACATGTAGACATTAATGAAATTATCTGAGACACATAAACATATCTTAGGTCAGACTGTACCAACATTTGTCAAGTTCTATTAAGTTCTATTAAGAAGAGTAGCAGCTTTAGGGCTGACATAGGTTGTCACTACAACTAACCAAATTAGGAAATGCTTGTAAGGGGGGCAAACACATGTGAGCAAAATACAAAAAGAAGACAAACATAATTTGAGAAAAATACATCTTGGACTACAGAATACTAGCTAGAAAATTTACGAGTGAGTATCAGCATGATAGCTTCTATTCTAGAAAAAGGGTCATGTCAAGGGAAATGACAATCAGCAGAGAGAGATGTACCTCTCCAAGGGACAGCATTCAAGGATTCTACTTCAGAAAAGCATATAGATCAGCAGCGAGTCCAGTTACGAGTGTCATCAGGAGAGGTGCAGAGACAACTGAACCAAACTTTAAAAGTCCATCCCTAACATAAAACACATAAATCAATTTGATTAATCAGTTTAGTGGCATCATGTTACGCAAAAATGGTATCATCCAATCAAAATGTCAATAAAACTTCAGGATGCAACAGCCCGTCAGTTTCCCAGGTCTAGCCTGAGAACATCTTGTCTTTCCATGTGACTCCAAATGTGGAAAGAATTGTATTCCTTTGCAACAGTTCAATTTATTTCCAGGGTTTACAATGGAATCATCTCAGTTCAGTGTGAATCCATATGTCAATCGAAATTAATTACTTCACGTTAAATCCACAGGCCTGGATGTTCTTTTCCAAGGTCACTAAACTAAAAGTCTCTGTGGAATTGAACAAAAAATCTATTGCTACTTACAGCACTTCTCTTGAGAACAGAACCTAGAGAAAAACTCACGTTTGACAGAACATTGATTTATCACTTTACATGACTGCAAATATGAGCTCTGCAAGCCTAAGTTATGCTACCACTTTTGCTTTCTCTGTTTGGCCTGGCATCCATTTTCAAAACTACTACCACAGTAACCAAGGGAGAATGGCAGGGGTGGACAACAGGGGGCAGTGCGTACCTATCACTTGAAGGAGTCTAACCCTTCGGAGCCAGGGATACACTTCCAAATCGGAGGCGTGTGTGGGGCCTCAATGCGATGGTGCTAATGTGATTGACAACCACAAACCAGCTAATAATAACAAGCACCTGCGGCTCTTAAAACAAGCAAGGACAGGGAAAAGGTGGGGTGTGGGATGAAGGGAACAACAGAAACAAGAACAAGTAACAAAAGGGAAAAATCATTTACACACACATACATGTAAGGATAAGATGTGGAGGCAGAAACATGTACATCAGAACACAAGCCGAGGCAGGAAACTATAAAAAAAAAAAATCCCCTGGGGCCAACCAACATGGACGTGAACCACAGCGGCTCTGCCGACTACCCTCAATTTCTCGCCATCGGACACCATCTCCACATTTTTCTATATGCCCTGGGATGAGGACAGACTTCCCTACAAGCTTAACATCGCCTTCACCCCACAACCATTTATTTTGGGCTGTAAGTGGTAACCTATTATCGGGAGGCGCTGTTGACTAGGAACATGGTGGCGGACAAACCGCTCTTGCCTTGCACCAGGACAGAGTAAACTGGCTGTTGGACTCCGCTGGATATTGTTGGAGGCTATGAATGCACCCTCAGAGCTCAGCTGGACCTGGCATCACTGATTGCGACAGAGCCCAGCCTTAAACACCATTGAACCCCTCCTTTCTGGCCCGCTCAGCTACGCTTGGTGGCGCGGTGCTTAGGCCCAAGCTTGTGGCAACCCGCGGACCCCCCCCTCACTGTGGGAGAGGACCTGTCATTTCATCCTGCCCTGTGAGGACTCCCAGCCCGGCTTGAGGAAGAAGGCAACACTTTTTACGATGGCACCAAGGAGGGAGAGTTTTTTTGGCGAGGCCTACTTTATATTATGCCTGACCCTAATATGGCGCCTAACTGACTTTGTGAACTACATGGGACTCAAACGCCAGTGCTTTCCAGGTACAGTGGGCTGTTGGTGGTTTCCTAAAGCATCCACCACTTACCAGCTGAGGCTCAAGGTGTTCTTTTTGTCCTACATGCTTCATAAGGATTCACTGGCACACACTTGACTTATGACAGGAACAGTGTTCTTTATGGGTTGACCCTTTCCTGCAGCTCACTGTGCATGTAAGCAGTGCTCAATGATACCTTAAGTACCCTCTTTACAGTAGATGAAGTGCAGCAGGCTATAGAGCTGCTTAAACTTAAAAGCTCCTCGGCCTGACAGCTTTAATGTGCAATTCTATACGACTTTTAGCCCAGATCTGATTCCTTACCTGATGAATTTGTTCAACCACATTGCAAACTCTCGAGCGGTCACCCCCTTGATGGGTGAGGCTCTAATTTCAGTTATTCTGAAATCGGGAAAAAATGTAGACTTCTGTGCCTCATACCGTCCAATAGCCCTTCTCAACTTAGATGCAAAACGGTACGCAAAGATCTTGGCCCGCAGATTAGATGATATACTGCCAGATCTGATACACCCAGATCAATCTGGTTTTATAGCAGGGCGCCAAACACACAACAACTTATGGCGAGTCATCCATTTGATAGAGAAGGCACCGAAGAAGGCTGTCCCTGCGGTCCTACTAAACGTTGGATGCCTTCGACACAGTGGACTTGACATTTTTATCCCACACACTCTGCCGGCTTGGATTCAATGATCATTTCGTTGGCATGATTTAGGTTAATTATAGTTGTCACTGATAACGTTTTGGTAAATGGGACAGCGTCTGACTTTTTTAGCTTTTCTCAGGTCACGCAACAGGGGTGCCCTCTTTCCCCTCTGCTGTTTACCCTCATTGCTGAACCATCACAGCAAGGTTGACAAATGCTTCCTCTGTCCAGGGGATCCCCTTCGGATCTGATAAGCATACAATTTCACTATTTGCCGTCAACATACTGCATTTCCCTCACTTCACCTAGATCCTCTTTGTAGGCATTGCAAGCTGAACTCAAGTGGTACGAATCAGTAGCAGGTTTCTATATTAATCTACACAAATCCTTTTCGCTAAACTTGACTGTCTCCCCTGCAGAAACAGAAGAGCCATCTCACGCCCTCCTTTTCCAGTAAGCGAAGAAAGACATACTATACCTAGGAATACTGCTCACACCAAAGGTGATTGATCTGTATAAAACCAACTACTAGTCCTGGGTGTAGTTTACAGAGTCAGACTCTGCAGAATTCCGCAGAGTTGAAAAAAAACTGACCCTGCTTAGCGCTTCTGAGATCCGGTGCATTCAGGAGAGGGCCTTGGCAGTGAAAGCTGCCATTTCAGGCCTCTTGTGCACCTGCCTGTCTTGTGTGCAGTGCACACTGGAAGGCCGGTGCACTAGAGGCCTGAAATTGTAGCTTTCTTTCGCTGCATATGGCCCTGACCTGAATTCAGGCCGGGGCCATAGGCAGTGAAAGCTGCCAGGCCTGAATTCAGGACAGGGCAGTAGGCATTGAAAACCGGTGTTTCAGTCCTTGTTTGTGCACCAGTGTACACAAACAGCGATGAAAAGAGACAAGGACTTAACTAGGCCTTCCTGAGGTCCTCTCCTCGTCGTCCGACGGCGACGAGTCTCTCCCTGCTCAAGTGCACGCTGTAGCCCAGTTATGGGCTGCACAACGCAAGCGCAGACTGGGCTGCAGCGCGCACTGGATGAGCTCCACTTCGCTGGTGGGACTAGCAGACGTTTTGGACTTACTCTGCGCACCAAGTGGAGCACAGAGTTCCAAAAAACTACATTAGCTCCGCCAGCGGAGCAGAGCTCCCCGCCCACCCTTACCAATTACCCTTCATTTTTATGACAACTTAAATCAGACTTGAAACAATGGGCTCCAGTGTATTTAACATGGCTAGACCGTATCAACGCCATTAAAATGTCCGTGCTTCCTCGACTCTTGTACCTGTTTCATGGGCTCCCGATTGAGGTAAACAGGGATTTTCTTTGCCGCACTACCGTCTTTATTTATTAAATTTATATGGCAAGACCAAAGAGCCAGACTCGCATATCGCTTTTTGACTCTACCTAAAGAGGAGGGAGGACTGGGCTTACCCAATGTTGTGCTCTATTATGAAGCAGCTCAACTCAGAATTATGTCTGTATGGTCTGTAAAGGAATCAGACAAACACTGGCTCCACATGGACCACACAATAGTGGGCAGGACGATCTAGGACATTATCTGAAAACCTAAAAGTGACCTCCCACGCACACCAGTAGCTACTACATTGAAAGCGTGGGCTCTAGCCACCAAAACTAATGAGCTCACAACCTTCCCCTTCCCTTACACGCCTATCCATTTGAACTTGCCTCCCCCCGCCACCAGGCCCTTTTGATAGATGGAGAGATGGGGGATGTCTAACTATTTCGCATTTGCTCCATGGGTGGGACATCTTCACATTTGAGAACTGTTTTCAATATTTTAACCTACCAGCCTCAGAAGCGTACTACTATGCCCAATTGAAACATTGGGTTCTTTAACCTGATGTAAGACAGGCTGCTACCAGAGATCTCCTACCCATTGAGCAGCTTGTATGGAGGGCAGGAATCACTAAAGGTAGTATATCCTTTCCTTATATCCTCTTGACATCAACCACTCTTACTCCCACATCCCAGTATGTTACATTCTGGGAACACATGCTTGGGATTACCATAGACGCATGGCAGTGGTGCACTGTTTGGTGAGATGTACATAGATTCAACAGTTCCATGGGACTACGTGAAGCCCATCTTAGTTTAGTATAGATTACTATAGATTAGTATCTATATCCTGAAAAACTTAGAAAAGTTTTTCCTAATACGACAGATAAATGCTGGCGGGCCTTCGGGTTACTAGGAGACATTTACCACCGCTGGTGAGACTGCCCAACTATCCGCCCCTATTGGGACCCTGTCCCCTTGACCCCAGAGTATACTCTCTTAGGACTTCAGGACCCAACTCTCAAGTGTCAGACACTGGGTGACAGTGCAATCCTTTGGTTGTGTCTGGGCGCTGCCAAGATGGCTCGCGCATCGGCTTGGAACAAAACGTAAGCACCATTGATGTCTCAATCTCAATGGCATGCACACCTATGGCATGAGCTCACCAATGAAAGATTGACTTGTGATGAATGATACCCGAAAATATTTTGAGCGTATACGGGGCTCTTTAGGACAATATCTTTTGAGACGCCTCTCTCTCTTTTCGTGCCCCACCCAGACTAGAGCCGTCTCTTTCATATATAGGAACCCTCACAATGCTATTGCGATCCCCTTTGGAGATTTTACTGACCTGTGTTCCCTCCCCTCCCATGTGACCCCTGGAACATCACCACCCTGTCGCTTTCTAATGGAGCTCTCACTATGCAGGCTATGTTGGGTTATTTTTGTATGTTAATGTTTACAATTCTTCAGCGCAGTTCACTATTTGGCAATGACATGGATGATACTTCTTTTTTATTTATTGTTTGATAGACATGCACTTTATTGGCCTGATTGTATTTATGAAAGTGTACTTGTCTTTAGCCTACTTTGGGAACTGGACCTTTGAAGTGTTTACCAAGGCTGTTTGTGCCTTATGTACGAAAATAAAAAAAAATAGTTTGGAAAAAAAAAAAGAGTTCCCCCAAACAACAGATAAACAATCAAAGCATAGAGAAACTGTACTTGGCCGGTGCTCCTCAGCCAAGAATGGAAGTGACATATTGGCTGCTCGAATCAGTTATGAGGCAGCAAAGAAGAGCGACACTGCAGTCAACCTATGGAAAACAGCAGGTGGGATCAACCTAAATGTAGACTGTTTATTTTATGTATTTTTAGACACCACAACAATAAAGATCCACCAAAGGGTTCTGTAGATATAAAATTTACAAGGTATAGTAAATCAAGCATTTCAATCGACTGCAAACAAGCATTGACAAATTGAACGAATGTGACTTAATAACATTTTCACCAAAAAGTTGGGCTAGTTGTGTTGCGGTCACTTAGGGTCAATTTAGGCAACCAACTCCAGCAAACAAACTGATGGATTAAACCTAGATCTATGACTGGGGACAGATGTTTTGATTTGTTTCGCATTCCGTCCATCATCTGTTCTTTTTGCATTTGTCGCCGTAAGTGGGAAGGGTATGCCCAGATGTGGGTCCCGTGCTCACTATGCCACCTGAGTCAAGCTAGCCTGACTGAAGAGGGATACCCCGAAACCATTCCCAGGATGCTTGTTTCTAGTCCTGGGAGGATCTGGCCTGCAGTTCGGGCAGGTCTGTTCTCATAGGAAACAGGGTCAAGACCGATTTGCATATGGCTGGATCCAAACTGGAATGGCATGGCAAGCAATAAACTGATGGATTAAACCCAGATCTGTGACTGGAGGTGAATTTTTGATTTGCTCTGTGTTCCGTCCATCATCTGTTCTTTTTGCATTTGTAACCAACTCCAGTAGGCAGCCAGTCAGGGGGACCAGCAACGTCCCCAGAATCAGTTACCTTCACAGGTGAGGTAATCTTTAGGCAGTTCCTGGAACCTTATCCCCTTTGTAGTGGATTCCTGTGAAAATAGTCCAAATGCAAGGGATGAAGAATGCTGAAGATGCTCGAGGATGCTGCAGATGCAATGCAGTTGATGGGGGTCTTCCTGTGGCTATTCCTTGGCCCTCAATGGGGTTAGGCAATCCTGATCACAAGATCAACATCCCTCGAAATCCCCTCGGTGCTGGTAGGAGTCCAGTTGCATGGTATCATGGTCACAGACAGATCCTTCCCTGGGATATAAATCGGCTTCTGAGTGACCAAGCTGCACTCTGATGACTCTCCTGGGCTCAGCAGCAGCTGGCAGTAGCTTGAAGATGCTGGGCTACCAACTTGCCCCAGCAGGCATCTCAGCTGTTTTGTCCCTTTGCTGTGAACAGGGGGTCAGCTAAGTGGCCCTTGGAGTCTCATGGCTTTAGCTGGGCTCTGAAGTTGACTTCTCCATGGGCAGGACACAGCAGGTGCAGTCCATACTGGTGTAGCTTCTCTTTGACATTTGGACAGTGCAGCAAGGCAACCCTTCTTTGTTCCCCAATTGAGGAAGGACCTTATAACCTGTCTCTTCAACTGAAGCTCAGAGGACAACCCCTTTAGCGCTTTGTGATGCTTACGGGTGAGTAGTGCTTCACAAACTGATTGATTTTTCAGCCCAGACACTATTGGTGTCCACTAAATAGTGCCCTATTTATGTTCAGAAAATGCCTTTAGTTTAGGATGTGGTTGGTAGCCAGTGGACTACCATGTTCCCTGTCTCCTGATGACTACTTTTTGGAAAGTGTGTCATTTGGCTATCCCATGATGAACTAATCTGCCCACTCACAAGATGGCAGAACCCCTCTCTCTTGGCATCAAGAGCTCTGTTGCTTAACCCAGAGGTGTGGCTACCAAGGGGGGCAACATGCCCCTGAGAAACCAGTTCGACAACAGGTTTCCCCTCTCCTTTCCCGGTGCCAGCTAGTCTCCTTAAACAATGAGGCTATACCTCTCCCAAGTGGTCCTCATTTGTTCTTCAAAGTCGACTTCAGCTTTAAAACATGCCTTTTGGACCACACCCTGTGTGGTTTCCTGCAGGAGTGAAGTAACATCTCCCTCCATTGCAGGACCCTATTGTCTCCTTTCCTGAGTTGTTAGCATGTCTCCCCAGCAGGGCAGAAAAATGTATTGGGTTCAAGCTCCACGTGCAAGTATTAATGGCACAGGAGATTGAAGACAATAAATGGGCAAATTTGTAAAAGTTGCCCACTGTAGCTTGTTAAATTAATTTCAATTTTAAGTTGGGCTTAGTGTGACAAGTTGAGTCATACCTTAAAGTATCAACTTTGATTGCACCATTCAGTAGTTAGTACAGCTGAGGGTTCAGCTTGTAACCTTGCACTCCCCACTAAGATGACGAAGCCTTTCCACAGTAAAAACAACAGTTTTGCATTTTTACTGTCAGAACACATAAAATATATGTTCTGCCCCAGAAAATATGCTGCACCCTGTCTTAGGGCTCAGTAGGCCTGTCATTAGGGTGAACACATGGACATAGTGGGCTCTGGCCCAGGGCCCCCACCTCCCAAGGGGCCCCCTGATAAAGCCAGCACTGTTCTGCCGAGAGTCTTGCCCCTGTGACCTTGTATAATTCTTAAACAGGTTGTTTTAAATACATTTTCCTATAATTTTTTTTATGTGTGTGATATGTGACACTCTATTACATACATTTTGCAGAGAAATATTTGGTTTATCATTCATGCAACATCCATAAAAAGGTTTATTTTATTTCAAAACAGAACCTTGCATATGAGAAGCGGGAGGGTGTCACAGAGATTACTTGCAGTAATAATAGTGAGCTGCTGTGTTACAATATTAAAGAAACATGTAATTATCCCTGAATATTAGATGTAAACACATTTAGAATTTGGACCAGTGTGTCTGTGCACTGTCAGTAACCGGGCCAAAAACGGCAATGAACAAGCTGAAATTGGATCATAAATAGAAAGCTTTTCTGAATAGTGGCCCCCAAAGTACATTTGTCTCAGGGTGCCCAAAATTCTTCAAATGTCCCTGAGGGTGACTTAGACATGTTTCAGGGGGGCATTTGACTTTTGGCATGGCTTTATCACACCCAGGGTGACCCAAGCAGCAGTGGTTTCTCCTTTAGGGCAGAGGAACACCGCCCCTCTGCCTAAAATGCACCCCTCCCCTCCCACACACACCCCCGGGATGAAAAATAAAATGGTAATAAAAATAACGGGCCAGGCCACTGCTGCTCAGTGGCAGCAGTGAGATGTGCACTTAAGTTTAAAGTATGCATGTCTTTTTGGTCTGTTCTCTTGCACCGGCCAGCAAGGCAGGTGCACTTTAAACTTCTCTAACCCAGCTGTCTTTTGACAGCTGGGTTAGAGAAAGCACATGCCTCCAGTACTCTTGTGAGCGCTGAGAGAGGCCGCTCTCTCCAATCCTGATGCTTCTTTCATGCTGGTTGCCAGCATGAAAGCAGCGCCAGGATTGCTTCAGGGAATTTGCTGGAGCCAGACAGGAGATCGGAGCGAGGAGGACACTGGACATAATGCAGCAAGTAAGGTAAATGTTTTTTTTTTTAATTTTATTTACACCACTCACCTTGCATGCATGCACCAACTTCACATTTGCCTGCCTCCCCACTCTGCCTACATGCCAGCTACCGCTAGGCACAAGTAGTGCTGCAGTCCCTGGGATGACTCTCTCACTTACAGGTTCTGGGTACCTTGGGTACCATATACTAATGGCTTACAGGTAAGCAGCCTAGTTTATTTGGGTATAGCCAATGTAACATATACATTTAGGGGTGGCACTGAGGTCTGTTTGGAAGGCCTCAGTGCATTCTCAGAAGTTGAAAAACCAGTAGCATCGGTCAAAAAATCTGTTGGTGACCATACAAAAAAGGCATTTCCTTACAAACGTCCCTTCCGAATTTCGATTTAGAGTGAGTTGCAGAGCCCATTGTAAGAGGTGTAAAAAGACTTATGACGTACGTAATGGGATTTCTACATCAGAAAATGTGATTTTGCGTTTGTAAAAACAGTGATTTTGTGGATCACATGGTCTAAGGCTTCAAAATCCTTTTGTCAATCTGGCTCTAAGAATGGACATCTTCTCTCTCACAGTTATTTTACCTCTATGATCAATTTTTGTGTCTATATTTTCAATTTAGGAACCAAATTGAAATCTCCACTGAAAACTATCTTACATAATTAAAATTAGTATGTGAAATTATGCAGTGACAGACATTTTAAACTGGGGAAGTTTCCTATTGAAGAGAGACATATGAACAAAACAGGAAATACCCCAGTAAATACTGAAGGGCATATTTACAAGAAAGTGGTACATCAGTCCCATTGCTTCACTTTTCTTGAGTTGCCCCTGCCCCACCTAACAACACTATGGTTTTGCCGTATTTACAATATGGTGCACTATGGCAGCCGTTAGGGCAATAGAGTCAACATTTTGTACGCTATTGTGGCGCTTTGCTGCACTAGCGTAAAAAATGTTGATGCTAGTGCATCAAAGCTCAGGGAGGCCCATTGATTAAAATTGGGCATCATTTTAATGTCTGCTCTGAGCAGGCATTCAAAATTACGGAAAAAATGGCGCATTGGAATGATGTAAATTTCTCTGTGCCACTATTCTCGGGCCTCCCTGCGGGGGAATGTTCCCTTGCATACATTTTGCATGGCACAGGTATAATGTGGCACAAGGGTTTACAAAGTGGACTACTTTGTAAATACGGCGCAGGAGATGGGCCTCTTAAGCGCTAGCTTAGCGTAAAAAAATTGACGCTATGGCGGAGCAAGGAGGAGCTAGGTGCATGAAATATGCCCCTGAGTGTATTAAAATGAAATCAATAACGTTATACATTTGTACTTATCACCTATACACAGTATACAACCCCAAGAGGGCACGGTAATTACATATTCATATCACCACTCTGCATTCTGCAAATCCCACTCCATGTTCCTGAAGCTTCCAGATCGGCCGGCTCCATAGGTTGGTGCTGCTTCTTCTGTTAGGGCTTAATTCAAGCATTCCACCCTTAACATTTCTGTGTGATTTGCTGCCACATAAAGCTGTACAACGGCCTTTATTGATAAGATGCTGGTGGCGGTCCTCACAAGTCTCTCAAGACAGCTGTATATTTCAATAGTTGAAAAAGCTGAAGTCTACCAATACCCATCTACCAGAAACCACCAAAGCAATATACTTCAGTTTCAATAACGTTTATAATATGGAGATGAACTTTACCATCTCAACAAACGACAACCTCCCCAAATCCCTTCCCTTGTTTTCTGAAAGGACCCCTCCACTACAGTCCTTATCTTTCCATATCAAAGTCATGCTTCTTGCAATCTCCTTCCAGATTAACATAATACCTAAATTCCTCTGTCCTTCTAGAGTCAGTCTCTTGCCTCCGGTTACATTTGTGACGTAGTTGAGAGTTCACTAAAATGTTTAACATTTGCAATTCTTCCCTGTGCTGTTTTAACCTTTTCTATTCCTGAAATCCAACTCAACATTGTAACCAAAATCTTTCTGTGAGTTGTTGGGTTTGCAGAAAAAAATCTCAGAAAAGAGTACACTTTAAAAACGTCTAGTTTGTCTGTAGTAAAGTTAGACTTTTGGTTTGCGTTTAGACCAAAAGTATAATTTAGACCAGAAGTCTAGCTTTACTACTGGTAAAGTTAGATATTAGGTGTAAACTTAAACGTCTGGTTTAAACTTAAACTTTTGGTCTAAGTTTACCTTTGTGAATTGGGCTCATGGCTTTTTAAGTCTAAAACTTCTAAGGAGTCGAGCAACTAAGGGAAAAATCTTTGAAATATCTTCAGAGGACTCCTGTACTCCTTTATTGTTGCTGTTTGAGATGCTAGAGTGGCTGAAGCTAAGCCTTTAAGGAATCCTTCTCTTAGGAAACCAGGGTTTGAAGAAGATCTAAAGTTTACAGGCTTGTGGCTTTTGCTATACACCAAGACTGGAATGAACTGCATTGTTTTGGTGTGATAATGTAGATCGTCGCCTTGACCCCTGAATATCTATCACTGTCAGTTTTGAATACCACAAATGTTCTAATCTATCCCTTACAATTTCCAAGCCTTCAGGTGTAACTGCCTCGAAGTTTGTTATATTAAGCTGAGAAACTGAAAGGGAGGTGGATCCAGTGGAAAAGCTTCTCAACTGGCATCTGCATTAGCAGATGAAACCAGGGCTGCCTCTGCCAAAAGGCAGCTACTACAACAACTGTCAAGCTCTCCTCCCGAATATTCTGCAGCACCCTCTGAAGGAGGGGAATAGGAGGAAAAGCATACAGCACTTTGTTGTAACATGGAAGTGATACAGCAGCTACTGCATAGGCCTGAGGGCACCAGTTAAGAGGAATCACTGCATTCTGAGTAGATGCAAACAGGACTATGCTGGGAATGCCAAACTGAATGCATATCTGATGTGGAGTAGGAATAAATGACGGGTCACTGATGATGCCAGGTTACAACTTAGACCGTCTTGAAGTTCAATTTCCCTTGAATATACACCATCAGGAAAGCAATCAGATGAGGTTCTGCCCAGAAAAACATTCTCCCTGCTAACTTGTTGAGCTCCCACCTTTTTGTCACCCCCTCATGGTTTAGGTAACACCTTGCAACATAGCTATTCGTCCTCACTACAAGGTTGACTCCCTCCAATAAACCCTGGAATGCCTGTATTGATAATCATAGTGCAGCTAGTTCACTCAATTTGGATGACAGACAATTATCCCCCTCTGCGCATTGACTCTAGACCACTTGCTGCAGAAAGAGTGCTCTCCATCTTCAGAGGCTTGCATTAGTTGTTGATAAGCACAGAGCTGGAAGATGAAATTGGGTACCCCTTTTACTAGATTGGCTTCTATCAACCAGCACCGTAGATCTGGAGCTATCTGGAGAGTGACTGGAACCAAGCAATCATAATCTTGAGATGTCTGATTCCAGTGACTCAGAAGGTTATTTAGATGGGGCTTCAGGTGGAAACAGGCTGCACAACTACCACAGTAGCTGCTGCCATAAACTCCTGGACTTCAGGCCACTTCCTGGCCAGAGCTTGTTTTTGCACCAGCAACTGAAGTAGATTTGTCTGAAGACAGAAAACACTCTTTTGGAGAGAGACGCTTCCTGCTTCGGTGTCGAAGATGGTGCCTATAAATGTCACTTGTGTTGGCATCAAGTTAGATTTCTTAGGATTGATCATTAGACCCAAGTGATGGAGAACATTGTAGACTTTTTCCATGTCCTGCTGTGCCTTAAAGATAGGAGGAGCACCCAAGGTAGGAACAAATAGATATCCTTTTTAATAGCAATGCTGCCATCACTGGTGTTGATACCTTCGTGAACACTCTTGGTTATGTGCAGAGGATGAATGGGAGTACTTGAAACTGACAATGAATGTACTGCATCATGAACCTTAGATAACTCCAGGTGGATGAGCACATAAAAGAAGTATTTTGTAAATCCAGAGTTGCTTATAAATCATCCCTTGAAATTAAGGGAATAATGATCTGGAGAATAACCATCTTGAAGGTTTCAAAGTGTAGATGTTTGTTCAGTTCTTTGAGGTCAAGCACCAACCGTAAGGAACCAGAACTGAATAGAATCCCTGAGCTTGTTGGTTTCAAGCAACTTGAAATGCGACACCCTTGGAAACAAGATCTTGGATACGCAGAAGCATTGAGCTTCTTTTCACTTTCCCTCTTGGTAATGGAGTACTTCAGAACCCCTTCAGAGGACATGGTTCAGGCAGGGACTACCGGATCCAATCGTGATGGTTGAGGGTTTTTACTCTTGATGTCCCAACCTACTATGGATCCCACTAAACTGGGCCAAGGACCCATTCTGCCCTTGACTGTCAGTGGTAGCTGTAGGTGAGCAGGGGCATGTGCATACAGGTCAGTGAACACAACTCATAACTCAAAGCTGCAAACAGGGTGAACAATAAATCAGTATCCAGTAAAATACATGTTTTCATACAGAAAGAAGTATTTTATTTCTAGCTCTACACACGCAAAGCTATACAACACTCAGAAGCAATGACGCAATCCCCCTTGAGGTTGAGGCGGTAGTAGTTGTCAGGTGAATCCCTGTTGCACTCTCCTTCGTATAACATGTGTAGGGTTACTCCCCATTCAACTTTGGCTGCATCCAGGGAATGCAAACTATTAGCCAGAGCTCTCCCCTTGACCCTTTAGGAATTAATCAAAAGTGTCACCATTAGCAGCAAGTCGCATAGGCCCTCATAGGCCCAGTTTCAGTCTTACCTGCTGCAGTGGTATGAGAGTGTTCAGCAGTACACTGAGTGTCATCTCCTCTGGTGCACACGAGTCCGGATCCTGTATGGTGAGTTTGGGCAGCTCACAATGTATGTGGTAGCACCAGGCAGTGCAGTCTGTCTCGGTATAGCAGCACTGCTGGTTTGTTCCAGTTATTGGAGCTGCTTCCCCTCAGCAAACACAAAGATAAGTTGCTCTTCCCCCTAGCAGAAGGGGTGGTGTTCTGGGTTGATCCTCTGGCTCCTGACTGGAGCTCCAACCAGGAGTGACGATGTCCTTGGAGGTGTGATGGTGATCCTCGGGGAATCCTTCAGGTGCAGATCACAGCATGTGGGCTTGACCCACTTGTCACAGCAGTTTTCTTTCAGTCCAGGTGATGACCCTAATTCTTGACCAAACTGATACTAGCATCCCTTCCTGGCATATAGGGTTGCTGCGGTACTCACAATTGAAGCACAGACTCTTCTTATGAGACTGCGCTCACCACGCGGACCTTCCTTTCATACTGGATTGCTGATTTCAGTCCCACGCTCCTGTCCCAAGATCTGTTCATTGGCGACTCTTGTGGCATACGTGGTCACAGCAGTGGGGGTGCAGGCCTAGTGCTTCCAGCACTGTGCTTCTGGCATGCTCAGAACAAAGCGGCATTCCTAGCATTCTGGGGTTGCAGAGCCAATTTCTGCACACTGACAAGGACACATTTGTTCCCCAGCCTCACACCTCACTCAGGGAGTCCTCATGCAGGGATCCCTACTAGACCTCACTCCCTACAATGCTCCCCTCTCCTTCACAGGGCACACTGGTCTTGGCAATCAGTCAGGTGATGGTAATCCAGGCTCCAGGGCAAGTGATGTTGGTGTCCTGAGTGATGTCCCCTCACCAAGCAGCTTCCTGGTAGCAGCAGTTGGCCCACAGTCCTGGTCACAGGCAGAAATCTTGCAGAGCTTTCCCTCATTATACGGTCCATCTGATTACTGGGCAGATAATAAAAATTTGGGGTCTCAACCTCCCCTTCTTATTGTCCTTTTTTAAACACCAAATGTGATTTAGGGTCTGAGTTTTATGTTGGGGTTCTGCTTCTTTTGAAGTAAACATCTTCCCTTTTTTTCTCTCTTTCCGAAAGGGGCAAGATTCTAAAGATGATTTCCCCACAACACAATTAATGGGAGTGGCCAGAGTTCACTCCTACATGTCAGCCACAGTGGTATGTGCCTCAAAAGTTTACTTTGGGGTTTCCAGCCTTACTCTGTATGATTCCTTTATCAGACCCATCTCTCTTCATGAGATGTGTCCAGGACCTTTCCTTGTGATCTATTACTGCATCAAAGAGCACCCTTGGAGCACCCTTCCTCCCTTCTTCCAGTAATGCAGCATTACGCAAATCTGCCTGGAGGGATTCCTCTACTCCACACGTTTTCACCAGGCAGGCCTGAGCCTTCCAAAATGCAACCCAGGGTCCTTCATGTAATGTACCATTGCAGGGGCATTGGAACTCTGTGTGTATTCACAGCACACTCACTGCACAGCGCTGTTACTTCCATGCATTGTACCATTACAGGCACACCTACATTCAGCAAAACCAATCACTGCGCACACTGCAGCCTTTCTGCATAATTCCAGATTGCTCTATTTTAAAACACACCCACTCAACCTGTACACACTGCACAACACTTCACCCTTCATGAATTGTACTTCACTCAAGCACGCATACACTCAGGACTTACTTTTCTTACTCATGCACTGCATAGCACTACATCTCTCATGTAACGTGCTCCCAACAGGCATACATGCTTTTAGTACATGTACCAACCATATACCGAGCAGTTTTATCCTATTCCTGTACTGTACCCTTCCAGGCATACATGCAACCAGCTTAATCACTACTCCTGTGCTGTCCACCTGGTGTAGGCCAAGGGGAATTTAGCACAAAGCAGGGGAACTTTTAGAAAGCTGAGTGTAGGCCTCACTCCAGTGACACAGGGGTAAAAAGGACCTGCTCACTAATACTGATCACTGCACAGTATGCTGCCACCACCACACTTGTGTTACTGTAATCCTGGTGAAGATAGTAGCCTTCCACCACTATGAGGGTAGCGCTTTAGGCATCCCTCCTAGTCCAACAAGACCGCAATCTGTGAGACAGGCCTATATCACTGCGCAGTCATGATCTGTGTTCGCCTATGACAAAACATCAGCATTAGGATTCAAGAGAACTGTACAGTGGACACTCAGGACAGAGATAAACGTCTCTTACCATACAGAAGATTGTTCTGTCTCAGCAGTGTAAATTTGAACTAAGGCATTGGAGGTCTTACTTTGAATTGAATATGCAACCTCCCTTTTATGACTGGAAGGACACATGCATCCTGAAATGTTTCTGACCATGGGGGAAAAACTTCCTTAAGGGTACTGCTGTCCCTTTTTGACAATCTTCCGGTTACACCTGCACCCACAAATGAAAACACTCCCTGGAATGTATACTTGGAAGCGAAGGAGCGCATGTGCAAACAATATTTGGAGGAGCCAAGTGTTCTTTTGGAAAGACATAGGGGGTCATTACGACCTTGGCGGGCGGCATCAGCTGCCCGCCAAGATCTGACTGCCATGCGGCCGCACCCCCGCCACGGCCATTTGGAGATCCCCGCTGGGCCGGCGGGCGGAAACCTGGTTTCCGCCCGCCGGCCCAGCGGGGATCACGGCAGCAACATAGGAGCCGGCTCCAAATGGAGCCGGCGGTGTTGCGGCCGTGCGACGGGTGCAGTTGCACCCATCGCACTTTTCACTGTCTGCACAGCAGACAGTGAAAAGCCGCATAGGGCCCTGTCAGGGGGCCCCTGCACTGCCCATGCCAGTGGCAGTGCAGGGTCCCCCAGGGGCTCCACGACTCTCCGTACCGCAAGCCTTTTCCTGGCGGTAGACTGCCAGAAAAAGGCTGGCAGTCGGGGAGTCGTAATCCCCTGGGCAGCCCTGCAAGCAGCGCTGCCCTGGCAGATTACATCCGCCGGGGCCATTGTGGCGGTAAACAGCCGGCCCCGGCGGTGCGACCGCGGCACTACCGCCGCGGTCATAATACGCCGGGAGGCACCGCCAGCCTGTTGGCGGTGCTCCTGTAGTTTTGGCCCTGCGGTTGTAATACCGCCAGGGTCATAATGACCACCATAATTTTTTCAAATGCAAACAATCCTGTGATCAGTCTGTGGAGGAATACATTGACACACTTAGGCCCATATTTATACTTTTTTAGCGCTGCATTTGCGTCCTTTTTTTACGCAAAATCGGTGCAAACTCAGAAAATACAAGTAAGTTTGTGCTGATTTTGCGTCAAAAAATGACGCAAATGCAGCCCTAAAAAAGGATAAATATGGGCCTTAGAGTTTTAGCATCCAACTGCAAATTTGAGAACAGTGTGGACAAATGTATGTAGTTATTAAGGGACAAGACATTGTAGGGTGGAAAGATTTGGCGAAACTTGCTATACATCTGCATCCTGGTCATAAGGAACCAGTGGTTCTTGGGGAAATGCCAATCTTAAATATTGAAAGTCATGAAGATGTTAAACAGTTGATGGCACAGAAATTTCCTAAAGTATTTGTAGATAATATAGGTAAAGTAGAAGGTTTTGAGCATCAAATTCAACTTAAAAAAGGAGCTGTCCCAGTAGTACATAAAGTTAGACCTGTACACTTGAGTTAAGAGGTGATTTGAGGAAACTTTTGAAAAGACTTACAGAGAAAGGTGTGATCACGACCACAGGTTCATCAGAATGGGTATCACCTATAGTGATAACAAAGAAAAAATCTGGTGATTTAAGACTTTGGCCCGCATTATGAGATTGGCGGCAAATGCCGCCTACCGCCACAGTGACGGCCGCCAACACACCGTCACCAACGACCGTCCATGCCATTATGACCGTAGACGGAATACCGCCAGAAGGCTGGCGGAATTCTATTTACAGTCATGGTGGTGGACGGTGGTAAGGTGGCGCTGCTGCTAGCAGCCGCACCACGCCAGCAAAACACCGCCTACCGTATCATGTACCATGATATGGCCTGGCGGTGTTTTGCTGGCGGACGCTGCTCCTGGCCGCAGCGCTGCGTCCCATCTCCTGCCAGAGGACCCCCTGCATGTAGGTAAGTCGGGTTCTCTGGCAGGAGAGGGGGAAAGGGGTGTTGTGTGTGGGGGTGTGTGTGAATGCATGCATGAGTGTGTAATGCGTGTGTGCATGAGTGGGTGTGTGAACATGTATGTTGTGCCGTGAGATTGCGTGTGTGCCTGTATGTATGTTCATGTGTGTTGTTGTGAGTGTGTATGAATGCGTGGGTGAATGTGTGTATGCATATGTGTATGGGTGTGTATGTATGTGCATGTATGTGTGTTGATGTGCGGGTGGTCAGGAGGGGGATGGTGGAGGAGGGGTCTGGGGAGAGGGAGGGGGCAGGGGAGACTCCTATCAGTGCCAGGGAAGGAATGGCCTACCGCCATGGTTTCAGCGGTGGTACAGAAACCACTGTAACCATGGCGGTGGGCGGGGTCATAATGCCATCGGTGGCCTAGTGACGGCCGCCAGGCTGGAGGCTGTAGTCTCCAGCCCAGTGGTCGTTACCGCTGTGGCAGTCGGTGTGGTACATTGGCGGTTTGGCTTTGGCCAAACCGCCAATGCTATAATAGTGGAGGTAGGTACCACCAGGCTGTTGGTGGTATTACCTCCACTATTCCACCGACCGCCAGGGTTGTAATGAGGGCCTTTGTGTGGATCTTAGATCACTTAATCAGAACATAGTGGTAGACTGTCATCCCTTACCTTACATTCAAGAGATGTTAGCTAATGTGGGAGATGCCAAGAACTTCACAACAATAGATCTGCATTCTGCATATTATCAGATAGCACTTACATCAGATTCCCAATCTTTGATGACTTTTGTTACACCTTTTGGGGCTTATAAATATTTAAGATTACCTTTCGGGCTTGCTTCAGCAGCAAGCATTTTTCAAAAATCGATGGACAATTTGTTTGGCGAACTGAAACAAGTTCAAACCTTTCAAGACAATATCCTTGTTTTTACTAAGACTAAAGATGAACATGTGGTTGTCCTGGAAAACGTTTTGAGCTTTTTAGCATAGCATGGGATGACAGTCAAAATAGATAAATGCAAATTCATGACCAAAGAAGTATAATACTTAGGGCATACAATTTCAGAGTCAGGAATCAAACCTAAAGCTTGTAATGTAAAAGCAATAGTAAATGCATCTCTACCTGTTGACAAGGACTTTCTCAGATCTTTTTTGGGTCTTATGCAAGATTTGTCCCAGGTTATAGCTTATTGGTACAGCCTTTGCGCTCCCTTCTCAAAAAAGGGGCCAAATTTATTTGGTCAGAACAGGTAAATCAAGCTTTTCAAGATATTAAAGAGCTAGTTGTTTCAGCTCCTTCTGTACAGCCCTTTGAACCACAAGGAAAATTGTTTATTACAGTAGACGCTAGTCTAAATGGAATAGGTGCAGTATTTGGACAATGGTTACGAGGTAAAGAGAATACGGTAGCTTTTGCCTCAAGAACATTATCAGAGGCTGAAACGAACTATAGCACTATAGAAAGAGAGGCATTGGTTTGTGTATGGGCAGTAGGGAAATTCAAAATATATGTTTGGGGAATGTCTTTTGATTTATGCACAGATCATAAACCTCTTGTTTATCTATTGAGTGGCAATGGTCTTGGTAAGGCTTCTGCGCGTCTTATTAGATTGTTATCTAAACTCCAAGAATATAACTTCAGTATCAAATATCTTCAAGGAGGGAAAAATTATCATGCAGATTGCTTGTCAAGGCTACCTTTGGATGAGCAAGATGGGAAAATGTTTGAAGAGGGAAGAGTGTGTTGTAGCAGTAATGGATGTACTCGCTTTGTGCGAGGGTGCTATTTCAGAGCAAGAATGAGTAACAGCCTCTATGCAAGATGAGTGTTTACAAAGAGTAGTTCATTACATTAAAGTTGGGTGGCCATCTATAAAGTCATTATCACATGATTTGAGGAGTTTTGCGCAAGTGTCTTCAGAATTGTCATATGAGAACCAGGTATGCACATGTAATGATTTATTTGTACCTCCTTTGTCCTTACGGGCACGTCTTACTGAGTTAGCACATGCTGAGCATCTAGGTATCTCCACTACATCTAAGAAACTTAAACAGTATTTTTGGTGGCCAGGTTTGGATAAATCTGTTTCAGCTTTAGTTGAAAAATGTCCACAATGTATAGTTTCTGACAAGCACTGGAAGTCCACTCACAAACCTTTGTTGCCGGCATCTTTTCCAGAGAGTCCATGGATTAAAGTAGCAATGGATTTCTCAGGCCCTTTACTTCTTTTACCTAGCAAACAGAGATACTTAATTGTTTTGGTGGATTATTTCTCAAAATGGATTTATTTTGAGTTTGGGGAAGTACCTTGTACAAAATCACCTATTGTGTTTTGGGAGAGAATATTCTTAATTGAGGGGAATCCCAAATACATTGCTACAGATAATGGAACACACTTTGCATCAAAAGAAATGAAAGATTTAATGTATGCACATGATATTCATTTGCAGGTAGCGCTGTACAGTCTGACATCAAATGGTTTAGTTGAGAGGGTCAATTGTTTTTTGAAAGAGGGTGTACAAACGGCTCTTACTTCAAATGTTGATGTGAATGAGTTTTTGAAGAGGAAAGTGTGGGCGTATTTGACTACACCTCACTCTACCACTGAAGTAACTCCATTTCATGCATTATGTGGTAGAGAGCCTAAGACAAATTTGTTGCCTGCCTGGCTCGATAACAAACAGCAACAAGTTAGGAAAAGGATAGTCCAAATGAGAGTGATTTTTTTAGAGAGAGAGTTTTATGCAATCAGGCTAAGCAAAAAAAAGTATTATGATACTAAACATAATACCCGTGAAATGTGCATACAAAGAAATGATTGGGTTCTAATCAGGAAACACAACAAAGTAAGGAAGGGAGAATCAAAATTTACTTTACCTGTACAAGTAATTAAAACAAAGAAAGCAGCAGTTTGCTTAAAATATAAGGGGTGGTGGAATAGAGATAGTGTTGTACCAATTACCAAAACACAGGCTGAAATTTATTTCAGAACATGTCATAATAATGAAGAGGACAACTCCTTGATTTCTACTGATGTTTGTTCACATACCACACAAACAAAGAAAATTAATGATACAAGTCAAATCAATCTTGGAGAATCTAGCATGTCTACTTGCACTGATACTGTTGTTGAAAAAAAGGTCAGCGGGGTCAGTGTCTTCAAAGGTCTAGTTCCAGACCACTAATATTACCAGCAAAGTTTCAAGATTTTGTTATGTATTGATTATTATGCCGTATTAGTTTAGAATTTATATTAACCTGATTAATTCTTATTTTCATTTTGTTGGTTTTATTTTTGCTTTGTTTTAGGGAGAGGGTAATGTAGTATCTACTTAGTAGTTTAAGCATTTGTTAAAGTGTCTTTCAAATGTATTGTGTCCTGTAATATGGAACCCGATTCTAAGCGTTCGACGGGCTCTTCGTTCCACAAACAACAGTTGCTTGTGGATGGAGAACTGATTGGTTTTTATATTGAAATATCTTATTAAACTCAGTTCATGAAATATATCCGAACCAGAGTTCTCCTTCTTTCGCCCCCCACTACAGGTGGGTTGGAGTGGGGTGGGTTGTATTGGAGTAGGGTGGAACGAGTGGTCTATGGTGGGATAATTGGAGTGTGGTGGGTTGGATTTGGGTGGGTTGGAGTGGGGTGGGTTGGACTGGAGTAGGGTGGGTTTGATTAAAGTGGGGTGGATTGGAGTGGAGTGGGGTGGATTGTCCTGGAGTGGGGTGAACTTGAGTGTGGTGATGTGGATTGGAGTGGATTGGGGTGTGGTGGATTAGGGTGAGGTATATTGGATTGAAGTGGGATAGATTGGACTGGGCTGGATTGGGGTGGATTGAATTGGTGTGGGGTGGACTGGGTTGTAATGGGGTAGATTGCGGTTGATTAAAGTGGGGTGAATTGGGATGGAGTGTGTTGGATTGGGGTGAGGTGGATTGGATTGAAGTGGGGCATATTGTATTAGACTGCAGTGGGATTGTAGTGGGACTTGTTGGAGAGGGACAGGTTGTTTTGGATTAAAGTGGGGCAGATTGGAGTGTGGCATATTGAAATGGTTTGTAGTGGGGCGGGTTGTTTTGGATTGAAGTGAGGCAGATTGGTGTTAGTCAGATTGTTTTGTATTGGAGTTGGCCAGATTGGAGTGGGTCAGATTGTTTTGGATTAGAGTGGTTCGAATAGGAGTGGGGCAGATTGCTTTGGAGTGGTGCATACTATTTTTGATCATAGTGGGGCGAACTCGAGTGTGGCAGATTGTTTTGGATTAGAGTGGGGCAGATTGTTTTGGATAGAAGTAGGACAGATTGTTTAGGATTGGAGTGGGGCAGATTGTTTTAGATTTGAGTGTGACAAATTGAAGCTGAACATATTGCTTTGGAGTGGGGCAGATTGTTTTTGATTGGTGCTGGGTGAATTGGAGTGCGTTAGATTGCTTTGGAGTGGTGCAGATTGTTTTTGATCACAGTGGGGCGAATTAGAGTGGGACAGATTGTTTTGGATTGGAGTGGGGTAGATTGGAGTGGGGCAGTTTGTTTTGAATTACATTGTGGCAGATTGTTTTGGAGTGGGGCAGATTGTTTTGGATTGAAGTGGAGCGGATTGTTTTGGATTGGAGTGGGTCAGATTGTTTTGGACTGGAGTGGGGCAAATTAGAGTGAGGTATACCGCCGGGGAGTGGTGCAGATTGTTTTTGATTATAGTAGGGCAAATTGGGATAGGCAGATTGCTTTGGAGTGGTGCAGATTGTTTTTGGTTAGAGTGGGGTGAATTGGAGTGGGGCATATTGCTTTGGACTGCTGCAGATTGTTTTTCATAAGAGTAGGGCGAATTAAAGTGTGGCAGATTGCTTTGCAGGGGTCCATGTTATTTTTGATCAGAGTGTGGCGATTTGGAGTGGGGCAGATTATTGTGGATTGGAATGGGGCAGATTGGAGTTGGGCAGATTGTT
The DNA here is from genome assembly GCF_031143425.1 of Pleurodeles waltl. NCBI lineage: Eukaryota > Metazoa > Chordata > Amphibia > Caudata > Salamandridae > Pleurodeles > Pleurodeles waltl. Next base: position 55,526,574 of record NC_090445.1, on the reverse strand, counting down.
TTGGATTGGTGTTGGGCAGATTGTTTTGGATTGGAGTTGGGCGAATTGGAGTGGTGCACATTGCTTTGGACTGGTCCAGACTGGTTCTGATCAGAGTGGGGCAAATTGGAGTGAGCAGATTGTTGTGTATTGGAGTGAGGTAGATCGGAGTGGGGCAGATTGTTTTTGATTGGAGTGGGGCAAATTGGAGTGGCCCAAATTGTATTGGATTGGAGTGGGGCAGATTGGAGTGGGGCAAATTGGAATGGGACAGATTGTTTGGATTGGAGTGGGGCAGAATATTTTGGATATGAGTGTGGCAGATTGGACTGGGGTGGATTAGAGTGGTGCAGATTATTTTAGATTGGAGTGGGGCGGATTGTTTTGGACTGTATTGAGGCAGATTGTTTTGGATTTGATTGGGGCGAATTGCGCTGGGGCAGATTGCTCTGGATTGGAGCAGATTGCTTTGGATTGGAGTGGGGCAAATTGCTTTGGATTAGACTGGGGCGAATTGCAGTGGGCCAGATTGCTTTGGAACGTTGCAGAAGGTTTTTATTCAGAGTGGGGCGAATTGGAGAAGGACAGATTGCTTTGGAGTGATGCAGATTGTTTTTTATTAGAGTGGGGCGAATTGCAGTGGGCAGATTGTTTTGTTTTGGAGTGGGGCAGATTGTTTTAGATCGGAGTGGGACAGATTTTTTTGGAGTGGTGTGTATTGTTTTCTTTTTAGAGTGGGGCGAATTGGACTGGGGCAGATTGCTTTGGAGTGGTGCAGATTGGTTTTAGTTAGAGTGGGGCGAATTAGAGTGGGGCACATTGCTTTGGAGTGATGCAGATTGTTTATTATTAGAGTGGGGTAAATTGGAGTGGGGCAGATTGCTTTGGAGTGGTGCAGATTGTTTTTATTAGAGTGTGGTGAATTGGAGTGGGACAAATTAGATTGGGGTGGGTTTGGAGGATTGAAGTGGGGTGAGTTGGAGTGGACTGGATTGGGGTGGGGTGGATTAGTGTGGTTAAGTGGTTTGGTGTGGGATGGATTGTAGTGGGACAGATTGTAGTGGAGCAGATTATTTTGGATTGGACTGGGGCAAATTGGAGTGAGGCAGATTGCTCTGGATTGGAGCAGATTGCTTTGGATTGGAGTGGGGCAAATTGCTTTGGATTAGACTGGGGCGAATTGGAGTGGGACAGATTGCTTTTGGAACGGTGCAGATTGTTTTTATTAGAGTAGGGCAAATTGGAGTGAGGCCTATAGTTTTGGATTGGAGTGGGGCAGATTGTTTTGGATTGGAGTGGGGCAGATTGGAGTAGGGCATATTGCTTTGGGGTGGTGCAGATTGTTTTTGATCAGAGTGGGACAAAATGGAGTGGGGCAGATTGCTTTAGAATGGTGCAGATTGTTTTTTATTAGAATGGGGTGAATTGGAGTGGTGCAGATTGCTTTGGTGTGGTGCAGATTTTTTTTGATGAGAGTGGGTCGAATTGGAGTGGGACAGATTGCTTTGGATTGGAGTGGGACAGATTGTTTTGGATTGGAGTGGGGTAGATTTGAGTAGAGCATATTGCTTTGGGGTGGTGCAGAGTGTTTTTTATTAGAGTGGGGGAACTGGAGTGGGGTAGATTGCTTTGGATTGGTGCAGATTGTTTTTGATGAGAGTGGGGTGAATTGGAGTGGGACAGATTTTTTTCAATTGGGGCAGATGGATTGGAGTAGGGCAGATTGGGGTTGTGCAGATTGTTTTGGATTGGAGTGGTGCAGATTGGAGTGGATTGGAGTGGGCCAGATTGTTTTGGATTGAAGTGTGGCAGATTGTTTTGGATTGGTGTGGGGCGAATTGGAGTGGTGCAGATTGCTTTGGAGTGGTGCAGATTGTTTTGGATTGGAGTGGGGTGATTTGGAATGGGGCAGATTGCTTTGGAATGGTGTAGATTATTTTGGATTGGAGTAGGGCGATTTGAAGTGGGGTAAATTGCTTTGGAGTGGTGTGTATTGTTTTTTATTAAAGTGGGGCAAATTGGAGTGGAGCAGATTGCTTTGGATTAGAGTGCGTCAAATTGGAGCGGGGAAGATTAGATTGGGGTGGGTTGGGAGGATTGAAGTGGAGTGGAATGGAGTGGACTGGATTAGGGTGGGGTGAAATGGTGTGGGGTAAAGTGGTTTGGATTGGGGTGGATTGTAGTGGTGCAGATTTGAGTGGGGTGGATTGGGGTCTACTGCATGATTATGTGTTAAAGCATTATTTCATAGATTACACATAATAAAGAAACACTGTTACTTCACAATATTTCGAACAAGTTAATCGTCATCTTTTGAGAAGAGCACCCATAAGCAAAAAACAAAATAAAACATGAGTGGAAAGTGAGAAAAGACAACTTGGCAAAATGAAAGAAAGTTACCTTTAAAAAATCCAACTTTGCAATTTTGTTTGTCCTGCTCGATACGACAAGCCACAAACCTTCGGTTTGCAGGGCACTAGAAGTTAAAAAGAGCAAAATAGTACCTCAATCACCTCTGGAGCAGCGGACGGGCATTAATTAAAGTGAATCAATCAGTGCTTGATCCCTGCTCCACACAGAGGAATGAAAATGATGCCAGGCGTGCTTTGATGAATTAGGAGGATGTAAAGAAGAGTGCACAAGCCAAAAAATGGTGAGAGACAGGCGGGCTCCAAGTCCTTTACTGAAAACAACAGATTCTCCCAAGTGAGACACATGCGTTAGTGCATGCACTCGCAGGCTCGTCCCTAAAAAGGCGCAGTGCTACAGCAGCAGTGATTTCCTGTTTATAAGTGTTGTCAGGAGACTAGGTCTTGTTACACGAGATCCTGGCCTGCATTCAAATTGAGCCGTCGTAACTTCACTGTGCATGGTAAAACACTTAGCACTTAAATAGGTTGGGAGCCCTCTAGGGAAGCAGCCTCCACAGTCCTGTTCCCCAGCCACACACATGAGTGGGGAGCGCGCTGGGAACAGTGCTCACAATACCCCCGCCTGCCCAGCAAGACAGGGTGTTACCATCCACGGCCAACCTAATGGGCTGTAGGGCCACGCTCCTCACATTTTGGCCGCTATAAAAATGCCTGTCAGGCTGAGCAAAGGTCAGCCTGACAGACACCCTTTGTTTTAAGGTCAGGCAGCCAGGAGCTAGACATGTGCTTAATGTGCAAGCACCAGGCTGCCTAAGCTGAACATTGCCAGGCTTAAGAAATGACAGCTGCTGTGGATTTGTCATCTTCAGCCTGGCAAAGCACCTTAAGGCCCTTTCTAGCATGAGGAGGGGGAGCCTCACCGAGTGGCTCGGACCTTGGCGCTTCAGTTTTCATCCCTGAAGTGCCCAAGGCTGAATGTCAATCACTGACACCTCATCACAAAGTGGGGTGGGGTCAGCAGTCTCACTGGCCCCATCACACTGTGATGAATGAGGGACTGCTGCCTTCCCTCATTGGCTGATGTTAGGTCAGCCAATGAGGAAAGGCAGCAGTCCAAATCCTCCTGTGATCTCCAAGGCAGAGCTGCACAGCTAAGCATGATTTTATTTTCAATTTTTGGTGTGTGCATACATGAAAATTTAGGAGTGAGTATTTTGAAGGGATGTGCGTGTGCTTGCATGTGTGAGTGCATGAGTGTGAGTATTTATGTGTGCATTTGGGCCCCAACCGTCCCTCTTCCTGCTAATAGTACAAGCCACCACTGGATCAAACCACAGTAAACAATATGAACCCTAAAACATATAGGAAATAAATTGTATTTTACTTCTACGTAAGCTGGTGATCTGTGGGAGACAGGAAACAAAAACAAGAGATGTGCAGGAAATCAGGATATACTACATGGTGTAGATAACAGTATAATGAGGACTTTAGGTATTTCATTTATTTTACTTGAACAAAGTTGGAAATCCTCAAATATGTTAGAACTGGGACGAGGAGAACAGATGATGGATAAAGGCATCTTACTTACATCCATGAGGTTTCAGCAAATACAAGGCTGTTAAGAAATCTCTTGGATCCTATTTTGGAAGCACTTGCTGTGTTGTCTGCTGGCAGGAAAGCAGAGCTGAACAATGGCAGATCAGCTACTACATTGAAAAGGTTAGTGTAGAATGGGTAGCGGAATGATGGTGGGGGGGGAGTGGGATACCACAAAAGAAGAAAAAGGTCGGTTATGGGTGCACATGCAATAAAGGTGAAAGGAGAGGACCAAAGGTGGGTGTGGGGGAAGGAGGAAGGTGGGAGCGCAAGACTTCTCAATCAACCAAAAAATATATATAGGGTGAGAGGGCCAAATCATTGAGTGTGAGCTGCCAGGGTGGAGGCAGGGTGTTTGGGGCTCTCTTCCCCCCTTACACTTAGCTATAGCTGTGGAAGAAAAAACATATTAAAAACATGACGGTTGAGATTCCCAAATGAAATAACCAACAACATTATTACCTAGACAATTTTGACATGACTTTAATGTAGCAGACCTTTTTTAAAGTCGACTTAGTTGAATACATTTGGGTGTTGTAGGGCCCCCAATAGGTAACGATTGTCTGTTTTGCCATGACTAATAAATATGAAGAAATCATCCATTTCCTTGTGTGAAGCTGGGATTTTGATATGTGTTGACTTCTATTGGGGTTGGCCTTCTATTCAGTGTCACACCAAAACGTTTTGCCTTCTCCCCTCCTGATTTGTTGTTGTTGGCCTTACAACTCTATGTACTTTACCAGTGCTAATCAGTGCTAAAGGGCTCACTCCTTAAAACATAGAAAAATGTTCTGATACCTCATTTGCACATTTAATTTACTTACATGTCCCTAGTGAAGTGGTAGAACATACTCAGGCCTGTAAATTAAATGCTAGTAGTGACCTGCCACACTTATTATGCCATCCACATAAGTAGGGCTGGCATTGCAGCCTATAGGCAATTTTTAACTGCCAATATGACTTGGCAAAATAACCCCTTTACCGGGCAGTGCTGGATACCTGGAATGTACTGATTCACAGCTTGCCCGGAATGGGAGGTCTGTGGGAGTGACTACAGTAGGAAACTTATTGGGCTGTTCTGGAGAAAAAGGGGGATACAAGAAATGTGGGATTTGAATGGTGTTAAACATAATACTCACATCAACACCCAAAAAGGGAAGTCAGTTTGCTCCATAAACCAGCCTCTTGAAATGATCAAACGCTGTTGAAAAACCCAATAAAGACCAGGTAAACTAATTGCCTTCCTATTCTAGTGTATCTATGCCATAAATACTGGACAAAAGCTATATTGATAAGCAGTGAACAATTTGTCTTAAAGCTGAGGATTATTGCTTTTTTCTTGACCCAGGTCTGGAGGAAAGCTTAGCAATTAATCAATCAATTAGTCAAATATTTATAGAGCATGATTTATCACCTGGGATGCTGAAGGGGGTCGCGGGCCAGTCGAAAAGCCAGGTGTTGAGGTCCTTCCTGAACTGAGTCAGTGAGGGTGACTACCTGAGGTGAAGCAGCAGCGTGTTCCAGTGTGCACAACAAGGTAGGAGAAAGATCTACCTCCAGCGGTGTTCTTCCAGATCCTAGGGATGGTGGTGAGAGCCAGTTGAGCAGAGCAGAGTTGCCTGGGGGGTGCGTAGAAATAGAGGTGGTGGTTGAGGTAGGCAGACCCGATGTTGAGAAGGGCCATGCAAGCGTGTGTTAGGAATTTGGAAGTGAAGCATTTTTTGACAGGTAGCCAGGGTTGGTCTCTCAGGGGGGCAGAGATATGGCTGTGGCGGGGGATGTCCAGGATGAGTCTTGCTGCGGTGTTATGTTTTCTCTGGAGTCTTGTTTGGAGTTTCTTTTTGATGCCATCATAGAGTGCATTGTTGTAGTTGAGTGTACTGCTGAGGAGTGCATGGGTGACTGTTCTTCTCCCATCTGTGGGGATCCACTTGAAAATCTTCCATAGCAGGCAGAGTGTGTGAAAGTACAAGGATGAGACGGTGTTGACTTGGTCGGCCAGAGAGAGCAAGGAGCTGAAAATGATGCAAAGGTTGCATGCGTGGTTTCTGGGAGATGGGGCAGTTCCAAGGGCAGTGGGCCACCAGAAGTCGTCGCAGGCGGTGGGGGTGGGGCCCAGGATGAGGATCTCTGTCTTATCTGAGTTGAGCTTGAGGCAGCTGGCTTTCATCCAGTCGGCGATTGCCTTCATTCCATTGTGAAAGTTGCTTTTGTCCATCAATGGTTCGTCTATAAGGGAGAGAATTAACTGTCTGTCGTCGGCATATGAGATGATGTTGAGACTGTGGTGTCTGATGGTCTTAGAGAGCGGGGTCATGTAGACATTGAAGAGGGTGAGACTCAGAGAGGAGCCCTGGGGTACTCTGCAACTGGTTTCCATTGCTTTTGAGGTGAAAGGTAGGAGCCTGCCTTTCTGGGTTTGGCAGTGAGGAAGGAGCGGATCCACTCAGGGCTTTGCCGCAGATGCCGGCGTCCTGTAGTCTGGTGCACAAGGTGGTGTGCAAGAGCATAAATTGTCGACATCTCTTGAGTAATTTATGCAGCCATTTTAATAAACAGAAAGTATAATGTTTCCAGTCCAAGATTCAGGTGCTGACTCAGAGTAAACATCATACTTGTACTGTATAGTGCACTTTTACCCTGTAAGTCGGGCTTCTTGGCACTGTACACATACCACTGGTGAACCCTTCCTAGCTTTCCCTGTGACGTGCCCACTCCTGGGCACCCCCAAGGTGAAGCCAGGCATCCGAGCGCTGTTGGGGCCATTGAGGAGATTAAGCAAGCTATTGCCCAGGGTTACAGAGTGGGACCCATGATTAGATTGGCACAGAGGAGAGAATTATCCGGTCCGAGGAAATTGAGCCCAAGACCCACGGAGAATTGAACCCTGGTCCTGGGCCAGACCTCTGCATCAGGGTCTGCCGCTCTAACCATTGAGCCACACTTCTCCACAAGTTGGGGAGTTGTAACAATACTTAAATAACGGGTCCAGAAGATCAGGATCTTTTAGGATCATTGATGGGGGAATCTAATTAAGCCTCACTGCTCCTGAATACTTTGTACTGGAAATGTATTAAACTATCTCTTTCCTGAATGAGGTTTAAACAAGAGTGATGAGGAGGAAGAGGCCCATACCATATGATCACAGACAGTATCATCAAGGGAGATGGGGAGGAATAGGCCGGAATGTATGATGATAGACAGTTTCATCAAGGAAGATGGAGAGGAAGGAGTCCATTCCATTCAACAATGGACAATGTGAAGCCCAGAGCATATGATGACGCAGAGTATCAACAAGGCTGATGAGGGGGAGCATATGATGACACAGTAGCATAAAGGGAGATGAAGAGAAAGAAGCCCACATTGATTGTACGACGAAACAACGACTTCAAAAACAACTACTGCCTTAACCGACCTCGTTGCTACTACTAATGATTTTACCACGAATGCCTTAACAATGATATTTCGTTGTAAAGGCATTCCTGATAAAAGCATTAGTAATAGGCACCAATCACCCTACATCCCTCACCCCACCCCACCAACCCCACCCCAAAACCTAAAACCCCCTGACCCCCCAGCCCCTCCCCAAAAACGCCCCACCCCCCAACCCCACCCCACCCCAAAACCTAAAACCCCTGACCCCCCACTCCCTCCCCAAAACCAAAAACGCCCCACCCCACCACAAAACCTAAAACCCCCTAACCCCCCCACCCCCTCCCCAAAACCAAAAACGCCCCACCCCCCCAACCCCACCCCAAAACCTAAAACCCCTTGACCCCTCACCCCCTCCCCAAAACCAAAAACGCCCCACCCCCCAACCCCACCTCAAAACCTAAAACCCCCTGACCCCCCCACCCCCTCCCCAAAACCAAAAACGCCCCAACCCCCAACCCCACCCCAATACCTAAAACCCCCTGACCCCTCACCCCCTCCCCAAAACCAAAAACGCCCCACCCCCCAACCCCACCTCAAAACCTAAAACCCCCCCACCCCCTCCCCAAAACCAAAAACGCCCCAACCCCACCCCAATACCTAAAACCCCCCACCCCAACCCCCTCCCCAAAACCTAAACCCACCACTTACCTTCGCCAACTCCCTTCTTTGTACCTTAACCACGCATGTTCGTTGTTCAGAACATACGTAGTTAAGGCACAAAAAACTGGAGTCGGGGTTACAAAAAGCGTTGTTGCGCTTTCGTTAACCACGACGTTCGGGAAAAAAAAGTCGTAAAAAAGGATGTTTCCCGCCCACATTATATGATGATGGATAGTATCATCAAGTGAGATGGGAAGGATGAAGCCCAGACCATCTGATGAAGGACAGCATCATCAATGGAGATGAGGAGAATGAAGCCCACACTATGTGAAGCCCAAACTATATGACAGACAGTATCATCAAGGGAGATGGAGAGGAAGAAGCCAAGACCATATGATGACGAATAGTATCATCAAGGGAGATGGGAGCAAGAGGTTAAGAACATATGATGATCGACAGTAGGGTTAAGCCAATTAAAAGCATACTGAGCCATGATATATACCTCATCAAAATGGCAGAGGGGTGATTTCTGTTTGGATTAAGCTATTCAATTCCTTATTAATGGAAGGTTTAACCCTATCAGGGTATTTGAATGAGGCAACAGTTTCATTTATTTTGAAACATGGTAAGAACCCAGTTGAGTGTCAGTCAAACCACCCAATGTTACTGCTGAATTGTGAATACAATGTCTTCTCTAGCATCCTAGCTACACATTTAAGTAAGGCAGTAGGCAGTTTGATAATAAAGATCAGAAGGGCTTCCTGTAAGGCAGACATCTGCAAGAGCAGACACATGCATTAATAGGCTCAATTCATTTAGCAACAATCTTAGCGGCCCCATTGACAATAATAACTTTGGACGCAGCCAAAGCATTTGATTATGTCAATTGAAAATATTTAATGACTATAATAAGGTTCTTTGGGATAGGGAGCTTGTTTTTGGATGTAGTGTATTTGTACTCTGCCTTAGGGACCACCTAGGGCCTACCCTAGGGGTTATGTATATGGAATAAAAAGGGTGTTTAAGGCTTGACAAGGGGTTTTAAATGCTAAATTGACCCAGCAGTGTAAAACTGCACACACAGGTTGTATTACTGTGTGAGAAAGTAGCCTCTTTCTAGCATGGTTACCCCCATGTTTGGCCTGTTTGTCAGTGAATTTGACTGTGTCACTGGGATCCTGCTAGCCAGGACCCCCAGTGCTTATGGTTTTTGGCCTGTTTTGTCAGTATGTTTGACTGTTTGTCTGTATGCTTGACTGTGTCACTGGGATCCTGCTAACCAGGACCCCAGTGCTTATGCTCTCTCTTTTCCCAAATTGGTCACTACATACTGGTAACCCAGTATTTCATCCCAAATTGGCACACTGGATCTCCCTTATACGTCCCTAGTATATGGTACCGAGGTACCCAGGACATTGGGGTTCCAGGGGCTCCCAATGGGCTGCAGCATTTATTTTGCCACCCATAGGGAACCCAGGCAAAGGCGTCTACAGGACTGCCATTGCAGCCTGTGTGAAATGGTGTATGCACCCTTTCACTGCCATTTGCACTGCACTAGGTCACTCATAAGTCACCAATATGTTTAGGCCTTCCTGCCCTAAAGGCTGGGTGCAGAGTACCTGTGTGTGAGGGCACCCCTGCGCTAGCAGAGGTGCCCCCACGTCATCCAGGACCAATTTCCCTGACTTCGTGAGTGTGGGGATGCCATTTTATATGTGTACTATACATAGGTCACTACTTATGTCTGGCTACATAATAGTAACTCCGAGTATGGCCATGTGAGGTGTCTAACATCTCAAAATTATACCCCAATGCTGATTCTAGCATTGGTTGTATAATTCCATGCACTTTGGGGGCTCCACAGTGGACCCCCGTACTGCAAAACCAGCCACAGCTGCTGCCACCTCACAGACAGGTTTCTACCCTCCTGCTGCTTGTACTGCTCGAGGTCAGGAAGGCAGTAACAAAGGATTTCCTTTGGGAGAGGGGTGTTACACTCTCTGCCTTTGTAAATAAGTGTTACAAGCATGGGATGGGCAGCCTCACAGAGCGTCTGGAAATGCTTTGAAGGGCATAAATGGAGCCCTCCTTACATAATTCGGTCTACACTAGTTCAGGGACCCATCAGTCCCTGTTCTGGCACAAAACTGGACAAAGGAAAGGGGAGTGACCACTCTCCTGTCCGTCACCACCCCAGGAGTGGTGCTCAGAGCTCCTCCAGAGGGTCTCTGGGTTCTGCCATCTTGTTTCCAGGAGGGTCAGGGAACTCTGGGAGCATCTGAGTGGTCAGTGCCAGTAGGTGGCATCAGAGCTTCCACCTGATAGGTGCTTACCTGGTTAGGCGACCAATCCCCCTTTTAGGGCTATTTAGGGTCTCTCCTCCGGGGGGTTTTTCAGATTCTGATTGCAAGACTCCAGCAGGAATCCTCTGCATCCTTTAACTTCACCTTCTCACCGATGAAACTGCATCTGGACCTCCAGGAACTCTACAAAACTGCAACAAAGATGTCAGGACGACTTCCGCAACATTGTAACTTCAGCTCCTACCAGCAACTGCAACTGTTTCCCAGTCCTGCATCCTCAGAGGGCTTCTAGTCTTCAACCTGCACCAGAGGAGCGAAGGAATCCTTAGAAGTGAAAGTATTACTTTCCTGCTCCAGCAGTTACCCTCTGCAGCAACGACTGGTGGCTTGGGTCCCCTCTTCTGGCGAAGTGTGTGGATCCAGCAACACGGGAGGTCCTAATGGTCCTGAAGTCCAGCTGTCCAACTTTGGTGGAGGTAAGAGCTTGCCTCCCATCGCAAGACAGTACCCCCATGCACTGCGTGATTTGCAGTTGCCAAGGCTTGTGTGCGACCTCCCACAAAGTTCTTCGCGCACAGCACAGCTCCGGCCCCCAGCACTCCCTCCTGCGATGCACAGCTTCCTGTGATGCTGTCCGGCAGCATGGGACCCTTTGTTGTGGTGCTGCATGGGCCTCCATTTGCACCTCCTTTTTTCTCACTTTGTGGGACTCCTAGTCATGCTACCTGGTCTTCTGAGGGCTCTCTAGACTGCTGGGTAGAGTCAACCTGGTACTTCCTGGTCCCGGGGAGCGCCATTTTCCTGCAACTGCGAGCTTTGCATTTGCCAAGGCTTGTTAGCAGAATCCAGTGATGCAAACCAGACTGCAATCATCCATCTAGCGTGGGACACCTTCTGCACCAAATAGACTCTACTGTGCTTTTTGGACTTGGTCCCCTTCTTCCACAGGTCTTTAGGTCCAGGAATCCATTGTTGGTGTCTTGCAGTCTCTTCTGGTTCTTGCATAATCTTCTTTCTCGTTTTCTTCTGTGTAGCAGGGAAGTTCCTGTGATTTACTTCTACTTTCCTGGGCTCTGGGGTGGGTTCTATGACTTACCTTTGGTGTTTTCTCACACTCCCAGCACCCCTCTACACACTACACTTGACTTGGTGGGAAACCGACATTCACATTCCACTTTCTTAGTATATGGTTTGTGTTCCCCCTAGGCCTATTTCTAACTATTGTGATTTTCACTATTTGCATTGTTTTCTAACTGTTTACTTACCTGTTTTTGGATACTAGTGTACATATTGTGTATATTACTTACCTCCTAAGGGAGTATAGTCTCTAAGGCAGTGGTTCACAACCTGTGGTCCGGGGACCCCTGGGGGTCCGCGACTGCTTCGAAAATGAAATAGTATTAATAGATTAGGTCCCCAGCTTTCAGTAATAACTTAATGGGGGGGGTCCCCGGATTCCAATAATGATTCAGTGGGGGTCCCCGGGTTCCAGTAATGATAAAGTGGGGGGTCCACAAAAGTCAAAAGGTTGGGAACCACTGCTCTAAGGTATATTTTGCAAGTGTGTCACTAAAATAAAGTACCTTTATTTTTGTACCACTGAGTATTTTCTTTCATGTGTGTAAGTACAATGTGACTGTAGTGATATTGCATGAGATTTGCATGTCTCCTAGTTAGGCCTTGGCTGCTCATTCACACTACCACTAGAGAGCCCTGGCTTCTAGACACTGACTACATACACTAATAAGGGATAACTGGATCTGGTATAAGGTGTAAGTACCTCTGGTACTCACTACAAACCAGTCCAGCCTCCTACAGACTGAACAACACATGCCTTTACCATGCATGACTTTACTTAGCGCTCATTATAATGACCGTGACACTACCACGCATGCCTTTACAATGATAGTTTTTACCACAAAAATGCCTTTACCACACATGGCTTTACAATGAGAATTTTATTGTAGAAGCATGTTTGGTAAAGGCATATCTGTGATACAACTTTAAGTGTAAGTATAGTGTGTACATATATATATATATATGTGTGTGTTTGGGGGGTGTATAAAATATATGCTTATGTATATCTATTAATTTATATAATTTTATATACACATCCTAAAAAGAACTTAACACACAAAATCCTATACCCACCTCAAACCTAAAAGAACCCCTACCACCCCAAAACCCATACTCACCCTAAACCCTACAAAAACACTCACTACCCAAAAATCCATACCCACTTTAAACCTGAAAAAAACTCTTTACCACCCAAAACCCATACCCACCCTAAATCCCAAGAAAACACTTAACACCTAAAAAACACATACCCACCCTAAACCCTAAAAAACACTTAACACCCAAGAACCTATGCCCACCCTAAAACCTAAAAATGCCCTTGCCACCCAAACAACCATACCCACCCTAAAACCTAAGAACACAATTACCATGCAAAAACCATACCCACCCTAAAACCTAAAAGTTCCCTTACCACCCCGAACACATACCCACCCTAAACCCTAAAAAAACACTTATCACCCAAAAACCCATACCCACCCTAATCCCTAAAAAAGACTTACTACCCAAAACATATACCCACAGTAAACCCTAAAAACACCTTTACCATCCAAAATCCCATAACCCACCCTACAACCTAAAAATACACTTACCATCAAAAAACCCATAACCACCCTAAAACCTAAAAATGCCATTACCACTGTTTGGGAAAACTGTTTACAACCCTCCCCAGAAGGATGGTAGAAAACACTAGACACATGAGCTGCTCAGGAACAGTATTCGCAGGTATCAAGGTTTGCTGACCACCAAGGGAGAAGGCAGTGGGCACAACAATGCTTTCAGACTCCTTCTACCCAAGCTGCCAGAGTGCAGCCTTTTATACTTGTACAAAAAGCAGAATCATCAGAAAGCAAAAGAGGCTCAGTGCCAAACAAGAGCAAAAATGTAGAATTTGTAGTTGAAGCAAAAAAGAGTATAAGGCACATTGTCAAATATAACATATAAAAATGTTGTACAAGCAAAACCTAAGAAACTATGACCTTGCTTTTGGATTGTCCATTTGAGATAGGAATAGTGGTTTGTGTGCGCAGCTGTTGAAGGTGTCAGAGAGGTCAGTGTATGAGCCTAAGTTAGACTGGAAGTGTCAGAAAGGGCAGTGTGTGACCCTAAGTTCAGAGCTAGAATACATTTGTGAAGGAGAGAGCATTGCAGAGGAAATGGGTGTCAGCTCGTGCAGAGAGAAGTGATCAGAAACTGAGTGAGTTTTGAGACAGTGTATGTGAAAAGTGGAGTTAATCATGTACTACATACATATGAATGTATATATACATATATATATACATATATAATTTTCTCACAACAATCCCCTCTTTATGATATATATATCATACACCAGCATAGATAAATATATATCTATATATACATATGGGATGAAATCTAACACTAAAGAGCACAGCTCTCATTCCCTGGTGCTGAGATAAAATGCATATAATGGCACCCAGGTACATTTAGAGTGAAATCAATATTCAACTCAATACACAATAGCATTGTAGTATTGAATGCATCTATATACCATTTGTCAATAGCCATTTCCTCGAAAATCTCTTCGTATGCTTCATATTCTACGATATCTGCATGCTAATTCCTGGTCCAATGGAGGCAGAACTTTAACTGCAGAAATTGTAAGGTTGCCCTTACTACAGAATTGCTATCCCATGGAGCAACAGCACTGAAGGCAACACACAAATATATCTATGGGTATAAAGATAGCCCAGTGGTCTTCAAACCTGCTAATGCCGTGCCCCCACAATGGGAAAAAATAAATCATCGGACCCCCCCATGACATAACCATTACAGTTAAGTTCGGTTACCTTTTTACACGAGCAATAAACATGTTTCTTCTTTAAGCAAAGCACTATTATCTGCATAATCGTTCTTTTGGCCAGAGCCTGGCGCCCCCCCAGGATCATTTGAGGCCCCCCAGTTTGAAGACCCCTCAGACAGCCAATAGTGCTAGAACTAGGCTCTTCAACCATCCTATTGGCAGCCAGGACCAGTCCCATGAATCAGTAATTTTCTCTGTTCCTCTGAATATTTGAACTGCCTGCTTAATTTTGTGTGACATCCCTTGATATAGTTCCGCTTTATTCACAAAATAGCAGCAATAGGATTTCAATAGAACACACAGTCCTCCTTGCAATGTTAGAATGTCAAATGCAATTCTATGTTGGCTAGTCATGGCTGCTACTGATTCATTTTTGCCTGCAACTCTTGAAGGGCATCTCTTGTTGCATTGAAAGCTATGGCTAATTCAGCAGACATGTTAACAAGGGCCAGTTCTAAATCATATACAGCATAACCAGGAATCAATACACGCAAAAGCTAAAAATATTAGACCTTGCTAGTCTCCAGAATAGGGGCATATATGTCTCTCTTATACCTATCAGCGAAACTCCCCAAATTTAATGGCTCATGTGCTGCAATGCTCTGTATGATGGAAATGTTTAGTGTAAGATAAGACATAGCAAACATACCTTCCCAGTGACAGGGAAGCACCTTGTGTGCTGTTGTGCCACAAATGAAATACATACCTCTTTGTAACTGAGGCCCTCATTACAACCCTGGTGGTTAGTGATAAAGTGGCGGGTAATCCCGCCAACAGGCTGGCGGTAAATTTTGCAAAATTATGACCATGGTGGAAACAGCTCAGACAGCCAACATGGGACCTACTCTGCTATGTCAGGCCTGCCTTAGGGGCAGACACACATCCCCCACCCGGATACCACCCCACCATGCGTAAGTAGAAATGAAGGGCACTGTACTCACCCCCTTGTTGCTGCTGTGATGCCCCCAAGCGCCCATCCAGCTCCGGATAGGCTGCCCCCAGTATGCGGGCCATCAGGAGGGGTCAGGGTTCGATGGGCACCACTTCCTCGTTGGGAGGCCATCCCCAGCTGGGCCTCCACTGTCTTCCGTGCCCAGCGTCTCAGGTCCTCCAACCGTTTCTTACAGTGGGTGCTCCGCCTGCCGTAGACCCCCAGGGTCTGCACGTCCTTGGCGATGGCACGCCATAAACCCTTCTTCTGATGGGCGCTGATCTGCCATGAAATACACACAGTGAAAGGTATTAGTCAGACCGTCCTGCCTGTTACACTCATGGCCCACCATAGCCGTTCCCATACCCATAGCACAGACATGGCCCAGCATAAATGCTGCACACTGCGCAGGGCCCATCCACCCTCCCTCCCTTACACGAGGCCTTCACACACAGCATTCCATACAATCATGCCCCATGCATCGTGCTCACAGTGTACTCACCTGTTGGGCTGGAGGCCCATACAGCAGTCGGTACTGGGGTAAGACCCCATCCACTAATCGCTCCAACTCCGCCGAGATGAAGGTAGGGACCCTTTCCCAGTAACACGCGCCATGGTAGGTTCCAGACACAGGCCACAGCAGCACATGTAGTGTAGATCCTCTCTTGTTGAAGGTCAGGTAGCAAGTGAGTGAACAGATAGAAAATCGCGGTCACATCCGCGGCGGCGCGTACCGTCAACACAGGCGTAGATCACTATTGGCCACTGTACCCCACAGGGCCCAATGATAACCAATGAGGATTTGCACTGCGGTTCCCGACCGTCACCTGCAACGGCGCACAACCTCATTTCTGGACAGGCGGATGCCATTTCTGGGGGGGCGGGCATGGATCCTAACTGCATCAAAGTTCACATTTTCGCAATCTGGACATATTCATCTAAATATTGTAACAATCACAATATGCATTGAACTGATGTGGTTAAAATGTACAGATAATGACCAGCTGCTCACTATTTTACCCCATAGATTGCTACCGCTGCAGATGAATAGGAGATGGAGACATCCCCCGTGTACAGACCCATGGAGGACAGGCAAATTATCCTCACCTATAGACTGGACAGGACCACAATCACAGAGATCTGTGCCCAATTGGAGCCTGACCTGATATCAGCTATCCGTCATCCCACTGGGATCCCCCCTCTTGTGCAAGTGCTATCTGTGCTACATTTTCTGGCAACAGGTTCTTTCCAAGGGACAGTGGGCTTGGCAGCAGGAATGTCACAGCCAATGTTCTCAAAAGTGCTGACTAGAGTGTTGTCTGCCCTGATTAAACACATGTGCAGCTACATTGTTTTCCCCGAGGTGGAGGATTTGGCCATAGTGAAGGCTGACTACTACGCAATGGGACATATCCCCAACATCATTGGTGCGACTGATGGGATGCATATAGAATTTGTCCACCCCTCCCCCACCGGTGAAATGAACAGGTCTTCTCAGAAATCGAAAAGATTATCACTCTATGAATGTGCAGATGATGTGTTTGGTGGACCAGTACATCTCCCATGTTAATGCTAAGTATCCAGGCTCAGTGCATGATGCTTTTATCTTGAGGAATAGCAGCATCCCAAATGTGATGGCCCAACTCCAGAGGCACAGGGTGTGGCTAATACGTGAGCCCTGGATGTTGGTGTTTGGGTATGGTGTGGGACATAAGGGTTAGTGTGTGGCAAACAGTTGTCCCACAATATTTGCAGGTGACTCTGGTTACCCCACCCACTCATGGCTACTGACCCCTGTGAGGAATCCCAGGACAAGAGCAGAGGAACGTTATAATGAGGCACATGGGCGAACAAGAAGGATCATTGAATGTACATTCGGCCTCCTGAAGGCCAAGTTTCGGTGCCTCCATCTAACAGGTGGAGCGCTGTGCTACTCACCCAAGAAATCATTTGGCATACTCCATACTTGCATTTTTTCTAATTGTGTTTATTGCAGTGCTCTGACGAACAGGTGGAAGTGCAATGGGCTGGGGTGATGATGGAGGAAAGTCCAGGTTAGAGTCCAGTCTATTTGTAGCACAGGTGCATTGTCCAAGGGGGCATAGGAAGGGGAGCAATGGCAGTTCAAGGTGGACAGGGTGACAGAGTTGGACACAGGGGTGACATTCAAGAGAGTCTTATTTCCTGGTGGGGTCTTGGCAATAGTCTCTGGCTTCTGCCTGGATCGCAAGGAACGTTTGTGGGGTGGTTCTTCTTCTGCAGGGGGAGGGGTGCTGATGGCCTGTTGGTCCTGTGGCGGGCTTCCTGTCCAATAGCGGCAGCAGAGGTGGAGGGCTGTTCAGTAGTGTGGCTAGTGTCAGGGGCCCACTGGTGTGCCACTGCCTTCCTCATACTGTTGGCCATGTCTGCCAGCACCCCTGCAATGGAGACCAGGGTGGTGTTAATGGCCTTCAGGTCCTCCCTGGTACTGTCCCTCCTGCAGCCGCATGTTCTCCTGTATCTTGTCCACGATCTGGCCCAGCGTATCCTGGGAACATTGGTATGCTCCCAGGATCGCTGTGAGTGCCTCCTGGAATTTCGGTTCCCTGGGCCTGTCCTTCCCCTGGCGCACAGCAGTCCTCCCAGCTTCCCTGTTGTCCTGTGCCTCTGTCCCCTCAACCATGTGCCCACTGCCACTGACCCCAGGTCCCTGATCGTCATGGGTTTGTGGGGTGCCCTGGGGTCCCTGTAGTGGTGGACACATTGCTGATTGATGTGTCCTGGGGACAGAGGTATGGGCCCGCTGGGTGGGTGCTGTGGTGGTGTTTCCTGAGGCTGGGTGCTGTGGTGGTGTGAGATTGTGCCTGGGTAACCGACTGTCCAGAGGTCCCTGATGGGCCAGGTTGATCATCCAGATCCAGGCGAGCAGAGCTGCTGTCATCACCGTGGGCCTCTTCTGTGGGGGACTGGATGTTGCTGGCACCTCTTCTCCTGTGACATTGGCTGGGATACCTGTGGGGATGTAAATACAGTGTTATTGTTTCTGTGTCTGACATATTGTGCATGGGTGGGTTGCCCTCTATGGTTGTTAGTGCTCTGGCAGCTTCACCTTGTGTGTGTTGTTATATATCCCCCTCCTACTCCTGCCAGGCTCTCAGGATGCAGTATTGCCAAGACTTGCTCCTCCCATGTTGTTAGTTGTGGGGAAGGAGGTGGGGGTCTCCTGCCAGTCCTCTGTACAGCGAGTTGGTGTCTTGCTGCAATGGAATGCACCTTCCACTGTAGGTCGTTCCACCTCTTCCTGATGTCATCCTTTGTTCTGTGGTGCTGTCCCACGGTGTTGACCCTGTCCACGATTCTTCACCACAGCATCTTCCTAGCAACGGATATCTGCTGCACCTGTGATTGAAATAGCTGTGGTTCTACCCGGTTGATTTCCTCCACCATGACCCTTAGCTCCTCCTATGAGAATCTGGGGTGTCGTTGTGGTGCCATGAGTGTAGTGTGTGTGAGGGTGTGTAGGGTGATGTGTTGGGGTGTGTGATGTTAGGTGCATCGGTGGTGTATAGGTGATGGCGGTATGTGGCTCTGGTTGTGTGAGTGCTCTTGCTGTCAATCCCTGCTGGCAATTATTTGTATTCGTAAAGGGTTGTGGGTAATGTGGGTGTGTGTTTTATAGTGGTGTGGGTGTGGTGTGTGTATGTGTGTCAGGTGTGTGTAGTTTGAATTGTCCAATGTGGTGCTGTTTTGTTAGTGTGTGTGTATTTTGAGCGCGGCGGTATGTACTGCCAATGGTTTACCGCTGTTGAATGTCCGCCGTGGTGATTCATGGTCATAATGTTGTGGGCGTAGTTCTGTTGGTGTAAAGGTGTGGGTTTTTGATACCGCCAGTTTATCACTGACCTTTGGTGTGGTGGAATTGTGTGTGTGGCTGAATAGTGAAGGATTGGTGTGTGTGTGTGTCATAATATGGTCAACGGATATCCGCTGCGGCAGCGGTATGTTGCCGGCAGTCAGCAAAGTGGTAAGTGGGATTTACCACCAATGTCATAATGAGGACCTGTGTGTCATGTATATGATATTTAGCAAGAGGAAGGCCCATTCCCTCAGGGAAAGTGTTTTGAAATTGATCAAACCATTTGTAATCAATTCAAGCTGCATTTATGAGCGTAACATTAGCCCATGGTCAGCAAGCTGACCATAAGGGATAAAACAGTTGGAAAACAATGTAAAACACAATAGAGAATAGTGACCCTGGGGGAGCCCAAACCATGTACTAAAAAATGGAATGCGAATGGTGGACACCCACCTAGGTAAGTGGAGTGTGTAGAGGGGAGCTGGGCGTAACAGGAAAACACAGAGGTAAGTACCACAACACCACCCCCCCAGCGACCAGGAAGGCAGGAGTAAATCAATATAATTTCCTCAAAACACCCACTTCGAAGAAAAGAAGAGAAAAGCAAAACCCAGAGAAGACTGCAAGAAATCGACTATGGGTTCCTGAAGAGGAAGACTATTGAAGAGAGGGGACCAAGTACAGAAGACACAGCAGAGTCCAGTGGGGGCAGGAGGCTCTACCCACCAAGCTGAGGATGCAGAAGTTGGTCGACGGTGATGACGGAAAGTCAGCACTGCAGTGCTGGAGTCGGATTCGAGTTCCTGGAGGATGCAGGTGATGTCTCACGCCAGAAGGAAGATTCCAGTCAGGTTGTGTGTTCGGATTCCACCAACAAGCCTTGGCACAGGCAAAACGCGCGGTTGGCAGAGAGTGGTGCTTCCTGGGACCAGCAAGGACCAGGTGGGGGAGATAGAGATTGCCCTCAGCATCAGATAGCACCCACAGAAGCACAGGCTGCACTCACAGGAGTGCCACAGAACGGGGACACAATGCCTGAAGATCCCTTGGAGGAGATGCCAATAAGCCTTGGCAGCTGCAAAAGACATGATGCATGGGGGTACTGTCCTGCGTGGGAAGGCAAAGGCTTACCTCCACCCAAATTGGACAGCTGGTAGAGAGGACCGAAGGGACTACTTCAGACCACCACCCATGATGCAGGATCAACGCAGCTTCGCAGGAGAGGGGATCCACGCAGCCAGTCATCGATGCAGTTGGTCCCTGCAGAAGCAGGGGAGTGACTCCTTCACTCCAAGGAAGATTCCTTCTGCTTTCCTGTGCAGACTGAAGACGGGATGTCCTCAGAGGATACACAACTGGGGAAATGTTGCAGTTGCTGGAAGGAGCCGTGGAAACAATGTTGTAGACAAAGTCTTCGTCTTTGTTGCAGATTGTCGGGTCCTGGTGAGTCCAGATACAGTTCCTTTGGTCAGAAGTTGAAGTGGAGGTTGCAGAGGAATCCTGCTGGAATCGTGCAAGCCGAATCTGAGGAACCACCTAAAAGAGAGACCCTAAATAGCCCTGAAGGGGGTCTGGTCACCACCTATCAGGAGGAGGCTCTGATGTCACCTGCCTGACCTGGCCACTCAGATGCTCCCAGAGTACCCTGCCAACCTTGGATTAAAGATGGCAAAACACAGGGACCCTTTGGAGGAGCTCTGGGCATCACCCCTGGAGTGGTGATGGACAGGGGAGTTGTCACTCCCCTTTCCATTGTCCAGTTTCATGACTGAGCAGGGACTGGAGGTCCCTGAACCAGTGTAGACTGGTTTATGCATGAAGGGCACCAAATGTGCCCTTCAAAGCATACTAGTGTCTTGGGGAAGGTACCCCTCCCAAGCCATGTCACACCTATTTCCAAAAGGAGAGGGTGCAACACCCCTCTCTCAAAGGAAATCACTTGTTCTGCCTTCCTGGGCTTGAGCTGCTCAAGCTACAGGAGGACAGAAACCTGTCTGTGAGGTAGCAGCAGCTTGGGCTGCCTGGAAAACCTCAGAAGGCTGTAAGAGCAATGCTGGGGGTCCTCTAAGAAGCCCCCAGAATGCATGGAATCATACAACCAATACTTGCAAAAGTATTGTGGCATGATTCCGACATGTTTGATACCAAACATGCCTATGTTCGGAATTACCATTATGTAACTGGACATAGGGAGTGACCTATGACCAGTACACACATAAAATGCCGTGGGTACCATATACTAGGGACTTATATAGGGGCACCAGTTTACCAAATGTGGGATGAAATACAGAGTTGTGGGAGAGACAGCATAATCACTGGAGTCCTGGTTAGCAGGATCCCAGTGAACACAGTCAAACACACTGACATCAGGCAGAAAAGGGGGTAACGATGCCAAGAAAGAGGGTACTTTCCTACAGCAGTAAGGTACATTGTGGGTACTATCTTATCCTTCCTTCTCCACAGTCCCATTTTACATTCGATCTAAGGCATCCTTTCTCTTGCGCATAATTCTAAATAGGCACAGGTGCCTCATATAGTCTAATAGGGTTGCCGAGGGGGGGGGGTCCGGATAACCCTTTACAAATCCAGCATTCTCCAAGACCTAAAACATGGGCTACTTTCTCATGGACTAATATGGTGGGTTGGTCTGGTTGAGGTTGTGACACAGATAGCTCACACATAATGAATGTACTAAAAAATATTGGGGCATATGTATACTTTTTGGTGCAAAACTGCACTAACGCAGTTTTGCACCAAAAAGTTAAGCACCGGCTTGCATAATTTCTGAGCACCAGCCGGGCACCATATTTCTGGAATGTGCAAGCCGGGGCAAAGGGTAGGCTAGCGTAAAAACTAATTACATTAGCCGGGTGGGGCTGGCGGTATGGGAGACGGAGGTTTTGCACCAAAAAACGACGTTAGGCAGGTTAGAGTAAAAAAAAATGACTCTAACCAGCCTTGCGTCATTTTCTGACGCAAAACCATCCATACCACATTACTTCTGTCTTAGAAAAGACAGGAGTCATGCCCACCACTCCAATGGCCAGCACAGGTGACCAGGGTCCCCTGGGAATGGCCATTGCACCCAGTGCCGTATAGGGGGGCCCATTTCAGGCCACCTGGCCTGAGCTTTGGGAGTTAAGGGGAGTGCAGTTTCCTCTCTATTCCCAAACAGTCACATATCTTTTGCACATATGCAGCCACAAACTCACCCCCTCTGCCGCTATCTACGCCCTAGGGGACCACAAACTTGGGTATAATGTCTCTCATCAAACATCGCAGTACAGTTGCTACATTATTCTTCCTTGTGGGAAACACTTCCACCCATTTTGAAAACTGATGCACACACAGAAGCAAATATTTCAATCCATTCACAGAAGGCATATTTGCAAAGTCATCCTGCAAATTGGTAAAGGGACCCTCTGGCACTGGCAAGTGGTCGTGTGTTGCAAGGGACTGACCCTTCGAATGTGGGGCACAGACAAGACATTGAGAACAGAACTGTGCAGTGAATGGTGTAATCCCTGGTACAAACCATTACTGTCTAATTATTGCATTCACCCTCCCTTGTGCCATATGAGTTAGTCCATGCGCAAGCCTTGTAAGTGGAAGGAACATATTGTGTGGTGCCACAGGCCTTCCATCACGGTGAATCCACAATCCCTCTTCATTTTGCTCACATCCAGCATCAATCCACACTCTTTCCTCAACTGGTGTTGCAGACCATTATGTCTCCTTCACATCAGCTAGGAACAATTGTCCTTGAATGAACTGAATTTTCGGTATACTTTTGTCCATTGAAGGCTCCATCTGCACTGGCTAAAACATACTGTTGCTTGCTGCTGTGTCAGCCATGGCACTACCTCTGGCTATTCTAGTATTAGCTCCTGTATTCTCCTGTATTGGCTTCACATTTATTACTGCTATCCTCGGAGGTAGTAGTATTGCTCTTAGCAAGTTCTTTTCTAAAGGACCATTTTGAATGGAGCACCCTGCTGCTGTTATGAAACCACGATATTGCCACAGTCTGAAGGCATAACGTGAGTCAGTGTAAATGTTAACAGTCTTCCCTTTAGCTAGGATACATGCTCTTTTTACAGCTCAGTTTGCTGTGCAGACATGCCAGGTGGCATAGCTTTCAGCTATGGTGCCACCTGTAGTAATAGCATACCCTGCTCTGTAATCATTGTTGGCTAGTCTGCTGCAGGAACCATCAGTGTACCTCTCATAGTCTGCCTTTTCTAATGGTTTCTGCTCTAAATCTGATTATGCATGTATCTACAACCTCAACACAGTCATGGTCAGTGGTCTCATCAGAATTACCTATTGCAGGTAATAATGTTGCCAAATTAACAGGTGGGCATCCTTTAATGGTGATATTGGTGTTAGACAACAATGTGACCTTATAACTTGTGAGCCTGCCAGACGAAAAATGTTGTGTTGCTGCAGATGACAACAAACACTGTGCCAAATGTAGCATACAAACAATACAAGGATAGTCCAACACAATGGGAGCCGTCCTCTCTACTATCACAGCTGCTGCAGGCACTGCTCTCAAACAAGCTGGTTGCCCAGTCACTGCTGAAGGCAAAGCCACAGACTAGTATGCCATTGGTCTTTTTCCAGAGTCATGCTGCTGTGTCAGCACACCAATTTATTGGGGGCAACCTCTTCACCCCCAAGCGCTCACCTCCGACTACATCCTACTCGGTGACCTCAACTTTCACATTGACTCCCACGATGACCACAACACCACAAACCTCCTGGGCAACCTCAGAACTCTCTGCCTCAAACAATTCATCACTGTCCCCACCCACAGAGCCGGGCACATTCTCGACCCCGTTTCATCAGCAGGTGACAACATCACCATCTCTCACACCTCTGAATGCCATTGGACTGACCACGTGTGTCCACTTTACCTACACAAAGAACACCGCATTCCACTACGCCCCTGTCTCCCGGCTGATGCTGGGGCAAAATCACGGAAGCACAACTCACCAACGCTCTCAACCATTCCCTGCCACCAGACACCGCATACACCAATGAAGCTGCATGCAATCTACACCACTGGCTATCGACCTGTGCCGACAACATAGCCCCCCTAAAGAAAACAGCCAGTCATTGAAAGAGCAAAATACCTAAATGGTTTACGACAGACCCACAGGAATCCAATAGGTCCTGCAGATGACTGGAACGGAAATGGAGGTTCAGCAAATTAACCGAAGACTGCACAGCCTACAAAAATGCAATCACCATGCACCACCAGAGCCGCCAAAAGAACCGCCTTTCAAGCATGCTTCAACACCAGTACTCACAACTGCAAAGAGCTCTTCGCCATCGTCAAAGTGTTCACGAACCCCAGGACAGACATCTCATCCATCCTTACCTCCCAAGACCTCTGCAACAACCTTGCCACCTTCTTTCACTGAAAAAACCAGGACATCTACAAAGCCTTCAGGAACCAAGACCCACCAGCATCGCTCACCACCACGGACCTAGCACCTCACTAGATACTGAACTCCTGCACCCTTATCACCAAAGAGGACACCCAAAGACTGATGAACTCCATCCACTCAGGAGCACCTTCGGATCCATGCCCTCATCATATCTTCAACCTGGCTAGCGCCACCGTTGCACCTGTACTCTGCCGATCTATTAACCAAACCTTCAAGACCGCAACCTTCCCATCAGACAGGAAGCATGCCGAAATCAACACGCTACTGAAGAAAACCACTGCAGTCCCCAGGGAGCAGAAGAACTAAAGACACATCTCTCTGCTCCCTTTCCCAGCCAAGGTAACAGAGAAGGTCGTCAACCAGCAGCTCACCAAATTCATCGAGACACACCGAATCCTGGACCCATCCCAATCTGGATTCAGAAGCAACCACAGCACTGAAACCGCACTCATAGCAGCCACTGATGACATATGTGTCATACTGGACCGCGGAGGCACAGCCGCACTCCTCGACCTCTCCGCTTCATTTGACACAGTCCCCCACTTCATCCTCTGTGACAAACAACACAACGCCAACATCTAAAATAAAGCACTGGATTGGATCAGGTCCTTCCTTACCGGAAGAACACAGAGGGCCTCATTACGACTTTGTCGGTCTTTTCGCAAGACCGCCGCAGTGTCAAAAGACCACCATGTCGGCAGTCATCCGACCGCCGTATTATGATGCACACCCTGAAGACAAACTGCCAGAATTCTGAAACCGCCAGGACACTCCAGTGCGGGAAAGTGGTGGTGCCACCACCAGCACCTAGACGGCCACACAAATCCACCGCCCTGATTACGATCCACAAATCGCCACAGCGGTCCTTCCATGGTGGAAAACCATGGTTGGATAAACCATGGCATTTGCAACCCACTCAATGGTGCGTGTTTTGTGTTGCAGTTGTGGTGGAGGGAGGTCCTATGGTGATGTTGTGTGTTGTGGTGTGTGACTGTGCCAGTGCTGTGCATCTGGGGGTAGGTGTGTGTCACAGCTGTATGTGTGTGTGTGTGTGATGACCGTAGTGTGTACAATGCATGTGCAAGTGTGAATGTGGTTGTATGGGTGTACGTGTTGGGGTGAGGTTACGTGTGTGTGTGTGTCGCATTCGCCACTCGCTACTGACTTGTATATTGTGTGTGCATAGCTACCTTTGCATTTTGCCACAGTGACACGTACATCTGTGTACTCATGGTTGCTGTTGTCGTCGCTGGTTCTGGAGTTGTTGGCTGAGCAGGAGCAGCGGGAAGAGGTGTTGTACATGTCCCATGGTGACTCCAAGTGGGTATATGTTCCTGAAGGTGGGCATCTCCCATTATACAGTTGGGAACCACCAGGGTTTTCGCAGCGGTGCGACCGTGGCGGAAAGCGTGAAGGTGTGCAAGTTAGTAACCTGTCCGGCAGGAACATGGTCTCTGCCGGCCTGAAGGTGCCTCCCGCCGTCCGTGGCGGTATGACCACATTGGCTGTGCCGGCGGTTAGTTGGCTGTATACTGTTGGGAAGTCTGCCATAGTCATAATTTGACTGTCTTCTCTGCCAGACTGTTGGTGGTCCGACCGGCACCGCCAAATTCATAATGAGGCCCAGAGTGTCAGACTACCGCTGTTCACGACAGAACCCAAAGACACATGCTGCGGAGTGCCCCAAGGATCTTCACTCAGTCCAACGCTGTCCAACATCTACATGGCCCGCTTGCTAAGATCATCAAACAACACGGGTTAAACATAGTCTCCTACGCTGAGGACACCCAACTGATCCTCTCCCTATCCGAGGACTCTGCAAAAGCCAAGAGAAACTTCCACAACGGATCAGAGCAGTCGCCGCCTGGATGGAAGCCAGCTGGCTCAAACTCAACTCGGAAAAGACAGAGATCCTCATAATTGACTCCACCCCTTCTGCCTGGAACATTCCTTGTGGCCCACCGCTCTTTGAAACCCACGGACCACGCATGCAACCTGGGCATCATCCTGGACTCTCCTCTATCCAGGACCTGCCAAGTCAACGCCGTCTCTTTGTCATGCTTCCACACCCTCTGACTCCTGCAGACGGTTTTCAAGTTGATTCCCTCCAACACGAGGAAGACAGTCAACCATGCACTCGTCACCAGCAAACTGGACTACGGCAACGCGCACTACACCAGCATCACCAAGAAACTTCCAGAAAGACTACGAAGAGTCCAGAATGCAGCAGCCAGACTCATCCTGGACATCCCCCGACACAGCCGCATTTCCTCCCACCTACACTGATTCCTAGTCAACAAGTGCATTACTTACAAAATCCTGATCCACACCTACAAGGCACTGCACAACATAGGATCGGCATACCTCAACCAGCGCCTAGCCTTCTATGTACCCAACAGACATGTCTGCTCCTCCTAGCTCGCCCTTGCAGCCATCCCCTGGATTTGGAAAAGCACAGCAGGAGGAAGACCCTTCTCCTCCCTGGCAGCCTGGACATGTAACACACTACCTCTCAAGCTCCTGGCAGATCGCATCACTTAAGCAGTTCAGGAAGGACCTCAAGACCTGGCTCTTCGACTGAGCAGTATGCCCACCAACAGCCCCTTGAGACCCTGTGGGTGATTAGACACGCTCTATAAACCTATGATTGATTGATTGATTGACCAATTTGGAATGCCATTTTGCTTTGACAAGTAGAGATAAGAAGGCATTTTGTAAACAGGCAGCCCAAGTGCTGGTGCAGCGCACACAATTTCTCTTTCAGTTTCTTGAAAAAGTCTGCCAGTTCATCAGTCCATAAAATGTTGTTGGGCAGATCATTCAGAGTAAATTGTCTCAAGATGACATCATAGGATCTGTACACAGGTATCCACAGGCAGCAGTAGTTCATCATTCCCAGAAAGGACATCTTTCCTTTCCCGGTGGAAGGGGGCTGCATTCTCGGAATCATTTTTATTCGGTCCTGGGATATGCGGCGTGTACCTTTGGATACAACATAACCCAGGTAAGTCACCTCTCTTTGGCAGCACTGAAATTGTGACAATGAGCCTTTGAGTCCTCTATCCTGGAGGTGGTTTAGCAGAGCTTTTCACAGGCTTCAAGTGATGGAGATGCCACAAGGAGGTCATCAGCATACTGCAAGGCTTCTGCAAGACTACGCTAACACCTTCCAGGTGTAGGCTGTCCAAGTCTCTCTTTACTGCCTGTGCATAGACTGTGGGACTCTCAGTGAAGCCTTGAGATAATCTTGTGAAAGTGTAGTGGGTAAACTTTAGCGTTAAGGCAAAGAGGAATTCACTCTCTGGAAGGACTCTAATGCTGAAAAAAACGCAGAGGAGAAACCTATGACCTAAAAGTACTCCGCCTCTATAGGTATAGAAGATAATATAGTATCCACAATAGGTACTAAGGAAACCACAATGTTGTTTATCTGGTGCAAATCCTGTACAACCCTACATTGTCCAGTTTTGCTCTAGGACAGTGGGATAATAAGACCATTATAGGGGCTAGTGGTCTTCTTAATGATACCCTGTTGTAAAAGGTACTCATTCACTGTTTTTATTTCATCATCTGCCTGAGGTGACAGTCTGTATTGGAGCACATAAGGTAATTCAGCATTTTCCTTAAGTGTCACTTTATGGGGACACTTGTTTTCAATAGTCCTGCCTCATTTATATGTTTTGTACAAACTTCTGAGTTTACTTGCTCAAGAACATGGTTTTGGGTCAGCTGTAAAGCCATATTTCCTTCAAGCTTGTCAAAAATTGTAGTCCTGTTTCTGTTATTTCCCCATCTTTCTTTCCTATTATCTCTCCTTCTATAATTTCGACAATTTTGACCCCAGTGCCCGTAATTCAGACACTGATTCCTACTCCTATCTCTACCCTGGTATCTTTGTCTTTCATCCTGTTTATGCTGCGCTCCCTCATAGTACATTCCCTCTGGGCTCTCCTCTCTTTGTTGCAACATCATCCCTTTGTCAGTTTTAGCTGAGTCCTGCTTTAATTTGAAAATACCATCCCTTTCCATATTTATCAGAAGCATGCATAGCTCTTGATATCCTTTAGTAGACCAATCAGGGTGGTGCAGTTTACAGCTATGGGCCACAGATGCTAACAACCCATTCATAAGGGTCTGTGTGGCTAATACCTTATAGGCCTCTGTTGTCCACGGTACCCCGGCACTATAGTCCCATATCTCATTGTATCTTAAAATGTAATCAGCCACTGTCTTTTGTAACATGGCAGTAACTTGAGAAAAGTTACCATGTTTCACCGCTAAGCCATTAATTGTGTCCTTTATAGACTCTAACCAAGTAATCTTCCTATGTTCTGTGAGATCCATATCATTATTCAATATGGTCCAATCTCTTTCCTACGGAATTTGGAATGCACTTTTGACCAAAGACCAGCTACTACTGTATCCTATTTTTAGTAGCATTTCTACACCTCTAGGAAGTGGGGTATAGGCAATGCATATTTAATGTAGCCACTCATTGTCACACTGGCTGTGAAAATGTCAGACACATGTTTAATCATCTGAGCCACCTCTAAGTGAGTCCAAGGCTTTAACATTGCTGCCCCACCCATGCCCACCCATTGCACACTTAGGCGGTCATTCCAACCTCGGCGGTAAAAGCCGCTTACCGCCGGTCAGAAGACCGCCACAACACCGCCGCGGTCGCGGTTAACCGCCACGGTCATTCTGACCCGCAACAGGCAAACCGCCAAAAACCCGACACCAACAAAAGTCCGCCACACCAACGGCCAGCGGAAAACTGGCGATGACTAAACCTCCACCGTCACGCCAACAGAAATACGCCCATGCCATTACGACCCACGAATCCACGCGGCGGTCTTTCAACCGCAGTATCCATTGGCGGTACACACCGCCGCGGTCAGAATACACACACATTTACAAAACACAACCACATTGGACAAATCGAAATACACACACCTGATACACATACACACACCACTCCCACACACCCAATACTATATAAAACACACACCCACATCACCCACAAACCCCTAACACCTGAATCGATGAGAGAAGGCCAGAGAGACAGCACAACTAGTGATAACCCCATCACACTGAGGCACACTACACCATCACCCACACAATCTCCAAGCACAAAACAACACACACCACCACACTCAACACACTCACCAACACATACTCCACCCCACACCTCATCCACACCACTCTATGGCACCCCAAAGACACCCCCGCTTCTCAGACGAAGAACTAAGGGTCATGGTGGAGGAAATCGTTCGGGTAGAGCCTCAGCTCTTCGGGACACAAGTGCAACACACCAGCATTGCCAGGAAGATGGAGCTATGGCAAAGGATAGTCGACAGGGTCAACGCTGTGGGACAGCATCCCAGAAATAGGGACGACATCAGGAAGCGATGGAACGACCTACGGGGGAAGGTGCATTCCATGGTATCCAGGCACAACATCGCCGTGCAGAAGACTGGCGGCGGACCCCCGCCTCCTCCCCCAGAATTTACAGCATGGGAGGAGCAAGTCTTGCACATCCTGCATCCTGACGGCCTCGCAGGAGTTGGCGGAGGAATGGACTCTGGTAAGTCAAATCTTCAATACTTCTTCCCCCCACCCCACCTGCATGCCAACTCATACCCCCACCCTCACCCTTACCCCCATCACAACTACCCCTTGCAAATATCTCACCATCACAAGCCACCCATCCCCACACTAACCCTGCATGCGTCCACAAAGCATGGGCACCCATCACCAATGCATGCCCAATGCACATACACATCTCCCCCACAAGCCACCCTCACAACAGACCCCACACAGGAATGCCAGCCCTGGGCTACACGGGAACCCACACATTCACCGATATGGCACACACTGAAGCAATAACCATGCCTCTATGCCCCTGCAGGACCTGAACGCCACCACACCGCCCAGGAGGGTCCAGAAATATCCATCCCACCCCCAGAAGAGGCCACCAGTGATGACAGCAGCTCTGTCGACCTGGACCCTGATGACCAGCCCGCACCATCGGGGACCTCGGGACAGTCGGTTCCCCTCACACAGCCACAGCCCACAGCAGACCTTCCCCCCTCTGGGAACACCAGCACAGCACCCACCCAGCGGGCCCATGCCTCTGTCTCCAGGATGCGTCAATCAGCGGTGTGTCCACCACTACAGGGCACCCAGGTTAACCCACCATCCCAACAACAGCAGGGACCTGGGGGCAGTGGTAGTGGGCACACCGTCCAGGGGACGGAGGCCCAGGGAAACACGGGAACTGGGAGGGCTGCTGTGCAACAGGGGGGGGACAGGCCCAGGGAACCCACTCTCCAGGAGGCCCTCACCTCCATCATGGGAGCATACACCCGCTCCCAGGAGATGATGGCCACGGTACTGGACAGGTTTCAGGAGATCCAGGTACTGCAGGAGGAACAGTATAGGGGGTTCAGGGAGGACCTCAGAGCCATCAATTCCACCCTGGGCACCATTGTAGGGGTGCTGAAGGAACTCCTCAACACCAGGACGGACACTGTGGAACCACAAAGGGCCCCTGCCACTAGCCTGGACCAAGAACAGCCAACCACCTCCGCCGGCGCTAGTGGACAGGAGGCCCCCACACAACAACAGCCCACCAGAACCCCACCTCCTGCAGAAGAAGAACCACCCCGCAAGAGGGCCCTGAGATCTCGCAAGAAGACAGAGTAGGATGTCAAGACCCCCGCCAGCAAAGGATACCCCCTGATGTCATCCCACTGTCCCACATTGTCACCCTGTCCAACCTTAAACTGCCCCTGCTCCATCTTTCCACAGGCATATGGACAATGCACCTGTGTGACTGACAGTCTGGACTCTGCCTTGGACAATCCTTCACCATAACCCCTCACCCAATTGCAACCACCCATCCAATTTAGAGCACTTGAATAAACACACTTATTGCACAAAACGATCAGGAGTCTGGCTGTGATTACGAACTTATGTATTAGACATGACAGTGCCAAAATGTATATGTACATTGTGATGCCAACAAACCGCTGCCACACAGCTGTAGTCCATGGGGAAACGAAGCAGAGGTCACGCAGTGGGGGCCACAGCTCTGAAATTGGAAGGGAAAAGCCACAACTCAGTCAACATAGACTGGGGGAATACGACAGACAGTAGAGAGGCAGGAGAGTAAAAATATTAGTAAAAAGACAGTTTAGATTCTTACCTGTGTGTCATTGGAAATACTGTAGAATCACTCTGTCCCTGTTGTCAGTGTCGTCCCTGTCGTCTTCCTCCTCTTCACTCTCCACAAGTTCCACAGCTGCTACAACACCACCATCTGGACCATCCTCCTGCTGGAAAGGCACCTGGCGTCGCAAAGCCAGATTGTGAAGCATACAGCAGGCCACGATGATCTGACACACCTTCTTTGGTGAGTACATTAGGGATCCACCAGTCATATGCAGGCACCTAAACCTGGCCTTCAAGAGGACGAAGGTCCGCTCGATCACCCTCCTAGTACGCCCATGGGCCTCATTGTACCATTCCTCTGCCCTGGTCCTGGGATTCCTTACTGGGGTCAATAGCCACGACAGGTTGGGGTAACCAGAGTCCCCCAATAGCCATACACGGTGTCTCTGTAGCTGTTCCATCACGTAAGGGATGCTGCTATTCCGCAGGATGTAGGCGTCATGCACTGACCCAGGGAACTTGGCATTTACATGGGAGATGTACTGGTCAGCCAAACAGACCACCTGGACATTCATCGAATGATAACTTTTTCTGTTCCTGTACACCTGTTCACTTTCTCTGGGGGGAACCAAAGCCACATGGGTCCCATCAATGGCACCAATGATGTTGGGGATATGTCCAAGGGCATAGAAATCAGCCTTCACTGTAGCCAAATCGCCCACCTCAGGGAAAACAATGTAGCTCCGCATGTATTTCATCAGGGCAGACAACACTCTGGACAACACCTTTGAAAACATAGGCTGAGACATCCCTGAAGAAATGGCCACTGTTGTTTGGAATGATCCACTTGCCAAAAAATGGAGTACTGACAGAACCTGCACTAGAGGGGGGATCCCTGTGGGTTGGCGGATGGGTGACATCAGGTCTGCCTCCAGCTGGGCACACAGTTCATTAATAGTGGCTCTGTCAAGCCGGTATGTTAATATGACATGTCGTTCTTCCATTGTCGACAGGTCCACCAGCGGTCTGTACACGGGAACATTCCTCCATCTCCTCGCAAGACCCAGCGGACGGTGCCTAGGAAGGACAACATGGAGCACAGAGTCAAGCAACCCACAGGTACATTCTCACAGCTTGCACAGTAAACGTTTGTCTAGGCATTGAATGGCTTGTATGAGTGTCTATGCAAGGCCTAGGCCTGTGTGACGCAGTATAATTAAAGCCATGTGGGCCCTTGAAATGGCGGCTGCCTGACCTGTGAAGTGTGACAATGGGATGTGAGGTAAAGGCGCTGGCGTGGCACACCGCGGCGGTCGGCGGTCGAAGACCGCGGCGCAAAGCCGCATTGGTTAACATTGAAGCCTATGGGTTTCACAAGCCAATGGCGAAGTGCGCCGGCGGAGGCGGTACGCACCGACGCGGCACGCACCGCCACGGGCGTGACCACCATTTTCCTTCTGCTTAATCACTCGAGACCTGATCATCCACAGGAGAGGACCTATACTGCAAGTGCTGCTGTGACCTCGGTCTGGAAGGGACAATGGCTGCTGCGACTGGGGAAAGGGCCCCTGCCTTCACTTCAGAAGAGTTGGAGAAACTCGTGGATGGGGTCCTCCCCCAGTATGCGCTACTCTACGGTCCTCCAGACCAACAAGTACGTACAATTCTAACTGGATTTGTGGCCACTGCCTGGGTTGAGTGGGGTGAATGAACGGAGGTGCGGAGGCGAGCGAATGAGGCATGCATCGCACGACAGATGAGAGCATGGGCCACATGGCAGGGGTGGGATGGGGGGGCCACTCACAACGAAAATGCAGACAATCTTGAACTTTGTATTTCTCTCTCCCTGTACGTGTCACATAGGTCAGCGCCCATCAGAAAATCGGGATTTGGCGTGCCATCGCCAAGGACGTCCGGACCCTGGGGGTCCACCATCGACGGGGCACCCACTGGCGCAAGAGGCGGGAGGACCTCTGCCACGGTAGCAGGAAGATGGCGGAGTCTCTGCTGGGGATGGCCTCCCAACGTAGGCGGGGTGCCAGCCGTCAATTGACCCCCCTGATGTCTCGGATCCTGGCGGTGGCCTACCCTGAATTGGATCGGCGCGTGAGGACATCACAGCAGACACAAGGGGGTGAGTACAAGCACAATCTGCTACCTTAGCGCGCAGTGGAGGTGTCTGGGTGGGGGAGGAGGGCTGTGGGTCCCCCTAGGCCAGGGCGAAATCTGTAGGCTAGGCCCCTCCGTAAGCCCCTGTGCCCCCGCCCCCCCCCCTCAGTAGGGTGCCAAGTACAGCTATCCATGGCCCTGTGTCATCTATGTGTGCAGTTGTCACCTCTAGGCTTGTAGGCCATGTCCCACGGATTGCATAGTGGACCCCAATTGCGCGGCGTAGTGCAGGGGGCTTCTGTGTCTGTCTTGTCCGCCAACGGTAGCGGTAATCCATGCACTCAACATGTCTTTATTTCTCTCCCCCCCCTTTTTGTTTGTCTTTCTGTTCATGTGTGCATCAGCATCATCAGGCGGAGGAGAAGTGGCATCGGGGCACGAGGGAGCTGCATCTCACATGGCCCCGGAGGGCCATGGCACCGAGTCAGAATGGACCAATGAGACGGAGGGCGAGGGGGGCTCCACAACGGGGACGCGTGGAGACCACAGCGACACGGACACGTCCTCGGAAGGGAGCTCCCTTGTGGTGGCGGCAACATCCGTGCCCCCCGCACCTACAGGTACAGCTGCCACCCAGCGCACCAGCTCCGCCCTCCCAGCAGCCCCTCAGCGTTTGCCCCATGCCCGCTCGCACACCAAGGTGGGCATCTCCTTCGCCCCAGGCACCTCAGGCCCTGCCCCAGTTACCCCAGCTGCCCTCAGTGAGGAGGTCATTGACCTGATCCGAACGCTCATTGTTGGGCAGTCTACCCTTTTGAATGCCATCCAGGGGGTGGAGAGGGAGGTGCATCGGAGCAATGCATACCTGGAGGGCATTCATTCGGGTCAGGCTGCCCATCAGCGATCGTTCAACGCTCTGGCCTCAGCACTGACGGCAGCCATTGTCCCTGTCTCCAGCCTCCCTCCTCCAACTCCCTCCACCCAGTCCCACTCCCCTGTTCCTCTGCCTATCCCAGCCACACCTACAGACCAGCCTGCACACACCTCAACACCCAAGGGCAGCTCATCCCGACATAAGCACCACACATCACACAAGCATTCACACAGGCAACATCCACATGCAGACACTCCAACAGCCACTGCCTCCTCTGTGTCCCCCTCCTCCTCGTCTCCCTCCTCCCTCCCTGTGACGTCTCCACTCACACAAGCATGCACAACATCATCAGCCACTACGTCCATCACCAGCACACCCACCAGAACACTCCGCACACGTGCAGTCACCACCCCCACTACCATGTACACGTCCCCTGTGTCCTCTCCCAGTGTGTCTGTCACCCCCTCTTCCAAACCACACAAACGCAGGCAGCCACCCACCCAACAGCCATCCACCTCACGACAGCCTCCGTCACAAGCACCTGCACCCAAGGTCAGCACACTTGTCTCTCCTACAACCACATCCTCTTCCTCCACTCCCATTTCCACTGCACCTACCCGTCACTCTCTTCCCAAACTTCTCTTCCTTTCCAACCTTAACCTCTTTCCAACAACTCCCCCACCCCGTCCAACTTCAAAGGCCGCAATCAGCACCTCAGCCACCACCAAAGCAGGGCCTACCCGGACTGTTCAAGGACTGTGGAGTCCCCCCCCCTCAAGGGCAACAAGTTCGGGTAGGAGCCAAGGGACGGCCAGTCCACCGCCGGAGAAGAACCCCAAAATTGTCAGTGCCCGGCGCGAGAGGCCACGGACCCCAGGGACAAGAATCCCTACCCTGGCTCCGTCTGCAGGTGGTGTGCCACCTGGCACACCCCCGAAGAATTCGAAGGGCCACAGACGACCAGGGAAGGGTGGGAAGGGCAGCACGCCAGACAAGTCCGGCAGCAGGCCAGCTGCCCAGGAGGGCCCCACCAGCCCCATCCCTGCTGCCCAGGAGGGCCCCACCAGCCCCATCCCTGCTGCCCAGGAGGGCACCATCCCAGCTGCCCAGGAGGGACCCAGCCCGGCTGCCCAGGAGGGCCCCACCAGCCACAGCCCAGGTGGCCAATGAAGGAGCCCCATCCCTGCTGCCCAGGAGGGCCCCAGCCCAGCTGCCCAGGAGGGCCCCAGCCCGGCTGCCCAGGAGGGCCCCACCCGCCACTGGCCAGATGGGCAAAGAAGGACCGCCGTCTCAAGAACCGCTGAACTGGGCCCTTCAAGAGGAGAACCGCTGAACAGGGCCCCGCTGTCTCCAGCACCGCTCCGCTGGGGACCGCCGTCTCAAGAACCGCTGAACTGGGCCCTTCAAGAGAAGAACCGCCGTCTCCAGCACCGCTCCGCTGGGGACCGCCGTCTCAAGAACCGCTGAACTGGGCCCTTCAACAGGAGAACCGATGAACAGGGCACCGCCGTCTCCAGCACCGCTCCGCTGGGGCCTTCATCTCAAGCACCTCTCCGCTGGGGCCTTCATCTCAAGCACCTCTCCGCTGGGCTGTTCATCTCAAGCACCTCTCCACTGGGCTGTTCATCTCAAGCACCTCTCCGCTGGGGCCTTCATCTCAAGCACCTCTCCGCTGGGGCCTTCATCTCAAGCACCTCTCCGCTGGGGCCTTCATCTCAAGCACCTCTCCGCTGGGCTCTTCATCTCAAGCACCTCTCCGCTGGGCTGTTCATCTCAAGCACCTCTCCGCTGGGCTCTTCATCTCAAGCACCTCTCCGCTGGGGCCTTCATCTCAAGCACCTCTCCGCTGAGCTGTTCATCTCAAGCACCTCTCCGCTGGGCATCGCCGTCTCTGCACTGCAGAACAGGGCCCTTCAAGACAAGCACAGCTGGCCCTTTGGCAGAAGGGGCAGGGCCGGTTCTGTATCGGGCAGGGCTGCAGGATGCCCTCTGGGCACCATGCCTCCTCCAGAACCAGTGGAGTCTGTTATCGACTTGAGAGACTGTGGCTTTGCACTCCCCAGGATGGCCCAGTGGGCAGGCCACCCACTGTATAGACTTGAGAGACTGTGGCTTTGCACTCCCCAGGATGGCCCAGTGGGCAGGCCACCCACTGTATAGACTTGAGAGACTGTGGCTTTGCACTCCCCAGGATGGGACAGTGGCCATGGAGGCCCCTCGTGGATCTGGCATCGTGTACTCAAGTGGCTGAGGTGCCCCCCCTTCCCTTTTCCCTGAGGTGCCTGTATTTTTTCAATCTGATGCCCCTGCAGTGTTCTCTTTCCGTGGTGATCTTGTTTTGAGTATGGGCCTTGCCCATGTGAATTGGACCCCGTGGTCCACTGACAATAGATGGACTACTGCACGTAGCTGTAAATATTGTGTAAATAGTTTATACATTTTTTGATATTTTATGTGACCTTTCTATAATATATCCGACTGTTTGATATCTATTCCTTTGGTCTTTGCATTCTTACGGGACGGGTTTGGGGGTTGTAACAGTGATGTATTGGTATGCATTGATGTGTGTGTTGTAGTGGGTGGGGGTGGGTGTGTGCCCGTAATTTTTTCCCTCCCCTGTGTCGTAGGTGCAGTACTCACTGATGTCTTCTGCGCCGCCGGTTGTGCTCCTGGAAGAGGAGCAAGTAGAGAAGTGCAGGGAGGACGTGTATTTCTGGTTCCATGCTGTCAGGATTCCGCGTGGAGTGTGTCGAGGTGAGCGTTTTCGGTTTGGAATGTCTGTTTCTGCCGTGTTTTTATCGGCGGGGCTCCCGCCCCGGAAAAGGTGGCGGATTGGTGGGTCGTGATAGGGTGGGCGGTACATTGTCTTCCGCCTGTCTGTTGGCGGTGACCGCCGCGCTGTTTGTTTCTACCGCCGTGGCGGTCGGAGTGTTAAAGTGGCGGGCTCTGTTGGCGGTTACCGCCAGGGTCGAAATTCCATTTTTTTTAACGCCAGCCTGTTGGCGGGTTGGCCGCCGCTTTTACACCGTCCGCCAGGGTTAGAATGAGGGCCTTATTCTGGTGTTTAATTGTATTTAATTTGA
Organism: Pleurodeles waltl; assembly: GCF_031143425.1. NCBI lineage: Eukaryota > Metazoa > Chordata > Amphibia > Caudata > Salamandridae > Pleurodeles > Pleurodeles waltl. Next base: position 55,488,927 of record NC_090445.1, on the reverse strand, counting down.
AAATGTGGTTTCACCCTTTCATTTTAAGGCCTGTGGGTGTGAACGTGTAAGTATCAGTCATTCCCTGTTATCTATCTTCGCCTGATGTTTATCAATGGAGCATTGTATTCCTTCCCTGTCAGTGTTTACCTCCTCCTGGAACTGCTCCGCCTCCTTCCTCAGCTGAGGTAACCTCTCATGTTTCACCTTATATTCTTTCTCTTCAGCACTCAACCCTATATTCTCCCACAGGGGAAAAGTTAAAGTTGTAGCTGGTGTTTCAAAAATATGGGGTATATCCCCTCCAAATGATAAGTGTCCATTCAGGACCGGGGTTCTGAAACCACTTTCTCTGGGTCCAGTTGACATGTCAGATACCCTAGTTTAATCCCCTTCCAGGGGTATATGAAAATAAGGGACACATCCCGCTAGTGAAGTGCATGTCTGTGCAGACCATTATAAACAAACCCCCTCGAGCTCTACCCCCATTGGAGGGTGCCTCAGGAATATAAGAACATTCATAGCCCTTCCTTGTAATACTTTCCTGACTCCAAGTCTTTTGCAGCATCACCACATCATATTTTTGTACCATATTTATCAATTCTGGGTACCTAGATCTGATCCCCACTATATCCCAATAGAGAATCATCAAGGTTAAATGTGGAGGTTGCACTAATTCCACCACCTTCTCCACCTGCTGAAGAGCTACTGTCAGAGGCCCCTCTCTAAAAAATCAAAAGCTGCAGCGTCCACAGTCTAGTCAATCATTAGAATCTAAGGTTGACCGAGGAAGAAATCTATTGGATAGGGACAGGTGGGAGAATTCTATAGACTGCACCCTCCCTAGGTCCAGGGTTTATAACAATAAAATCCCCACTTAAAACTTTCACAGCAGATCCTACCCACCCTACCCTCCTTACAAACAGAATGTGCCCATATTCCCCTATGTTCAAATCCCTGTGATGACACAACCAATGGCAGACCTTGTTTTTCAATGGAATAGTTGATTCCCTGCTGCCTTCAGAAACACAAGGCACCCGTCAGAATCCCCCCGTAAGGGCCACATTCGGGTGGCAGATTTAGAACCGGTAACCCCTTATCCTCCCTTCTCAATTCCCATCTCCCCCTCCTTCCCCTGTTCCCTTCAATGATCTGATGTCTTGAATATCCCTCAGCCTGGTTTGCTGAATGAGAAGACCACCCAGCTGGTACAATGGGATAACTGCAAAGTCCCCACAGATAGTAAAGTGGGATGCAAAGCTGGAGGTTTTGATTCGGGGGGTTTGGGCACAGGGGGTGCTACAGCTTGCCGGTTGAAAAGCTCCTGATGCTCTGGACAAAAGTTACTGTGGCCGACGCTAGGAGTTGAACACATAGCACAGCTTATTGGGGTGATAGAAAAGTGTGCCAGTTCTCACATTACTAGGACAAATGGAGGAGATAGATTTTGATATTTGCGAGATAGTAGACTCTCTGCTGGACAGTGTCTCTAGCAAAGGCGACAGACTTTCTGCAATAAGTTCTCTAACTTTGGCAGCGACTTGATCCCAGTCTAGGGAAACAAAGCCCCTAGGCTAGAAGTCCCCCCGAGGAGGCCAAGTCACTCACAGATTGTGGGTTACCCTTTCTGGTTCCTGGCCACTTTTGTTGACGTTTCCTTTTGGCTAGGGGTGGACAAGCACTAGAATTATGATCCCCCAGTTGAATTACAATCAGGCATCTGATCCTCAGTCTGGGGTACCAAACTAGTGAGGACTAACGCCTCATCCGACATGCCATTAGTTGGAGTGGGGAGCCCTCCCCATAATGCCAATTGTTGGATCAATAAGGGTACAGGACCTTCCTCTATCTCCAAGGAGAGTCTGCTCTCTGCAAGATTGATCTCTTTTGAGTTTACTTCTACTGCTCGAGCCAGGAAAGAGTCTATAGTGGTGGCAGTTAAGGATTTCGGGATGAGTCTTTGGCACCCGCCAACCTTTGCTTCCCCTTCACACCGTATCACTCTCTTGCATTCACTTATACACACAGGAGAGGGGGCCCAAATAGAGACCTACCCCCAACCACCTGATCGACCTCAAGGCACCAAAGTCAAGTCAAGGCATGTTCTCACCCAGAGCCTGACCAAGATAGGTTCCTAAAATGGCTGAAGAAAGAGGATGGGCTCGGCCTCCTACACCATGACGGGCAAAGACAGGTCTAGTCTTGGCCCTTTCCTGCCCGGGCACGCGCCCAGACGCGTCCCACATTGCAGGTAGTCCAGCCAGATTAAAGTGCCTCCAGATGCAGGGAAGGCGTAGGGATGAAGTTGGCGGCCTTCCTGCTGCTTAGATGGCTGGTTTCTGTAGTCCGCTGTGCCCCCTCTCTCCTAGCAGCGCAACCCGCGCTGCAGGTAGTCCAGCCAGATTAAAGAGCTTCCAGGTTCAGGGAAGGCATAGGGATGGCTTTGGAGGCCTTCCTGCCACTTAGATGGCTGGATTCTGTAGTCTGTTGTGCATCGTCTCTCTTAGCAGTGCATGCTATCTCAAAAATCCTCCACAATATTCTTAAAAGCCCTGCATGAAAACTGTCCTTAACTTAAAAATTCTGATTGTCGGCTCTCCTTTTTCTTTCTTTAGTTACTACTAAAAAGAAAAAACAGTAGTGTGTCCAGCACAACACATGGCTAAACACTGCTATAGCAATACCACCCACTTCATACAAAATAATGGAGGTAGGGACTAAAAACAAACACCTCTATGAAATAACTTTAAATTAACTCACATTACATTAAATACATAAATACATATTAATTAATGTTAGAAAATATATAAAAATAGTATATATTTATTATTTAAATAAAAAATAAAATAACCTATTTTGAATTTAAAATATATTGGAATACATTTTATTAAACAAATAATTACATTATTTGTAATAATTTCTATAGATCACTTTTAATTATTGGTAATGCACAACATTATTTTTCATTATGTTGTACTTTATGTTTAGATTCAAATTCCAGAAAAATAATTTCAATTGAATACATTTTCCATTAAGGAACATTTTAATTGAAAATTAATGTAATAGTGCAAAAACTCTATTTTATTTATTTTGCACATAAAGTAAATATCTAGAATTAACTTACATTCATATTTATTTTTGAGTTATGTATACCTTTGTATTTTTGCCTATTCTTTTGCATGCAGAGATCTCCGTCTGACTGCAGAGTATGAAAAACAGAAGTATAAAAAATATCATCTCCTTCACATCTCTCTGGTTCCTTTTCTTACTTAACCATTTCTGTCAGGACCTGGGGCCAAGCAAAAGTGACTTCTCTCTTATTTCTTTACACGTTTTTGAGTTCAGACTTACCACAAGCTACCATGGACTCAGTTTTAATGACCTCCATCAGAGGTTTCATCTAAGTCCCAAAATGAGCTGCCAAAAACCTAATTTCCCCAGTACCCGGCAGGATCCACTTTTGAGTTTGTTCAAGTTTCCTATGCAGAGCTGCCAACAAATATGGAAAACAGCCATTACAACGCGACTTTTTCCTCAACTAGCCTTTACCATGCATTTGTTACAACGCATGCCTCATTACAACGACTTGCCTTTACCATGCATACCATTACCACAATTGTAATGGTATGCATGGTAAGGGATATGCGTTGTAATGATGGTGAAGGCCATCGGCGTCGTTAGAGGAAACAGAAAGATCATTCTGTTTCCCCAGATCGAGGCCAGGAGACACTCGATATGGCAGACAGCTCCACCAGCCTGCCTCCGTGCCCCAGACCCCGCCCTTGCTGCTGAAGAAAGTTCGAGGCCCTCCACCACCCGCAGGCACCCGCCTGCGCCTCATCCCTGGTGCCTAGTGGTAGGCGTATCTTCCGTTTATTGTATTTTGTATTGTGTTTTGCATTCTGTTTTTCCCTGTACTATTGTGCTAATTTTTTGTGCCCATTTGCTGTGTCTGCTCCACTTCTCTGCCCGTTTTGCCTTTTTTGCCTGTTTTAGCTTTTTCCCGGCTCCTGCCGGTTTCCCCACCCCTGCCGCTGCATCCCCTGCAGCCCCGCCCCCATCGTGTCCCCATTTGCCACTCTCTCCCACCTCCCAGCTGCTCCTCCCTCCCACCTCCCCTTCTTAATGGCGGCCGCTGCACAGTGCCGAGTGTGACCCCCTGACCTGCCTTAAGGCCAGGAGACACTCGACACGACAGACAGCTCCACCAGCCTGCCTCCATCCCCAGACCCCGCCCTTGCTGCTGAAGAAAGTTCGAGGCCCTCCACCACCCGCAGGCACCGCCTGCGCCTCATCCCTGGTGCCTCGTGGTAGGCGTATCTTCCGTTTATTGTATTTTGTATTGTGTATTGCATTCTGTTTTTCCCTGTATTATTGTGCAAATTGTTTGTGCCCACTTGCTGTGTCTGCTCCACTTCTTTGCCCGTTTTGCCTTTTTTGCCTGTTTTAGCTTTTTCCCGGCTCCTGGCGGTTTCCCCGTCCCTGCCGCTGCGTCCCCTGCGGCCCGCCCCCATATGCCACTCCATCCCACCTCCCAGGTGCTCCTCCCTCCCACCTCCCCTTCTTAAAGGCGGACGCTACGTGGTGCAGAGTGTGACCCCCTGACCTGCCTTAAGGCCAGGAGACACTCGACACGGCAGACAGCATCACCAGCCTGCCTCCGTGCCCCAGACCCCACCCTTGCTGCTGAAGAAAGTTCGAGGCCCTTCCCCACCCGCAGGCACCCGCCTGCGCCTCATCCCTGGTGCCTAGTGATAGGCGTATCTTCTGTGTATTGTATTTTGTATTGTGTTTTGCATTCTGTTTTCTCCTGTACTGTTGTGCTAATTTTTTGTGCCCATTTGCTGTGTCTGCTCCACTTCTCTACCCGTTTTGCCTTTTTTGCCTGTTTTAGCTTTTTTCCGGCTCCTGCCAGTTTCCCCGTTCCTGCCGCTGCATCCCCTGCTGCCGCACCCTTCGTGCCCCCATTTGCCACTCCCACCACCTCCCAGTTGCTCCTCCCTCCCACCTCCCCTTCTTAAAGGCGGACGCTACGTGGTGCAGAGTGTGACCCCCTGACCTGCCTTAAGGCCAGGAGACACTCGACACGGCAGACAGCATCACCAGCCTGCCTCTGTGCCCCAGACCCCGCCCTTGCTGCTGAAGAAAGTTCGAGGCCCTTCCCCACCCGCAGGCACCCGCCTGCGCCTCATCCCTGGTGCCTAGTGATAGGCGTATCTTCTGTGTATTGTATTTTGTATTGTGTTTTGCATTCTGTTTTTCCCTGTACTGTTGTGCTAATTTTTTGTGCCCATTTGCTGTGTCTGCTCCACTTCTCTGCCCGTTTTGCCTTTTTTGCCTGCTTTAGCTTTTTTCCGTCTCCTGGCAGTTTCCCCGTCCTTGCCGCTGTGTCCCCTGCGGCCCCGCCCCCTCAGGCCCTTATTTGCCACTCCCTCCCGCCTTCCAGCTGCTCCTCCCTCCCACCTCCCCTTCTTAATGGCGGCCGCTGCACAGTGCCGAGTGTGACCCCCTGACCTGCCCCAGGAGACACTCGACACGACAGACAGCTCCACCAGCCTGCCTCCATCCCCAGACCCCGCCCTTGCTGCTGAAGAAAGTTCGAGGCCCTCCACCACCCGCAGGCACCGCCTGCGCCTCATCCCTGGTGCCTCGTGGTAGGCGTATCTTCCGTTTATTGTATTTTGTATTGTGTTTTGCATTCTGTTGTTCCCAGTATTATTGTGCAAATTGTTTGTGCCCACTTGCTGTGTCTGCTCCACTTCTTTGCCCGTTTTGGCTTTTTTGCCTGTTTTAGCTTTTTCCCGGCTCCTGGCGGTTTCCCCGTCCCTGCCGCTGCGTCCCCTGCGGCCCGCCCCCATATGCCACTCCATCCCACCTCCCAGTTGCTCCTCCCTCCCACCTCCCCTTCTTAAAGGCGGACGCTACGTGGTGCAGAGTGTGACCCCCTGACCTGCCTTAAGGCCAGGAGACACTCAACACGGCAGACAGCTCCACCAGCCTGCCTCCGTGCCCCAGACCCCACCCTTGCTGCTGAAGAAAGTTCGAGGCCCTTCCCCACCCGAAGGCACCCGCCTGCGCCTCATCCCTGGTGCCTAGTGATAGGCGTATCTTCTGTATATTGTATTTTGTATTGTGTTTTGCATTCTGTTTTCCCCTGTACTGTTGTGCTAATTTTTTGTGCCCATTTGCTGTGTCTGCTCCACTTCTCTACCCGTTTTGCCTTTTTTAGTTTTTTTCCGGCTCCTGCCAGTTTCCCCGTTCCTGCCGCTGCGTCCCCTGCGGCCCGCCCCCTTCGTGCCCCCATTTGCCACTCCTTCCCACCTCCCAGTTGCTCCTCCCTCCCACCTCCCCTTCTTAAAGGCGGACGCTACGTGGTGCAGAGTGTGACCCCCTGACCTGCCTTAAGGCCAGGAGACACTCGACACGGCAGACAGCATCACCAGCCTGCCTCCGTGCCCCAGACCCCGCCCTTGCTGCTGAAGAAAGTTCAAGGCCCTTCCCCACCCGCAGGCATCCGCCTGCGCCTCATCCCTGGTGCCTAGTGATAGGCGTATCTTCTGTGTATTGTATTTTGTATTGTGTTTTGCATTCTGTTTTTCCCTGTACTGTTGTGCTAATTTTTTGTGCCCATTTGCTGTGTCTGCTCCACTTCTCTGCCCGTTTTGCCTTTTTTGCCTGCTTTAGCTTTTTTCCGTCTCCTGCCAGTTTCCCCGTCCTTGCTGCTGTGTCCCCTGCGGCCCTGCCCCCTCGGGCCCTTATTTGCCACTCCCTCCCACCTTCCAGCTGCTCCTCCCTCCCACCTCCCCTTCTTAATGGCGGCCGCTGCGTCAGTCTGCGCCTGGCCCGCGCCCAGCGCCCGTCCCCCTGGTCCACGCACCTCTGGCGTCCCCATGCGCCTCTACTCCACCACAGAGCTCAACGCTCTCAACCCCGGCACACCAACTGCACCCAGGCCGACCCCAGACACACTCACGGACCTTTCACATGTCACGCATGCCACTTCTCCTGCACTCAAGCCAACAAACACCTCAACAACACCAAACACCCCAATCACCTCAGCTGCATCCTCCTCAACACCCGCTCCGTCCACAAGCACGCCATCGAGCTTTGAGACCTACTCACGACAGCCTCTCCTGACATCGCCTTCCTCACTGAAACATGGATGAACCCCTTATCGGAACCCGTCATCGCCATAGCCATCCCGGAGGGATACAAAATCACCCGAAGAGACCATATCAACAAACCAGGAGGGGGAATTGCCGTCATACACAGAAATTCCATCAGGATTTCCACCAAAACCAACGATACCCTGGACGCCGCAGAGCACCTACACTTTCAGATACACATCAACGCCAACACCACCTTGAGAGGAACCCTCGTCTACAGACCACCAAACCCACATCCTGCGCCATCGACCCTCCGCACTCGCAAGACCGCTGCAACTCCCTCTCCAGCTACTTCCACCACAAAATCGCAGACATACACAAAAGCTTCATAACATCGCCACCCACCATCACCACCATCGACGCAGCCAACCCCACAGCACCATGCCGCACCAACGTACTGAGCACCTGGACCCCCACCAATGATGAAGAAACCAGCAAAACCATGAGCTCCATCCACTCAGGCTCCCCAACAGACCCCTGCCCCCACCACATCTTCAGCAAGGCCAGCCAAATCAAACCGACCTATCTCTCTACTCCCCTTCCCCGTGAAGGTCATAGAGAAGATAATCAACAAACAACTGTCCCGCTTCCTGGAGGACAACAATATACTCAACGTCTCCCAGTCTGGATTCCGCAAAAAACACAGCACCAAGACCGCCCTCATCACCTGCACTGACAACATCAGGACCAGACTTGACAAGGGTGAAACCGTTGCCCTCATCCTCCTAGACCTCTCAGCAGCCTTCAACACCGTATGCCACCAAACCCTTTGCACACGCCTCTTCAAAGCCGGAATTCACCACAAAGCCCTGGACTGGCTCACCTCCTTCCTCTCCGAAAGAACCCAAAGAGTTTGCCTCCCTCCATTCCGGTCTAAAGCCACCAAGACCATATGTGGAGTCCCACAAGGATCCTCACTCAGCCCCACCCTCTTCAATATCTATATGGCTCCGCTCGCCAGCATCGTCCGCCCCCACGGCCTCAACATCATTTCCTACGCCGACGACACCCAGCTCATCCTCTCCCTCATGAGGAACCCATTTACCGCCAAGAACAACCTCCACGCCGGACTCCTCGCCATCGCTAATTGGATGACAGCAAGCCACCTGAAACTGAACTCAGGAAAAACCGAGATCATCATCTTCAGACCCAACAAGACAGCATGGAACGACTCATGGTGGCCTGCCACCCCAGGACCACCCCCGACACCCACCACCCACGCACACAATCTCGGCTTCATACTAGACTCGTCTCTCTCCATGACTCAGCAAGTCAACGCCATATCATCCTCTTGCTTCAACACACTCCGCATGCTACGCAAGACCTTCAAGTGGATTCCGATAGAAACCAGAAGAACGGTCAACCACGCCCTCGTCAGCAGCAGACTAGACTATGGCAACGCCCTCTACGCAGGGACCACAGCCAAACTTCAGAGAAAACTCCAGCGCATCCAGAACACTGCCACACGTCTCATCCTTAACCTAACTCGCCACAAGCACATCTCCGCCCACCTCTGATCCCTACACTGGCTGCCAAGGATCATCTTCAAAATCCTAATCCACGCTCACAAAGCCCGCCACGACACCGGACCGGCCTACCTCAACGAACGACTTAACTTCCACATCCCGACCCGCCAGCTCTGCCCCGCCGATCTCGCCCTCGCTACAGTCCCCTGCATCCAATGCACCACCTCCGGTGGCAGATCCTTCTCCCACCTCACCGCCAAAACCTGGAACTCCCTCCCCACCAACCTACACAAGACCCAGGACCTCTTAGCCTTCAGAAACACCCCCAGCGCCTTGAGACCCTACCGGGTGAGTAGCGTGCTTAAGAAATTATTGATTGATTGATTGAGCTCCGGCGGACCCTAGGAGTGAGGTAAGGGAGATTGGGTCTGGGGGTGGGGAATGCTGTTTTAAGGAGGGGGTGCGGGTGAGGGAGGTTATGTTTTAGGGTGGGTGGAGGAGTTTTCAAGTTAAGTGATGTGGGATTGGGCCTGGGAGTGGGGGACTACTGTTTTAGGGAGGAGGTGGGGGTTCGTTTTTTAGGGCAAGGGAGATGGTTTCCGGGCTTAGGGAACGGGGGATTGGGCCTGGGGGCAGGGGGTATTGTTTTTTGTTTAATGGCCGGCCCGGTAAAAACACAATGTAAAGGTTTTCAAAATACATAACAGCACTACAGTTTAATACGATTTGTCTTTGATTAACGGGAGGTTTGCATTAGGAAAGGGAAAAAAACAGGCCCTGGAACACTTTAGATTACAAACAATATTTACATAATTGCTGAAGCTGATGACATTAACTGTACATTAATGCATGTTATCTGCAACAGCTTGGTTATCAGGAGGTTAAACGTGATGGCGAAAACACATGGGGATTCCACAGCTATTTTATCAGCAATTTTACAAATAGCACAAGAGCAAAAAAGTCTCACTATTTAGTTGCAGGTCATTTTGTATAAATAAGTCTAAGATATATAGTTGTGTGCTTTTTTGTATGAAGTGTATACGACTATGGTGTTTTTTTTACAAACAAAAATGTGCTCCCATTTGAAAGCAAGTTTTTATGATCGCACGTAGTGAGCATTCCTGTAACACTGCCAGATATGCTTAATTTTTTAGGGTCGAGCACACAAGCGCTCCGTCCCTGTTGTAATCTCTCTTTGGGCTTGTAACCACGCCCATGTTACGCCCGTCACTTTCATTGGTTTGTGGGCTTGCTTTTTAAAATCCGCTTGATTTAATTAGTGAAAGGCATGCACATGCCTCCTTGAGCACACCTGCCAACTAATGAAAACCTTCAAGGCGCCATGTTTTCAGCCTGGTTTCTGCACTACTTTATCTTTTTATTTTCCACGCAGCGCGATTACATAGCGCAATCGCGTTAATTTGTTTTCTTTCTATTTGTTTGGCAAGAAAAGTCCAGTTAGGAGTTTACAACACTAATAGCTCTAACTTGAGCAAATGGGAGACCGTTGCATTGCAAATGCTTGTTATATAGATTGCATTCATTCTAATCATCTTGTTTCGCATATCCACAATTACACATTTCCATGTAATCTGCACTAGAATCAGACCTTAACATTTAATAAAGACTTTTAAAAATACAGGCCGATATTTATGGTCTGATTGGGACGTTTTAGCGTCATTTTCTTTTTACGCTAAAACGTTGCAAACTTAACTACATCCTTTTATTTTGATGCTAGACCTGTCTAGCCTCAAAATATTGGAGTTATCGCCATTGCTTGTATGCGTGAACCCACCTTGCGTCAATGAGATGCAAGGTAGGCATTCCTGGTAAAAAAATGAGGCTAACCCCTTAGCGCCATATTTATCCCCCAGTGCTAAAATGACACACAGGTGGGAAGCGGACCCAAATAATGATGCTAAGCCTGCTTAGCGTTATTATTTAATGCCTGGGTCAGACCAGGCTTTAGGGTACATGTTGACCCATTTCCAAACACAATGGAATGGGGCCACAGGTGACCACCCCAAGCCCCAGCAACTCTCCCACCCACATCAGAGGGACACTAGAGGATTTGGGACCCCATCCTGGGTAGGTATTGGTATTTTTTTTTTAAAGTGCCTTTCGGAGCCTCTCACATGGGGCCCCCTGCCTGGCACTGGGTCTTATGGCCTTGCCCACGGGACACTGGTCCCCTGTGCTGGCCATTGGGGTGATGGGCATGACTGGTGTCTTTACTAAGACAGGAGTAATTTTTTGGGTGGTTGTGCGTCAGAAAATGCATTTTTTTGCCACTAACCAGCCTAGCATCACTTTCTGATGCACTACCGCCTGTTTCCCTACCGCCATCCACCCCACCCCCGGCTAGCCTATCCTTAGCGCCGGCTTGCACCATTCAATAAATATGGCGCACGGCTGGCGCTATGGTATGGCGCAAGCCGGCGGTAAAATTGTTGCCACAAAACTGCATTAGCGCAGTTTTGCTGTAAAATCCATAAATATGGCTCACAGTATTGATTTCTTGTGTGCCCTTTTGGGGACAGGTATTCCAGCTGCCTACAAACAGATAATTGTATTCCTGATGGTAGTGCTTATATTGTAAAACAATAAGTGCCGGGGCTCAAACTTTGGCTTAGAAAGTGCTGTCTGCGCTGCAGAAGGTCCAGGTGCTGACTACCAAGGCTGTGTGGTTTTGATCCACCTCAAGCATGTTTAATTCATCCCCAGGCACCCGGCCCTCTATCGTACTGCTGCAGGTTCTTTTTCGTCTCTGCTTTCTCCCTTTGTCAGTATTTGTTTGTCTTCCCCTTTCTCCTACTGTTCCCCTATTGTGTTTTACGCTCTCTTGTTCTGAGCCAAAGTCTGGTTGCATCATAGAAATGGATGTTACCCCTTGTGAGAGAGGGCATCTTTTTGACATGGTTAGCCCCCACTTTTTGCCTGATTCATGACGTAGCCTAGAAATGATAGTGCCCAGGGCTCGTGCTAACCAAGTTCCCTGGACCAGAGCTCTTTCCCTAAAACTGATATGATGCCTTGGCACAATTGGATACACTCCTAGCTACCACTGTAATTCCCTAGTAAAAGGTACTTGGGTAACCAGGGCATGGGGTACTAAGGGTAGACCCCTGAGTGCAGCAGCACTGACTGTGCCACCCTCAAGGGCCCTGCATCCAGAGGCACCCAGCACTGCCATTGCAGGCGGAGTGTCCTGGTGCAAACCTAAAATACAAACTCGACATGGCACACTGCCTGTGTGCCCTGTCCACCATACACTGCATTTACTATGGGTAAGACACCCCTCTGGCTGGCCTTCCAGCCCTAAGGCGGGTTGCACCATAATTTATGTGAGATCATAGCTGCATGTGCAATATGTCCCCACTGTGTCCTTGCCAAATCTCGGGCATAGTGAGTGAACAGAGCAGCCATTTTAATACATGTGCTGGACGCTAGTCATCGCGAGTTTCCCAGCTACATGATGGCCACTCTGAACCCGGGGTTGTTTGGTATCAAACAACTCAGAATGATAAATCCAAACTGGTGCCAGTATTCAATTTATCCTTAAATGTACCCAGGGGTCACCTTAGAGGTGCCCCCTGCAAAAGCTAAATATCCTGGCATGGTTATTGACTGGTTCTCTCCAACATACCACCTCCAGACAGACAATCCACAAACTCGGGACAGAGCCCTGTTTCTCAGATTTGTGGAACAATGCCCTTCCTGGGTGGAGCACCCTCTCCCTCAGGAATGTGCACAGCCCTGGCAGTGAGCTTCAAAGGGCTTACCGCCTTTGAAACTCGACCACAGGCCTGCTGCTAGCATCAGATGGTCACCCCCTTAGCAAAGGTGGGAAACCAGACAAAGGGTAGGAGGAGTGGCCACACCTGGCATGCACCACCCTTAAGGTGTTTCCTGTGAAGTGGACCCTCCTTTTCACTTTCCTCCATCTTGGATGGAGGGAAAATGACCAATCAGGGATAGGGAAGTTACCCTCTCCCACAGGAAGTGGACACTGCAGTGTGTGTAGCCACCCAAAGGTAAGTGTCCCATTGGACACTATCTGGTTCCCTCTAAAACGCCCACTAAAATCAGTATTTAGTGGGCATCCCTAAACTAAGAACTTAGATTCAATGGACACAAAGAAGACGAGCACCAAAAATAATCCAATGCTCGAGAAGTGTGGACCTGCTGCACTCAGAAAAGGTGCCAAACCTTGCCTGCTGCAACCAGGACCCGACAATCAACGCTGCTGGACACTGGACTGACCTCAAGAAACCCAGAGGACCTCCAGGCTTCAATAAATTGCCAAGAACTCCCTCCAGAGTGGATGCCCCACTCTGCAACAAAGCAAGAACCAACAAGCCAGTGAGGGTCACTTCACTGACCGGCCGACAACTCCCGAACCGGAAGATGCAGCTGGACCGGACAACACACCAACGACCAGGAGACAAACCCCGGAAGTGTGCCAAGTTTGGTGGCACTGCGCCCTCCAGTGGTGGACTACTGCCAATACCTTGGGTACCAATCAGCTAACATTGCAACCCATGAAAACCAGCTTTCCCGGAGCTGCAAAAAGACCAGGAGGAAGCCCTAGTCAAGGGACTTCAGGAATGCCCTGGACCTCCCACCAGAGTGCCCTCGTTGTCCTGTGAGCACCTCTTCAACAGACTCACCTCCAAATCCAAAGGGTACCTTTGCGCACAGCCTCTGGCTCACAAATTCGCCCTGCACCCGGCTGTCCTGTGCCCTGCACCAAAGAACCAGCTGTGCCTCAAGGGTCCTTCACCCCTTGCAACCTGGACACCTCAAGGGGACCCCAAGGAACCCCTTTAAATCTTCAAATACCGACCTTTTCCAAGTGGTCCCCCTCAGTGCCCATGCTCCAGCTCCAAGAGACTTTCCACTACTGCTCCCACCGGAACTGGGAGCCGCCCGACCTTCTCCAACTGGCACAGTGTGCCCACTGGTGACCTCGACCAGCCTGCAAAAGCAGAACTTGGTGAAACAACTGTGTGATTTTATATGCATTTTTTCCAGGTGTCTTCCATTGATTCCTAAGGTGCGTAATTACGCACAGAAAGACTGCATTTATTAAAACTTTTAAAATTAATACCTTTAAAAGTACTTAACCAATTTTGGTAATCTTGGTCTTAAAATTTATATAAAAATCTGAAGTATGTTTATAAATTTGTCTTGAGTTATTCATTTGAATGTATGAGTCGCATGACTGATACAGTGAGTGCAACAAATGCTTTGCACTTCTCCAAGATTAGCCTAACTGCTTGTCCAAGCTACCTTAAAAATGAGAGCATTAGGTGATCTAGTTTTTACCTCTGGAAACTAACGTGTGGTCACCTGGAGCCCCTGCACAGTGTACCTAGCTTTGCACACTACATAGAGGTCCAGCCTCCTACACCCCTGACATCATAAATATGACCTAATTGTACTTACGAGTCTTCACAAACTGTGTGCTATCATCTTAGACGTATGTGAAGTAATACATTTAATTCCATTTTATAGATAGTTCGAGACAGTCTCATCATCAATATTTAAAAACATATTAAAAAAATAAAACAGCAATTAAACCCCAATAAATCATTTGATGTTTTTACTTAAAAAACATCCTCATATAGTTTGAATGTGATTTCACATAAAACGATAACAGTTTGTGTAATGAATGCACTAATGCTAAAAGTTAATGTTGAGAAATGTACTTCTGTATCATAGTTGTATAAATGTTAGCAATTTCATTTGTTTTACTAAATGTAACCTGAAGTTTAAAAGAGGTACTGTAATTGACATTTATGTTAATGCAGAACTGAAATGAGTGCAAGTATACCGTTTAAATAAATATACACAAGGACCCCCAGACAGGGATGTCCTAACTCCTCTCATACACCCACCAGCATTACAGCAGCAAACATGCATTCAGGGTAAGTGGGGAGTCCTAGGTTTTGTAGAATGCATGGGTGTTGCTGTGCCTGTTCTGTAGTACTCACCTGGTAGAACTCACCAGTTCATGCAGGGAAATGATTTTTCCTTGTTTATATCGGATTCCACATATACTCAATTACAAATAAGTAAGTAGGTTGTAGGCAGGACATGTTACCAGCAGCAAAATATTGTCTATTCGGTGTGAAATCCCAACAAACATTCACAGACAAAAATCCACCCTCACCCCATATGGCAGCAAAGTAAACCATCCTCTCCATGTACAATGACCAACAAAGTATTACCCTATGTTTGATTAGAAGGATCAATGAGCGGCTTTAAAAAGTGTTAGAAGAAAAATGACTTTACCCTAAAGATTACCAGTTGATAGCAACCTGCAGCCTTATCATGGCCTCTCTACAGGGGAACAACAGAACAAAACTCCCATCGAGCAGTTCTGATGGCACGATGACATGACCCTTCTGAGGAGGAAACCATGACGGAGAGATCAAGAGCCATGAAGTCAGAAGCAGGGCAGTGGCTGCCCAGATGTTCGTTTTTGATTGATAACTTAGAAATTTTCCCATGAAAACACACCTTGCGACTGGTACATACAAGGATATGACGTTCTAGCAGACTCTGTGCTACTGGCCACCTAAACTCACTCAATGACAACTGAAAAAAAATAGTTGTTTGTTAAATGATTGTGCAACATTAAGTAACATTTCTCTGAGGCATCATTTGCACCCTATATTTTAAAAACATTTATTAAAGGAGAATCAGTGAAAACAAGTATGGGCAACATAAAAACAAAGAAGGTCCCCAATTCTTAAAGAAAGTCCCAAAAGTGCATTGGCAGGTATATGTCCTTTCATCAGTGAAGATTTATGACTTACAGAAATGTAGACCTGAAAACTGCACTCCTAGAAAAGCTTTCTGATCCTAGTCTTTGCATGTGCAAATGTATATGAGTATATTTGCTAGTATCAAAATCAACTAAGCAATTGTAAATTAACTTCTCATCCTTACTGCCTTTCTACTGTTGGTTTGTGCTTTCATGTCCAACCACTCAGGCCATTCTCTGTCAGACAATTCACACTGAGGCCATCCTGGAATCTCATCCACTCACTTCATTCCATTTGCGCAATATAGGCCACTAGATAGTTAGAGCTCTCACCAGTTGTTGGGCATTCATAGACACCAGGAATCTTCTTGGATGGATCTGCTGCTTGTGAGTAAATTGTTTTCTAGTCGCCTTTCAGATAAGTGATCCTGGATGTTGAGAGGATTTGAGTTTTGATACTTCTGCCATCCATCTGGTCATCCATAGACAAGAGCATTTTCTCTGAAGGGTCCACTTGGCTGTCCTCATCCTGTCTAGAGTGTAAGCTTGAAATCTGCTGGGTTGGGATGTTGTTTGAGCTTTTACGTGTCATGTGGTACTGCTCCCCATAACCATAAAACCCATCAGCGTTTGATTTGAGGAGCCTTCTTGCTTTCTAAACATTCCCATTCTTGCGATCCTTAAAAAAGGACCCACTCCTCTTAGGTTTCTCCTCTTGCTTTTCTACTTGGGAATTATTGTAATCATTCCTTGAATTCTAGACTAATTGTCCCAAGTTCTTGTCTCCAGAGTCCTCCACCGGCTGGCAATTTTGCTGCTTGTTGCCTACCAGTGTGGCTACCCACTGGATTCAAATGCACCAGCAATATCAATAACCTAGACCAAGAACGCATCCTATTTCTTTGTTCTCTCTTACATGCCCACTCAAACATCATAAAGCCTACAATGGATCTAAGGTGACCTTTTTCCAGATGCTTCTCTGATACAAGACTGCAAGATCTTTGAGATCCAAACAAAATCAACTACTTTTTATGACACCTTATTATATAAAGTCCAGAATGAGGGAGGTACGGGGGTGGGGTGGGCCATTCTTGGTCTTAGCACCATGCCACATCTGTGGAAGGATATCACGCTAGTGTTTCTGCAAACAGAGAATCTAACATTATTCAGAACAAAGCTCAAGACTCATCTACTCTACTAGAACGGAAGCTTTGCAGTTCTTTCTACTGGTACCTTTCAATGCAGTGTAGCCTCTGGGTGTATTAATGCACTCTGCAAATATGTGTTTATTCATTCATTGATAAAGGTTAGATACAGATGTTTCCAGCACTCCTAACAAGTGTGTAATCTTGGGGTAGGGTCAGCCCATTCCTCCAATTGATAGCATCCTTCAAGTGTTCACACAACTTTCTGTTGCTTCTACTTGAAAGGAGCCACATTCCAGGGTAAGCAATGTTGCCTTTCCCTCATCACTCCACTTCTGCATGTCACATGCAAGATTAAAGATATTATCCAGGAAAACTGAATCCGGCCCTTCAAAATGGCAGTAAGGCAAGATTTCGGCAGGTAGTTTACTCCATTACAACGGTAACAGATAGCCCATCTGCTGAAATCTAAATCCAATAGGACATAATGGGTTTCAGATTTTGGCGGACGGACTATCTGTCACCATTGTGACAGAGTAACTTGTCCGTCAAAAAATAAATCAGGCCCTAAGTCTTTGTGGGCGCAGGCGAACATTAGGTTCCTACTGTAGCAGGCAGTGTCTTTGCAATCGTTAGCTCCTACATTTTCATTCCTAGAACATTAGGAAGCCTCTTCCTTTTTAACTCTATATCTCCCCCTTCTATGTCATTTCTTCTTTGTCTTTCATCTCTTAAGTAAGCCTGTTCTCTTCAACTTTGAGTTTATCTCTCAAACTTTGCCTTCCCCGGGCATCTGCAGCTCTCTCAGGGTAGTGTTTTCCATTTGTTTAGTGACTTGTAGGTGAAAACAGAAGCAGATATGTTGTTTGAGGGGGCATTTGAGAATCCTGTGTCAGAAGGACAGGAGTGATGCCTTCTTCTCTCTGCGCTGGTGTGCTGGATGGACCTCCTTATACTTCATAAGCTGGGATGCTAGCTGTGGTTTTTCTGCCATGTGTTTCTGAGCCACCTCCCTCTACATGTTGCTCTCACCCTTTCAGTGGAGTTGGTTTCTCACTCAGACTCCTCATCATAATACAGGTAATCTGTCATTGTCCTCTACACCTTTCGTACATGTGCAAGACATATTAGTAGGTGTTCTTTGACACCTGGATCCTTGATGCTTCTGCGCTTGACCGCAGTGTTGGGTCGGCTGTTCAGGTCATGGTGGAATGGGAGGACTGCCCAATACCTGAAATGGTCTC
The DNA here is from genome assembly GCF_031143425.1 of Pleurodeles waltl. Taxonomy (NCBI): domain Eukaryota; kingdom Metazoa; phylum Chordata; class Amphibia; order Caudata; family Salamandridae; genus Pleurodeles; species Pleurodeles waltl. Next base: position 55,471,155 of record NC_090445.1, on the reverse strand, counting down.
TGAGCCCCCGGGCTGGATACTACTATGGAGTTCACTGAAATACCAAGAACACCCTAATTCAGCTTGCATCCTCACAGCACAGTAGTCAAAATGTACTCATGAAGATGATGTGACTTTAGATACTCCCTTAGATAACACACTGGAGGGCAGATGAAAAAAAATGTTTACAACATTTGCATTGTTCTGCAACAAATAAGTAGTGTTGGTGACAAGTTAATACAATGTAAAGGCATTTAATGTAGCTATTTATCATTTTGCTACTGAGGGGCATGAGCCACACACTCATACAATCTCATACTCACAGTATCTATGGCACTTCTCTTCAAACCTCAAATTTCACAGTAAATGAATTGTGAAAAAATTGATATAAGTAGCTGCATAATGCAATGCCACATGCACATAAAGGGCCCACAGAAACCCTCTAACAGGCCTGCCACCACAAACCTGAGGTACCACAAGCACTGGCAGTGCCCTTCTGGGAGATGACCACCTGCAACACACCTTCAGCCACACGGTCCACAGAGATCACAACCAGCTGCCTCTTTGCCAGCCGACACCAGCAGGATGGCACCTGGTGGACATAAGCCACAGCCTTGAAGAGGGCAGGGCAGCCAGGCGCATCCTGCCACATAACAGATGATAACAAAGGATTTTTGAAAGACAAGCCCACGAACAAGCGAAAGTGATGGGTGTGAGGTGGACGTGGTTAAAAGCCCACAATACTTACAACAGGTCAAAGCAATTGAGCGCTCAACCTAAAAATTGTAAAAGACTTGAGCAACAAAGGTTTAGGGGACAAAAAGGAGAGATGGAGAAAGGAGCAGAGAGAAGTGGACATAGACACCGAAAAAAGTAGGCTAATTATAGGGAGCGAGAAAAAGAGACACTTGGAAAACAGGTGAGGTGCAGTAGAGAAAGCAAAGTAACTGTTTAAGCAGGGAAAGGGGGGAAGTGATGAGAAAGGCTGGAGGGGCAATCTAGAAGGAAAATGTATGAGAGAAAAAGATGGATAACTTTTAGCAGTGGAAATTCAGTATGAGAGAGGAGAATGATAGAGCTGAGGGAGCTGAGTGAGAGTGGTGGGGAGGCTAAGAAAACAGAGTTGGTTCAGTCTAGGGTCTCCAAAGCCAGTACTCCATCTACTCAGGATCTAAGAGCATGTTACAAGTTTCTGCTTAATACATAACAGTCAGCACTTCTCCAAAATCTAAGTACAATGAGAGATGCCTGTCACTTGCAGTGCATGAGTGTCTGCCCACAGTGCAATCTCTCTTTCTGCCTACACGATGCACAAGGTAAAAACATCAGTCTCTTATAGATGCCAATCAAAAGCACTCAGTTAGCACAGTGCACTATCTTCTGCTAGTGTGCCTGTCTGACTAAGCCCATGGTGCAACCTGTGCACTGCCTCATTCGGTCCATTACATCTGCAGATAACAGCTCTGTACACACAGTGCACTATCTTCTCCTAGTGTGCCTGTCTGACTAAGCCCATGGTGTAACCTGTGCACTGCCTACTTCTGTCCATTATATCTGCAGATAACAGCTCTGTGCACACAGTGCAGTGTCTCGTCCCTGAGTGCCTGTCTGACTCAGCCCATGGTGTAATCTGTGCACTGCCTCCTCCGGTCCATTTTACCTGCCAATAATAACCTAGTGCGCATAGTGCAGTGTTTCCTCCCTGTGTGCATGCCCACACTAAGCAATACGATACAAGCTGTGCAGCCTATGCTGCTTTTCATTGTGCCGGTCCATGTTAAGAACATGGTGCGAACAGTGCAGTGCCTTTTGGTCAGTGCTTTTACCCCTCCGTGTCTTCACAGTGTTTACAGTCTCTGTCTGCCTATACTAAGCACCATACAATAGTCCAGTGTCTGCCTGTGATGTGGCATCCCACACTAAACACACTGTACAAACAAGCAGGGTTTCTCCTCGTGCTGTCTTGCATAACTAACCATGAGACAGACAGAGCGTTATTTATAACCTGCTTGACTACGCTAAGCACATAGAATATATAGGTTTAGGTTTATGGGTATGATTGGCTGGGTCTCCCATTGGGTGTTTGAATCAGGGTTACAAATCTGATTGGTTAGGGTTAGGACTAGGTTTCTATTGGCCAATAGGGCTATTTAAGCCTAGGGCTCAGGGCGTCTTCAGCCCAGGCGTCGTGGCTAAGGGTGGAAAGGACAAGGACAGTTTCCTGTTTGGGGCTGTTCGGACTGGAAGGGCCTAGGGCCAGATATGCTTCCCAATTCTCTATTGACCAGAAATGACTTTATTCCCTACACATCCATCAACATGCAAAGACATTATCGGCAAAGACACACAACTCCTGCATCGCAAACTGACGTCAGACAGATTGCAATGTCCCCTCATCCAACACAATACCCCTTATGCAATACATATACACATATCCTCCACAACTACAACAGTCAAACCCCTGCATTCTCACAGCAAACCCTACTCTGTCCACTCCCACTAACACAACCTGCCATCACCCACACAACACAAAACCACACTATACATTACTTTCAACCTTTCATATACACACTCCCTGTTCATACAAACCAACAACACTATCCTCTGTTTGCTCCACACAGACCACCTTTCATCATAACAATTCCCAAACCCAGCCTTCCAGCACACCATCTACAAACACCCTCCCCCTCTCTTCACCAATTACACACAACCATACAATCCTCACATTCCACTCCACCACATATATTACCTCTTCCAGTCATCACATCTATCACAAACTCCCCTGACACACATCTATCCCCTCTTACACACCTCATACATTCATCTCCAAAACACATCAACACCCCCTGTAATACTCTAATTCCACTCACCAGCACTAACTCACATACAAATCCCTCACCAAAAACAACTACATCAATATCCCCTCTCATTATTCCACAAAAACAATACAGACCACACACATCAGCACATCAAATCAACACACACTTTCATTATACTTATCGTCACACTCACTACCACCTTCATGACTACACAAAGAATACAAATCCCATCCTATTTTTACCCCTGCATTCTCACTCTTCACAAACATCTATCACAAGCACCCCAACCCAGCAACTTTCATTCACTCGCCTCTCCTCCATTGCACAATTTAGAGCCTTACATCATGATCCACATGCTCCTTCACCACCCCTAACCCATACTCCATCCACACTAAACAGACGCAAACAAAATAAACAACATGCCACTCTTAACAACTTTGCATCCCCTTGTCTATTACATAATAAGGCTACCCTACAAAAAACAGTACACTCTTCATGTCTCTCTCAGCCACCAAGTCCACCACCCACACACACAGACCCAACAAAATGCCTCTTAGACCTGCTGGAAGAGGAACACTATTTGAAAAACAAGACTATTGTGACCCTCACACAGTTATCACAACTAACAACATACCTGCTTCATGCTCAAATTATACTGCTTACCCTTCTCCTAAGCAAAACAACACTGCCAATAACACACTTTTTCTAAACTGCCAGCTCATTAATGCTCGGTCACTCTCAAAAAACAAGCACCACATCTACAACCTGCTCACAGGCACACAACCTGACTTACTATTCATAACAGAATCATGGTTGGGAGATGATATAACCCCAGTGTTGCACAAAGCCCTTCCTCCGGACTATCAAACCATCACACAAAACCGTATAGGCAAGAGAGAAGGTGGACTAGCTATTATAGCTATTATATTCAAACAGGCAATAAATCTCAGTAAAACAGACAACATTTCCATACAAGGTTGTGAAGCCCTCCTCACCAGATGTCACCCTACTCCAACTTCCTCCTGTAACTTTCTCCTCCTTTACAGTCCTCCACCTAACAACTCAACATTCCCAGATGCTTTTCTAGATACAGTCTCAAACCTTATTAAATTATACTCAAACCTATGCATTCTTGGGTACCTAAACATTTGGTTTGACAAACCCAATATGCCCCATCCAAAAGCTATCACCACTAGCCTAGTCGCATTGAACCTACATCAGATTGTACACAATCCCACACACATCGCTGGACACATCCTAGATGTCATTTTTGTTAAGCACGAACTAGATACCGTTCATAGCATCATGGCAATCAAATGGTCAGACCACCATTTGATAACTTTCCGACATAAAACTCCACAAATCAACACACCCCACAACTACTTACATACATGCACCTATCGACCTTGGAGCAAACTCAATTTTGATGACTTAGAAACACAACCAACAGCCAACACAGATCTAGATACAATTAATTTGGTTGCAAAACTTTATGAGTGGCTACAGGAAGCTTTTGATATCCTAATTCCACTCAGAAAAACTAAACACGACAAAAGAAAACCAACACCTTGGAGAAACACAGAACTTAAAAAGATAAAGCAACAAATCATAAAGTTGCAGCGGACCTGGCTCAAAACAAACAACAGTCAAGACAAACTGCAGCTACACAAACTTAACAGAATATACAAATCATCAATCAAAAAAGCTAAAAAAAAGTACTATTCAGAAAGAATTCAAAATGCTAAATCTACAACCAAAGAATTTTATAAAATTCTCAATGAATTGCGAAAACCTACATGCATGGAATGAAGTCATCCCACTACTCAAGATTTCACAAACAAAGTGGCAACTCATTACACAACCAAGGCAGACATTGGACTCCTATTTAAAACAGAAGAAAACCATCAGCAGCAACCCCTTTCCTAAAATACCCTCTAAGAATAAACCAGCCCAGCCTCTACAGACCTTCAAACAAATATCCCAAGGTGAATTTATGGATTTGGTCAAAGCAAGCAGACCTTCCGGTTGCCCTTCTGACCCTTGTCCCCCACACATCTTCAAGAACATTCTTTTATCTACTTATGCTGCCACACCTGTAAGAAGAATCATCAACAACTCTTTAACTACAGGAACATTTCCTGCAGACCTGAAAAAGGCATTATTACGACCATTATTAAAGAAAACAAACCTAGACCGGCAAGATCCCAACAACTACAGACCAATCACAAATGGACCTTTCCTGGGCAAACTGATAGAAAGAGCAGCATTCGCCCAGATGTCACAATTCATTGAAGACAATTATATACTTTCAGACTTCCATACTGGATTCCGCCCAGGAAGAGGCACTGAATCGGCACTCATAGCAATGTGGGATGATCTTAAAAACACAGTCGACCGCAATGGAGTTGCTGCACTACTTCTCTTGGACCTCTCGGTTGCCTTTGATATGGTTGACCATGACACTCTGATTCAAAGACTCCACGAAGCCGGCATAGAAGGGACTGCTCTCAACTGGCTTACATCCTACCTTCAAAAAAGATCTAATATCATCTATTCTCCCCCCTTCTCGTCCAAACCCTACCTCACAAAAGCAGGGGTCCCCCAAGGATCAATCATCTCACCTTTGCTTCCCAACATCTACATGTTATCATTACCAGAACTGATCAATGATTTTCATCTCACATGCTACAACTATGCAGATGACACACAAATACTACTTAAATTAGAATGCCCCAAAAACATAGAAAACTCAGAAATCTTCAGTTGCCTCAGAGCCACTGATCAAAGAGCCATTGATCACTGGATGACCTGGAGCCATCTCAAACTAAATGCCTCCAAAACAGAAATACTCATATGTGGTGACTGGAAAAGTTATGACCCACTGTGCGCCTGGCCTGACGATCTCGGACCACCTCCTCAATTATCCAAGGAAGTTAAAAACCTTGGAATCACCATGGACTCCAAATTAACTATAAATGCCCAAGTGGACAAATTAGTACGAACAAGCTTCATCACCTTGAAGACTCTACGACGCATCTTCCCCCACCATGGATTTCCACACAAGGTGCAAGCTACTATCTCGCTTGTACTATCCAAACTGGATTATGCCAATTGCCTCTACCATGGATCATCTCTATCTATTATGAAAAAAGCTACAATGTATTCAGAGCTCTGCAGCCAGGCTACTATTACATGTAAAACCACAAGCCCACATCTCCCCTGCCTTGAGAGCACTACACTGGTTACCCGTTGCCAAAAGATGCACTTTGAAGCTGCTGTATCATCCACCAAGCTATACATGGAACAGGACCGCTTTTTATCAGAAACAAAATAACCAAATACATTCAACAAAGAAACCTCCGCTCAAGATTGGCACCCCGCCTTAGAACACCACCATACAAGAAAAAGACTATAGGTGGTACATCTTTCTCCGTTCAAGCAGCCAAACTATGGAATTCATTACCCCCAACTATAAGAGCCACAGATAACTATCTTGTCTTCAGAAAACTACTCAAGAGTTGGCTCATTCCTTCATAACCACCATATTCAAACTACTATGGACTGCATATGCCTATGTTGATAAATATTTTTTTTCTGATTATGTGTATACTCTAGTTATACATAGTTCTTTAGAAAATAGGTATTGCTACTATGTCATAAAAATAAACTACACACACACACTTTAAACCTGTTTAACTAAGTATATTTACTCACGGTTTAAATATGTATATGTATGTACATATATGTGTGCATATGTGTGTGTATTCATGTGTGTATGTGTGTGTGTGTATATATATATATATATATATATATATATATATTTGTGTGTATGTCATTCTATGCTTAACATGTTCATAGGACATTGCATAATTCCTAGATAAGTTGTTATACTAGATGCTTATGAATCCCTGCTCTCCTCTTATATCACACTTATCTACCAATCACCATATGTCATGTCTCTATCAATCTGTCCTCCATTCCCACTCTGACTGACCCCAAATCCATTCTACTACTTTCATCTCCTAAATAACTCTGCTTTAGCTCTTCCCTATGCTTCCACATCTAACTCACCCAAATCTCACTTTACTACCATGATCTCCCAAACAACCCTACTATATTCTCCCTCATTTATCTCACCCTGCCACTATGATCTCCCTTACCCCTTCCACAGACTCTTCACTCCTTCATCTTCCCTTTACTCATCCCAAGCCTACATCCTATTGCCATAAGCTTCCAATTAACACTTCTGGATTCTTCCCTCCTCCACCCCTCCATTACTCCAGTCAATCTAACTAACAAACTCTCATATCCGCGGCTCAAATTAACTCATAATAATACTAAAACTGTACTCATATTTCTCTATACTAATCCACCACTAATTCTTTTTGGGTTCTGGAGTAGCGTGCTAAAAGCGATTCAGCGCCTCGTCAGGGGTAGTAAGCGATATATACATACTATTACAATGCAATACAATACAATATGCAGTGTTTACCGTTTTAGCTGGCCAATCAAATGTGAATAACTTAATGAAACATAAAAAAGCACAATGTTTACACTCTGGCAACTCTAAAAGACACACAAAAGGAAAAATGAAAAGTAAAACAGTTGAAATAAGCAAGCCTATTCAAAGCTCCATGGCCGCCATGAGCATGTTTGCGGCGGAGACACGCAAAAGGAAAAAGAAGTTTGCTCGCAGTCAAACACATCAGCAAACATGCAATTATCCCTGAACAGGGTAGGTTCCCAAGGCGGTAACAAAACCGGCCCAAGGAGGGACAAACATAAAGCATTTACTAACGATATCAAAGGATTTTTTTAAAGCAAGCCCATGAACGAGTGGAAGTGATGGGCGTGAGGTGGGAGTGGTTAAAGGCCCACATAGATACCAATACGTTGGAAAAGCAGCATGCTCAACCTAACAAAGGATTTTTGAAAGGCAAGCCCATGAACGAGTGATAATGATGGGCATGTGGTGGGCGTGGTTAAAAGCCCACAGATAGATTACAACAGGCCAGCGCACTTGCGCGATTAACCTAAAAACTCAAGTATCCAGTGCAAAGACCTGCCCGCTCACGCCTGTTTGTGGCTGAGAAGCCATACCAATGATGGGATGTTCCTGAGACTCAGGGAGGCTGTTTACCTGTAGGTTGGAGTACATGGTAGGGGGTTCTACTAGGCAGTTACGTACATGGAGGAAATGCTCTTGTGGGTGTCTGGGATGTTGTTGGCACTTCCACCTCCAGATTCCTGACACGCCACTTGGGGGTAAATGTTGGCATCTCCGTGTCACTGCATTGACTGTTGGTCGGGCCTGCCAGGTCTAAACCCAAGCACCCCACACACAGAGGCCACAGCAGGAGCATCTGTCGGAATGATACTTGGTGAGGTGGGGCGGCACGTTCATCAGCATCCCCAACCCTCCCCTTTATTCAGCTGTCCATAAAAAGCAAGAAAACAGGATATGGGGGTGAAAGCAAGCCCCAGCTCCACGGCGGACAACAAATGGAATGCACCACCGGCCAAGTGAAGTTATTTATTTGTTGTTAATATTTTGTATGTGTGGTTGAGTGGAGGAGAAAATGGATGAATGTGTAGGTGAAGTGGTTGATGAATCGGTTGGTGGATGGATTGATGACTAGATCGATGGATAAATGAGTGGATTGGTGTGTGGATGTCTAGATAGCCCGGTGAGTCATAGATAGGTAAGTGATTGGAGTTTAGGCAGGTTGAGTAGGTTAAGGTATTATTTGTAGCTACATGAGGGGGTAGTGGTTAGATGAATAGATGGATGTTTAAGCAGGGTAGGA